>NC_054405.1:2243378-3443378 GCF_017976425.1 Toxotes jaculatrix | reverse complement strand
ACTTAATTAAACCTGCTTTATAAAACATTTACTCAAGTAGGTCTGTTAAATTAGTAATCTGGTTTTATGAAACACCCATCTGGTTGCTAAGCTTCGTGTGATAGTTTTCTATTATTATTATTATTATTATGAGGCTATTATTATGAGTAGTAGAAGTCTGTTTGGTAGTATGTTAATAACAAAAGCAATTATCAGCATCCATCAGATCAAAAATCTGATATTTTCTGTCTCTGTAAACATTTCAGCATAAATAAAAAAAAAAAAAAAGCATTAATCAGCATTACAGCTGACTTCTTATCCCTGTATCTAATACAACTGTTCCACTGGTGTGAGATTATAAGCAGCAGCGTCTGTATTCTTATGCTAATCAGCTTCAGGTGCCAGCATCATTATTCTCGTGTCATTTTCAAGGAAGCACGTTTCCACATACAGGGGCTGAAGTGAATATCACAAACACCTCGCGGTACTGTATGATGCAACTCAATCTAATAGCTCTGTAATGTGAACCACTCTGAAGCTCATAAGACTGTGAGACAGGTATGGATCCAGCTCTGTGATAAATAGAGCGTAAGTCAGCATTGGTCAGGAGACTGTGTGATCACTGTTGCTCATTGCCGGCGTGAGTCAAATCAGCTGTTTGACGTGATTTGTGAGACTTCTGTTAAAGCTGATGCATCCTGCATCAGCTCTATTCAACTTAATGGAATTTATGATTCCTGAGAGGTGAGAAGAAAATGCAAGGGGGAGCGAGGGGAGCGTTCACTCCAGCAACTTGACTTGCCGTCTAGGAACAGAACAGAAAATGCACTTGGCATGTTACACTATGTTACTCAAATCAAACACACCCTCAGTGTCGCATATAGCCCATAGGTGGAACCTATGCTGCTGTGATGTCTATCTTCACTGAACAAACACAATCTATTTTAACTAATAACACATAATTTATTGTATTTCTGTATTGTGTTGCTCAAATAGAATAAATCATTCAAATATTCACAAGTGTTCAAAGACATCAACAAAAGCTAACAGGAGTCAGGAGTCAGCAAAACCTGGAGTCAGATCAATGAAACCAGAGAAAAAAAAAGATGCATCTGCTGATGTGAACCTCACTCATAAAAAAAAAAAAAAGTTCTTGCCATCAAGAACTGTTGATTTGCATAACGGTTCAAAGGGCTGCAAAGTGATCTCCAAGAGTTTTTATATTCTTCAGTCCATTAAATGGAGCTGAGTTCTGTGGCTACTCTTCCTCAAAAGTGGGCACCGGGCTAAGGTGACTCCAAAGGCACAAAGCAGAATGTTCAATGAGGTAAATAAAATAAATAAATAAATCTAAAAAAGAGAAACAGCTAAAGGCTCAAAGGAAGCTCTGAAGCTAGTTAACATCTCTGTTCGTGAGTCTACCATATGCAAATCATGATGCATCTTTCCATGGAGCTCGGTGTTCATGGCAGAACACCACAAAGCTGCTGCTGCTCTCTGAAACAAACAAAAAAAAACAAAAAACACATCACTGCACCTGAAGTTTGCCAAAGAGAAAGCTTTACTGATGAGACTAAGGTTGAAAACTGTTTCGGAAGAATACGCAGCACTATGTCACCAACATGAAAACATCATCTCACAGTGGAGGGGAGCATCAGACTTTGCTGCCTCCTGATCGAGGGAGGGCGGGAGTGAATTCCCGAGTTTATCAACGTATCTCAACAGATAACGTCAGGGTGGCTCTCTGCCCGCAGAAAGTCAATCTACTACAGAATGATTTCAGACACAGAAAATCCACTCAGACATTAACCCGACAGAGAGGCTGTGGAATGAGCTCAGAGAGACGCTGACAGCAGACATCCTACAGCATCCTGCGTCTGATCCACAGCTACAGGAATCACTGGTCTGAGGTTACTGTTGTCAAAAGAGGTTCAGCCAGTTGTTATATCCAAGGGTTCGTTTACTTTCTCCACCAGCACTGTGAATTTTCACTGGGTGTGTTCAATAAAGACACAAAATATTAGAAATATTTGTGTCATTAGATTAAGCACGCTGTGTTTGTCAGTACTTAGATAAAGATCCAGCCTGCTGTCTGTCTGTCTCTCCCCGTCTAACTGTGTGTGTCTGAGTGAAGACAGGTGTGCTGGAATCAGAGCAGAGCCCCATCAGCTGCATCTCATCCTGCAGTGAAGACTTCTACAAATACCCAGCTCTGCCACTGCCACCCTGCCAGATCATGGTACCTGCTCAGTCAGTCTGCGTACCAGCCTTTCTAAGAGATGTTTAGCTCGGTGCCTGTTTGCCCCCCCCCCCTTGCTTAACCTGTTCTGCTCTCCCCCGCAGCCCCTGTCTCCTCAGCTCTTCGTCCTGTCATCCCAGGTCCTCTGCCCTGGACCCCGCTCAGCTCAGCTTCCCTGTCTCTGGACAGTCTGCTCTGCTCAGCCCCAGATTTTTACCCTGCTCAGCACAACCAGCCACCAGCCCAGCCTCCCCCCTCCCGCCCCCAACGCTCCCTCTGCCTCCCCCCTCTGCCCTGCTCTTCTCCACCTCAAATCCCAGCCCTTAATCCTTCAATATATATTCTTCCATTCTTCTCCAGCCTCTTTGCCTCCCTGTGCTTTGCTCTCGGGTTCAGCAGCCTGGCCTTACTGTGTTGAAGTAGCTGTTTCTATGAGATCTCTGATCTGATCAGTGTGATGTTGCAGGTTATTCCATTATTAACATTACTTGCAAACTATATGACCTCACTGGCCTGGAAGCTGATCTATAAACATGGATTACCAGTTATGCAATATGCATTTTATTGATATAATTATATATCATTCTAGTATAATTTGGAACAATTAGCTTGTTACACAATAATAAGCCAACGTCATGGAAAACTGGACTGTACGTAAATAGTGTAAGTGAGCAAACGAAGCTCCACTGTCACTCTGTTTTGGATGCAGAACTATTGTATGTAACATGTTTTGGATGGACACTCAGACAACCTGTTCTGTTCTGATATCACACTGTTAGAATCACTCTATAAAACACTAACAGGTTCTGATCAGTCAGACACATCAGTCAGAGCACAATGTCTTGACAGTAAAGTTCCACCCCCACTGTTTAGTCTGCAAATGACTTTTAAATATTTCAGAGAGGAACAGGAGGAAACGAGGTGAGACAATACACTGTACTGTGCCAAACAGCACATATCAACACTTTACCTTTATCTGCAAAAAAACAGCTCAAATGGTCACAGCTGATCTCAGCTCAACAGCAAAAGCATAAAGCACAGCTACCGAGGCAGCGACACAAATGAATCCTATTACGTTCTGAAAACAGTCTCAGGACTCGTGACGACATGAAGCCAAACACAGCCACATCGCAGGAAAGCAGGAGTCACTTGCAGTCACCACAGCTTCAACTATTACTACACAGTGCAATCAACACTACTCTGACGCAGTCTCAGCAAACACGTAGCATCATGCTCTTCACAAAGGCAGAGTTTATCCTGGGTTCCTCTTGTTTTATCCATCCTTTGCACCACAAGCTGATACATACTCTAACTATTTCACACTGAGTTTCTGTCAACACTAACTTTTACAGAAGGTGCCGCAGCATCTGTTCACCTGTAGGTCAGCACCCAAAATAGTGCCTCTGACCTGTTAATATAATGAGCATGGGCCCCAGGGTGAAGCTAAATTAATGCTTTCTGGTTGCTGGGATAAAAAAAAATAAAATAATAATGTAGAAGTGCCTCTGCTCCGATGCCCGATGGCAACTGTAAGCTGGCTCCTGGGTGATTGCATTCATTCATTCATAGCACCACATACCCCAGAGGATCCTCCTCGCCTCACACTAAATAAACCTCTGCTGTTCAGCCTCCACGAGTTAACAGGAAAACAGAAAGGTGACATCGCCCCCAGGTAGGGAAAAAAAAAAAAAAAAGAGACACCTTTTCAGAACCTGTGGTGGTAATCTGTCTCCCCAGCGTTGCAAATCCACACCCCCGGGGGGTGGTGGTGGTGCTGGGGGGCAGCTATGTCTCCACACCTACAGGAATGACATCATCGACCAATCAACACATACACTCTTTCTTTCCGGCAAGCTGTGGTTGCACATGACCCATTGATTGATGCCTTGTCACACCTTGTAACAGAGTGCACGTACTCTGCCACACACATGACGAAAGGGAAACTTTCTCGGTTTCATGGCGCCCATGTCTTCCCCCTTTACAATCTTTATCTTATATCTACCTTCCACAGCTGTGACAGTGACTGTAGAATGAACGGACTTCCTCCTCCAGTCGAGAAGCATAAACACTCATATCCAATTTCCCAAATCCTTCGTGCACAGAGATATTATTGCGAGCAGACAATTGTCACAAAGTGAAAGTTAAAGAGCTTTCTGCAGCAGTGTGTAGGCTGAGGGATGTGCCAATTTTTTATTTTTTTTTTGCCCTGAATGCAACTAGCAACAATTGTTATTTGCAAAGTCACCTATAAAATATAATTGAGCAGTCAACGGGGTGGGAAGGTCGACCTATTATTAGCCACGATGGGTTGGAAAAACAACTTGACATTTACGTATCCAAATTAGCTGAGTCCTCAGCTCTGTTGCATCAGTCGCATTAGTATTCAGGTGTTTTCTAAACAGATATATTTCCTCAAATTTATTCCTGTAGCATAGACATTTTCAGGCCCACACTTTCACTTATTATACTGACCGGCAACTGACAAAGGAAAAGAACCTGTCATACACAGAGATGTGTTGTTCAGCTGTTACTTGAACCACAAGTATTTGTTTCAGGTTAAGAACAATGGACAGTGTTTAACTGAGAAAAGGAATTATTTCCAGAATCAACTAGAACGCTAATGAAAGTCTTGTATCTAATCTTAAACAGTATTAGCTTAAAGACATTTTGGGTTAGACTGCATATTTATTTGCTTTTGTTTCAGTGAGTGAGGAAAGACGATAGAAACCGGTCTCGTATCACTGTTGTACCTTATTTGATTTACTTGTACATAAACACAAAAATGAAACAAACTAATTACGTGTTCAGGAAAGAACAAACTACAGTTTATCCATCCACCTAGTGCTTCTGTGCAGTGTCTGCAGCTACAGCGTGGGTTTCCAGATGCAGTCAGTGGGTACAGGTTTGGGTTTAGGTCTCCGTGCAGGCAGAATTGTATCCAAATCTGGCAACCGCAGTGTGACAAGAGGGCTCTGACATGCTTTGCACCTGTCATTATGCCTGACTGTTGCTTTGCCAAAAATGAGTTGTAGCCATTTCTGTTAATGTACAGGTTAAACAAATGTGTAAATCAGTCAGATTTATTTGTCTTATTAGATGTATTCTTTCACCCCCCCCCCCCCCCCCCCCCCCCGACCCCCACTCTGAACAAAGCTAACCACATCCTGACTCCAGCTGGGTTTGTAATCCTCAGACACCAGGCTGATATCTATCTTCTCATGTCACTCTCAGAGAAAACAAACAAAAAAAAAAAAAGCAAAGAAGCTTATTTCCCAAAATACTGAACTATCCCTTTAACTCCACTTATGTTAAGTAGAACGCGGGATTACTGTTAAGCTGACTGTTACACTTAGAGGATGCTTGTAGTTTTCAAGATCACTGTTTATGCTCTGGACCGGAACACGGTGAATTAATTGCTCTTGTGCAGGGTGAGGAACGTGGTGCTGTGGACTGAAGGCTTTGAAAACATTCCTCCGGGGACTCCATTCAGACCTTCAGTGGAGTACCATGTTTTCAGCTGACTGACTCTCTGCAGTGTGGTCAACCTCTCTCGCGTCCCTTGCTTTGTCTCCACATCATTAAAACTGATACTGAGTGGCAATAACAGCTGGCCAAAGAAAAGCAATCAAAGTTAGTGGTGCAAGAAAGGCTTTTTAAAAGCTTCACATTTTTGCACCATGCTTGAAAGTAAAAAAAAATGCGTAGAGCAGGAGTGTAATTTATTTCCAATCCTCGGGCTCTGTGTTCGGACGATAACAAAAGAGACCATACATAAATGACAGCTTGCAAGTTGCTTGCTATCCCCTGTGTCCCTGCCTGAAAAATATCACACCTCTTCCTCTATAACAAATGTTAAAAAAAAAAAGAAAAAAAAAGAAAGCGGCGGCGAGATGAGAAACCGGCTGCAAATCAGAGAGCGAGTGACGCTTCTCTTCATGATGATTGCAGCTTTGACCCGTCTCCTGCTGAAAGCCGCCTTATTCCAACTTCACCGTCACTGATCAGAACAGCCCGCCTCAGCTGAGGGAAGAATATAACGCTGATAATTCAATTAAAAGGAGGCCGCGGAGAGTGTGGCACACGGTCTGACCACATCAAATGAATTTCTCCCAGCTCTGTGTGACAATATTTGGTCAACAAACTTCTTTTTCTTTTTTTTTTTTTGTAATGTGTGACACAAATCCAGACTCCAGAGCAGAATGATCAATAATTAAAAAGATCTGAAATGCCTTACTAATTGCTTTTTATCGATCATATTCCAAACGTGGTAATTATCTTGTAAGATATTTGCCAGAAGACGCCTCAAGGTTCATGCTGAAATGATTAAAAGCACAAATGAATAATTGCACAGGCTTAATTACCAGCCTTTTTCAAGAGAACTGTGTTTACATTTATTATAATTGTGTTATTTCATTGACAAGAAAAAAAAAAAAGAGTGTGATAGGACAGAAACCAACGGCTGCAGGCAGGTGGTTTTTTCACTGTTTTGCCTCATGTGTGTCTCGTTGTGGAGGTTTAAGCCCTCTGAGGTGAGGGATCAGACCGGATCAGACCAGAGTTTAAAACAACTGGGTTCTACTTTTAGCCAAGAACAAGCCCCTGTCTTATTACGGATTGAGGGTCTTTCAAAATATCTGCAGTGATTGTTTCTTGCAACCTCTAAATTGTGAATAGACCTCTGTTAAACGTGGACTGATTTCAGATCTGTTTAACTGCGTCTTTGGCTGCAAAGCTTTGCGTCTGAAGTTGTTGAACGGCAACAAGCTCAAAATGTTTTCGACTAAAGTCCAGATTTACGCCGCGGTCTCTGTACTGTCAGAGTTCACGGAGCACCGGCCCGTCTTCAGTATACCCGGCCCCGTTATTGCCTTGGCAAACAACACTGCCCTTGGTGGTAACTGATCTAAGATAAGCAATGAATGATAACTCAATTTCCCCTTTGAAGGGGCACAGACATCACGACAGGGATGTGACCTTCAAGTAGGTGAGATAGTGCTGAATTTTTCAAAAACCCTTTTCAATTATTCATGACTCTGCTCTCAAACATTTCCTTCACCAGCTTTCGTTTCCTTTTTTTTTTTTTCCCTTGCTCTGTTAGTGCGAGGCACCTAAGCTCATTGGAAGCCCCTTTTATGAACTTCTTGTATTATTCATCAGAGGTTGTCCCCATCCACATTCTAATGCTGCTCAACGCAGCTCCAATGCAATTACATGACAAATATCTTAATATGTACTTGGCACAGCTTAGGCTGCATGTGCTCAGACGTGTGCGCGTGCACTCCCTCTCACACACTCGTACGCACGCATGCCTAAATATTCTGCATGTAAATGTACGACACACACGTGTCTCATCCAGTCCGTCAGGGAAACATAAAGCCATTACGCCTCATGAAAGTGCCAGAGCGTGGCAGCACAGAAAGAAAAACACACGTACACACTTTATTCTTCATTTTGAATACACAGGTGCTACGCTGTCATACAGCCACATCGCAGGTGCCACCTCTTCAGTTCCCTCTGCTGCTTTTCATTACCAGCTTTACCTTGAGCTTTGGGAGATTTATTGTCATTCTCCAGCAGACAGAAAGCCATCAAAGACAAGCAATATCCTTGTTTCTTTTCAGCTGTCACCGTCTTTGATGGTAAGCTGCTATTGTTGCGGTATTTCAAGAGTTCACCAAGCAGCCCAACAATGTGACCACTGAGGTAACATTGGTGCTTCAGTCAGAAATACACATTCATTTGGAAGAAAAAAACCAGAAACACGCAGCGATTTCTTCCCAGTAAAGATCTCAAGTCTGAGACCACTTTCCCATTCACTGCAATAGAAAAGAATTCTGTTTTAAAAGGGACAGAACTCATCACTTTGATTAACAGGTGACTCTTACAAATAACCTTATCCACAACTGCCTGAGGAATGTAAAAGACCGTTTTATCTCAGCAGATTAAAAAGGAATAAAATGTGAGCGATGTGACTCAGAAGCAAATAAATTCATCAACCAGTGCGTCACTGCCTCCTAAATGAAGATTAGACTTTAAAGAGTTGATCAAATGTCTGAGGATCAGTCAAAATGAGAGAGTCCAATGAAATATTACTGAAATTCATGATAGTGTGCGTTTTTATTTGAAAGGGCAGTTTTTACATGAGGGAAAGAGCATTTTGATAAACATATAAGTTAATACGGTTCATTGGAGGATCAGTGTCATCACCGGGTCAGTGAAAGATATTTGCGCGAGCACGTCTGAATTGTTTGTAAAAGGAAGAGGCAGAGAGTTTTCACACTCATGATTTCAACTACTGAGCAAAAGCAAACAAGTAAAAGTGAAATAGGTGATTCTTCTGTGGATCTATAAACTGCTCGAGGGGGCGTATAAGGTCGTTTTCATGATGGGCCCCAAGTTTCACAGTAATAGAGAATATTTTATAGCTTTGATGGCCTTTTTTTCCTAAATGCACTGAACAGGGGCAAACATTTAATCTAAGCACTACACATATCCATAAAATTTTCATTAAGTCAGTCTGTTTTTGTTTTTTTTTGTTTTTTTTTTGCTTTTAGCGTTAGCGGAGAGGTACCTCTACCCAGAGCATGTGGCAGGCCTGTACATGTAGAGAGGCTATCAGTGCAAGACTTATGAAACACATCTGCTCCTCACATCCCACTCTCACACCCTGACTTTCTCACATAGCCACATCAAATTCAGTCCACAGACTCCTCACGAAGACGCTCTCTCTCTCTCTCTCTCTCTCTCTCTCTCTCTCTCTCTTTCTCCCTCTCTCTGAGGCTGTTTTGAAGCATCATACGTTAGCCGAAGCCACTGATTGCCAACTGAGAAGATCTTTGTCTCTAGACTCCCCATCAACTAGATCAAACGACTTTATATTCTCACTTCGAGTCCCCCCCCCCCCCCTCCCTTTTGCCTCTGCCCTGAGTACACCCCGCCATCAGTCAGCCCTGGGTCTTTCGGCATCTAACGTTTGACATAATGAGCTTCATCGCTGCTGTGGTTCCTGTGATCATGACAATGATAATACCGGTGGTAATATGGTTTTATGGGGCCTCTCATCCTCCCATCTGCTCTGCTCTCCTTCCCAGCTCTGGCTGCCCAGGACTCCATCTCAGCTCCCTCCCTCTGCCATCTGGCCTCTTCTGCTAATCCCTCCTTCATTCCTTCTCCGTGTTAACCCTCTATCCACCCCTCTGTTGTGGGAAAAAAAGAAAAAAGCTATGACGTGTGTCTTGTTTGGCTATCTTTTGATTGATTACTCCACTGATATGTGTTTACGAGATGTTTCCTGTAGATGGATGGATAAATAAATGGATACATGGAACAATAGAATAATAGAATGATAGGTAGATAAAAACAGATATACAGAGGTGGATTCTGGGAAGGTTCTAGTACGTGAAACACTAGAAATCAAATACAGACTAGACCATAAATCTTTAGAATTTAATTTTATTATTATAAAATATGAATGAATGAAATTTGTGCTTTTCCTTTTCTTTTTTTAGGAAATATATTTCTTACAGCAATTGCAGGAAACTGTTCTAAAGAATAATTACTCAACTTTTGAACAAATTGATTGAACTAAGCACTGAGCTGTCCACCCAGTTCCACCATGCAAAAAGTCATGAATGTCTTTAATGGGAGTGGAAACACACACCCCAGCCAAAGGTATTGACATGTGGATTGATTGGTGTTCCCATCGGAGAGCGAGTGGAGCGTCTCAAAGTGATGGCACACACACACACACACACACACACACACACTTTTACAGGATGCAGAGGCATCTTCCTGCAGTGTGAGGTGAGAAAGAGTAAGACGTGATTTTGGTATAAAAACAGTGATCTCTGTCCTCTTGGTCTGGATTTACATTTTAAAATACACCGTCCTAGCTGTGAGACATTTTGGCCTTGGATGTGCTCGGTGAACAGCTGTTCTCTGCACAAAAGGTCCAACCACAGGTCTTATATTCCAGTTTCTATGGCCAAAAAAAAATAAAAAAACCAAAAGGTAGATTTCTACATTTCTGCCATGTTTGTGCCTCTGTAACTTTGGTTCAGTTTCTCTAACACTCAAGAACAGTAACCTTTTTATTTTGGGTACGTTATTTTGTGCTTGTGCGCAGAAACAGAGCTGCCTGGTAACAAGTTAAGAAAACTTGACATCAGTGAGACATTAAATGTCACCGATCTGCATCATAATCCAGCTTTTACTCTCCTGATTGCTGTAAAAGTCTTTTGCAAATCTTGTTTTTCAAAATTTAAGGCACTAAAAGCATCCATAAAGATGTGTTGTTGATGGACGTGCGCTGTGTCAATTGATGATTTCTGAGTCTAATCATGCATCATGTGAGGAAAAAAAGCCATGTTTTTTTAAAAAGCAAAGACTCCTTTTCACCATTTTCTCTTGATTTAGAACATAAAAGGTATCCTGAGATAATCTCGTAGCAGTTTCCTTTTGCTAGACAAGCCGCTGTCACAACAGTCTCGGAGCGTGAGCCACACAAACAAATCCCACATGACTAAACATATTTCAAAGCAAATGAAAGTGTTTGCCAAATACTGGAGACGTTCTTTCCCCATCTCTCATGTGAGACACCAATAAACACTTTAGACGCTTGTCAGCTCCATGTGCACAGCACAACATGAAACTGAGCAGCATGCACGGTATGACTGTACCATGCTGCATGAAATCACACGTGAAAACGTGAACATCACAGACAAATGGGTTTTCAGCCTCACACAGAAGACATTAGATAAAGAGAGACAGAGACAGATTAAAAACGGCAAGCAACTGTAGTTTTCTTTGGTTTTGAATCATAATGAGACCTAACAGATCAGTCCAGCTCACAGGCAGGGTCAAGATTTATCAACTGAAACAGAAACATTTTGTCTGCGGTGCCATGTCCATCAAAACCGGCAAATTCTGGTTGGTTAGTTAAAGGTGAGACACTTCATTCCTCTACACTTGTGTGCTGTCAAAGACCATTATGGTGTAGAGCACTTCATTACAGAGACCAGATTCAGCGTGAGCTGTTACAGTGCACAGAAAAAGGCCACAATGACTTTTTCATTATGGTTTTTTTTTTTTTTTTTTCTTTACATCTAACCAAAACCACCATCTGTCTCTAACCTTCACCAAAGAGCTTTTACTGCCTAAACCACAGATCTGGATGTGAACCCTGGTCTCTGGTGCTGCAGTCCTGTACGCCCACCATCCACCCTCCTGATGCTACAGTTCATGCATCATTCATTAAAAAAAAAAAAAAAAAATAAACCCTGCCTCTGAATATAATCCGGCCAGCAACTATGTTTGCCACCACGACATAATTGGGAAAACATTTTTGTGATATATAAATGTAATTTCTGGGCGACAGGGTTGCATTCGGAGAGAGAGAGAGAAATTCAAGCATATCACTCCAGCTTTATTCATAAACCCCGCGGTGAAATAAAAACCAACAACAACAACAACAACTAGTGAGGAGCAAACACAGCACGATTACAGCAGCATTTACATGACGTTTCAGTGTCACTCGTGGTGTCACGCAGTAAAACCCTGCCTGAGCGTTAGAGTCAGATTAAACAGACAAAAACTCCAACCGTGTTAATCCTCCCCAAGAACCCAAAGAGAAATGAAAAGAAAAAAACTAAAAACTCCCATTAACCCAAACATGATAAAGGCTCTGAACAAATAGCCTCCGAAATAAAGAAATAAATAAATAAATAACATGACATAACATGATGAGCTCATGGCTGCACATATTCTCTGAAATAAAGATCGACATTTGCTACACAAGCTACACAAACACGCCACAAATACAAATGAAAAAAAAACAACACAGTGCTTGTTTGACGACTTGATCAAAGCACAAAGCCGACGTGCTCGCCCTCATTCCCTTAGTAGTCGAACAATAGAGCGGTTACTGTAATGTCAAGTTGCCTAAAGCCAATAAAACGCTCTTTCGCTCTGCCTCAGGTGAGGACCCATCGCGTTTCATCTACCAGCCTTTTCATCCACATGTCTCTTTTGGTTACTTTGTTAGACGCCACCCCCCCTCACATCCTTAATTTAAACATTATTAGCCCTGTTTTTTAAACATAGTATTGAAAATAAAGTCACATCTCTGCTGGATGTCAGCATTACTATGTGTAAAAAGATGAAAAATACCTAAAAGTTAGTCGTTCATAAACTTGTAACTCTGTTTAATTCAAAAAGGCCTCATTCATGGGGATGATAAAAAAATATTTATGTACTTCATCAGGGTTAATGGGTCAAAAGTATTCACTGACATTATCATAATAAGGTAAAGGAAGCTGCACATTGTGTCAAGGTCGTCAGAAACAGCCTCTGACTGTTAAGTACGAAGCTTCGTGGAATCTTTCACAGATGAAAACCTTCTACAGGGAACGAAAGGCTGAAGTAAGTGGCAGCGACCCCGTAAACAGGATTCAAGGAAACATGCATTCACTCTCTTTACCTGCCTATTCCTTCTAACAGTCATCAGGGGCTGGGGCCCATCCCAGCGCGAAGTGCGTGGAAGGCAGAGAGACATCTCTCGACAGGTTGCCAGTCCTTCACAGTGCTAACACAGACAGACAGACAATCACAATCTGATCTGTGGGCAATTTAAAGCCCGCTGCTGCTCACCTCACTGAAACCCCACTGTGGACAGAACATGTAGGAAAGTCAAACACGTGCACAAATACTAGAGGAGGAAATCGTGATAACACAACTGTCCAAATTTTAAAAATGGTGTAATAAATAATAATTTGATATTTTATGAAAACGTGTTGTTTCTTATCAGCCTCAGCCTCTATGTGACCCCGTGTGCACGTGTGTAAATCCACAGTTTGCTTGAAATTGGCATTTCATTGATTCTGGGGATACCACTGGAGTTGGAGGTGGCCAACTGTGGCTCTCAGTTGTGGCTAACAAGCACAGAAAGTCACAGGAAGAGCAGCAGAAAGCCTCTTAATTTGACATGTCTCTGTCCCCCATTGTCTAGATGGAGAAATGCAGGAAGATGCTGGGGCAGTAGAACAACCAGGGCTGTACTCTGCTTACCCCTTTTGCAACACTGACCAAGATAAGCAACTTGGAAACAGATGGATGGGACCAGCAAAAGAAATGAAGAAAGCATGAGGCTGTATTTGATTACAAGCTTCTGATTAAGTTACGTCTAACAACATGAACTAAACTGACAAACTAAAGACTTTCTGTCTCAAGAAGGTGTAAAACGTAGTTTTCCTCTTTGACTTGTGCCACTTCTGTGGAGGAAAAACACAAACACAGCCGCGGCATACACTGTAGCTTAATTCCCCCCTGTCTCCCTGCTGCTGGGCTGCAAGGTGAATCTAGATGACAGGGGCAAGTGATTTCCCTTTATTCAGCTGGCACCGGGGAGCCCACAGTGGACCTTCAAACCAAAGGTTTACAAAGGAAAGAACAACACAGAAAAGGTAAAGGATCCCCGAGAGTGTTCTGCACTTTGGAGCGAGCGCTGCTTGTCTTTGTTCATGCATTTAATATTTATGTGTGGTTCGATGGGAACGTGTGTATCATTTCATCTTGAAGAGTGAAAGGCGGTCTGGTCTGGTGCGGGGTGTTACAGAGACGTGGGCACGAATGTTCTTTTTTTTTTTCCCTACAGTTGAATTGTGATTCTCCGTTTTAAACACCTCAATGTTGAATTTTGTTTTTGTTGAAGAGCGCTTCTCCTCCTCTTGTTTATGAGAGCCAGTGAAGCTCAGTCATACACCGTAATCAGACTGTGCGGATCTGCTCTGGCACCCAAAAAAAAAAAGAAAAATAAACAGATGACAACACATCTTTGTCTTCTGAAGCACAGAGCGAGTGCTGGTAGACGAACTGAAGTGGCAACAAGTGGCGGCGATCAGCTAGTTCTTCTTTCCAAGCAGGAAAATCCTCCCCGTTCTTCAAAAACTCACTTTGAATATTGTAATATAAACTGTACTCAGCGTGCATGAAACACTTTCCTAAAACTCAAACTTCACTTTGAGTTGACTTTTATTGGCAAAATCCACAATATGAATAATGAATACAAATATTCATTAGTTTTCGGCCCTTTGTAATGACGTGACACACTTATCTAAACAGCGAGTCACAGACAAAAAGGATATCTGCATAATGAGAGTCACAGACGTTATTACACACATTATGAGAATCACAAAATAGCAGAGATAATCGGGCTAAAAGCAAAGGATATCACCTTTTTTTAACCTATGTAGCCGCTCTTTAATAATTTATGAAAATAAAAAAGGCTCTTCTTTGAATGTGGTCTGGTCTCACAGTATTTTAAAATGGACCAGACATTGCAGAGCAGTGGTCTAAAGAAATGAGAATAAAACCACCCAGAACCTTTTCATATACAAATGAAACTCAAAGACTGGCACGATGTGGGTTCCTGCCTCAGCTAACCCTAACACTAAATGGGACTCACAGTGGCTTCATCGTGTCCAGGCTGGAAGAAAATTGTAAAAAAAAATCCCACAGTCTGGCAAAACTGCCAGCTTCTGCCTTAATGTAACGCCTGGTGTTATATGCAGCAGCTCTTAATTTGTTAATTAAGAAGGCACTGAAAATAACTGCTTTCATTATGGCAACTAAAACCCTTTGGCTGAGGTCAGGGAAAGAATGTTATTGCAGCTCATGAAAAGGTAAATTTGGATGTGACCTGAACTTCAGTTTCATGCTGCACATCCACTAAAAAAAAAGCAGGGAATGGTTGATTTTTTTTTTTTCATTTTTTATTTTCTTTTTTTAAAATTTCTCAATCATTTTTTTTTTTTTCCCCCACCATGGCTTCTATAAAATTCAGCTCATACGCTCACCAAAAGCGCCTGAGTGGTCTTCTCACTGATTATCCTCCAATTAATGTAGCAGTGAATGACTAATATAGAAATGCTACGAGCAGCAGCTTTAAGTGCAAAGGAGGGAGAAGCTGGAGTTATGAAAAGCAGTCCTACGTGTTGCTTAACTTGTTGAACTTTCTTACCTTTACAAAAATTCCTTTCATACCTTTACTGTTCCTCTCACTCTGTTCCATTCTGAAGCATACCCTGTAATCATTTTCCCTTTAATAGAAGCTGTGCGATTGTACATCCCCCCTCCCTGACCCAGTTTCCTGACAATTTCTAAAGAAGCCTTCACAGCATGAGCTCTGTCTCCCATGAATTTTTCCTCAAATGCAATTTCTATCATATACACTCGAGCTGGCATGGTTGGTTACATTTGAAAACCAGCCTGCAGCCACGGGACCCCTTTTGACAGAGATCCCTTTAAGAACTGCTTTGGCCCGAAAGAGGAGGCCAGTGTACCCAAGAGGAAATGGATGAGGCATATGCATTGTTCATCACTGAATGCTTTTCAGTGTGCTGTCACTTCTACATGCAGGGCTGATGGCGGTGTACCCCGGGTACGACACATACACTTTGCCAGGGAACTTTGGCCCACTTGGACCTCAGCATGCTGAGCACTTCAGTGTGTTTGAGTAATTCCAAGCACAATTACTTTTTTTTTTCTCTCTCTCTAAAGTCTCTGAAAAAGTGTCAACTAACAGCATAAACCAAAAGACTGGCAGGAGATGAGATGAATAAGCTCAGTGCTTAAATGTAAAACTGTTGGTGCCTGAGGGACTATTAAGCAACGAATTTCAATTTAAAAAAAAAAAGTGTTGAAAATTTCCTCTAAATGAAAGCAGGACATCAAAAATGAAGTTATTAAAAACCTACAGCATCACAGATGAAGATGTCCTTTTTTGAACGTGCACTCCTGGGATTTGATGGGTGGAATAATGTGACTGGATTTGTACCATGTGGTGTTTGTTGGTGCCAACAAAGCTCTTTGACAGAGTATAGGACCAATGTGCAGGATTAAGTGGCATCTAGCAGTGACGTTGCACACTGTAATCAAGATTACAAAGTTTACAAGTGTGTCAGAGAATCTACGGTGGCCTTAAGGTACCATAAAAATGTGAAACCCCCTCTCTAGAGGAGTGTTTAGTTTGTCCCTTTTAGGATACTGTAGAAACATGGTGGACTCAAGGCTCATTCTAAGCTAACAAAAACACAGCAATTTGTAGTTTCAGGTGATTAAACTCTTACAAAAACGTAATTATGAATATTATATTCCATTTCTACTAATAGATCCAACTAAATCCCACACACTGGTGCTTGAAAAACATCAGCCAATAAGTCACATAAAGTCTGCAACAGCCATGAAGATTTAAGAATGATAATTTCAGCTACCTTGGAACCAGCCACGAAGACTGATGCCAGCTGAGCTGCATTTTAGAAACTTTAAAGAGCATGAATATTTAATGTTCCTTATCTACAATGCACAGCTTCTGTGTTTTTGTTCTGACATCTTCCACTCACAGCAGGGGGTTACTATGTAAGTGTGAAAGAGCGTATTGTTACAGTTTATTTGTATTCGGCGCCTCTGGCTTCACAGAGTGATGTACCAGACCAAAGAGCTTTCTGTCGATAAGCGCACTTTCTGCAGCGCATCACCTGTCTGGGGCTCTGCACTCACCACACTACACGTGTTGCTGTTTGCTTCAAGTCTGCAAAAAAAGACAGCGACAGAGCGCTGATAAATAAAATAAGCATTTTAAGCACAAAGTGGTTTGTGGTGAGAGAAAATGAAAGTTGTTCTATGAGCAAAGACGCAATGAAAAAGACAAAAAGACAAAAGAGCTGATGTAGCTCTTACAGGTGATTAGCTAGGGAGAGACGTGCGTTATCACACAGCGCTGCATTACTAGTTGGAATGCTCACGCATGCACAGAGGATACAGTTGAATTGTTTTGGCTTGGTTGTCAGCTAATTTGGATGCAAACTCATCCTGACGGTGGAGTTCAAGTGCAGACTGTGAACTCCACAACCTCCACCACCTGAGCATTGCTTTACTCATGTCAAAGCTGTTAGTGAACAGTTACATGAAGTCAAACAATTATCCGTGTAGGCAGTCGGCTGCATCCAGTACATCACAACCACATGTATACACTCAGATCTATTACACTGTAACTATTATTCCTATTCTATCTCATTTTATTTAATTTTTCAGCTTATTGCTGATGTATAGAAATGTATGCAAATGTCTTTCTTTGATGCTGACTGCATTACCTCGTGCTGCAGCATCAATTTGAATTTCTTATCTCACTACAAAAAACTACAGCTTAAAAATAAATAAATAAATAAATAAAAGCCTACATTTATCCAGTGATGAATATTATTTTCACTCAGTGCGTGACTGAACACAGCTATATTAATCTAATGTGTAATGACTCCTCTTGCTACCAACTCTGTGCAGTTAAAATAACTTAAACCAGAGTTACTGGAGCACAGCCCCATGCAAAGTGTCATTCTATGCCACTTGCTCCCGGTGCAGCTGATTGGAAAGATTTCCCACTAAAAACTTGGCCACTATACGCCGAAACTACTCCAACTCCAACGCGTTGAGTTGGAGGGGCCACTCGTGGCGGCTGGGGCTGCACTCAGAGAGATGCAGCAACAGTATCTGGCAAAGCCACAGAGGAAATTCACACGCAAAACAATTCTTGGAAAGCACCAAATATACATCCAAGGAGCTGAAGAGCTTTTAGTGTGGGAGGTGACAGACACAGGCTCGGACGCAGGAGATATTACAGCTGGATGGATAGATGGACAGACAGGCAGGAGGAGGAGGAGGAGGGGTGTGGGAACCTATTTCCACAGGGCTGCAGAGCTTTTTTTTAATTCCGACTTTACTGACTTTTCCGTGAGAGCGCCTTCCGCTCCTTGCTCATCACTTAAAGCCATCTTTCATCGGGGATTTGGACAGCGATGCCTCTCGGCGAGCCCAGTAAACCCCAGCTAAACTGTGGCCGACGTTGAGCTTGGAATGCTTTTCACTTGACCCTGACCACACAAGCTTGGGTTTTGACTTTCATCTGTGTGACAAGTTGCTATAACTCGTGCTAAGACACACCACATACCGCGGGCTACACATTCTGTTCATCCCCTCTGAATCACAGTAATAGAGTCAAAAGCTTTGCAATTCCAAAGGAATTCCTTCAACACATTCACAGCACAGTGGTTCTTGATGTGCCCTCACAGGCTTCATGACATTGCAACAGTCTATATCAAGATAGGAGAAAACACAACAAGCCCATCAATTGTATTTTCATGTATAGAGGCCAGGGTGAGTCTGTGAGTTAGCCAACATGTGAATAACTTCCACTAACGTTACGAATCAGATCATCCTCACACACAGCAGAAAACACTGCCTGATGGCTAAGCTACAAATTCTGGCTGATGCCTGGTAGTAATTTACTGGATGTGGCTGAGCAGTGTTCAGTGATCAGCAGACGTCATGTCTGAGTCTCTTTGGAAATCCAGCTGTTACTTTGCTTCTATCCATCTTGTTATTGTTGAATCGAGGCTTATTCTTGCTTCGCTCTGCCGTGTGCCACTTTCTTTTTTTGGCCTGTTGACCCTCTGCTGATCTTACTCCTTTCTTCTTACTTGTAACACTCAAGGTGCCAGTTGGTGGTGGCTCTTTCATTTCCCCTGGCATGATTGTTATGGTCACCTTCCTTTTTTTGTTCTTTTTATGTTTTATGGTAGCCGGCAAACTGTGAAGTGACTCACTGTCACCACCCACTGCTACGGAGTACATCACTGGTGTCTTTGCTTTTATCTTTTATGCTGGAGCCTTCATCCACACCTTTTTGCTTAGGGACGTTTTATATAACAGTATCTCTCAGATGGTACATTCAGTCTTACCTCACCATTTTAGTAAATGTGGGGTGGGTCTGAAGAATGACAAGACTGTACCACAGCACAGACTGTGCTGATGAATATTTTCATTTTACTTTTAACAAAATGTGAGTTTGCTCAGGCTATGCCCAGCCACACATGGGGCACAATAATGTTTCACGCCATCTGGTCTCTTCTCAGCTGGAATGGGTGCAGTGGATGAATGCATCCTGCACCCTGTAAACTTGAGAGATTATTTTCCTTTTTTGTTTTATCCTGCATCGCACCTCTATTCCCATATACTGTTTAGCCTGCAGGTGAAAACCTATGTTCAACTTTGGAAAACCACACAGGATAAGTATTGGATATGCTTGAGTAGGTTATGGGAGCTCAAGGTTTTGAAACAGCCGGACTAAAATGAGTGCGAAGAATTCTGGACTGATAAAGAACGATTAGTCAGAACGAATCAACAGCAATTACAAAAGGGATTTTTCGATAATTCCACGCACTGCTATGCATTCACGGAAATGTTGACCGACCGCCCCCCCCACCCCCACGAAAAAGTCAAAACAATGTCAGCCTCAAGACGGGAATGTTTTTGAGCCATTTCATAAAGTGCTTTGCTGCATTCCAAAACAGATACTAGTGGCTATCGACAGCGTGTATGTGTGTTTATGCGTGTGGGAGCAGAGATCAATAGCACTGCAGATGTTGTTATTTGTTGTGATTGCCTGAGAGATAGCAATAAATAAATAAATAAAAGCGCTAATTACACAACTCAAAGGACTAAAAATACTCAATACAGCACCAAGAAACAGACAAAAAAATATAAACTTAAATAAAACACCAAGGATAAAATGTTAAAACAATCCGAGGATTAAAAATAAAGCATAAAAATGAATAATGCTTAGAAGACACTGATGTAGCATGCCACAGTTCCTCAGGCAAGTTGTTCCATAAGAGTATTGAAAGCAAACGCTTGGTCCCCTTTGGCCTTTTGGCACAAGGTGGGAACAGTCAGCAGGTTCCTGCCTGAGGATGTAAGGCTGCACACTGGTTGGTAAGGGGACAGCAGTTCAGATATCCTGTATATTCAGGCCATAAAGGCCTTTAAAAGTAATAAAGTAAAATCTTAAACTCAGTCCTAAAACAAATGGGTAGCCAGCGCAAAATCATTAAAATCTTTTTCCTTGGTTTCTGATATCAGTCTCATGACCACAACTCGAAGTCCATCGATTGATTTCTGATTTATATCTGTTACAATAATCCAACTGGGAAGAAATAAAAGCATGAATGATAGTTTGTCATTAAAACTCAGCATTGATCGGATCCAAGCAGTATTCCTCAGATGACAGAAGCCTGACCGGTTGACCTTTTTTGTGTGTCAGGTTCCTGACAGTCCCTTTAACTTTATGTCATGATCAGCCACCGGAGGGACTCTATTTGGACTATTGTCGTTTTTCTGTTTCATACTTCCTGGTTTCTTTGGAAATGACCTTCCTTGTGTATCAGTTGTTGTGTTACTTCCTGTGTTTGTTTTTCCCTGCCTTTGTGATTATCTACCCCGTCCTGATCTGTTTCACCTGTTCCCAATGACCTCTGCCTTCCCTTGTGTATTTAAAAGTCTCTGTGTTCCCTTCTCTCCACTGCAGCCTGTCAGTCAGAACTTTGTGGTCAACTGTATCAATGCTGGACTTAAATCTAGAGGTATCCTTTCTTAAAGGATCATTTGTCACTCTAATAAGCACAGTCACAGTTCTGTGATTCTGTCTTCATAAATATAGCTCTGTCTCAGTGTTTTAGGGAGACCGTCTTCTCAAAGAGTTTTGCAGTAAAAGGTAATTTTGAAATTGGTCTGTAATTGTTGCATTCCTATGGATTGAGGCCAGATATTTTTTTTAAAATAAGTGGTTATATATTCTGGGCCAGAGGATACAGAACTGCTAATTTTTGAATGCAACCAATGGGTAGTCACATCCAGTACATCACAGAGAAATTTAGGAGGCAGTATATCTGCTGAGCCTGGGGAGGGTCTGAGGTGCACCATGGTGGTCATAAGCTCTTTTAAAGAGCATAAAATTTGATAATATAGCACAGCTGGGCAGGGGACACACCAATAAAAGACTCAGGAGCCACAATTTTTGATTGTATCTCACTGATTTAACATTAAAAGCGGTTCAGTATTTAAGACATTCCTTACTAGATGACATACATTGATTAAAACATACAGGATTTAAAAGGCAGCCCACTGTGTTAAAAAGAGCTCTGGGGCCATGCTTATTAACACGGATTAAAGCAGAGAAATAGCTGAACCTGCTCATTAGAAGAAATCATCAACTCTTTCATTTGTTGATAATGTACCTGAAGCCTTGTCTTCCTCCACCTCTGTTTGACCCTTCTTCATTCTCTTTTGTGAGTGTGAATGTCATTAATAAAGAGTGCCAATCCCATACTACACTTAAATCTTGTTCTAAAAGGTGCAACAAAATCCAAAGTGGACGTACAAAAGGAAGCTGAAGTCACATCTGTGTCCGAGAAACTATCACAGACTGGAAAGTGGAGCGCAGAGTGATTAGACATGTACAGATTGATGAACTTTATGGGGCCAGTATTCAAACACAAGGTCAAAAGTATGGCTGTGGTTATGTGTCATCCCCACACTGTAACCATGTCTTTGTTAAAACCATGACATCAAGCTGATGAGAGATGATCAAATCATTCAAAGTAAAAGTCTTGTTAGAGAAAGGTCTAACATTAGAAAAAAGACAAAGCTTAACTGAGGTAGGTGAAGGTAAATAATAAACTGTAAAATGCAAATGAACATCCTAAAGTGAGGAAAATACAATGCTCGCAGTTTGTATACTGCTTGGAAGTCATTTTAAGATGAGAAGATTTTTTTTAAAGAAGATTGTGGAGCCAATCCTCTCCAAAAGGATGCTTCCTGTTCCAAAAAATATTAAAGTTGTGTATAAAGTTCATGCTGTGGGAGTGGCAGGCAGGGGAGAGCCAGGTGTTGAGGCTGAGCAGCCTGCTGAAACCCCTCCATTCCACAGCCACAGGTGGGGGTTGGGTCAGAGATGAAAACACTAGAGTGGAGGTGGTTTCACACTGATAAAAAGACACAGAAAGTCACATTTCAGTAACTCAGAATGCTGTTTTGGAACGGTGTTTGTACCAACGTGGATAATGATTCTGTCAGCCTTAGGGTGGGATTTTAAAATGTCATGAAATTTCTCCACTGTGTACAGAACAGTGGCACCAGGAAAAGACAGAATACGAGCCCCCTTCATTTTCACATTCCTCACAATCAAATCTCCAATCACGAGGGCTGACGGAGGAGCAGGCTGACGGAGATGAAAGGGGCGTGTAGCCATCTCTCTGGTTAACCCTTTGCCATTGGGAGGAATGAGATGAAGCTTGATGCAGGACAGTAGCTGGCCTTGTAGGGGTGGATGATCAAGAGAGGCTGAATTGAGGCTGAGGCTCTTGGAGGACAGGAGTGGGAGGCTTCGGAGTGGAATCATCCAAGATTTGGAAATGTCTTGAAAAGCTGCAAAGGCTCAGGGAGAGATATGCCAGAAGAATTCCTCCTTTGCTGCTTTTTCCCCCCAAACGAGGGTCCAAGAGGCTGGAGCAGAGGGTGTGGAGCTGATGATGGACATAGATTTAAAGTTTTGCACCCAGTTTTGGCAAAATTCTGCCCAGCTCCACAGCCTTCAGGCTCAGACAGAGGTAGCCACCAAAGTCAGGAAGAGAAGAAGATGAAGGAATGTTGAGTGGATTTTGATCACAGGGTCAGATACGGCCTCAAAAACTGGGCCTGCTGATAAGATCAGGATCAGGTTTGTCACAGTCAGGTGAAGCCTGTCTGCTAATGTTTTTAGCCTTGTCGTGCTAGCAAATGGCGAAACAGGTGCAGGTTTACTCAGGATAAAAATGAGCCGAGGTTCACTCAATGTGGCTTGAAATAGCTGACATTACAAAAGATGGACGTAGCAAACAAACAGACAGACTGTCAATGGCTAACAGAAGTCAAAATACGATAAAGTCTCACTGAAAGCTGTGGTATGTTCATTTCCCTAAGACTGTTCTAAAACTATTGACCAGGAAAAGCTATAACATATACAGTGCTGCAACTCAAAGTGCTTTGGACCCTTTCAGGCTTCAGAAAATCAATAAAGAATGATATATAAAACAGAACAATATAACTCCTCTATGACCACAAATTGTTATTGTAAGACTGAAATTGTGCTTTTAAACTCAAACTGATGAAAAAAAAAATGAAATGGACGAAGGACAGCTCTTGAGCCAAAGATAAGCTATGACTTTTATGATTTTTTTTCATGGTATAACACAAACCGTGAACCTTTCTAAACAGCCACACAAGGCAAGGAAAAATACAGAAAGGGGACTTTGCATTTGTCCTTTCCTTGAGGTAGTATTTTTGAAGCGTGACTATTGAAAAGTACTTCTTTTGGGTCCTACAGCACCAGGTTATACCAGTTTTCATGGGGAGGCATTCAGTCCCTTGGCTTAGGTGCTAATCCATTATGGATTTCCCTGCTTTATGTCCTTTTTAGAAAACATGAGGAGCCTTTGGTGGGAATGTTTGATCTTCATTCAATGCGTCTGTGGGAATGTTTGAAATATGCCAAATATTCAGTTTCAAGAAATAAGGAAATACCTATTTAATAGAGAAGTTTTCATTCAAAATCATCAAGACATGAAGAAAGAACAAATTAGTTAGTTAATGGAGAAACTGGCTGGTGGCTCATGGAGTCTGTGTTGGAGGTTTTTAGCTATAAGCAGCAGGAGCAAAGGTAATGTGTGAGAATAAACTGAGAGGCAGGGTTTGAACTTAAATTGAAAGAAAACAAACGGCGACAGAGCCACTAAAGGCCGACAGACTCGAGACGCAAACAAAGGCTGCGAGAGAAGCTGGGAGAAGGCAGAAAAAGGGCCTCTGACGTGGATGTAACAACGTTTTTGCTCTTGCACTTTCACTGAAAAATCTACAATTTGTGCAATGGAGTCTTCAAAACCCTGCACATTAAAAACCCTCAGGTGAGGAAGGCACACTCTCATGGAACAAGTGCTTCACCTATAACCAACCCAGACTCCGCTCTTACTTTTCAGCGTTAGAAGAATCATGGCCGCTGGGAAATGAAGGTGTGCGGAGCTGTACATCTGACTGCTCACATGGCAAAGTGAAGGTAAATACATTCAAGACAGGAGGTGACTGGGAACAGAGGGGAAGTAAAGATGACTTGGCAGCACTTGCACAAGGTGGCTGGTGGCAGAATTACAAATAAATTGTACTTAGCGGTGTGAAGAATCCAGACGAAAGCCATGTCGAGAGTGTGTTTTTACCCTCTGAGCAAAAAGTGAAGCCATGCTATCTCACTTGAAACATTCCAAATCAGCCCAAATTCACCTGACTGTAACAGAACTTACAGAGGATTGACGGAAAATGCAAGATGGAAATCGCATAGCAGCGCTGCTCTTTCACAGACAGCTCCATGTATAGCATTTTAAAGCCTGAGAAAACTTGGCTCGGAGAATGTACACCTCAACCCCCCCCCAGCCCCCCACCCCCCCACCCCCCCATTCTTGCCTGTCAATCAATCATGACACTCTGGATAATAATTTGACCTGGTGGGGAGTGATTTCAGGCTCCCAGCAAAGCAAACAAAAAAAAAAAAAAAAAAAAGCAGGAGAGAAGAAAAAGAAAACATCACAAACTCTGGCTTATGAAATTCTGCCAAAACCTAATATTCATATCTTCAAGCTGGAGCACATGAGGCATGAGAGCTCGCCCGGTTCAGATGAGTTAATTCGTCATCAGAAAAATTTCTAACAGCTGTGTGGTAAGAGATTTCCTCTGACAGTCTCTGACTAAAAATAAACATGAAACTGAGCCCGCTGAGGTGGGGACCGCTTCATTTCATCTCCCAACAACAATGCATTCACATGACCAAACGTTAATTGTCACAACCACAGCCACTTTTCAATCTCATTTTCCTGAGGTGAGAACTGCCTAAATATTGTGGGTAACGTCATGAATAAAGGCTCTGACACTGGAAACATAGGCTGTAAATATTCTTCTTTTTAATTCTATTATGTAAATTTGATCAAATCACGAAAAATAACTATCCTTTCCAGTGTGTGATACACAGGGGGTCTCCTTAATTAATACCCCTGCAGGAGCTGCACAGAAAACAGGAAGCTGATGTATATTGGTGCTGCAGGTACTTGCTTCGAGTCATGAACCGATTAAGACATAACTGCAGGTAAAAGGTGAGTTCCAGTTCTGGGCTTTGTGGGTGTAAGTGGGTACAGATCAGCAAAACTGGACCCATGTGAGTTGGGAGCTTTAGAAATAATGCATGCATACAATAATAAGAATTTCTTTGCTGCATGCAGGATCAGTAAATGCAAGGAAACCCTCCATGGCTGAGCTCAGAGTAGATTCATGCTGCTCATCACTCAGCATAATGAAGGTACTGATGGATTACAAGACCAAGCCATTACTATCAGTTGTTTTAGAACTAAGCAGCTATGTTGAACTTGTGTCCACAAACTGTGGACAACACTGATGACGTCTGAAACCAAAGAGACACATTTATCACATTTTCATAAGAAACAGTCAACAGCTGGCCTGAACCGCCTCCACAAACAGTCAGCTGCTGAGTCAATCACCCGGAGACAGACACACGGCTGGAAGGTGGGAGATGGATCCTAAAGTCTGTCTCAAAAAATGAACACAGCATTGGACCAGTATGTCCTGACTGCACTAGTATGTCCTGACTGCACTATGGACAATTGGTGGTGGTGCTGATGGGAGGGAGGGGGGGGGGGGGGGGGTCATTAGTCATTTTGAAAGTGTGTGCTATTCCCAGTAAACCTGAACACCCAGCATGACATGTCGTTTGATGATAATATTAACATTAGGTGCTGCAGGTAGAAAATGATCATGAGACGTTGGCCCATATTCAGCCGGTGAATCAAGAAAATGACAGCAGTGTCATTTGGCGACACCATTAAACAGCACACGTTAGTCCATGTGGCTGTGAGGCCAGTGGCGGTAACCTCCATATTCCAGCTGATGGTCCACACGTTACTGCACCCGCAGCAGCGATCAGTGCCGTTCCACTGGAAGATTGATTTTTACATTTTCACATGTGCTTACAAGCCAAACTGCTGCGGGAGTGTTTGCTTAACAGAAGGCTCCCTGTTAGCTGATAAAAACAGCTTTTGTCTATTTGTAAATTTTACATACTGTTTACAATTAATTTTAGTGGATTTGTTAACAGAACCTGACCTTAGTCCTTCTTCTAAGGATGAGACGACTTTGCTGTATGTGCGTTTATCATTCATATGAAATAATAATAATAATAACAACTCTGCATCAGCACAGCCCAACCTAAAGATCAGCAATCTCTTTACATACTGTAGCTTTGTACCTGTAAGGGACAGCGTCACCACGTTGCATCAACAGATGCTTTTCTAAATGCATCACGGGCAACTAAAAGTTAAAGTTAAACTCAATAAAATATTCTCTAGTGCTCACCTCAGGGTCAAGCCTGCGGTTCCAGAACAAGCACTGAAGCGCTGACAAACTCTTAAAAGAAAGCTCTGAGCTGAACCTCACAGCTGCTTCCAAGATGAGATTTTGCAATCTAATCACCGTCTACATTTCAGCGAGAAACAACAATCCTCACGCTTCCTTAAGTGTTACCGACCAGGGAGCAGAGCT
Organism: Toxotes jaculatrix; assembly: GCF_017976425.1. Classification (NCBI taxonomy): domain Eukaryota; kingdom Metazoa; phylum Chordata; class Actinopteri; family Toxotidae; genus Toxotes; species Toxotes jaculatrix. The sequence continues at coordinate 3,416,644 of NC_054405.1, read as the reverse complement.
GTGTAATGCAGGGTCATGTGTTACAAGACAGCTGACAAGTCATTTGTAATATATGGCTGCAATTGAATCAATTTCCAGGTGAGGACCATGCGTTTGACCTCATTTACTGGAAGGGTCCTCAGGATGGCAAACACTCGTCCCACATCAAATAGGGAATGTAAGATGTCCAGAATAATAATAAGGCCCAAGGCACATTGACAGAAGGAATAAGGTTCTCGCTAGCAGCTGGTAAATGACTAACGATTAGCTCATAATTGCCTTGTACCTGAAAAAGTTTCAAAAGGGCAGAGCAAAAACTTACTTCGGCTCAGATCGTTGAAATATATTCAGCCTCTTAACGTCAGCCGTGCACAGACAGAGCCAGCCTGCCGAAGTTTGGCTTACTAAGCTTGAAATCTTGCCAGCGTGAATCTCCCCATGGCAACACAGAAAGGATTTATTAAAAATGATAATCCTTGGCATTACCCAAGTGACCTGCTCGTCCTGATAACTTAATATCCAGAATACGTGGTGCGCTTTATTCGAGATACCTTGCAAAGTCATATTATCTGTCCATAGGCTGTCGAGGTCAGATTTTCATCTGACCGTAACGTTCCTGTTTATTTAATCCCTAACAGAACTCAGAACTTTTCTTATTTACCAAAAGATATGTATATAAACTTTTCTTTTCTTCCCAGATGACCTTAAAAGATGTTAAACACTTTTTACGTCGGGCACAAAGTCCTCTTTTTTTTTTTTTTTTTGCATAATCAGCAGGAACTGAAAGCTAGAGTTCCTTCTTTGAAACAATTTGCTGTGGTGTTACTGTAGTTCATTGATGTGCTAATTCATTCTAGCAGGTCAATTCTCCATTAGATCATTAAGATGGAAAGGCAAAGCAATCTGTACAACACTAATGGCAATTCAATCATGGATTTGGAGACAGAGGGTGATCTATAGGCTACAATATATTTCTCACTGCTATGAGACAAAGCTGCAGTGACACAGAGGAAGCCCCTGCTGATAGATGGGGTCGAGCCTGATCCCAAGCGTACAAGATCACAATGCAGAAAGGAAAATACCTGCACTTCATACAATGCGTGGTGGAAATGTGGCGGTGAGCCTCCCCGTGCTGTTCACAATAGCTGCTCGTCAAGACGGTTTGTGTGCACGTCCGCATGGACACGAGCATTGTCCTTCCAAGTGAAAAGGTCAAGCTAATTTTACAAACAATGTCCTGATAGAGCCACAGTTGGTCATGCTTCAACTATTCCTTCTCCTCTGTCTCTCCTACACAGCAGCACACAATAGAAAATGAGAGGGACTGTGACTGTCAATGCACTTTTCTGTCCTTTATTTTCAAAGCTGCCTCACAGGCACAGCCACACAAAACAACCTGTTTTTTTTTTTTTTTCCCAGAATGCTTTAATATGTTTACAGAATTGGTTCAGTGGGTTTATTTAGACTCTCTGAAATCCACGGCCACTTTCATACTGTAGATACCCAAGGCAATGGGTTGGCTTTATACACAGTATGATTGGGTACACATGATTGCGTTTGCTGTGCATGTTAGCTCACTGAGACCTGCATTCAAGATTTCACCTCAGTGAAAGTTTCAGATAATAAGTCACTTACTCACCTTCTCACGTGGACCGTCACAGCAGGAGAGTTCAGGAAATTGTTTGGCAAACAGAGGCCATCTTGGCTCCAGGGCTCTAGATATGCTAGCTGGGACCTGCTCTTGTAACTAATTCAGGCAAAAAAATGCTGAAATCAGGCTAAAAATATTCCTGAGTTCTCATTCTCAGCTGATTTGGTTTCTTGAAAACATTTTGAGGGTTTATCTCTCCATCCTGGATGAAGTTATCCTGAGTGTTTACATACAGGCAAAAGAAGTAGAGTGTGGAAACCATGATCAGCATTCTTCTGATTGGCTGAGTGTTGATCATGTGGTTGCACTTAAAGGAGCACTTTAGGAATGCTCACAGCATGCATTCAATAAATCCCTGAGCTCAAGTCTCATTTTACGTGTGTTCCTGCAGTTTACTGCTGTTATTTTTGTTTGTTTGCACTTTGATCACTGGTTAAACTGGAATCACCATCAAATTTAGGTGGTGCTGGAGCATAAATGGAGAGTTTATCCCTCTGGACATGAGGCTTTTAAGTGATAAGCCTATTATGAAAATGAAATATTTCTAAACTTTCTTCTAAAAGTATCTTTTAATGCATAAACAATTATCAGCTAAGAGAACTGAGCAGTTAATCCTTTAATTGGCTTTAGCTCTAAAATAACAATTTCCTTTTTTACCGTCAAATTCAACACCATGAGTTCTGGCTCCTAGGTCAGAATCTTTAAATTGAGATTATGTCTCTTTGTCCACACTACTTTTTGTTCATGTTTTATATTTTAAAATTAGCTCATGTATGCGATTCACCCTTAAATGTCTCGGTCATGATCCAAGGTGCACCTTGTATTTGATGTCAGATCTAGAAATGGTTGGAGCCGGCCGCAGGAGACAGGACAACAGCCCATTTCAGTGTCATTTCAGGTGCTGAGGAGACAGATCGTGGATGTATTAAGATGCTCAGTGACACAGATAAGCTATGGGAGGAGTACAGATTACATATGCCTCTTGAACAGACGTCATTCAAGATTCAATTTTTCTTGAATGTTTCTTGGATGCATCTATATATACTGTATATCCACTCAGGTGTTTTGAGACTGGCTATCCAATCTGCCCGAGACACACAAGCAACCTTAATTATGTGCATGTGCTGCCTCATAAACATGACACTTGCTAATACTCACTATGATGCTGAGCAGTTCTGTGCGATGATTCTGGCACAAGCACGCCTACCAAGAGCCACAATAACACCATGAGGGTATAATCTATCCAGAAACTCAACCTGACATCCATTTCGCTGTGTGGGGCATCAACTCCGTCAACATGTGTGCATATGTAACACATGCAGGGAGAGATATCTATTATACAGATGGACACAAATTAGCCAGCACTCTGTTATTTCTCAAAAAAGCTTATATCTGGAGCTGAGATTATCTCTCTGTGAAATGCTCCGTCCCCTGCCGTTCACAAAGCATCGGCTGTATATTTTTCAGCCGGAGAAAATCCCCACACGTAAGACAAACTTCAGCTCTCACTTTGTGTTTTCGTGTTGCATGCAAATGGTTTCAAGCAACAGGGATTTTATTTTATTTTATTTATTTATTTATTTATTTTTCCCCCCACCCAGAATTTGTTTACTCATAAAATAATCGTGCCATTGTGCATGCTCTATTGTTTTCTTGATGCATCCTCTCACCACTAAAGCACATTGATTGAGACTGAGGTCTTGGAAATTCTTCGAGAGGGGACAAGGCACTCTAGAGATGCGGTGGGCTAACAATGAATAACGAGCAGGTGGCTCACAAAGCAGCTTGCTCAGTGCCAGTCAAATAATTGGTGGTGCTTGAGAGGAAGCGGGAAGAGACTGAGGACAGAAAAAGAGTGTAATAGGAACAGTAGTATTACAGTGGTTACTGAAAATCCCCCGATGAGTTCCATTTCGTACACATGAAAAAAATCCTGAGGGGAGCCACATTGTTTGTTATGCCCCGCAGTACCCCAGTAGGCCCCACACAATGCATATTAACATCACTTTCAAACAGAATGGCAGACGAGAAAATAGGAGGAGTCTTTCATCTCTTAGAAGCTCAGCCAGGCTATGTACACAAGCTATGAGTTACACTATCTATGCCACTGTCCCGGTGAATGAGGAAGCAGCTTGGGATAAAATTGCATTAAATTTTCTAAATCTAAACCTTTCAAGTTCACCTCTTACAGATGACACACGGTCAGTTCTCTTTCTGCAGCACTGTCACAGCTTCAGGCCGCAAAACTAGCACAGGTACACTGGGAGAGTGTTCTATATCCCTGTATGCTGGGCCAGTGGACGGCACGCAAAGAGGGCAGAGTAAAGAACAAACCAGAGCCCCTAATTGTTCTGGAAATTAATGATATTATTAGGGAACATATATTAAACTGTAGGAAATCAGTTTCAAAAAGGTGATTATTAATACTACTACTACTACTACTACTACTACTTCTACTACTACTAATAATAATAATAACAACAACAATAAGTGTGGAAAATCTCTTGAAAATAAAGTTCTAAGCAGAACCACATTAACCCCCTAGTGGGACCTGGGGCAATAATAAGCTGTGGGCTCATATTGAGCACACAAACCCACTGAGACTCACAAACCAACCAGTATACTACCGTGCTCCTGTTTGCTGCTGAAAAAATGCACAATTATTTAAGAATGCATGTGGGTTCACTTTGTGATGCAGTGGTACATATAACCAAGCAATTTCTTTAAATTAGCATGAAGTAACCAGTGAATGTGGGGTTTCCAGGGCCCTTGGTGGTCTAGGGACCTAAAGCAGTTGCCTGCTTTGCCCAGTTCACTATCCAGCCATTTAACTATGTAACGGCCTTACAATGTTAATATACCATTAATATTCTTGCACAATGCTTATTTCCATTCTGTTTCTTTGATGAACACCACACATTCTTCTCTTTCTCCTTGTCCTCTCCCTGAAGCCTGCATCACAGACAAAACATGGAACTTCTCTGCCGGTGATGATTTGGCACCACGCTCCTTCCTCTCATTATTACAAACAACTGATTACAAACTTGGAGTAGCTCCATAGGAAATAAATAAAAGAGTTGTTTTATGGTTTCCTGGCACATGTTTATTTATCCAGCATCCAAGGACCATTATTCCATAACAGTGAACCAGCACGTGCTCCATAAGACTGGGCTAGCCACGCAGTCATAGCTGATGTGTGTGTACATATCTATAGCATGTGTACTGTGTGTAGTAATGAACACATTTGCTTTACTGTGAATAGTCTTACATCTCAACTACAGCCAGCACAGCTTTGTGAAGCAGCAGGAATAAAATGTTTAAATTTGAATTTGAACTTAGGCTGTGTCAGTTCATTCTAATTAAGCCCTTTGAAACGGTCTTCTCTCATAACTGCATTTCACTTCATATTCCAGTTTTGTATTATGCTGTGGAAAAGCTGCCATCCTGTTTTATCAATCACCTGTTGAAAACATCATTTTGAGAAATACCATTAAATGTAAATCATCCATGTGTTGGTTTACTTTTGTTTGTTTATCATCATCTTCTCTGAGTTGGTCTCCACCAGATGTTTCTGGTTGTTGATGACGGCGAGCCTTTTGGCTTGGTGCTGAGATAGAAATTGAATTCACATGGATCACCAACACTGATGCTCTTTTGAGAAAGAAAAATAAGCAAATAAATAAATAAGTGGGAATGAAATGCATTGAATTAAATTGCCCGTGCTCTCTATGCTATTCTCTGTTGTCATCTCTGTGCAGTTTTTAATACTGAGCTGTTGTGTACAAGAAGTGCACATCTGTTGCTTGTTAAACATCTGGGCTCATTTGAATATTAATGAATAATTATGTTAATTTGATTGTCATTGGCCCCTGCATTGTGAAAGATTAAAGATCTACCCAAGCAAAAAAATAAATAATTAAAATAAATATTATTTTTCCTATTACTAAGCATGCCTGATGATAAGTGAAAGGCAGAAAACAGTCTGTGGTCCTGTGACATGAAGCATTGTGTGAGCGCCCGAAGCATGAGCAGACACAAAAATTCACATTGCATTATCTACCCAGTGATGAAACAGGTCTTCAGTATATAGACTCATTTAAGGAGCTCACATCAGTTACTTATGGTTGAGTACAGATACTCCCTGACTTCAGTGTCTAATACTCAGTGGGGTAAGACACAATGTGGAATACATAAGTACATCTTGACAGCAGTGGTGCATGGTCTTACATAGAAAACCACGAAGACTGGATGTTTTGATGCATGTCGTGTTCCGCGGACATGGACCTAAACATTCTCCTTTTATCAGCAGAGATCACAGATACTTTCCTGCGTATATATACAGTCAAACAATCCGCCCACATAGCTGCTTCTTCAAATGCACATATTGGAATTTTAATTACACAAATAGTTCTGTGAGGCAAAAAGTTCTCTGGAAGAAGTTTCACCAGAGATTAAACGTCAGCAGGCACAGTCGTTCACTCACTGTAATAATGCCAGTGAAGTGGACATGCTACTGACTATGTCAACTAAACTGTCTCTCTCTCACTCTCCATGATTCAAGATCTGATTGTTAAAGCACAACCCGAAACAAAAGAAGGCAAAGATGGATAACTTAATGAAAATGCCTGAAGTTTACATGAAGGGATTCCTGTAGATACATCAGATGATGACTTGGCAAACAGAAGCCCATGGAAATGCCCATGGGCAGCCCTGACATTCATTCCATGAAAAATATATTACAGGCAAAGAGCACCGAGCAGCAGATGGGAATATAACCAGCTGTGAATCTTAATTGATCACGTGCTACTTTCAGGCACACAGCACATCTTAAAGCAGCAATCTTGGAATTTATGTTTGGCCTGTATTTCTCTCTCTCCGGCTCTGCCAACTGATATTTAACTCAACCAATAAGATTATTCCTGCCACGAGGGAATCTGCGCCCAGGATAAATCAGTTTTTATGAGTAAAACACCAGTCTCCAATCAAATCTTTGCCTAACTTTGGACTCTCCTGATTAGATTTGCATTAAATTTGATTTTATAATGTTCAGCAAATTTGCCTTAAGTTATAAGCAATTATGCGATGTGCCACACTAGTCATGAATCAAAGGTTATGTTATACTGGAATAAATACACGCACCCTCTGTTCACTCAATGAATCCAGGGCATTTCAACCACTAATCATAACTATTTCTACCACATGCTTATACACACACGATGGCATAATAAGGTACATTAGAGTGGGAATTCACCCTACAACCACTCCTGCTGCTGCTACAGGCTGTCCTGCCCTTTTACCCAAACACTAAGCCTGAATAACAATGTATTTGTATGTTGGCTCATTTTGTTGTAAACCCATTAAAGTTTAGCTGCTAAACAAATTTATGCTGTAACCAATTTCCTGTTGTCAAGAGGCACAAACGGAAGATTGATGGCAGTGATGATCTCACTCGTTATTTTTAGCTGACTGAAGGAGGAGAAAATGAGAACATCTGAACCAGCTCTGTGTTCCCACACCACTCAGCTGATTGATGGTTACCATGTTTAATACACAGCATTACACTAGACCTTAGTATGTTTCTGTTGTTACAGAAAACACTATAATACAGAAAACTATTACTTAAGTGACAGTAGCATTACTATAATGTAAAAATATCAACTAAGTAACAGCATGTCAGTAGAATCTGAAAACCTCCTTGCATGTCTTTTGAGACACAAGCACAGATCCCTGCTATTTCTAAGCTCCATGAGCTCATTCTTGTCTTCATCCAATCACAAACCTGACACGCTCACCTTTAGCCAATCACTCATCAGCTGTCAAACTTTAAAAGTCAATCAGCTGTCATTTTGGATGACAGCTGATTGACACTGTGGATGCCCCGCCCTCTCCAATCAAATCCTCCAATCTGAAGTCTCCTTCTAAGGAGACGTCCCAACATCGAGTTCCATTCCTCCCTCACCATCACCACTGTCCAGGCTCCGGGGGAAGTCTCCTTTACGTTAGAAGCATCTAATCCATAGGAGCACTTCTTCTGGAGATCTACTTCCTGCCAGGGTCTAAGCACCAGAGTCTGTTCTACCTGTTCACAATAAAGTTTCTTCAGAGCCCAACATGACCCTGACTGATGTGTAATTAGCCACAGTAACTGAAAGCACCTGTGTGATGATAAAATAATACAGAGCATTTCATTTGCTAGGTACAGTAACTATAACTGCTAAAGAAATGTGGTGGAATAAAAGTGAACGTGGGAATTTGAAAATTCAGTTCAGTATTTCAGTAAATATATGTTTTTACTGAACCAGACTAGATTTCATTAACACCAGACAATCCTCCTGAAAATACAGGTTATTTGAATTTTGCTTCTTTTTTGTTCCTACTCTTCCATTTGTTCATTGGAGGCTCTGCCTAGAAAGAAAAACTATTTAATTATTTAGGTTATTTCTTGTTGTCAGTTCAGAAGATGCACTATTCAGTATCGGTCGTGGGTTTAAGTTTTCTTGATGCCGAAATGCACAAACGGACTCAGGGCGTTGAACCTATATCCACGGCTCAGCTCCACTGGAGAATTTGAAGGTTAAACGCTTGAAGGCCCTCGCCGACTCATTTCTTTCCCCACCTACGTTTTCCTGACTGTTGCGGTGAGCAAAAGTAAAATCATAATGTAAAGCTTCAATTATTCATGTAGTATGAATGTTGCATGCCATGTAAAAGTGCACCTTCTGAGCTGCTCGGTGCAGGCAGTGGAAGCCTGTCTTGTACTGGGCGACTCCCAGCAGCATATGAGTGTGACTGGGGCTATGTATATAGATAATGACTATCCATCCCTCTGGATGACTCTCCTCCAGTGTGTGTTTATTAAAAATTCATACATCTTATTTCAGATTGTTCCATTTTTTTTTCATACAATACTTAAAAGAATACAGCAGCTGTTAGGATCTGAGCAAGGACAATAAGACGGAAGAAAATGTATTGATTTCATTTATTTCTGTGAAAGCTAAAAGAAACAAGGGAACCAAGAGAGGCTTATGTACAAGTGGTTATGACGTCTGGTTAGCACCATGTAGCTGATCAGTAAACTAATTTTGAAATGCATTTAAGGCGCGGCTGGTTTGACACTGATATTTTCATAGCTGATGTAACGGTGGTAGAGGGGAGAGTTAAGTGGGAGAGGGTCTGGAGTCATCTCCTGGGCACAGGGTCTATGATGCCTTGCTACAGCTCTGCTCTGCGAAGCACAGCAATGTTGAAAAAGAGCCTAGTCCAGTCTAAAATCTCTACTCAGCATTCCCTGGATAAATAAAGGCTGAAAAAGAAATTGCTGTATGCATTTATTTGCTGCTCTCCCGGGGTCGGATGTAATGGGAAGCAATAAAGTTCTCGTTCATTCATTTATCACTGGTGGGAAGATTGACCTCGTTGCTTTGCGCTAAGGCCTCGGGGGGTGTGGACCCAGTCGAACGGAAGCACCGATGCCGATTTCACTAAGAGCTTGAAGGTTTCTGCTTCTCCTTTTAGTCCAAGTACATTTGAACATCTGTTGTGATTTCTGTGGTTTTACCGAAGCACCGGCAAAAACACAAGATTTCAAATCTCTACCAGAAGAGAATTAGTGTTTGGACAGAGAAGTTTTGTTCATTTTTTTTTTTTTTTCTCTCAGCATGATGCAACTCACACTGCTTACTGAAGTCAGCTGTCGTCACTATTCATCAAACCCCTCTCAGACAGTACTTTAATAGCGCTGTATGTTGTGGGAAGGCATAAGAATATGGCAAGAAGTAAAACATAACTGACATCTTTTTCTCCACGCTGGGATCTGGACAGTGAATTAAGATAATGTCACATCTATAAGACAAATCTCATCCCCCTCAGTGCCGTGGTGTGGCAATGCAATTTGAACTTTCTGTCATGGTGAAAGAATTGAAAGAACATTTCCCCTCTCCCTCCAGCGCTGTTCTGGGAACGGAGCAGCTGTCGATGAGAGATGAAAGTTTGAAGGATTTCGCTTCCAAATTCTACAAATCTACTTTTTTAAAAACCATAAAACCAGGGTACACCTGATATTCCCTGCTGCTGACTTCCAACTATTACTATTTTTATCATTTCTTTAGTTTCATCAGTGTTAGTACTTCATAAACACTAACGATATAACTTCTGGATAACTTTTTTGAGCATTTTTGATGACCTAAAAAAATTGACTGAGGGTGTGTTTGTCTCTGTCTGCATGAGTGTCTGAGTACATATTTGTGTGCTTGTTGCCATCATTGTACTCAGCAGATTCCCTTTGATCATGTATACTAAGGACTTCCAAATTTCCATTGTTTGCAGGCAGGATATCAAAGCTTTCTTAGTGTGGTACAAAGTTTTTTTTTTTTTAAGGGCAGCCACTGTGGAATACAGAAATAACTAAACCATAAAAATAAGCAGACAGGAAACGGAATCTAATTTCCTTATGTGAAATGATGTCTGTCACTAAGAAGGTATATTTTGTTCTCTCTCTTTGGTCTTGACATTGAGAGGTTAGGCTCTGGGTAAATTAAATAAGCTTGGTTTATTTCCAGCGCGGGCTGATCCCATAAATTCAGCTGCACTGAATTTCCAATGTGTCCTGCAGATTTCATGCTGCATTTGTCAGCAACAGCATGCACGAGAAGGAAAGGCGTCTGCTGTTTTGTGATTCACTCCACTGATACCGAAGAGACCTCGGGGTCATTCCACAAAAACGAGCAAAAGAAATGAACCTGAGGGGGGGGGGGGGGGGCCTGAAGTATTATAAAGCCTCTGAGGTAGAACATCATTTGTCAAAACAGGAGCTTTCCTGCGCTGTTCACCCCCCCACCCACCACCACTACCACCACCCAACACCTATTTCTGTTGTCTTCCATTTAGCCGCCGATGATGTGTTCCTTTCAAACTCCAGTGTCAGGGAGACAGAAAACATGGACTTCCTACATGTGCTCCCTCATCTCTCCTCCAGGCTCTCTATCACTCAGCCACGCCATTCGATGAGGGGGCTTGTTCGACAGAACCTGCGAGCGTGCGCACGCATTCACATGACATTGTGGCGTGCGCGTCGGCCAACGCTCGATCTCATTTGGCATGATGTGCAGCAGCCTAATCTCCTTCTTAACACCCTTGCAGTGCGATGGCAAACCCCTCCCGCCACCGCTTTAAACCTAGATAAGTGTATCAGCACAGCCAGGAGGATGAATCCCCAGCCTGCCAAGAACACAAGCTTGCCTTTCTCATCAATCAATTTGACAAGGCCAGCCACAGAGCAGAGCCTTCCGGCAACCTGCCCCTCCCTTCGCTCTCCACCCTTTCCGCCCCCCCCACACGTCCACCCGTTCCCCCAGCCCCCCCCACCCCGATCCATTTCTGAAAATACTGCACCACCATACTGTAGCAGAACAAATGTGGTGAAGGAGACGGAAAACAGGAAGGACAAATGGAAAAAGACACGCAGAGGTCCGTGAGTGAGAGTTTACACGGCTTTCATAAAGTGGGTGTCAATGACCTCACAGGAAGGGAAGGGAAGAGAAGGTTAAAGCCTTTGAGGAGACGTGAAAAACGGCCCGTGAATGGAACCACTGTTGACACTGTTGCATGCTGGGGAGGGATGAGGTGCGGAGTGTTCCTCTCAGTTTGCTGTCGCAGGATGCTGTTTCCGTGTCTGATAGAATGGGGCGGGGCGGGGTGGGAGCGGGGATGTGTGCGGTGACAGAGGCAGACAACCCAAACTGGGAGTGATAACAAGACATGTTGACTAGAACGACACACAAGGCAGACTGTATCTGATCCTCTGCTTCACCCCTTTGAGGAGGAGCGAGGATTTTTCTGGACGGGCGCTGGGATTCTATCAGCGACACTGTGATATTTGCTCAAGTAGAGACATCACAGATACGTGCACCTATGGAGAGATATGAATCCACGGTGAAACTAGTATCAGATTGCATTAGAGCCGGTCTATCTATTTTGACTGCTGCAGGAGTAGCACTGCGAAAACTCTAGGGGTATATGTGATGAGAGTACACCTCTGTAGCTGTACACACACACACACACACACAGAGGAGGCTGCTGGCAAGACTGTGAGCCCTGACACCCTATGTTTCTCCCACACATAATTCAAAGCATGTGGCTGCAGTAGCAATATGATGAAGGAAATATCGAGCAATCAGAGAGAGAATGAGCAGTGTCCTGGGAGATACGACAGGAAACAGCAGCAAGTAACACATGGAATCTCCATGAGAGCAAACATGGCCAGATTCTCCCCATGCACAAACAGAGAAGGGGGATTACATAAGTTGAAACTGTAATTCATACGCAGACAAGCATGAAAAGCCAAATGTAAACATACCATAGCATGTCTGCATGTCTGCCAAGAGCAGCATTCACTGCCTGGCAGCCCAGCTAATATCATAATCCCCACACAGGCAAATGGGCACTAATCTGCCAATCACAGCTGCGGCCGGTTGACAGCACAATGCGCAGCTAATAATCCTCCGCTAATGTGTTTGTGTATTAATAATTCACATTCGTTTCTGGGGGCTGCAGAGTAATCTTTACCGCAGCCACTGTCTCAACTCCAAATTTCGCAGATGCAAGATGGCAAAGTTGGAAAGACGAGCACACAGAGAGGGACAGGATGGGTCATAAAAGACAAATATTGCATCATGAAGATTAGTGTTTACTTTCATAATTTGGATGTTTGAGTTCCCTGAAGTCTTTTTCAAGAGTGTAAGTACTATATGTAGAGCTTAAATACGGTTCCCACTGTTAGCACAGTCTGAGCTCCGAGTCAGTGGATCTTCACATGGACGGACAGAAGGAGAATTTTGCATAGAACACAGAAGTGATAAGAAACAAACAAGTTACATTTGTATTTTCTGGAACAAAATGAGAACAGCAGCTGAATGTTAGATGAGAAAAATGTCACTAGCAATTGTTATTTTTAAACCAAGCTAATTTCACCAATTCAGAAAATTAAATATTTTTTTTTATAATTGTTCCAAACTGGCCACAGTGGAAGGCAGAATAAAAAGCTGTTCATCATAGAGATGGAGGAGATATGCTATACGCTATGAGACTAGACTCCAGTCCTCTGGGTGGCAGTAATGTACCTCCTCAGTTGGCTTGCCAATAAACACTAAATATAACCAAAATCAGTCAGCAGTACAACACATATATATATGCCTTTGGCTTAGTGCGACTTCAAAAACTATTTATAAAGAACAGAAATATCCAAACGTTATCTATAAAGACATAAGCCTCTGTACGTAACAAAATACCAAGCCATGCATCAGTAACCTAAACATCAAGAATGAGTCAAAACTAAAGGTGCAGCTGCCTCGTCTATGTTTTAGTTTTCTTTGGAACCAAGTCACTGTGTCTCCTCCCATCAACACCCCCCCACCCCCCCTCCAAAAAAAAAACACATGAACTTTCCAGTAAAAAGGCACAACCTGCCCCATACTCATCCGCCCTCCCCTCCCCTCCCTCTACAGAAATTTGACCTCCTTCATGTTGCTGGCTTCCGCTCAGCAGTTAATTATGCACATCTCATCAGACAGCAGCGGCTCCTTTAGTCCGTTTATAAACAAACATAATATGTTAATCACATTGTCATATTGCTCATTACTACGACAATGCAAGTTGGATTTAGCGCCATGACGACAGGTTGCTGATGCAACTTTTTTAATTTGCTATAATTTAATTTATTCCTAACCTCACTGAAAACCTCTGAGACCTGTGAGAGTCTGAACAGAACCATAAAACAGTTTGCTAATGCTGTAGTCACTGCAGCACGGCAACATCTCCTCATTACATGTATAGAAAACTTCATCTGGTCACAGATACATTTCCTACCAAATGTATTTGCTGTTGCGGTGTAGTTATAATATAAACATAATTAGCAGGAGACAGGGTTGAATAAGAGATTCATAGTTCCTAACAGTGAATGTTCTTTTTGAAAGTCAAATCAAATATTAGTGCGGTGATTAATCTAATAGCGCAGCAATTACTGTAATTACAGAGAAGTGATAGAGACCCATTTGGACACAGAAAGTCCTTGGTGTATTTTGTGATTTACAGGTGTTGAAATTCTGAAAGCCTGGTTTCCTTTTTGAAGGCATTTCTCAGAGTTTCACAGGATGATGGGACTCTCTGGTTGCAAAGCTGCAGATGTGTCAGTCTTAAAGAAGCTGTTTCATATGGAAACACATTGATTTTTCTTCTCTGGTGGGTATAAACTCTGAAAATGCTCCAAGTCAAGTATGGTACCTTGCCTAGAATGCTACAGTATGGATTCAGCTGTCATCGTATAACATTTCCCCATTCTTCTTCTCTTATGTTGTCTTGCATGTGATGAGTTTGCATGAGTTTCGGCTTTATATAATACCTGCCACAACAAACTTTCAGCACTTTCTTTTCTCTGAGTGTAGAGACACCTTCTGAGCTCTGCTCATCTAAATCCTTAAGCAGTTTGCATTTGGGTAGAGTATTTACATAATTACATTGAGAGACACTAAGCTAGATCAAAAAAGTTGCATGAATTATTGATAATGTGAATTGTGATGTCATTTTTTTTTCGGTTGGAAAGAGCTGGTTTCATAAAGCAATAACACTGTTTTCAGGGTACTTTACATTCTAATTGTTCTGTGTGTGTGTGTGTGTGTGTGTGTGTGTGCCCTCACATGCTTGGAATTCACTCTCAAAGTAAAGAAAAATAAATAAATAAATCACTCCATCTGCTTAAGTGTGCATCTATCAATGTGTGCTACACAGCAGTGGTGCTAATGTCAGAGCAACATCACCTGCACCTCAGCAGAGGTATGTGTAACATTGCAGTCAAACAAGTTCCTTCCATGGCATGCTGGGAAAACGCATGATCATCCATTCTAGCCTGAGAGAGGAAATAACCGCGCCATGTCCTGCAATGCATCAGTATTTGTGAAAAGCAGCAGAAAAAATAATATGTGTTTGAGAGAGAACATAACACAGTGTGTTGTGTTAAACACGTACTTCCGACCCCCTCCCCCCAGTGGATACGTTGACATTGATTTGGTGAGGTGTCTTCAGGGACCACCCTTAGCCAAGCACTTGCAACTATTCAGCACACCACTCACACTGCGGCACAACTCCACAACAAGGTGAGGCGAGCAGATGATAATACGCACCTCCGCTTTTCCATTGCCAGCAGTTTCAGAGGAGAAATGAACAGATGTCAAGTTGACTGACTCTAACAAAAAACATAAAAATAGACAAAAACAAATTGAAGACAGTCAAAGGTCTAAAACTGATTTTCCCAAGGACACAGGGACACACTGAATTGTCTTTGTGCTCATTATTTCTTCGTTAGATGAGACAGGATGTCCTGCGTTGGGGCCTGCGTTGCATATCTATGTTAACTTCTCACAAAGATTGAATTGTCTAGATTGTATGTGATGACTTGGCAAGGAAGAAAAGAGATTAAAAAAAATGGCTGCCAGAATGATACAGTTCAGTAAAACTCAACAAATAAAATCACTGGTTAACACAGTCAAATATTTTCTTCTCGAGTCATAAGCATCATGAAGAAACAGGAAGAAGAAAGACATGAATATCCATTTTATGGACGCATGAAAATACTGTGTTCCAGCACTTAAATAGAAAGACTGTCACTTTTAATGATGTATTCCAGATCTCTGAATCAGTTCAAACAGGCGAGGTCGCAGATTGGTGCATTGCACAGGTGCTCAGACCAGGTTTAAAGCTGAGCCACTGCAGGTGAATGCAGACAGGATGTAACCAATGTGCTCTGGGTTAGAACGAGTGATGGTGGAGGAGCAGAGGAAGAAGGGACATAGGTGTAGAAAAGTGATGGACACAAAGAGAGGGAGGAAATATAGAGAGAAAGAAAACATGGGGAGAAATTGGCTGATCGGTGATGACCTGTGGGCGCTGTTTTTCATCACTGTGGCTGTGATTTGATGTGTGATGCATCTTAGTGTGTGTGTGGGTGTGTATGTGCATGTGTGTGGGTGGTGGGTGGAGGCAGTTAACTACCCAGGCACTGGTGTTGTTGGCTGGGCAGTGGGGGGGATTTTTGGCTCACCTTCCAAGGACTCCTGACTAAAAATAACCCAGCTAAGAATCACTCTTACATTTAGGACTGAATCGTTTAATAAAGACAGAATAAGTTTATCTCTTAAACTTCTTCAATCATCTCTGCTCTTTATCCAGTAACGCGGTATGAAGTGAAACAGATTTCACATCAGAGCATCATGAGGCACGACTGCACACACACACACACACACACACACACACACACACACACACAAACACCCATTCAAGGTACAATGTTCACATTTTGATAGTGGCTGTGAAGTAATGTCATGACAATATCACTTTGTTGACAGCCAGTAGAACAGGCAGCCAATCAAAAGGCTTTTTGATACAGAGCCATTTTTTTGGCTTTGCTTTCATTGGCTCACAATCAGAAGCTGTAGCAGTGGTCAGAAGGGGGGGGGGGGGGGGGGGTGCGGAAGTTAGAACAAGACCAGGAGCCCTGAGGCCAAAAACTCTAAATCACTGAGGCATTCAAATGGAAAAAAAAAAAAAAAGTGTGGAAAAAGGAAAAAGTTACCAGCTAGCGTGGCAGGTGACACTATTGATTTATCTGCCAAAGACAAATTTTGTCAACATTTGGTGGGTGCTAATTTTGGTCCCTCGTGGAGGGTGTGTGGTGAGACAATTTCAGAAAGTTATGATTGCACTGTAGAAGTCCTGAAAACACCATGAGGGGAAAGCAGGAGAAGGAAGGCCACAGTCCACTGGCCTCTCTCTGCCTTTGGGTTCCCTATACCCAGACTCCCCCTCCTCCCCCTTGTCCCCGCTCCCCCCCCCCGCCCCCCCGCGCTGCACAAACCTTCCACCTCTACTGTTATTTTGCCCAGCAGGGCTCTTAATACTTAATGTCAATGCACTGGCCAGACTCCTGGGAACATTGCAGGCTCGAGAGAGTAGGTGCGCACACACACACACACAGACACACACACCTCCACACGCATGCACGCACACACACACACACACACACACGCAGACTACATCTCTTGCTGAGCAAATAAAGGTGTTCTGGAGCCTCTCTCTCAAATGACAGGTGACAGTGCTATCCAGGGGGGGACGCAGCCTGTGACATTGTCCCTTTTGTCCCCGAGCCAAGTGAATGGGATAAAGGGGAGGGGGAGGAGGAGGAGGGAGAAGCAGAGGGGGAGTGCGTTACATCCATAGGCAATATGTGCAGAGGCTGCTCTAACCAACGGGCCAATGTTAGGTACAATGACGACAGGCAGGGTTTGCATTTTAATCTTGCAATTTAATCTGAGTGAAAGATGAAAAGTAGATGTCCTCAGCACGGACTCAATGTTCTTTTCCCTATTGTACTGTAGAGGTGTTCTGATAGCACATTTTCAGATCCGATGCTAACTGGCTATTAAGAGGCCACTCTGGAGCTTTGCTATCACAGTAACCTCCATGCACACGTGCCCTACAGAGTGTGTGCGCTTTGTGTTTTTTTGTCTGATGTGTGTGGGTCAGAGTCGGTCACAGCTGATTACGCTTCAGGAAGCAGATTTCTATGGACAGGGAGGAAACACGCAGTAGAATACTGAGCGTCCAGAATGATGGGTCCGCAGACTTTCTATTAGAAATTATAATTGGTGTAAAACCAAAAGTTACCACAGAGGCTGCTTTTTCCCAAGACCATGGACTTTTAAGTAAACTGGCTGATCATCACATTATTGTTCTAGAGCTGCAACTATTAGTCAGTCCACTGTTTAGTGGAATCAACAGAATATTAATTGAAAACATTTTTGATAACGTTTGGGACTTTTTCAAGCAAGCATAAACATTTGCTGTTTAAAGCTTCATTAATCAAATGTAATGATTTGAATCCATTATCTTGGTCTTTGGGATGTTATCATGGGAACCTTTCACTGTTTATACCTGCTGCGTAATTTGGACGTATTTGAATCTGGTTTTAAACTGACAGTACAGTGTAATGCACTTTGTTTTTTTTTTTCTGTCTTTTAATTAAATCCGGCTGTGATTGCTAAACAACAATCTACCACCAGAAATATCAGCTTTTGTAATTAAAGAACAAACCTTCTTCCTGAGATTCTATTTGATCGCAACCTCACCTGACCCGTGGTGAGTAGAGGGACCCCCCCCCACCCCCCGGCACTGACCACCAGGGAGCCCAGCAACCAGAAAGTGTTGCAGAACTTCACCTCCTGGTGAGATTCAGCAATACTTGCTTCAGGATAGTGGTACAGTGCTTGTCTTTTTCTCCCCCTTCTGCTTGATCAACCAGTCAGGCTGCTTTCTTTGATCTAGCGACCCCATGCAGCAGCTAACCAGCCACCCCTGAGTAAAACCTTACACCTGAGTTCTTCCCCTTGCTGGGTTGACTGGCTTAAACTGGTTCAGACCACATTTTGTTCTGGTAAAGCCCTACACACATGAAAGAATCTGTCTGCCAAATGTTATACTGCCCCCCCCGCCCATCCTCTGAGCTCACCAAGCACCCTCACTCGCTGCCTCTACATCTCAAAAGTGTTCTGGATGTGTTCTTGGAATTGGCAAATTGCAAACTCCGTATGGATCACACAGGTGGTCGGCTCGGCTGTGATGGACCTAAGTGCTGCCATGAGCAAGAAACAGAGAAACTACAGGCAGCCTCTTCACTGTGGAGTGGATGGTCAGGTGACACAGACATGCTCAGTGATGGTGGGTGTTAATATGAGCAGTAGATTCTGCATCATCAAGAAATCAAGGACAAGGACAAAAACAAGTGGAACAAACACTGATTATTTGCACTGCTTAGACCACACTACACCGCAGGCACTGATTGTCTATGACCAGCAGACAAGGTCCCTCTCTGTGGCATCTTATTATACTGCTGCTCTTCTGGTCACACTGCAGTGCAGCTGCACCAGGCAAAATAAAAAGGTAAAATAAATAAAAACTGTTTTACTAACTAGTCAGTCTGTTAAAGTCTGTTTCTGTTCCATTATCATGTGTTCTCATTGCATCAGTCTCTTTCCTACAGTGTTATGGCCCAGTCCACTGTGCTTACATTTTAACGTTTGAATCACCTTAGTGCTCATGAGCTACACATCTGATTCAAATTGCACTGGATTTGCCTCAGTCATCCATTTAGAAATACCTGGTGCAAATACATACATATCCTCTGTACAGCATCTAGAAATCCTTCTGAAATAGCCTGGCTGCTTTAAATACATCTGGCTGAAGTTCAACAGTGCAGCTATTCATTTTAGTGCTGAGGGAGAGAAAAATGTTCTTGATAGGTTTTTGATAGGCTTTTCAGAAGATCACCTCCTATAAGTCAAACACAGATCCTAAATTTAATTCTTACTGAAGGTATCTTTGACATGGAATTGTCATATTTTGGAATTTGTGTATGACATGTATAAACTCCATGTTTATGATCAATATCTTCCTTTAAATTCCCACCCCAAAGCATCTTCAAGCAAAATCCTAAACCTGGAAGATTCCCATTGGGAATCCCTGTTTGGGTCTATCTATCAGATCTTGGGTGATTCACGTATCGGAGTGATATGATGTTCCTATGTCTTTTAAGGCTCAGAGAAGGTTAAGAGATTAAAAGCACCTCATTCAGAATAGGTCAACAGATAAAGACAGTTGATTTATACTAGGCTAAAAGATAAAATCAGCTGATTGAGAAAAGGTGAACAGATAAAGAACAGTGCAGCAGCTTGGGCTTAATAAAACAGAACAGCAATTAGTGTGAGCAGCCAAGTCTCCTCTTTTAAACCAACGCTGCAGCTCTGTCTATAAAACTTCGCTAATAGCAACATTTCACATCAGGACACTTTTGTCCTCCTGCCAGCGCAATTTCCCGTTGTGCCAAGATATACGTCATTAAAGAATCGATAATGGGACAGTTTCATATTCCCGTTCTAAAACAAGTGCTTAACTCTGATTCAGCAGATCCTATTGGTGCAAATCCCAGTGGCCTCATTGTCAGTCAAATTACTGGGCCAAATAAATCCTCTCTTCAACGGAAATGTTACACCAGTGCTGTAGTCAATGCTGGAGTTCATTTACAGTACATTCCACTTCAGACTCAAACCACATTAGACATTTTGGGGCTGCTCTGCCACCATGGAGATGTCCTAACATGCTGCTAAGAGTTCAAGCAGACTTAATCATGCTTATGAAATTATATAGTCTTTCATTTGAGGCAGGAAATCACCCACATGCCTCCCTAGAGGGTCTGCCCCCCCCCCCCCCCCCGCAGATAACACACGAGTTGATTATTTAGATAATGAACAGCCTTGCACATGTCTCAGGAGAAAAAAAAAGATCTTTCAAGAGGTAACAGAATACGGAGAGAGTGGCCGAGCAATACCACTGAGATATTAAACAATGAACAGGAAAAGATAAGGGGCTTTATACATGAGGCTGTCTGCGTTGAAGTCCCAGAGGAAAATGAAAAATGAGTGTAGCTTATCAAGAAAATAATGAGTCTTAAAAAAAGAAATAGCAGTGTTTTGTTTTGTCACTTTATTATTCCATTTGGTTATTATTTTTTTGTTTGCTCGCAGGTCTGTCTCTACTGAGATTATTGAGATTCAAACCGAATCATCATGTACAGTACGTCTCTGCCAAAAGTTATAAAAGTTTGAGTGCATGAGAGGGAAAAAAGAAATAAAAAGAGAAATAAAAATAAAAAAAATAGCCATGGCTCACACACACGCACACACGCACGCACGCACGCACGCACGCACGCACGCACACACACACGCACACACGCACAAGACCATAGACAGCATCTCCCGTGGTTAAGTTGGTTGACTCCTTTTCATCTTTTATTTATTATTTGTGTCTCAGTCACAGTCCTGTCATTTCACACTGAGGATGTTTAACTTTAATCATATTATCAATGAAAAAAAAAAAAATCGTCACTGCCTTTAGGCTCTAAAGAACGTTAAAATATTGAGCAGAAATTAAAAATAAAAACATGAATAAATGAACATGTACATTGCATCCTGAAACTGCAGCTGTATTTATTAGCTGACTTTTAAACTGGTTCTCCTTCAAAACCAGGGTCCCTCTTAGGGCGTACACATGTATGTGTGTGTGTGCATGTATGGATGGTGTTTCAGCTACGTTTGTACAAAGTGTGTGTGCTGGTGCATGGTCACAACATGGTCACAAACATGAAATGTGCTTGAATCCAGACTTGACAGTGAGTAGATTCCTATCAACAGACCCAATGTGGTCCAAAATCATTGGCTAAAAGTGAAAAGCACTTATTAATTAAAAAAAAAATTAAATTAAATGAAGACAGTCTTGTTTAAACCAAAGGGTCTTTGAATTCAGGGCAAGAGCCAAATTGGGAAATCTGGCAAAACAAACTAAGCCATCTATGTTGCATTAAACTGGTGAAAAAAAAAAAAAAAAGTCATGTTTTGTTGAAGAAATCAACAAAAATCCACAGAAAATGGGAAATGGCAAATACAAACATGCACATGTGAAGTGCTCTGAGGTGTAGAGAATTAAAATAGTGGTTTGTGAAGAAAAGGTTGCACACCGTCTTTCAAGCAGATGCACAATTAGAGGGAAAAAAAAAAAAAAAACATTGACTCGCAGAGCAGATTTCCATTCAGGTGAGCTGAACTGTGAGGCCAACCATGACGGGCGAGTGGAGTTCACAGCCACCCCACTGCTGTGAACCGTCAACTACTGTTTTGTAGAGTTTCTCAGTCAAAGTACAGGAAGGGAGGGAGATGTCGATATGCAAGAATCAGACAGGAGGAGACGTTTTTTTGGCTCGTGAATGTTCAATTTAAGTTTAAGAAAACAACAGCGAGAGAGCGAGAGAGAGAGCGAGAGAGAGAGAGGGAGAGAGAGAGAGAATACACAGAGGAAAAGTAAAGAAGTCGGGGACGTCTTGCCCGAGTGGTGCCTGGCAGTGAGTCTTACTGTGGATTATCTGAGGTTGCCTTAGATTACCTCTGACAAACAAAGCTGTATGCAGTAGTGCTCTCTGCACACAGACAAACACATACACTCTGCTCTTCTGCATCTTCCAGTGAAGACCAGAGCTGCAGGTAATACTAAACAAACGCTCCACAGCAGCATCAGTATTTCAGCTTGTCTGGCTCAGGTCACAGCAACACAGAGACGTCCTGTTAAAGGCAGTGACTGGCCTCTATGATCAGTCCATGTTTGTTTGAGGGTGAGGGATGAGACACACAGTAATCAAAGCTTAATTTTATCGTAAACTAAGTTGAGCCAGCTTCCAAAACAAACAAACAAACAAACAAACAAACAAACAAACAAACAAATAAATAAATAAATAAAACTACAACTACAAGCAGTATGAAGTCATGCAGATAGTTTTGATTTTATTTGCCCAGATTTGAATATATCCATCCTTGAGATGTGTGCGTCCACCGCAGCACCACAGAGGTGAAAGAAATCTCTTGTGTGTGGTGCTCACATCATCAAATCTTTAAAAGAAAAAAAGTCGTCATCGCTGGATGATCCAGAAAACACCATCAACAATTTGCAAAGGGAATATTTTTAGGGTAAAAAGGAGTTCACATGCATACTGTGTATCATTCTCAGTAAGTGGGACATTTATTGTGGAAAGAGATTTTCCTGTTGAATTTTTAAGTCTTTTTTTTTATTTTTATTTTTTTTTTAAATTAAACTCTACGGCATGGCGGCACAAATCTCCCAGACAGATATCTTTAAAACCTGCACAAAGAAAACCAAAACTACCTTCTGGGATTTTTTTTTTTTTTCTTTTAGTTTGTGGGTGTGTAGGTGTGTGTGTGTGTGTGCGTGTGTAATTTGTGTGACTCTACTGTTACTTGAACTTTTGTACAACCACAAAAACTATTTCAATTTTCAGAACTGTCCAATACAATCCATGTTTTGGAGAAGAGTTTGCTCTTTACTTCCAGGGAAACTGTACAGCACAGTACAGACATGTCTCCCTGTCCATTTTTAAAACAGATAGAAACGGATGTAGAAGGACATCCACTCCTTTCTTTTTCTGTTTCTTCTTAGTAAGCACATGTGGGTGGTTCTCCACTGTCCTGACATTTTTTTTTTTGCCCAGTTAGCACTGACAGAATTACACATAATGTCACAAAAGCCTCCAACGACGTGACACATCATTTATCCAGGTTTTGTCAGGATTGGATCAATACTTTTAGGAATACCCTAAAAGTATTACAGTGCAACCAGCCCACAGACGAACACTAATCCATATCCCCTGTCCCAAGGCAGCCATCTAAACAACAGAAAATACCTGAAACACAATGACAGATACGTTGAGCCAGAGCAAAAGCAACAACTGCAGCAGAAAACGTGCTCAAAGAATCTCACCTTCAGAATGAGGAAAGGCACTTATTCATTTACTTTATGAGAACAGAGTAGGGATGTGATGATGGATTGTTCAATCTGAGTAATATACTTTGTTAAAGAAGACTGATGGTACTGGCTGGAGAAGGTAAGTGTTTTTTCCTTCCCACTTCCCCTGCTCCAATAAATGTTGCGAATACCTGGAGGGCTGTTCCTCATAATGACACATTACCTGGTCCAATATTGGCACCACACAGATGCCATTTCAATTTCTCCAATGATCACATGACAAAGTGTTTTGGGAGTAATCATGAGTTTCCCCATTTTCTCTTTGGTCCAGAATGTTTCCAGTGTGATGTGAGCGGAGCTGCAAAAGGTGATGGAGAGGTTGGAGGTAGCTGGGAGCTGCCTGGTCATATTTTGTTTAGGATTTATAGCAATCTAAATCTAGAATTCATTGTCTTATTAATTCTGAGAGTTCATTATTGTTTAGTGAGACCAGCTCCATCAGCCTCTACACGGCTTCATCCCCTGTGCATAGGGGGGGGGGGGTCTGATTTGAAGCCAGATGAATGGGTTTTGTTAACAAAAACTTCAACGGTACAAGTTAAGGAGCAAATTAAAATGACTTTCAAAGTGTTTTATTTTCTCTGTAAGACTACACAGTGGTGGGTTTTAGTGTAGACAGAGTGCAAACAAACCAGGGCTGTGTAAATGATGAGAAACTGAGAGGGCCTAACAATAAAAAGCTATTTCATGGCTTAGCTTAGTAGCTGCAGAAGCATTGATTAGTGTGATTTGGTACCACACAAGCCTGAGCAAGTTTAGCTTTGACTGACTGTGATGAAATTATAAGATTGTCCTAGTGCCGGCCCCTCCCACCTTGCTCCATTTTATTTAAGGATTAAATCAACAAGCCACGAGTAATTTAAAAATGATGACAAAAAAAAAAAAGAAATGTTTTACAAAAAGCTACATGTTCAGTCATTATGGATAAAGGTGATGTTCAGCTGATACCAGAGTCAGACCAGGAGGGGAAGACAAATAGCTATAGGCAATAAGCACAAGAGCTGTTAACGAGAAAAAAAAAATGCTTTTCATTAACAGGGCACACACTATGAATAATAATCATAAGGCCAAAGTAACATGCAGATCTTACTGTCCTTACATAAAGGACACAGTACTTCCTGTGTTGTCGCTGAGTGCTGGCACTGCAGCTCTGACAAATCGATTTCGAGATTTCCAGTATTTATTTGTTTTTTAAATAAAATTTTTTTTTTGAACACATTGGCATTTGTGTGTAAACAGATTTTCTTTAAATGTGTCACGGGCATCACCACTGACAGTGACTCACAACCTGTTCATGCAGTAGCATACTGCGAGCTAAATATATGAGCCACAACACTGGCAGTGATAAAGGAGCTAAAGAAGAGACCTCAAAAGAAAAAAAAATGCTTTCATTCATTTAACGAAAAGCAGAGAGAAGACGAAGTGTTTGGCTTTTGGAATGTTGATAATTTCACAGCTGAATGCCCCTTTTGTTGTCGTTCTTTTTCCAGTCAAAACTGAAGGAGCTCGTTCACAATTATGCCGTGCTGCCGGCACGATTTGGAGAAGCAACATAAAAACAACCCGGATCGTCACTTCATTTTCATCCAAAGGGACTTTTTCAATCGGGTGTAATTGAAATTGAGATTAGACAACTTTCATCAGTGAGACACCAGACATGTTTATATATGTATACACGCTCAATCATTCCACTCAGCCTGTCTGTGACCATATAACTCAATATGATGGTCAGATAACAAAATCTGAGTATGCAGAAAGACTGGGAAAAGATACTCTGACGCTTACCCCTCAATCTGCTACGTTCCTGAGTGTGCTGAGAAACTGTACCTCGCTAATAAAGCAAACCATGATCAGGGGCAGAGTTATATTGAAAAGAGAAAACGATGGGGGTCATTGTTTTCCAACAAACGAGTCAGGAACTAGTCTCCAAGCTTCACTCCTGGCACAGCAGAGAACATGGAATCCGTCACCATGACACCAAGTGAATGGTGAGGATGACGAGTCAGTAAAGAGACAGAGTGAGAGCGATAAATATGCTAAATTCTGATGAACTAAATAATGAATAAATAAACACAGCATCACATTCTGATAACGAGGACTGCCAAGTGTGTTTAAGATTAATAAACAGATTATTTAGGAGGTTTTCCAATTTGAAGTCTGAAATAATGCTGTGTAATAGCCTAAGAATATATAAAACACCTCCTAGCACTGGTTCAGATGATGATTAATTCTGCTTTGAATGATTTAAAGCAGCCCTGATATGCACGCTTTGGTCCAATGTTAACGGATATGAAAGACCACTTCATTCTTGTCAATCTGCAGCGAATTGCTGCCATTGTTAGCGCTATGAATGTCATTTTCAAGGATATACTGCGGGTTGGATCAAGCCTGCTTGAACATGGTGGGCACATGAAAAGCATGTGGGTGGAGTGTACAGGATTCTTAATGAGGTCCAGGGACAGTCTCCTGCAGAGGATAAAGAAGTGCTTTAATACTTTGTTCCAGAATGGGGTTTTCAGAAAAGGGTCTGAGCAATTTACAAGGTTAGCGGGACGTCTGCAGAGTATGTAGAGCAGATCATCTGATGTATTATGAGGCTGTGTTTTAATTCATGTGTCTCAGTGGAATTGAAATAGGGTGTGCGGTGGTTAGTGGTTAGAAGAGAGGGTGAGGGTGACGGTGCCTTGACACTGACAGCACTTTTGAAATCAGCTTTTCTTCTACAGTCTACACAGTAGCAGCGGACCCAGATGAAAACATTTCCAAACTTTTTCATGAGCTAGAAACAACCTTGACTTTGATGTTTTTCATTTATTTTATACTGTGGCTTTTGAAAAATAATATCCCGGAAATTAACGTATGTGTGTGCCACCTTTGGCACTTTTGGACACTTCTTTTTTTTTTTTTCCTTTTGGTTTAGCTGACACAGGCATTCACAAGGCAACTATGAAGGCATGTCCTTTTCTCTATAACATCATTGTGAGGCTAAGCAACTTTCTATCATATGAAGATCTGAGTCCAAAACTTGATGGAGAGCTGGCAATTAAACCAAGAAAAAAGATATGCATATTTCCTCTTGAATCTGAGCTCCTGCCTACCTCGCTCTTTCATCTACTTTTCCTTTCATCACTAAGGACTAAAGTAGCCAAAGGAGTCCTGTGTTACAAGTTCACTCCCTTTACCATTTTCACTTGTTAAAAAGTCAGTGGCTTATCCTTTCTTTTAACTGTAGAGCTTATCACAAGTATTACAAACACAAATCCTTGGTTTGTATCGATTTTAAAGTGCAACATAACTATAATTCTAGGACATTAGACTCATTTCACACATACATTTAGATATAGGCTGAATTTTATATAAGTGCCTTAGACATAGACGTTTCATTTATCTGAAATATTCCTACGATGCTATTGTGTTCATTTTTGTGAGACTGTATTTTTAATTAATTGCTTTTCAATCTAAATATTTTTATGTGTAAACTGAGCATGAGAGGGTGAGAAAAGAGAAAAATGATCAAACTCTTGTCAGATTTAGATTTAGCCGTTCGTATTGGACAACACTCTGAAGCAGTACATAAATTATTGCTTCCTTATGAAGCCATTCAAACTGTGTTTTTGAAGAGTTTCTTTGCTGTGCAAGTGTTTTTTCGTAAGAAGATAATGGGTGTTTTGACACACCTCTTTTTCTCGCGGAGCCAGAGTTGGTCTCCATTAGCAGAGGAGCAGAGCCCCTGGGAGAGCTGACAGTTGGGGGTGCCGGGTTGTTTGACAGGGTTATCGGTAGGAGGCCTGCAGTGGTTCCTGCACGTTCGTACAGATACAGGGGGTTATTACAAATGAAAAGCAGCAGAAGGCAATTGAAACAGAAAAAAAAAAAGAAAAGAAGAGCAAGGTTGTTAGGGCGCCAAGGCTTATAGGAAGAACTGAACAAAGGACCAAATGTGTATGCAAGTATAAACATATGTATGTATGCATGTGTGTAGGAGGATGTGTGGTAATGTGAGTGAGGAAAAGAGCAATTAAACTACATTCTGCCTATAGCCACACTTGTATAGCACATTCTGTGAAACCTTGCACAAAACTCTGTGTCATGGTCACATATGAACAGTTTTACTTACTTACAATAAGTAATAGCAATACAAAACTAGTAATTCAACCTAACTGACTTTCAGCAGGCTGCAGATCCACCAGGTGGAGAATCTGTCGCCACCTACAGACAAAGACAGGCTGTACAGGCTGTTGTGATTCTAACACTTGTGTGTTACGGCTGCAGCTTAATGTAGGGAATGTTTGTTTCTTCATAGGTTAATAAGTAAATTACCCTCACTGTAATACAATCATGACACGAGAGCAATGAGTAAAGAATTATAATCTCTGAGTAGCTTCTTCAGCACTGCCTATTAGATACCTCTACAGGTATTTAGGCACTGATGTGAATTAAAAATTAGCAGCATAAATATATTCTATAAACTGCACGGCAACTAACAATGGGGCTCAGAGACCAACGTAGAGTGTGCTCTCCCTGTAGTCTTGTGCAGCATACCTGCATGTCTGTGTCCTCATTAGATAACAGACTACCTGCAGCCCTAAGGTGACTCACAAGCACTAGATACTGCTGCGTCCGCTCATCTTTTGCCCCACTCAGCCCTCAACCTTTGCTTTATATTCTGAATGCAACACGCTGGGAAACACCAGCAGCTCAAAGGTGTCTGTGCGATCAGCGCTGACTTCCGTTTGAGGACCAGGCCGTAAGATTATATCCCCAGAGGACAAAAGAGAGAGAGGTAGAGGGCATATTGTCTGCTCCAGCTCTGGATTGTTTCTTAAAATAAACAATGAAACTATGGAAATATGAATGAAAGTACCGTAGACTATGCATGTGTGTTATTTTGTTATATTATTGTGTGTTCAGGGGAGATCTGCTGAGAGCTGATTATTGCAATTGTTATTTTCTGTCTGCCTGCTCTGTGCGAGGTCATCTTTCATGTGTCGATGGTGATGCAATCAATCTCGACAGTAACAGGCGGGGTGCACCTTCGTAGAAAGTAGTGTGATGGTCCCCCCATACAGGCACACATACACACACACACACACACACCTGTCAGTTCATATTCAGCCATATGACACTCGAGCCTATCTCGTCGTTCACAGAGCAGCATTGATTGATAGGTAGCCTCTTGGCCCACTGTTTGTTTTCCTGTTGCGTCTGCATCGCTCAGCAGATTTCCATCTTCCAGTCGCCGCTATCTCTAGCTCCCTTGGCTCTGTTATTTGTGTGATGCTAGCTTTGGCACGGGAGAAAAGCCTCTGACGGCACAGTGCTAACCGATGCCAGGCTAATCGCCAGACACGCTTGCCAGCCTTCACAACTTATCATCCCTGCTCTACTCCTCAACACTTGAACTACAGCTGACTGATCTGCTAGATGACTGATGTAAGTCAGCAGCCAAAGTGTGTGCCTGTGTGTGGTACATCAGCTTTTTGACACTTTGTGAATCAGGATACCAAAAAAAAACTGCACTGTTATTGAATTAGAAGGCAAACTGTGGCTGAAACAAGGCCCTGTGCAGTGACTGTCCCCCATTTATTGTCTTTTCTGTGGCTGTGCCAGTGATAAAGGGAGCGTCGGTTATGTCATATTTTCTGTTTTCTCTTAATATGTTCTGCTCTGATTCATGATCCTTTCACAGTTTTAAAAAAACATCTGTAAAACATTCCTGTTTCTGAGAATATGTTTGTCCCAGTCTCTCAGGAACACCAGACCACAGAACAATACATATCAAAGACAGTGTTTCAGTGTGTGAGCTCCAGAAAGAAAAGTTATTTACCAACTTAAAAACTTCGACTTCCTGATGGAGGCATGTATGATTGGATGTTTTCATTAATCTCCAAGCAGCTATAACAGATGATATGATCCATTCAGAATCAATGGAACCTAGAAGGCCAGCCAGAACCCCAGCAGATCGTGTTTGTGGTCCTGACTATGCGTGCTATGATTTACAGTCCATAAAACCTCCTCACCTTGGGCAACAAAGGGGGGATGGGGGGCCCCCGGAGCACTAACTGTGCAGCTGCCCACAGATCTAAAAGGGAGGGCACTAACACTGGTGGCAGTGTGTTGCATCACCTATGAACAAAGGCGAATACCTCTGCTCACCTAGGAGTAAGAGCATATCCAACATTCCAGGCGACAACAGCCCTACTCTCTACAGAGACTGACCTGCAGTTACTTGTTGATATGGGCCAGCATTTCCAGTTCCCTGACACTATTACACCAATATCACTGAGGCCTGATGTGGTCCCCACTGTCTGAAGCTTTAAAGCAGGGGATCGTGTTTGAGCTTGACTGTAACCTGGGAAGACTGGATCAGGAAGGCCCATAAGGTGAAGAGGGACAAATATCAGGAGCTTGTACAGCACTGTCAGAGGCAGGAAAGTTTGCTGCTCACCCATAGAGGTGGGATGTAGAGGCTTTTCTGGCTGCCCACTCCACAGAGCATTCACAATGCTGGGGCACAGGCAGCTGACAGAGCCTTCACATGGCTGTGAATCAGAAAGGAGTGATCTGAAAGGTTGCACTGCATGGGACACGAGTCGGAGCCTGATCAACTCTGGTTGCCTGGATGAAGGTGACTTATGTTGAAAGACACAAAACACCCACCGACCCCGGCTTACATCGCCGATTCTGTGTCCCAACGCACCCTACTTTATACTTCAGGTGTTTCTAAAGTTTAAAGGCAGCACAGCCTTTGAATCTACAAGCCACCAGCAACGCATAGGTGGCTCCTATCAGCAGCAGTGTGCCTTTTTTCAGCCAGACGCACAACAGCAACAAGTTTTCAAGTAAGAGGTCTCTACTCGGGCAATATGATGATATGATGGTGACTATCTATCTAACTCAGCTGAAATGGATCTGTTTTTTGGCTTAATTTGTCAAATCAACCAAAAAACTGTAAACAAGAAAATATCCAAGCCACTCCAACTGCGAGGTATAAATAAAAAACCTTTAATATTACAAGGCAGAGTGTTCAAAGAAGGCTCTTAGCCAAAACTCGATGCAGTATTAAAGGCTTTTTATTGATACCTTGAACGTGATGAGGTCACTGTACGCTGGCTTACTCGGACACATACTAATGCAACTATTTACATTTAAATGAGGAATCCACAAAACACATTGTTCTTGAATTATAATTTGGGTTGTTGTCATTCAACTTAAAGCAGCTGCAGTGATGAACGGAGAGTATAAAACAAACCATATCCACCACATCAGAGGTGAATGAATGATGGTTTTAATTTTGGGGCCGTACACAATCAATCCCATATCTAACTAAACCCACTGACTACTGCTAGAGAGCAGTAATTATATCTAGAGGGCTTCAAACAACATGATGGCTCCTCACCACTGGGGTGAAAACATCAAGCATACTCAGTACAAGCCTGATTTACAATTACTGCGCGGATACCGCCGCCAGCAGCGTATTCTGAAAAATTTAGCAACCTCCCACAATCCCTTGTCCACTATGACAAAGCACGAGCAAGGGGAACATCAGCCTACTGATGCAGAGAAACAGCTGAGACAACTTGAATTCCAGATCAAACGTCCCTTGGGGAACATGGCTGGAGCTGAGGCCTTCGTGAGCATCTGTTCTCGGTGAACCCCCGGCCAAAGGACAACTAAGCAAGGCAAACTCAGACAGACACAAACCTTTGCTAATGAGCCTTATAATCACAGCAAAAAAGAAAATCAGCTCATAAAACCCGCTGGCTTAATTGCAGCTAATGCACAGTCTTTCATACGACAAGGTCAATATATCAAAGGTGTTTCATTTTCAGAAGCCTTAACTTAGCTTAACCAGCTTAAAATAATATCAGTAATTTAAAAGTGGCACATTTTGCCCCTCTCATTCACAGTATTCTTTAGAGGCAGCCCAATTGAACACATAATGGATTATTTTCATCCTTTCACCAGAAGCTGTTTCCACACTGAATTCCTTTTGTAAAGAAACCCCACCTTGCCACAGACCTCAATTATTACCCAAGCTACACTAAATAATCTATCACAGCAAACATGAAGCCTCATAGTTTGAAATTCTCTCAGTTATATTCCACAACACAACTAAAAGGTTAGCCGAGTCATAGCCCTGGTAAATGGACTGTAACCCTAGCTAGCATCACTACATTTTAATCTGGCAGGAAGTTACATTACATCTACCTTCAAAATCATTAGTGCAGATACATTAAATCCACAAATGTTCTATGGTAACCAGCTTTGAAATACCTGCGCATTACACATTCACATAATCTTAGCCTGAATTCACTTTTATTTCAAGGTTACAAAATGTACTGCACTTGTGACAATTTTTTTTTCTGAGTGTAACCATCCACTGAAAAATTTAAGTCCAAAATCTTGCACAGTCCTTCTCCTGTAGTCTTACTTTAGACTAGCAGGTGAGTCAAGACATGATGTCACTGAAACACAAACTCCATTATGACCATAATCCTTAAGAGGTTTAAATTAGTCCATGATGTAACGATTATGGAGCACTTGGGAGAGAGGCATCATGATTCAGTGCTCGGTATCATGCATTCCACTGCTGAAGCTGAGCACATGTAATGCGTAACATATGCTGAGGTGTGAGAGCCGACAGCGAAGGTTCACGGAGAAAGATTTACAGCCCAGGGTCCATCAAACAACGGCTTCTCTGCCCATCTCAAAGGCAGCTTTGTCATGACGGTATGCTGCTACATAGGGGGCTTCTTGTGGAAGGAGGAAAGGACGTGTGGTTTGGTATCAGTGCTTTTGACATGTTTCCTCAATGAAGTCCTGCTTTGTATTGCTACATATTTGATCCAGTGGCGGTCTTTAAATCCCAAGTGGCCAGGACATCCATGTGGTTCAACCACTTATCTCTTAACTGCAACACTTAGTCTCACAAAACCATATAAAAGGGTTGACAACCCTAAAGAAACACGTGACATATCCACAAAATTCATTCAGAGCTCTGGAAAGGCAGCTGGGATTGTTCACTCCAGACACTGGCCCAGAAGTTTTTGCTTCTCTCTGCTGTTATGAAGTAGCAATTAAGCCTGACGGTTCATTACCTGTGATACCTGGTTCGTCTGGGAGCAGATGTTCATGACACAAAGCCACCAAAGGATGGATCTTTCAGAACACAAATGTAAAGGGGACTCCCCGCCTCATTAATAGCAGGTATGATAATATCAGAAACTCAGAGTTGTAAAACAAGACAAACCAGTAACCTGTTTTCTACCTTCAAAAAAGTTCAAACACTTCCAACTTCTGATCATATCTTCAGGCCACTTTTAAGGACACAGTGTACAAAGCTGCAAACATGGTGCTTTATCGTACCAAGGAACATTATGATTCATTCTATATGCTCTGATCAAAAAGAACCACAGTTTAACTCATTTACAATTAATGTAAGTTTTCGAGTCCTGGTGGGTGGTGACAGATGTTATGTAATTCAGCCTCTTCGTCTCATCATAATTAGCTCACGTGACTTACAGTACTGGTGGGAGACGTTCCTGTAGCTTTTCTTTAGTGAAATATCTGGTACAGCTCCTCTCCTTCTTTTTCTTCTTTAGATTTAAAATAAGTCTTCGGATATTTTTACAGTAATAATCCCATTAGAATGAGGTGAGCACTTAATTACTGCATATTTTTAGAGGCCTCCTGGGATATCCCACTGCAGTGGCAGGGCTATCTGAGACAGCGCAATACCGTTGCTGACAATTCCATTGAAACGCCGCTCAGTCGTTAATCTCCTCATTAAGCATAAAACTAACTACTCTCGCTCCAGCTGGTGAGTTTGAATTTGAACGTCGATACAGGCTGGAATATTAAACACAGCATCAGGTTCTGTTTGAAATGATTAATAACAGCTGGAACTCTGCAATTCAGTTTAGACTAACAAAATGTGTGTGATTCACTTCTTACTTTGGGTATTTTTTTTTTTTTTTGACAAATCATAGCTTTGAAACCTTGAAGATGAAGCGAATGTAAGTGCCTCTCTAGTCAAGGCTCGGTGAACTTGATTCTTTTCTCTGGTTGACAGCAGGGAGGGCGTGAGGGGGAAGGGAACAAAACAAACCAGAGGCTCACAAGGGTTTCATTCTGTTGCAAAGCACGCAGCAGACAAACATACTGATGGCTT
Source organism: Toxotes jaculatrix (assembly GCF_017976425.1). Lineage (NCBI taxonomy): Eukaryota > Metazoa > Chordata > Actinopteri > Toxotidae > Toxotes > Toxotes jaculatrix. Next base: position 3,383,375 of record NC_054405.1, on the reverse strand, counting down.
GAACCATGATTAAGCTCACTCATCACTAAAAATGGCTGTAAGCACTGAGTCAGAAAATGATATTATAGCGGATGCTGGTCGGTGGTGGTGGGGGGGTTGGGGGCAAGGGGGTGGGGTTAGTCACAGCCAGGGGTTTTTGAGCTAGAGGTCAATTAGGTATGCTAAATAGTCTGGGCATCAGTTCTCCCTGCTGCTGATCTATATTCTGCACCTGACTCCAACGCTGATCTCGAAGTCTCCCCGCATTCCCTGCTCTGAGGATAACATGGAGTGAGAAGAGGAGGTGTGGGGGGGGGGGGTTGAAAAGGAGGAGAGTGTTCTTTTATCCCCTGTGGCTTAATGGGGAAAAGGAGACAATATTCCCCTCCCATGTTAGCTCTTCTCAATGAAGCACTCATTTAGCCGGTGTTGGAGGTGTGCGGGAAATAAATGGCTGGCAGCTGGAATGGGATGGAGAAAGGTCAACAACATGTCACACAGTCAATCTATCAGGCAAAGTCAAGCTACTTGTTCAATCCCACACCGCAACAACCGCTGAATTTGCACAGATACCGAAGGAATGTGTCTTCCAAAAGAGGAAACGATTTCTGGCACAGTCCTGTACAGCCATTTCACTGTTGGTAATCACTCAGAAAAAAAACAAGACAGAGCAGATGTAAGATCCCCTTATCCTGGTAAACAGGAAATGGACATTTGTTCTCAAATTACGAAAACCAGAGAAACAATTCAAATTTGTATGTATGATCTGTAATCATACATCAAAAACAGTGACTTCCATTTATTTCCCCAGGCCATGGTAACTGGAGGAGGTAAAATTAGCTATTACCTTGTTTTCCATATTCTATTTTTTCATAAACCACTGGTGCAATATGCTCAGGTTTGAGGACTCGTCTTCAATTTGAAGCAATTTAGCCAAGTGATGGGTGTAATTTGTTTCCCCCGTCAAGTTGCCATTTGCATTTAAATTCATCATTACCAGCCATGTTTTGCTGAGATTTCCCCAGATCGTAGGTGTCAGGACACTCCAGTGACTTGATGCAAACGCCCCATTATAGGAGCTGCAGAGTAATTCTCATTCTTTTGCCAAAGAACACAGGGTCTATGTTTTGGAGGGAAGGGGGTGGAAATTCCCCTGAAGCAATGGTAGGAGACATTAGTGAAAAATGACTGCCTAAAAAGGCTGACATCCAACACGTCCTGAATCACCTGGCAGAGTTAGGCTTCCGTCACATGGGCTCTTACACTCCCCCCCCTTTTGTGAGAATAAGTTGGCTAATAAGTATGCAACTTGTGAAACAAGCATAATTCTGCAATCGCACAGCTTGGTGAATCACCAAGAGAGGAAAGGTTCCCTGTGAGGAACCGAGCCACCCCGTACATTTCAGCGCCTGCAGTATTACTTTGTATTGGAAGGCACTTCTCTCAAGTGTGGCATAGTGTTAGAATAATGTAGGCACAGGAGTGAGAGATTAAACCCAGAGCACATGATTGTGAATTCATACATTCAGGATTTTATAAGCAAAGGGCTCTAAAACCACTCCTGTGAGGGAACTGGTGTGGCTTTTATGTCCAGAGAACACTAATATATTGTGTACACATCACATGCATTATTGTAAATGGTTGTTGTGGGCAGGAAATGTGCAAATATATATACAAATATACTAACATATATACTATCCTCACATATATACTAGAATATTCCATCAAAGAATAGAAGGTTTGTTGTAGGGACCTTGAGTTGGATTACTACACACCTGGATATTGAATTAAGAAGACTTGCATGCTGGCCCCATAACCCTTGCGCCAATGGATCGGAACATGTTCCATAACGCTTTTCCAGCTTACTGGTATAGTCATTAAAATTCTATGCAGTCTTGTTCGGTTTTACCTTATTGTTATCATAAAACTGGAACAACAAATACCTGTAAACTGTAAAACTACTGAGCGAGCTGCTGTTCCTCACCATTTCCCCTAGAGTCTAATTGGATGGGCTGTTACAACAAGGAAGCAGCAGCCATTATACTGCAAAGCCACTCCTGCAAACACTAACTTTTAGTGAGGTTCCCAGTCAGAATAAGCTTCACCCAAACAAACCCTGGATAAGGAAATGCAGGAGGCTTTTGAAGAAACGCAGCATTCCACATCCTGTACACCTGCTGTTGCCCAAGTCCTTGCCACTCATTTAATGTTCATAATCTCAGCTCAAACATATGCATTCATCGCCATTATGCATATGTAGGAGGGGACAAAAACAAGCCTTCAGTTGAGAATGTGCACTGGCCATCACAAGAACTTTTAAAGTTTTAAAAGAAACCAGAGATTTGAGTGTCTGTTGCTCACTTTGCCCGTCCAATCTAAGCATAGTTCTTCTGCTACAAGGGCTGATTGATATGTTTTTGGCCTAAGGTAGAAAACGTCCAATTTAGAAAAGCTGGCACATTTGCACACTCAGTCCGATGGTCGTGGAGCATATGGATCCCTTCTTTGTAGAAGTCACTGTCTTGGTTGGCCAGGAAGTGGTCCACAGCATCAGTGATGTCATCATCACTGTCAACTGAGCTCCTCCTTCAACATGGGGAAGACATAGTAGTCTGAAAGGCCAGATAAAGTTAAATCAAGCCAAGGACCTCCTTGAGTGATCAGCCCTTCAGACCGAGGTAACAGATGACTGCACAAAGGTCAGTGTGTCCATTTTCTCAGACAGAAAAACACCAGAAACCACAAACAGAGATGCCACAAAATGTATTAACTTCAAACTTCCTGCATAATCACTCAAGGAGTTGAACTACGTGTGTGTAATGAAAGCAGCATCTCCTTCTACCTTAGGCCACAAACTCATCTTATCTTATTTTATGTATGTAAACAAGACCTGTAAATGTCAAAGGGGGAAATAACCATCCTCTTCTAAGACTGTGTTCCTGATGGATGCTTCTCCAAACTGAAGCCACAAGACCATACTGTGCAGAAAATGTGTCTCCATGTATGACTACATAAAGACTGCAAAAGAGAATGTCCAATAAAAATAGCAGTTGGTCAATGGAACTGATCAATAGTCACCTATTACACATGAAACATATAAGGGAGCTATATAAACTATAAATATCTCTGCGACATGTAATGGAATATGTTTGATTTCTTCTTAACCACGCAACCAGTCAGAGACACCTACATAAAGGAAGTAACCATTTATAGCAAATGCTAATGCAGTTAGATTCGGTAGAGAGGCTCTGCTGTTTGGGGGATCTCTCAATGAATCCAAGATGCGATGAGGATTCCGCTGTGAGAGCTAATCCCCCGAACATGAACATAAATCTGAGTTAAACCAACAACACAAAATACCATGTAAAGAGGAAGGGTGGTGGTGGAGGGAGCTGTGGCAGCAAACAGCACTGGCAATGAGCGAGATCATCAGAGTAAGAGCGAGGAAGCGTCAGGTTATAATGTCCATGATGCACACCTGAATAAATATGATTGGATGTTGGATAAGCCAGTTTATTGTAAAGCATACTGCAAAGAGCTGGAGAAAATCAGCCAATGCAACTGCAACTTCAGTGCTGAGTGCTGAACAAACTCTGTGTCTCATTTGTTACACTGACATCATGTCTTATATATTCTAGTCTTATATAGTCTATAGGCTTGTGAGACTCTCATACACACAAAAAACTGTAAGAATTGAAGCAGCAGAGGCTGAGATTTCCCAACTTTTAGTCCCTGGTATAGGGAGACTGTAAATAATGAGCCCATAGGCTGTCTGTGTACAACTTATTAGGACCCTCAGTTAGGTTTTACTGTCAGGCGACCTCTGGCGGCTGCGGTAGTTATTCGGGGAGCAAAGGAGGAAGTGAGGTGACATAGTTTACGGAGCAAGTAAGACCACATCAGGAGGAGGGACAGGTCAACAGCACACAGAACTTTCCCACAGGAGACAGCTGCTTGTTTCCCACGTCAAACTGATAATCAGCACTTTTTTTTTTTGTCCTCGACTGTGTGTTCATTATTGTAACCGTGACAACGAAGGTCCTTTAAGGAAGCACCAGTTTTATCCCAAACCACAATCTTCTTTTCTAAACCTTGTTTTTTTAGGTTTAGAAAAAGATTGCTTGTTATTGTTACCATGACAACGAAGGCCTGCCGTTGGTACACTCCTGCCAGTCATATTATTGTTACTATGACAATGAAAGTTTGTTACACCTGCCACTAGTAGACTCCTGTGGATTGTACCCAACAGATGACCTATATGGTTGCTTAGGGTGGAGAATGTGTTGGGTATGGGGTAATCACCAAAAATGCTGGCTCCTATAGTTCCTATCATTCAACTTGACAACAGCTATAGTATACACCACAAACACTGACTTCTGCTACAATCATTAGACAGTTACACCAAGAATCCCAAGCCATTAAGACATTATTACAACAAATATAATTATATTGTAAAAAAAAACATCAAAAGCTTTTTAACAAATCTGATTTAAACAGAACAATAAACCAATAAAACATTTAATAAGAACGATAATGAAACTCAATACATCTTGACCTCCATTTGTGCCAAGGATATTATTTTGCAAGCCTGTCCTCAAAAATATGGCCACTGGGAGCATTGGGATTTTTAAAATGTGCACATTGTGGCTTTAAGTAAGGGCTGAGTTTCATGTTAAAAACAAATTAAAAAAAATAGCAACAACATTAAAAAATGAAAAATAAAAAAGCTCTGTATCAAAACAAATCCTTTAAAATCTTCTTTATAAAAATATATTCTGCTAATTAAAAAACAAACAGGAGCACACCTTTTTGGCAGAGGTAATAAAAGCCCTGTTGTAGCCTTTATTGTTGTGTTGAATTGTCATTTTCACATTCAGAAGGCACAATACAACAGCAGTGAATCCCATAATTCATTGTAATTTCTACTGACAGTTTTTTTTTCTGCTTCTTACTGTGAGAACAGAGAAATGTGTGGACGCTCACACACACTGTGAGAACAAACACTGTAATTGGACGAGGCTATGCCACAAAAGATCCTGGCCTGAAACATCAAGTATGTGTGTTTAAAATATGTCAAAATGCAAAATAACTTTGAAAAAAAAAAAAAAAAGCATGTGAAAGCAAATGCTAGGGACAAAGTTATCACTTCATTTTCCTGTCCTGAGGTGAGTTCACTGTGAGCAGTAATTACTTTTTCCAGGTATCTGGCGTTTCTATTTCTATAGGTCCTTTAGAATAGCAATGTGAGAAAACAGATTTTCTCTTTTTGTACTGACAGTTATTTTTAGACAGCTCGAGGGTGTGAATCCTACCACGGGTTATGCAAAAGAAAGTTGGCATTAAAAACATAAAAAGCATTAAAATGTTTGTGGGAGGGGTTTGATCCATCTCATCTTAAAATCCCATAAGTCTTCCATCTGGTGAAGTAATTAAATGGAAGGACTAATCCATTCTTTAGAGTTTTATATTTCACAGTAACAGACGCTGGAATTGATTCTGGACTGGTAGTGGCAAATAAACGGTAACGTGTCTTTGATGTATTGGTAATAAAATATGAGCGGATGTCACAGGAGACTGTCAAATATGCTATGTAACATAGAATCAATGAAGGCTGGAAAAGATGGGAGCCATTCTTTTAGAGGAAAACTATGCTTTCACAGTCTCACTGACTCTAATATCCTCTGTTAGCATTATATTGATTTATGCCCCAATTAAACTATGACGTTTAATGATCATCCTTCAACCATATGGCTACTTGTGTTAAAGACAGCAGCACACATCATACAATAATTATGGGGTTTTGGCTTTTCTTTATTTTATAGTACCACATTATAATATTAAACATCCATCAAAAGCTTAATTCAAACTGCCGTTTCAATAACCATGTCTCAGCGTAGCACAACGGAACATTTCCAGAATTATTATCTTCATGTCTTTGGGACAATTCAATTATCATTTGTGAACTGAGTCTACACTCAAACAGACATCAGAATGAATGAGAGAATTAAGACTTTGATCTCCGATATCATTGATTAAAAGCTTGACTCATTGATAATGAATAGGAGATTATGAAGACTGAGAAACTGTTTATTTGAGATTTTACATCTAAATGAGCTCTGATTTCTTAGAACAGATTGTTTCCGAACCAGAAAATGTCTAAAGTAAAATCCACCTTTATACCGTCCCGTTCATTCTCCTTATCCACCCCATGCACTCATAAGACTTTTACTTCTCAGTTCTAAATGTGCATTAGGAGCAAAATTTGCATAGTGATATGGTACTGACATTTCAATTTAATAAAAAGTGATTAGTTTGCCTTCTTTGCAGACACCTTGTATTTCCAAACCATTTGCCTAAAGTAAAAAAAAAAAAAAAAGAAAAGAGGAACAAATCCCACTAATGCAAATCCGGGGCCTGCATCACTTCAGTTACTACAGTTAGTAATAAAACAGCGCTGAGCATTCACAAACGTGTCTCCCAAATATGCCACGACAATTCCTTTAGCAGTTAGAGCATCATGCTGTATGCGCTCGCAGCAGATCGCCGTGGATACAGACACGGAGGTAAATTAGACAAATGATCAACAAACTGATTTACAGTCACGACTCAACCAAACCCTCAGATGTGATCTTCTCAGTTCATTGAGGCAAGATAATCCCCCCAGTAAAGCACCGTTCAGCTCTCCAATTCACCAGCAGAGACTGGGTTGTGTAACATAACAGTATATATATATGATGCATGAAGATAAGCCACTGCAGTAGGGAATATGGAAATAAGGTTTTGACGACCATAGGAGGTGTCTATGGGCACAAAAGTTCCCTGACGTTTCTTCCCACATTTATCTTGTTTGTACTTCTCTTTGAGTCATTTTTCATTCTACCTCTCACATTTTTTTTTCCTCAGCCTTCCCCCTTGACAAGTTTGCTGGAAACTCATCAAAACTCCCGACTCCTGTCGAGCCACATCCATCATGAATCCCCGTTGGTCTGGCTTAGTGTCTCTGCAAAGCTGCTAGGTAAGAGTGCTGGATGCGGAGGCGGTGAGGTGGGTCAGAGGGTCACGAGATTTAACAAGAGGTATCTGAGAGCTGAGAGGAAGAGAAGGCCGGGGCAAAGAAAGACCACCAGTGATTTTTTTTTTCTTTTATTTGTGTGTGTGTGTGTGTGGTCATTCAGTGTGTAATGTCAAGAGTCACTGCGTGTATGTTACCACTGCACTGAGGACTGTGTTAAAAGCAAACCCGATGATGTGTGACACACTAAGGTCCACCTCAGCCTATAAATGAAAGCAAAGGATTTTCCAAATAGTGTGTGTGGAATCTAACTTTACTCATCGCACCCAGTCATTCACACAGTGAACAACCTCTCGATTACAAATAACAGCAACATCTGACAAAATAACTCGTTTCTCAAATTGACTGAATACTTTCAGCTTAAGTGCTTTCCCATGCAAACATGATAAACTGATAAAAAATGCACAATAGAATGATAATTAATGCTATTTACTTGTGTGAATTTCATCACATAGGTCAGTGCATCTGGCTTAGTCATGAAGAAAAACAAGCAGAACAAATCATGTTATTAACGATGAGCATTGATTGTTTCTTCATCTAATTAGTGCTGCTGTGCTGCCGCAGCGAGCGCCTGGCGCATGACAGTTCACAGCAAAGCGTTTGTGTGTGAAGATGCAGCGGCTGCAGAAATAATGCTTTGCGATTACAGCAAAGCCCCATTTTCTGCAGTGCACTGATCTATACTTACCGTTGACACTGAATCACTGAGCCCTTGTGGCAGGGTCGGAAGCACAATATTTGTATCTACAATTTCCTCTAATCATTGGTTTTTGAGAGCAAAGCTACAGATCTGCCACTCACACGCTCCTTCCCCCTACACCCCCCGCCCCCCCCCTTTCTAAGAGCCTCCCGTCTCCTCTCCTGAGACTTGGCAATCCACTGAAAGATCCCTTGGGTGTTGCAAATGAACCCTGCTGTTACTCCAAATGCAAAAAAAAAAAAAAAAAAAACGCCTGCAGCTATAGAAGTGAATCACTCTTTGAATTCAGCATCTCATCCCTTTTTCTTTGTGCTGTGTTTTACCCTCCTCTATTTTTGGGTCCTAATTAGGCTCAAGAGGTACCAAGAGGTACATGAGTTATCACATACAGGAATGCTTTTTTTTTTTTTTCTAACATCTCATTTTTTTTTTTCCAAATGGTATCCAGGAAGGGAGAGGAGGAGTGGAAAAAAAGTCACACATCAAAATCCTATTTGAAAATATTTTGAAGTTTTGGAATTCCCCAGAAATCAAGAGCCTGTTTTTTTTTTTTTTCAATTACTTTGGTAAGAGGTTCCAAAAAAAACTGCAAGTGAGTTTCAACATAAAATATGAAATGTGTAACTTTTTCAAGTCATCTGTCACAAACTTTGGTTGAAAAATTCTAAACAAAAATCTGAGAGTTCACTCTGACAGTCCAAATTCAAGGCGGGGACGAGCCAGAAATCACAAGCTTCGAGATGCAGCTCCGAATTTCTGCTTCGTTTAAAGTATGGCAAAGACGTCATTTCATCTAATCACAGACAACCTGTGTGATCACACAGCCATATATACACCATATTTAGTGAGGACTCCGTATCATCCATACAGCCATACATGGGAGCAGAGGACACAGCAGTTTTCAAATCAGACTAAATCTGCAGCTTCATGTTTCTGCAACACTTCAAACCTTCTGTGTCCCTATACAGTCTGTGATGTGACACCCTTTTATCCCATATGCTTATTTAAGTCCCATTCCTTATGGCTTGCTTTGCGGCTGCTGCTCAGTGATTCTCTTTGCTCATCATTAAAGCTATAACAGAAGATATGGCTGTGCACAACCAGTGCAACATGCCAGCATGCAGCACTGTACCTCCATTCGAGCAGCTGCCATTGTTACAAAGCAAAAGAGTTCCAGGGAAGTGCTGACTGACTCCCAGTACAAATTCAGAGTGAATGAGATACTGCTGAAAAGGTTCTCAGAAGTCTATTTTCTTTAGATGGCCCAAATATGTGAATGTACCATCACACAGATTTAAAAAAGAAAAAAAAAAAAGTCTATTCCAGCTGCTAATTTTTCTGAATAATTGGTTTTGGGCACTTGTTATGAGTACTGTAAGTATTTTAGAAGAATTATCAGTGGTGCATGCAAGTGATGTGAGCATGTGTATTACAGAGAAAAAAAAGCCTGATCAGTGGAAGATACAGCAGATTAATCAACATCACAGCTAAATGGAGCTGCACGATTCTGAGAATGTTCAAATGAATCCTTCAGTCAGAAATATCCACACGTCTATGATTTATTATAAAATCCAATCAGAATATGATAATTCTGTTCAAATCTGCTTAACATTATTATGTTATGTACAGACCTGGTGTCAGCTCATTCCACTCCAAACTACATCAACAGTTATGATTAAAGGCGGTATGGGTAACAAATGATTTGCTTGTTAATTCTGAAGGTTGGACCTCACAGTACTGATCACCCAAGGAGGTCCTTAGCCTGATCTGACCGGATCTGGCCCCTCAGAGTACTACCTCTTCCCCAAGATGAAGATGAAGCTCACTGGTCGCCATTTTGACAGTGATCATGATGTCATTGCTGCTGTGGACCATTTCCTGGAGGTCCATAAATGTTGGACTAAGTCTATAAATGTAGGAAGGGACTACGCTGAAAAAATAAAATGTACCAGGTTTTCTAAAATTGAGTCCTTCTACCTCAGGCCACACACTCATCCATCACCCCTCCTACACGACTGAAGGAAACTCAGAAAATGTACAACATTTTCTGAAGTTAAGAAGATTGAGATGCCAAGTTATGACTTCATGAATAAAAGTTTGTGGTTAGAGTCTGAATAGCACCAATATGCTCAGTAACGTTCATGGAAATCTGCCTGATAGATTATAAGGTATCCTGTGTGCAAAGTGGATATTTCGATGTAAGGGGGAGTCAAACTCTAAATGTTTGGAAATCTGGCAGAGCATCCACCCTCTTCTTACTTGCATGTTTTGTGATTCCAGTACCTTAGGGTCTACATGAGTGAAGACCTGGACTGGTTTTTGACCACAGTGGCATTACGGTCAGAAAAACAACACAGCAGTTCTTCCTTCCCCACAGGCTGATGAGATTTCGGGACACTCTGCTGCTTCATCAGGTGCACCATCAGAGTACTTGACTACCTGTATTACCTCCTGCTATGGCAGCTGCACTAGACAAGAAACTAAGGCACTACAACGGGGGGGGGGGGGGTGGTCAAAGCAGTGCAGCATATCAACAGGACTGATCTGCTCCCTGCAGGACTCATCTGACCTCTACACCCAGAGGAGCAGAGTGAAAACCCAGAGGATGATTGTGGAGCCTAGCCCCCCACCCATGGAAAGTTAACTCTTTTACCATGCAGCAAATAGTACAGAGGAGAGACTGACAACCAGCTTCTCCCTTTGAGCTGAGAGGCTCATGAATTCCTCTTACTGAGCACTTCACCCACTGTGCCAAACATCATATATGCCATAGCCATGTCCAGACCGAGCTGCTGCACCTTCTACCCTGTCATCATACGTTGCATTTAACTGATGGACTGTTAACCTGTGTGGACACTTACACATAGCAATAGCTCACTTCCACCAGCCTTTCACAAACTATAGTGTGTAGAGTGTCCTGATTCTCTATACTATGCCATTTTTTATCTAAAGGTCACTTTAATCTGTGCTTTTAACCTTGTTTGTGACCTTGTTTACAACCCTGAACAGCAACCGTGCACAGTTTACAAGTGTATTACATTCATTGTTTTGGATCTTATGTGAATGGAACAAGTACGAGAATTTCAGGCCTCATTTAAGACAAAAAAGACAAAAGTCCGTTTTTGTGTTTCTGTGCAGAAATATTACAGTTGTCTACAGGGCTGCCGGATGTTAGCAGACATTTGACTGGTTAAACTGGGAATCAGTGTGATCTGAATGATGCTCTGTTTGTGTCTTCAGACAGATTTGTGGAAAAAAAAAAAATCCTTTCTGGTTTTTGAGCTTGTGGTAAATTATCTTAACTTGTTTTGGTCTTGATTAGGCCCAAAATAATCAACGCCCAAGTAGAAAAAGACATCGGGATCAATACAATTAAGCAACTCAGACTACAAGAGTAATTTGCTGTGAGATGGTGTACAGGCTACGACCCGAACACTCCTGTGCGTACAGTGGACATATTTACTACCGCAGCATTTTAAAGCTAGTGACATTCTGTGTCCTCCTGTTTCCTTTTCTCATCATCTTACTTTTGGAAGTGACCTCCAGAAAAAGTTTGAAGACGCACAACCTGGCCTGAAATACTAAATACTCCCTGCTAATCACTATGTGCATACAGTACACTCGGGCGATATCAGCAGGGTGTTTCAGTGAATTTAAATGGTACCTCATATGATCCATTTGCACTATAATGCAATCCACAGATTGTGATGACCAAAGACATTCAATATGTAATCCCATGGTTGTATAATCAATGCAGTGTTAAATACTGAGCAGTGTGCTTACTGTCTGTTGTGTAATGGATTTCATTTAAGGGTTATAGGTCTAAACTGATATGATAAAACATGAATATTTCTACTTTACCTCATTATATTACTTCATTTGTTGAAGTTTAATCGACTGTGTGTATATTTGATTAAAACAGTGTACTTTAATCGTGGAAGATTCTCTTTTCTAAAGGTATATCACATCTTTGAGTTCAAAGTGTTTCAGGTCATATGCGACAGGAGAGAAAAGCTTCAGTTTGACGGTAAAGAACGTCTGGCGTGTCCCCAACTGACAGTATCAAATAACATGATGGGAGTGAGGCACTAATTACTGATATTTACTTCTGGGACACATTTGAAATTCATGCACATCTGGAGCAGTGACCCGCACCGACACGCATCCATATGCTGTGTGCAGAGTGACAAGCACAGTAAGTGACATGCAACAAGGTTAAAATAAAGAGAAATGAGCAGGAGTGGAGACCTTATTTCTATATCCGGAGATCACAGCACTGCCAATAATATCCACAGTGTATATATATACATATGCTTACACTGACACAACAACACACTATAATATACTATAAAACTGATTCATGTTCTTTTTAGGAATATGGATCCAGACACCATCTCCAGTTCTTTTAATGTGTTTCCAGTGGAAGACAGTTTAAATAAGTGAACAATGAGGGGAGAAATCTGGACTGTCTGGATCCATGGATGGATCCTATGAGTGATTTGGTTTGTTTACAATCTGCTTCTGCTTACATGCTAATGTTGGTCAGTAGAGTTTACAACTATAAAAAAAAAAAAAGTCCACTGAGAATGCCGCCTCTGGGGCTGCTGTTCCTAATTCATCTTTATTAACTGAATCATTGGTTTTGCCTTTGTGTGGAGAAAAAAAAAAAAAAAACTGGAGATTTCATCAGTCCACTCTGTCTGTTTAATGGCTTGCAACCACAAACGTCTCGCTTCAAAGGACAACGACAACGTCTTCGACGACAGTATTCTATAAAAATGAAGGTCGTCTCTTTTTTTTTTTTTTTTACATTCCTGTTCTGACACCCAGCGATAACACAAGATCCAACAAGAGCCAACTAGATCCCGCCTGGTTCCCTCCACTCATTTCTGCTGTAAACTGTGGTGCCTTTTCATCATTGCAGTGATGTAACGGCGACGTCCATCCGCTCTAAATCGGTCTATAGTTTGCTCATAATTGCTGTAATAGCATTTCAAGTTCAAGTTGGGCTGTGGAAGTAACAGCAAGTGCACAGTGGTGAACCCCCCCCCACTGAACCGCATCAGCAAGTTTGTTCCTCTAAAGCCTGTAATTCCTTTCATAATTGTAACTGCGGACACTTAGAGCACTTGCCTCGATGACTTCAACCACACTGCTGGAAAAGTTTCTCAGTATTATTAGGAAATTTGGTGGAGCTCAGCGTGCGTGACTGTCATGTTCAAACCACCTCCTATTATGTTATTAACTAAAAGTAGTTGAAATTGCCCGTTTCCCTTTGGTTCCATCCGTGAGTTTCTTAAGTCATTAATTACCGACGAGAATAGTGGAGGCAAATATCAGCGGCAGCAGCAGGCTTTCAACTTCAGCCGACTTTGAAGTTTATCATTTTGTGTGAAGTCTTTTGACATGTGACAAAATGCGATGTAATGACAGATATTTCAGGGTTTTGTAGGAAGGAAGTGAGTCAACAAGTAAAAACCTGCGTGGCAAAAAAAAAAAAAAAAAAACAACTCTTATCATCTTTCAATCCCAGTCCCTCAGTTTCAAGTCAGTGTTATTGGTGCTGTCACCCCCACAAATGTGTTATCAGTAATTTAGCTGTTGTTGTTATGTGTTTTTGGAAAAGCAAATGCTTTCGACAAAATGATCTATCTTGCACTTGAGTTAAATGAAAAAAACTTCAGCTCCTTTAACACAGAGAAGAAAGTTTGGGGACAAAGACTAGTTAGACTAGAAAGTCATGAAAGAGTAAGGAAGTCACGCTCTTGTTATTTGATGTAACTGTTAATATTTAATATTTGTACCAGCCTGATATTCAGAACCCAGAGCAGCACAGATGCACTGACAGTGGCTGACTTTCAAACTCTTTTACATCTCTGAAAAACTTTTATCCTGAAGCATTTCAGCGGCTAGTGACATTAAAAGAGACCTACTTCCCCTGTAACCTTCATTAGACGGCATGTCACTACCATGTGTTCAAAGATCAGAAAGGTTAATTCTAATGCCTACTTGCATCTTCTTGGAGGCTTTGATCCAGTGGTAGTAGTGTGATATTTCTGTCCTGACACAGAGGACACAGCTCAGATAGCCTCTATGCTGAGTAAAGCCTCACTGTACCCGGGGCTTGACCTACATCTTTTACTGTTGGATGTGTGCTTTAAAATTTTGGATCATTATAATAATTTAAAACAGGAATCAGTAAAAGATGGGAGTCAACATGTGAATGATTGATTAGGTGGCTGACCTGATTCCTTATAAATCCCATCGTGCACAGCGTGATACTGAGTGAATGTATTTCTCAGCTGAGCAACTTCACAGCAGTAATACTGGTGTATCTGTGCAATTCAGCTCGAACAGACTGAGTTTTCTGTGGCACCAGATGCTGGTTACCAAACATTTGGTCGTCATGGCTTAAGATTTAAGATATTTATTTAGCTTAGTTTAGTTTAGAGCTTAGTTTAGCACCTGTAGCTGCTGTGTTTTGTTTTTAGGACACAGACTAACCAAAAAAATGGAAAAAAAAATAAACTTTTTAAAAAGAAGTTCAAATACACCAGGCACCAGGGAACACTGTAGGGGCACACCATGGCCGGGGCAAATAAATAAATGATCAAAATGAATAAATAAATAAATAACTTTAATAAAATGTATTGATACCTGCAGGTTGCAGAGGTAAATCCCCCTCCATGTTTCAGTGGATTATGTTCACCCGTGTTTCCTCCTGTTCAGACAAACTGGCAGTAATACACATTCTAAACTCTCCAAAATCCTGCACACTTTACACAGCTGGCACAGCTGGATGCTTTCACTAATAGTTTAAATCTTCCAACACAGTTCTCCATTAAATAGCAAATCTCCAAACTTTGTTTCCTACGTGTTTGTTTAGTTTAAACTGTTGTAAAAACTTTTTTTTTTTGATAAATAAAGACTGAGATTTTGAATATAGACTTGATTATGTTTTTGAGAAACATCCCAGGTCTTAATTAAGGGGTCGGAGACTCCCGAAGACCCCAAAGTTCACATGCTGGGTGTATATAATTACGGCAGTTGTGCTTATATTTGGTATTCTCTTATGATTTGATCATCGTGCAAAGACTTCACATTCTCCTGCAGGGGACAGTGGCTGCATGTGCATCAATCAAATGTCACCAAGGGACATCCAAAAGTATATTCTTAGCGAGTGAGGAGCTGGGGAGACATTCCATTTATAATCCTCTAAGAGAAGTGGCCTTTTTGAAAGAGCATCTAAGTAGCAGCACAAAGCAGTGGGCATGTAGGCTGCCACTTGACTTAATCCAACGTCTCACAACCAAATACCACAGATGATGAGTACAAGGGATCCGTCATCAACGTATTGAGAGATGGAAGCATCTCGCCCGTAGAAATGTCTTTTTCTCTCCCTTTGACAGATTAATGGAAAAGAGCAAAACCAAAAAAGTGTGCTGAAAGTGAAAGTGAGTCCATAACCACCCTCCTCTGCTCCACTCCTCCCCTCCCAAATTTAAGAGCCTCAGCATTCACAGCTAAGGGTTGAGCTCACATCTATGTTAATGGCATTTCAAAGTGAATCACAAGTGTCACGGAGCGTCAGAAGACTGGGAGAGAGAGAGAGAGAGAGAGAGAGAGAGAGAGAGGGAGAGAGAGAGAGAGAGAGAGAGAGAGAGAGAGAGAGAGAGAGAGAGAGAGAGAGAGAGAGGAAGAGCTGTCTTTGACACGGACTGAATCAAAGTTGGGTGTGATCTTCAGCAGAATAGGGGAAGCTGCACTTTATGGGATAAAAACCGGCATTTTCAATTGCATCAACACCATCGTGGTTCATTCCCAATGCATTCTTAGCTCTTTCTGTGGAGCAGGGATGTTTCAGAGTTGTAGTTGGTGTTGTTAAAGTGTACAGGTTTAGTATTCAGCTGCTTTTTCTTATCTATCTATCTATCTATCTTCTTCTCTGTCAGTCTGTCAGAGCTTGGATTGTCATATTTATGAGTCCTTCCATGAAAGACTAACTAAACACTTAAGAAAGTTCCATTCACCCAGCAAAAGGTCAATTATTATTATATAGTTAACAGCAAGTCGCAACAGCCCACATGTAAAACAAGTTAAAAAAAAAAAAAACTTTGCCATTAGTCTGCATTTTGAAAAGGCCAACACTCAGCACTGTAGAGACAGGATGTTAGTTGGGCTTCATCATGTTGATTCTAGACAATGACAGCACTCCAGGTGTCAGCTCACAGTGGGACACTGGGTTTGGACTCGACGAGTCTCTGTCTTGGCTCTTAATGACAGTTTGAGGCTGTTATTATGAAGCAAGACATAAGTTCCACAAAGAAACACTAAAAAGGAATGTATAATTTCCAGCCAGCTCTTCTTCTTTCATCCCAGCTATATTCTGTTTGAGAGGAACATTTCTAACAACACTTTCTTTTCATTCTTCTCTGCTTCATTCTCTTTGAGGGGGTGTTTTAGCCTCCAGCCTTAACACAGACACAACCATTTCATCTGACCTGACTTGAAATCTGTTTTTAGTCCTGAAATTTTTCTAAATGAGGAGGAAGTCTAAAAATACAAATACAGACTCTGATGTCAGGATATAAGTCATATTTCACCACCGTATAAGGACACAGACATTTATACAACTACAAATGTACACTGTCATTAAGCCAGTTGTTAGCACTCTAACATAATGCTAACCATGGCCAGATGTGTTAGCCGCTAACTTTCTCATTCAACATCATTTGTGTTAGAAACTCACAATCTCTTTGAGAGGAGAAAAAGTATTCATTTCACTAAAACAGATTAAAAAAAAAAAAGTCTGAACTCTGACTGTTAATCAATTCAAATCCCTACACAAGCCCAGAGGTAAATCCTGTCTGCACAAGTCTGACAAACCCCGCTATCACAGCCGCTGATCCTCAGCAGACCTTTCCTGAGTCGAGCCGACTTTCTACATGAAGTTACAACAGGACTTGCAACCAAGTTGATCAGTGCATTGATTCCATACCAGGCAACACAAAGCACAGCAGCTTTGAAAATAATTGCATTTCAATGAGCTGCGTTCTTACGAGACAAAAGAAAACACTGTTTGCAGTTTCTAACTGTGGCACATTTCAAAGTCGGCACACAAAAAAGTTATTTCAAATCTCCAACAGAGTCTCTTTGCAACCTGGGAACAACACTGTAATAACAGAGAAGGAAGGAGAGAGCGGCTCACGAATCTGCAGAATCAGAATATTTAATGATACTTTGAAGCCCCCAGCCAGCAAAAATGATCTATGAATTCAATATGCTCAGATAATTCCCTCAGCCAAAGCCCAACGGATAAAGCAGAAGGCATGTGCACTTACATTTATTTGTTCAATGAAGTGCCACCCTGAAACAGGACTGTAGAAAGCAAGCAGGCAGAAAGACAAAAAGTCATTAGCCAGTTAATAATGCCACGATAACCATCTGTGTTGTGGGAATATTTTTTTTTTTCTAATCCATATCGAGGTTTAGTGCTGGTCCCCTCTAGAGAACAAAACTGTCTCTTTTCTCATTCTGTGCAGGCTTTGTTCTCAGGCTGATATATATGAACAGATAAACTTTACACAATCTTTTTGAGACAGACCGAATTTATTTGATCTTATTTAACAGTTCATGATTCTTCCTCTGAGTGCATGGCTGATTTTTATTATTATTTTTCCCTTAGTCTGGAGACGGTTCTTAAGAGGGAAACGTCCTATTTCGCTGCACTCGCTGCGACATTAAAAACTAAAAGTTGGGAAATATACTCTTTTACAGCAGAATTTTCATTCACGAAAGCAAGAGCGATCGCATCAAACCTGCTTTAAAATATAAAAGCATTGAATCCAGGGCTTTTATATAATACATAAATGCCAGCTCAAATGTTATACTATTTGCCAGTGACAAAATAAATAAAGAAAATACGGAGCAAACTGCAAAGAATTTACAACAGCTGCCCGAGAACAGCCATCTGGCCCTTAAATGTCAGAAACAATCAGATTCAACCTGTCATCAGCAGCAGCACGACGTGCAGGGGCTTTTGACATGCACTAAAACGGACAGACTGGTGCTGTAACAAGCCCAACACACCAAAACTGAGCAAAACTTCACTGAGCAAATAAAAGATAGAACACGTCCGACGCTGCCAAGCGTCAACGAGCCCGAAGTGGCTGATTTTAATGTTGCAGAAGTGTGTTGCCTGCCATACTGAGGACTGTTACACTATCTCCATAATGGGAAGGAAAGGGGGCCTAAAAGGTGGCATTTGATATGCAGGGGAAGGTGAACAAGACCAGAATTACCTGACACAGCTTGTCCTGCAGAACCTGAGGGGAGAACAGCTTTAAAGCTAATTATTTTCAGGGTAATCACCAGTGTTAGACACAGTCAGACCTGAAAAATTTGAGAAGGCCCATTTTTGGATAAAGAGGCAAACTTTGCCTGCATAATTAACTTTTTTTTGCAACAAACGGTTTCAAAGTTAAGGACAAATCACATTGTTCCACAGGTGCAGAGAAGGAGAAGGCACATAGGTTACAGCTTGCATCAGTCACAACACCTTACATTAGTGCAACAAACAGAATGAGGCTCTTCAAACAGCCAGTGATGAAGAAATAAAGCGTGACTGCTTCTCAAAAACTGAACTAAATGAACAAAACAGTTCTAACGATTTCAGTTCTGTCAGACCGCCAGCCCAATATTTCAGTGCCTTACACACTAACGAAGAAAAACAGGAAATTAGCTCCCACACCGCCGCACCATGGCGCTTCATTGAAGTAGATAATCAATGTATGGTAACATGTCTTTAATCAGCACATTAATGAAATGATGGGACTCTATATCTCTGTTTGTATGAGAGGGAGATTTGCGAATCCTTGCATCTGCCATTTACAGCTGGGAGGTGTTAAGAACATCTCTTGAATATCAACACTGCACAACAGAGGCATCTCAGCTCGCATGCTCCTCCTTTTTATCTGCCATGCTTGCATTAATCTCACTCTAATCCTCAACTAAATTCTAAAGTCCGACGTCCTTCGCTGCAGGATTCCACCAAGGAAGACCATTATACTCCTCTTTGTTCACTTAAGCTCTGCTTAATGTGAACCGATGGCCACTCTTAAATGGAAAAGTTTCAGAATCCTCTTTTCTGAAATTCTCATATCCTCAGAGATCCTTCAAAGTGATTTCATATACAGGCTTTACTTTGAAGGCAGTCATGAGTATGATTTTCTGATTTTCTGTGTGTGGAGAGAGGGGCAGTACCACGAGGCCATGAATGTGAGAGTGGCACCAGGTTTTTCCACACATCACATTAAATAAGAAAAGAAATCAACACAAGCTTTACGGTGCGTGTGAACAGGTGCCTTTGAAAGCTTTGAATAAATGTCAAAATGAAAGCCAAACTGGAGGATCCTTTCGATTCCAAAAGCCACCATTGAAAAGTCACATGTGCTTGACGTTTTGTGTTGCAATCATAAACGAGTGTCTGATTACAATGTTTTCCCCATGTGGCACCTGGTCCTCACTGCCCCACTTTGTTGGGATTTTGAAAGGGAGAGGCATATTTTACAGGAGGTCTGCTATCTTGCTGAAATTAGATTTTTTTTTCCCCCCCTCACTGGGATTCTCCACCCACTGAAATAATTTCATTTTTTTTCTAGGGCACTGATGTATTTTTTTTTTTCTTTGCATAGAGAAGGCAGAGACTCCCCAACATGAAAAGGGAGCAGGAGTTGGAAACCTGAGCCCAGGGGTCAACGTGGTATTAATTTATCCTGCTAGTACTGCTGGGTATGATGAGTCCAGCAATGGCCAGAGCATCAGATTCTCTATGCTAAGATCCTTTCAGGCCACGTCATGCAAGGTCTTTGTGTAAAATATATATTACCATCCAGAATTTTTTTTTTTTTTCCAGTCTTACATAAAAATATTATTAACGGTATCATGTAGTTACAACTGCGTGTCTCATGTGTCCAATAAAGAATCACCTTCTTTCATCTAAAGTGCTCTTGTAGTGATTTTGATCTGCCAGTGTGATGCATCCATGCACCCTGTCTGGAAACTACGGTCTGTGCATCTAAGATACGTCAGGCTGCTGAACAGAAGGGTTTTATAATGCAGCCAGCAAACACACCTTCTGCTTCTCAAAGACGTCTGTTTGTTTGTGATTATTGTCGCATGTTTGATATTCTTGTGGATGTAATGGTGTACAACAGCTGACTCTCAAATGAAAGAGGCAGAAAATTTCCCTCCATGCACCAGCAGACCTTTAATATTTATCTGCACTTTAAGTTGCATTATTATGCCGCAATAATGAAACCTTGACAATAATAAAAGCAGACACGATGTTCATTGTGATGGAAAAAAAGGCTCTTCAAGTTGATTTTCTATTCGTGTAAGTGCGTAGCAATGGCTGGCTGAAAGAGAGGTAAGATGCTTTCATTAATCTAAGAACCTATGGCACACTTTGAAAAATGCTTAACGGTGACAAAAGTATATGTGATATGAAGGAAATCCCTGCAGAATTACTGATATAAGCTTTTAACCGCTGGGAACGCTGGTTGTTAACAGGCTAAATGTCACTGTGATTGACAGTAAGAGCCATTTGTTGTGGTTTAGTTCTGAACAATGAGCCACTGTAAAGCCTTTACCTTTCATTCTCCTGTAGCAAAAGTCTGGATGGAATTTGCTAAATTATGCATCAGAGGTCATTTCATGATCCACCTGTGGTGCACCAGAGATCAATACATCATTTTCTTGTGAGATTAATGTCTGTAATATGCCACAGCACTCCTAACCTTATGGTCTGCACAGAAGGTGTGTGATGAATGTTTATGAGCGAGGAGCCACGTGTTGTACCGGGATATATAAAAACGAATGGAAGCAACACAAATGCAAAATTCGATGTATAGTCATTTCAGAACACTAATACTTGACCTATAGCTCCATTCATCTAATTTCTATAATGTTCAGTCACATTGACTTTGTATGAAATGTTAGAATCACCCTTTGACTTAATAATTCAGCAACAAGAAACACAGCACAACAAACCACAGCAAAGCTTCAAAAATGTCGAATCAATACCTCAGAGACACAATACCAACAAAAAATATAAACTCACAAATTATTGTATGCATGTTTGGCTGATATAAAAATGATTTTAAATCTGAGTAGAACTTTTCGAAACACTAGTTTTTCAATTTTAAAAACTGATAGAATTCTCAAATTATCTCTATTGGACAGTCCAGGAATCTTTCTTTCTCAGTGAGAAAACATCCAAGTTTTGTTTACACGGAATAAATCTGACTCTTGGGGCTTTAACAACATTATTAATTTGTTGGGTTTTGAATTTAGTTAATGCGTCTGGTATTATGGCGCATACGGTGGCCCAGAGGCAGAGAACACTGATGAGGCTCCTTCATTCTTTTGGAGATTAGTTTTTATACTTTCGCATGCGGTTAGCATACACAGCCAAAGTATGTAACATGCATCTGATATCAGCACTGGACTGTTTTCCCACTGCTACCAATACAAAAAAAAAAAAAAGACTTTCTGAACAGCAGTCGGGTCCAAATATGAAAGCCATCTGAGTTCCCTACAGAGAGAAACACGAGTGACACAGGCGTTGTGGTCTTAATGCCAGTTACATCCATCCTCTGCTACCTTCTGCTGATCGAGGCAGCCAAAGGATTTAGCAATTATCTGTCGAAGATAACCTGGCATCGAGAAATTCATTTCATTTCATCAAGCAATTTGTATTCTCCGCAGTAAGTCGCTGCTCGAGTCTGTTCAAAACCAGCGCAGGATTAGATTAAGAAATTGACTTCTGCGAGAACTTTTCAACGCTTCTGTTTTGGTTAAGTTTCAAGGGCTGTGTGCCTCATACAGGAGTTCACGGATAAAAAAAAAAAAAAAAACACGAACCTCCTCCTAATCCATTTACAAACTCACCCAAGCATTGGACCACAGATGAGAGATACTGCTCCTGTTTTCTAATGCAGCATTTCATATATGCATCCCTTGTGCCATTTAATTAAAGTGAGTACCTACAGAGAAACCTAACCTGAATGCTAGAGGTATTTTCTATCACCTCCAGACGACTTGATGGTAAATTCTCCGACTCCACCTTCCACCTTAACAGTGATGAGACCGCACGGTCTGCAGGATTCACTGCTGCCTCAATAGCAAAATTGAGATAATACGAGGAGAAAGGAAAGAACCAAAAACAAATCATTCACACTGGATTCCTGTTATTAAACGACATTCATCCTCTACAAATTACAATTTGCACTAAAATTTATAGTCTGCAAATGACAGATACATCAGGTTGACACAGAAATAAAATTACCAATGATTTCCACCATTATTCGTCGGGCGCTGATAGAGCAAAGGCACTGCACCTCTGCTTAGGTCCGCACACTCGTCTTCTTTCCAAAAGGAACCCACAGTTCGTTTAACTCAAAAATATGAGCCTCATCCGTAATGTTCCCTCTGAGATTGAACACTGTGAATTTTATGAGATATCAATGATCCTTGTAGGACCAGTATATCACTGGCACTCTGTGATACAATTGCATGAATTATTCAGAATGGTTTTCAAGTACTGAGTGCATTGTTTCAATATGTATCAAAGGAAGCCATTAGTAATAAGGACGAGAGAAAATAAAAGAGATGAGCGTCTTGCCTGCACCAAACTTTCTCTGATGCTATCTGCTCTGCTCTATTTCTGACAGGGACAAGAAGAGAAGCCAGGGGAGAGCCACAGCTACTGACATAAATTTACTTCTGTGCCCGCCTCATCTGCAGATCAGCTCTCCTCTGCCATCTTGGAGGCTTCCCTCACAGACGAGCCTATTCATAATCCAGCCGATCACAATCTCACTTTTTTTTTTTTTTTTGATAGTTTCCTCCTCTGTTATGACATCAATTCATCTCCGGCTCTAAAAACCTTCCTTTAGCAGTTCCGAGCAGAAACAAACGGTGGGGGGGGGGATAAACTTTTTTAAAAGTCAGTTTGGATGCTACTTCATAAAACTGGAACAAACATTTAAGTGGATGTAAAAGCTGGCAAAATACAAAAAGTAGTTTTGACAGCATCTCTTTTGCAAAGCTATTCTGTGTAACCCTTTTCTGTCTTTTAGCATCGGAACATAAACTGCTGCGTCTTACTCTCACTGAACTGCTTCCCTGCTTCGCTGCTCGGTCTGATGCATATGAGCGCAGATCTACGAAGCCCTCACTGATCTTAGGTCCCTGCAGTGAATGGTCTGTGGAGTATCGGCAGCACTTAATGTAGCGTCCATTGAGAGCCAACTTTCAGCGGATGAGATGCAGTCTGCTGTGACCCGGACCACTGAGGTTCAGAGGAGCAAACAGCAATTTCCACAAGGTCAACAGTTAAAGAAATAACTAGGACGACCAATGCAGAGCGAAAAGCAGCACGAGTACTCAACATTCAGCCAGCTGTCCTCCCAAAGCCATTTTCCCACCGGCTTGTCAGTCACTCGTGTGTCTATCATTGAGTTTTTCAATCGAGAGCGACAGGAGTGGGGGAAGCAAAAGGACAAGATCTGACCTCTGGAGAGTATAGTGTTTGAAACAGGCTTGTGATATAACAGGTTGATTTTCAGAGAATTGGAAACCGCAGTGACTTTCACACTGAGGTGAAGAGCACAGCTCGTCATCTGCCTCAGCTTTTCTCTCAGATGATACTGTTACCAGGCCTATAGCTGCAAGTACTGAGCACTGGGGAAAAAAAAAAAAGAGAAATGACAACATAAGCTGTTTGTTCAACTGAATTAAAGTGTTTTTTTTTCTTACATGTTTATGACAAATAAGGACTGCACAAGAATACAGCCATGTCTCTGAGAAATTACATTCAGATATTGCTAAATAATTTTAGCTGTTAAGTTGTGAGAAATGTAATGTTCGGCTGGTTCATGTTCATCTTTTTGAACCGTCACCATGGGCGTACAAAGAGCAGGACTGTGACGCCACAGACCAGGGTCCACATCCTCGTTCCTGACTGTGAGTAAGGCAGTAAAAGTAGTTGTAAATAAATGCAGTTTCTGGGAGACAGGTTTAAAAAATAACAGCCTTGGTCATTTGATAAAAAAAAAAAAAAAGGATAAATGATCTACAGCATGCACAGTAGTGGAGCAGGAAGTGGTCAGATGTTCTGATACGGGTGTGAAAAGTCTGACAGTGCAGTTAGAATTGAATGGATGGAGCGAGCAAAGTGCCTGACCACAGTCTCTCTGCACACTCACGGGTTGTTTTGGAGCCTGTTTCTTGGTCTGCGTATGAGAAGCCGCCCTGTAAAGAAGCTCCAGTCCTGCTCTGAGTGCCAACACTTTTACTACTGCAGATGCTCAGAAAGCTGAGCGTAGCTCGCAGTTTATTTTCCACGCCTGCAGAGCCACGAGGGCCCACGTCATGTAGAATTTCGTCATCATCGGCGTACGCACACACACACAGACACCAAATGCACAGTAGTTGATACAGAACCAGGCGCATGTTCACCGACCTTTATACACTACAAATTTACAATAAACAAATTTCACATGTAAATTAACCTCATGTCTCTTATCAATATAATTGATTGTTGGCAGCGAATGTATGTGCAATAATGTTCAGTGACAATGTATCGCAGTTGTTTTACCTACAATATCTGCTCATAGCAATAAATGCTATTAATGGTTTCCATGGTCACTCAGCACATGGCTAAGACCCAGAAAAGATTGTGGTCAAATATCAAGAGAAGTCAGCAGTGCCTTGAAGCACATGAACCCCAGTCTCTGCTGTCAGTGTCGTGCACGTTATAGGCCCCTCCTGATCCTCCTTCCTTTTAATTTGTGTGTGGTACAGAAACCTAATAATGCCTTTGACAGAAAATCATTAAGACTGAAAGTAATCCAAGCAGTGATTATGTTTCTCTCAAAACACAATATACAAAACAAATTAAAAGTATATGAATATAATTTCAAAGAGCATATCAGGGTGTACGGAACCAGAATGTAAAAAAGCTGAAGTGTTAAAAAGTGCACTGCCCGTCTGTGCAAACAGTGACTGGTCTCTAAGACTGCTACTGCTTTTATACTGCTAATACTACTACTACTTCTACTATATCTGTTACTACAAGTAATATTAGTATTCAGTCTTTCCTCTGTATTTATTCAGCAGTGGTAGCAATTTCATTTCCTACAGGATAATATTCATTCTCATCAACAGACAGTTTCAGCTACTTTTTTTTTTCCTCTGCCAAACAAAAGCAAAACAAAACAAAAAAAAAGAAATCCTCATCAGGTGCATGGTGGTGTGAATACAGATCTGTTGTGTAAATCAGAGAATTAGCTGAAGTTGCAGGCAAAGTAGCAACAAAAGTGAAGTTTCAGGATAGATTTTCCACTTCATTTACATTCAAAGTATCCTCACACGTCTTGAATAACAACTAATTAGTTCTGTAATCAGCTGCCATTTTGTATCTTTTGTAGCCGACTCTAACTGTCTCTTTTCCACTTTTAGTGCTACCTCCCGCAAGGCTTTCTGCATTTCTTTTATCTTCACCCAAATGAGAGCAAACTCTCTGTTTACAATGTTGCTTTTATGTCAGGCGTGTTTATTTTATCCTTGAAGGGACTGAATAGTGTTGCATGTGCTTGCTATTAATAACAGTAAATTCTATTGCTACTACTGTTACTATTAATTGCACAAATAATAGCAGTGCTACTAATTTTATACCACCTACTATAACAGTCTCTGGCCTGAATCACACAAGGCTGTAAAACCAGGTTTAAAAGTGTATCCCACCACTTTATTCCTGAAGAAAGGAGGAATAAATACATTAATGATAAAACAGAGTGCTACAAATATCAACAAGCTTGTCATATGATGCCTCGCAGACATATTCCTCCACTATTTTAGGCTTGGAGCGTGCCCCTCTGCCTTCCTCTGTCTCCCAGCAGCTTCAGAGCTGACATGGACCACCCTTTTCCTCTGACAAATATCAATTACAGGCTTGGCTGAGGCGAATTGCTGAGAGTTTAGGCTCCAGTGGGATCTCATTGTGAATTGGATTGCCCGACTCTCACCATTGGCAAGGATCTGTAGAAGCGCAGGCCTGCCCGTCTTCATGCTAAGCCCTGACACATCCTTTATAGCGGGTTTGGCTTTCTTTTTAAGATGGCAATTTAGTGGAAATAACTACCTTAGATATATATTTCACTATCTGATACATGTCTTGCCTTTTACAGCTGCGAGTGCGTCACTGCCTCGTCCACTGAGTGACAGCTCTGAGTGCTGATGATAAAATGAATCATGGTTTGGCATTTACTTGCCAGCCTGTCATATGGATAGAGGAAAAGAAATTATAAACATATATGACTAACAGTGTATCCCCCCCCCCCCTTTTTTTTTTTTGGATGAATGGCTAAATAACTGCCAAAATCCCTAATGTGGATGAATATGGTTTCTTTCCTTTGTCAAATTTTAGCTTCATTTATGTTGCACCAGAGTCTGACATGCTGCGTACCCTGCGGCGACATTTAAAACCAGTCCCTGTGACACCTTAACAGCTTCATTCCCACAGATTATTATCTCATTTGGAAATTATACAGAATTTTTATGTCCAAGTCCATTACAATAAAAAAAAAAAAAGGCTTGCGTAACACAGGAGTCACACAGAGGCAGCCTGTTACAGTCAGTGTGTATGAGCAGACATGCTGAGCGCACAAATCACCTTTCAAAACACAGCTCTGACAGAGTTAATAGATGCAGGAACAATATGTTTCAGCGTCTGTTTCATAATTTATAACTGATACTGAAAAACAGCTTTGAGGGCTGACGGCCCTAAATCTTGTCAATACCATCATGACTGTGTGTATAACTGACTACTAACTCTCTCTCTCCCATAGTGCCGCTCTTTCTCGTCTCTCTGCTCTCGTCCTCTTCCTGTCCCTCTCTGCAGGTTCATCTGCATTCAGAGCTGTAGAGTCTAGATCTGTGTCTGCGGGGCCACCCACTGTCCCCATTATTAGTCTCATCAATTATTATTATTCATCCTGTTATTAGTTTAATTATCAGTAGTTTTACTATTGTTATTATTAACCTTGTTATTAGACCTACTACTGGTCCTGTTATTGTCTTCTTCTTATAATTAATCATGGAAATGTTGGGTCTATTATAAAGAGTACGCTCCAGACCTGCTCAGTATGAAAAATGCTCAGAGATAACTTTTGTTCCGATTCAGTGCTATAAATATAAATATAAATAAAACTGACTTGACTTGGCAACCAGCTTGGAGAAGCAGAAATAAACACAGACAGTAACAGTGATGATTAGCTGATGAGAGTCACACAAACAGGTTGACCTTATCTAAACCGGGATTTAATATCAAGTGTTTCAGTCCCTCTTTAAAACACAGTACAAACAGTAGTTTGCAGGGACTCTGAGAGCCGGCTGCAGACGGCAAGCTACAGCACGTCACCTGTAAACACTGTTGTGTTCTGAGAGGAAGTGATGCATCTCTCCAGGCCAAGACAATGCAGGGAAATCAGGACCCTTTGTGCTGCTCTTGAAAGGCATCTGTTTTGTGCTGAGCGCGCAGCAGCCATTACTGAAAGGTCAATATGGCCTCTTACTGGGAGAGCTGCTAAGATATCTCTATCACTCAGCTGCCCTTCCAGCAATTATCTCACTCAAGTATCATGAGTCTATAGAGCGCTTTACATATGATCTTGCGAGAGACGTCCTTGTCGGTTAAAGCTGTGATCCTCTGCATTAGATGCTCACCAACTTTTGAAAGGTTACATCTATCACACGTGTCCTAGGTCTTCCTCGGCATGTATGTACGGCAATGTGCAGCGCACTTCGGGCTGAAGAATCCAGGCCAGGTCCGTCAGCTCACGTGACCCACGTTCTCAAACACACTTTTTGAGCAAGAGCGAGTAGAGAGAGGCAGCTAAGACTTCCCGCGTGATGAATGGATGCGGAACTCAGCCGCCAGGCACGGCGGCCTGAACCTACAATAAGAAAATATCACCACAGCTGCTTATTTTGATCCCTCGCCTCGGTGCCAAACAGTGTCACTTCCCTGCATTTTCCACGAGTTTGCTGTGTACCGTCCAAGTTACTGTAGCAGTACACAGCACGCACACACACACACACACACACACACACACACACACACACACACACACACACACACACACACCCCTCCATTTCTACTGCTGAGCCCCACAGCAGCACTGTGCACCCCGGCTAGCTGTGAAATATTTTGTTAACATGTTTATTTTGGCAGCTTAAAATAGTGTCTTCCAGTGCGACCGCTGTAATATCCTTTGACATTAGTGTTGCAAACCTGCACTGACAGCTGGGTGTTTATTTGGCCACATATTTGAATTTTCCCATTCCCTCCTGTAATAGCTGGAACACAGAGAGGATATTTCTTCAGGTACTTTATGAATTAAGAAGCACTGCTCATTTGCTTACGTTCATTACTGATGCAAAGCAAGATAACAGCTCAATTAAGGCGTTACAGCAGCTAGTCGTTTCTGTATACAACGAGGCTCAAGTGGGCTCTGACAGTTTTGCTACCCTAGGCATGATTTCATTATAATAGCGCTTATATTACCTATAATAACACTCTAACCTCAGCAGTTGGTATGTGCAGCAGCAGATGAAGAGCTGATACAATGTCAGAGGTAAAGCAGATTGCAGGAATGGTCTTTGAATAGTCTTTGAAGGGTATTTACGCATACACCTGGTGTATGTGAAGAAACAGCTCCTGTCAAATTCTTCCAACCAGTCAAAAGTAAAAGTAGTAGAGACAAAGTTTCATAGTCAAAATGTGGAGCTGTTAAATTTAAAAATTCAAACTCATTATCATTATGATCTGCACTTCTTAGCCCTGCTTTTGAATGCGTCTCTTGTGGAGGACAAAGTCACTCAGTCTGCTCACCGCTTAGGTCCAGACTGAAATATCTCAACAGCAGACATTCGTGGTCTCCAGATCCCCAGATCCAATAAACTTTCATTTCCTTTCCCCAGCACCCTGGTTCATGGTGAATTCCCTGCAATATTCCCATCATCCTCAGCTGTGCTTTGTATTTAGACCTAATTAGCAGTTAGCATTAGGATTCTAACACTAAATTAAGTGTGCCTGCTAAGCATCAGCATGTTGGAAATGTCACTGTGAGCACGTTGATGTAGCAGTTTAGCTCAAAGCATTGTTGTACCTAAGTTAAGCCTCACTGAGTCTCTTGTATGGCCGCACTCTCTGAGTCTTGTTAGAACACTAAACTCTGCTGCCAACGCTCCATCTGACTGATGAGAGTTTGGTTGAATCCCATATGTTGTGATTATAAATCCTGCAGCCCCCTCCCGCAGGATCAGTAGAACATCTACAAAAATAACAGAGGGTTTTGTCAGAATTATTAAAATTGGATGATTTTTCGGCCAACATTCGTGCATGGAGACATTTACTTGATTAACAGGATAGCAGCAGCTTTAATACATTTAATGAAGGCACTGAACTTGGCACGGGATTGTCTTATGGGCATGTCAGCCCAGGGCTCAAGGACTGTAATTGGAAACAGATAGATAAAGCCTGCTAAGACTAACAAAAGAAGCTTTATTTTTTCCTGTAGCGCCACCAAATTACAATTGACTGTGTTGAGTCTTACATCCCAGCGGGGATTAGAGGTCATCTGTTACCACAGATTTCAACAGAGGCTGTTAGAAGCATTTCTAAATGAGGATACTGAACTTAGTAACTACATCCTAGAGGAATAGGCTACCCAGGGGTCTTTGCAATTGCTGCCACCAGCGTCTTTGTGTTGCTGTAATTTTTAACATTAAAGGGAAGATTTTCCTATCATGATCATTTGTTACATTTCCATACACTCATGCCTAGGGCTTGGCAAAATGGCTGTTGTGACAGTCCAGCCACTGCTTAAAATCTAACCCATCAGCTGAGTAGTTTTCCTGCTGTTTTTTTGTTAAGGGAGCCATTAAGGACCAAGTCCAGTCGTGGTGCTTTTACCAGAGATAGTCCAAAACTTCCTTTTTTTAAAAAAAGGAAGAAAAAAAAACAAAAAAAACACCACTTTAGCCACCCAAACAAAACCTTATTTTAAAACATCCTTACTGGAAAAAAAAACAAAAAACTTTGATTGTGCTCTGGGTGTTTACAGATGGAGGGAAAATTGAATTCATACCACAGCGACCATTCAATAATTGAAAAGAAAAAAAAAAAGGCTGCTGAAGCAGAGATTTCCTCTCCTTGGAACACTTTGTCAAGTACCTTCGTTTCCATTGGGTTCATGGCTGTGACACAATAGTGCAGCCTGGGGAGTCAAATGATGGGAAGGTCATTTAGGTGAGTCTCTAAATGGGCTCCGTCATACTGTCTTTTGTGACTGTGTTTATTCCATTAGTCTCTTTTTAGGCTTTTTTTTTTAAATTGTTTTTTTACTTCATTTCAAGCTGAACACCTTTCAGATTTATTGATTTTCAGATGTATTTATTTTTTCTTATTCTGTCACTGTAACACTTTGGCCTAAATTGCTGGAGTCATATTTTCATTAAAGTGATTGTGTGCATGTGCATACACATATGTCGACACGCACACAAAGATTGTCACCTTATTAATTGACTCGATTCACACTTGCTGGTTATTATAACTGTGATGAACTTCTAAAAGTCAGAGCTGCCTTAAAGGTGCTCAGACAAAACCACAGGGGGTGTCTGTATCATCCTATGTTCTTGGGTTCTCCAGTTTCCTCCCACAGTCCAGAGACATGCAGCTTAGATTTAATGGTTCCCTCGAAATTGCTTACATTCATCACTACTGACTGTAAATGATTATAATAGCTATTCCACACAGTGTTCAGTAATCTCTTAGATGACAGTCTGAATACAGTGCATGCACATACAGTAGGAATACAGACAGTGAAACGTTACGAGAGAAGGAGAATAGCTCTTATAAAACCAAAGAAGAGGTGGAGAATTATTTTCAGTCTTTCATACAATGAAAACTGCCAAAAACAGTAAAAAGGGTATAAAAATATAGAGTCTGATATCATCGGGGGAATGTCTCAACATGAAATGTCTATAAATTCAGCTTGATGTTCTTATCCACCTTTACAGAAAGGAGACATGCTCTGGATCCTTGCAGTCAATGACAGCCGATGCTCATCCCAAAACTCCTGCTGATTTGTCCCATTTTGTCATCAAATGATAAGTTGCGTGTGTGCGTGTGTGCATGTGTGTGTGTTTTGTTTTTTCCAAACAGAAGCTACAAGGTTGAATCCAAGGTGATAGTTCTTGAAGTGCTGCATTTGTATTCCCTCTCCTCTGGACATTCTCCCTCAAAGTGGCTCAATGGTGAAGCAATTCACAGTGTGAGAGGGCCAGAGGGAATCTGGGAGCTCGGTGTGCCAAAATGCAGTTGTGCGAACCATCACTAGAAACCTGATTGAATACACACATAAATGTGTGTGTAAGTGTGTGTGTGTGAGGATATGTGTGGGCTTGTTTTATTATATTCATGGGGTCTGACAGCTTTGTGGGGACCAAAATTAAAACCAGTAACTGGTTTGTAACAGTAACTGGTTTGTAATGAGGGAGTATCTTTTGGAAGAATGGTGTTCATCGCTCAGGCAGAGTCCAGAGACTTCCAAGAATCAATTCCAAGGTGCACTGAAGCTGTTCTGGCAGCACATGGTGGCCCAACACTTTACAAAGACACTAAGACTTTAATCTGTTACCCCTCTGTACACACACGCACACACACACACACACGCACACACACATATTCGTAAAAACTATTTATATCTATCTATCTATAGATAGATAGATATGTAAGTCAGTTTAATACATGAGGGCCACCACCACATTCCATATATCCAAACACATGCATAATGTGAAACCGTGAGGGCAGTTCATGCAGTTTATTTTCCTCTCCGTGAAAAAAAAAAAACCTTTTTGACCTAATTACATTATTTTTTTTAGAACAATGCCTTACTTGAAATTTTGTACCATATATTACAATGTCATGAATAATTTATGCAAACACGTGGAGATGTAATCTGCATCTCTAATACGATTAATGCACCACCAAAGTGGGAACCTATTCATATCCATTTATTCATTTGCCAGTGACAGAAAGACACAGTTGAGAGCGATTCGCTGCATTGCAACCCATTTGTATAATCCACTTCTTCGGCAGAGCTTAGAGGATGAATAGCACAAACATATTGACAGAACACGTCATACTTTGTACACTTCATGCATATCCACCTGCTAAATAGATTCGAAATGGCATTCAGGAAGCTGCTGCTCAATCACAGCAAATACTTGGAGACAACTGAGGGGGCAAAACACTTGTTCATGATGTCCATGATGCACTGTTACTCAAACACCCTGACAAAACAGCTCTGAATTCAGCAGAGTATTGCCATCCCCTGTGTCATGCCTTCAGCATCCAGTCAACTCAGCTACTGAGATCAAAGGAGGGGGGGGGGGGGCGGGGAGAGGACCCTCCTGCACCAGTCAGTGCCAAACAAAACTGAAAACTCCTCCGGTGAAGAAATCTTGCCCACAGGATTTCTCAGACACAGACATTTATGAGACCATTAACCTTGTCACGGCAGTTAAAATAGATGGCGGTACATAAAATGAGGAGGATGTCTGAAATGCCTGAAAGAAGCGAGGCAGTAAGGAAAGATGCTCGACAAACAAAGATAAATTTGCGCCGGCAGCTGGATGCTTACAAAGGGAAGCGATAACTTTTTAAAGTTTAGATGACATTCTTTAAGGTGCCTCGGTCACATCCAGCAATTACGGAGGCATTGTCTGCCACCGGTGATGCATCGGACAACTGCTGGACAAATAAGACACACAAAGTAACAGGGGCGAATCTGCGGCTGATAAGCATCTACTGTTTTCCCTCTCAACCTAATAAAAGTACAGATGCAATAATATCCACAGGCAAATATGAGACAGCATATTGTTTTGAGCAATTATACCTCCTAGTTTCCATGGCTGCACTGTTTCCCAAAACAACCATTATCTCATGCTCTCATTTCCTGTGAATGTCAATATGCCTTCTTGGCGAAGCAATCAGTAAATCATCTGAGTGCCTCCTTGATTTGAGTAGAACAAATGAATTACACGGAACTCATTACACGTATGTTTCTTTCTGATTGTGTGTTTTTGTTTTTTTTACTGGCTTGTGGGGGGGGGGGGGGCATCAAATTTTTATGCAGAGCAACTGCTGACATCTGTAGATTAATTATTGGAGCAGTCAGCAATGAGCAGTGATAAAAGCTATAGACCACAAGGATCTGTTTTCTTCTTATTAGTGTCCGACAGAACATTCTTATATCCAAAACCCAGGAAGTAATTATTAGCTTCAGAGGCAGCTTAATATTTACGGACAACATCTGAGAGCGCACTTGAAGACAACAAAAAAAAAAAAAAACATCTTTGTTGTTGTTGTTGTTGAAGAAAATGAGCAGCATCAGTATCAATTCTCCAGTAATGAGTAGATGAGTGTGTGTCCATCCCAATGAATGGCAGCTGGAGAGGTTTTTAGACAATCCAAGCATGTACGGAAATTCAGTCTTCATGAAGCACACCAACCACACGCACACTTAAGGCTTATACTCTGCTCCAATACCTCTATGAGCTTGCTCCTTTTATTCTTTGCTTCCCTCAGCCTCCGACAGTGAAGGCAGGAGAACTGACAGTATCTCCTTGCTGCTATCTAACTACCCACCCTGCTTTGACCTTTCCATTAATAATAGGCTTTCAGTGAGGGCTTGCACTGCACAATCCTCCAAATGCTGTACAGCAAAGGGCTTTGGCCAATGCTTCAGAGAGATTGGCCAGAGTGGGAAAATTAGCTTCTTCTTGCACTATCCCCCAAAGCACAGCAATCCTCAACATAGACATGAAGGTTACCAGTGACTGAGGAGGCCCTCGAACATAAAATACGACAGGCAGCGGGGTACGAACGGAGGTCCTGGTGGCTTTGAATGGATTACATTCACTAAAATAATTTCCATTATTTGGTTAAAGCTGACGTGTGAGGGCTATTTTAGCTAACAGATTGGAATTTTACTGTATATCACGTTATAGACGTTACGACACACACATTTGCACATTTAAAGACACTGAAATTGTCATCACTGTGCAACAGCTCAGTCTCACTGATCTGAGAAGCCGTTTGCTGTTTTTCTGGCTGGCAATGCCAATAGAGTGCGTTCAAAGCAGTGCTGCTGCACAGGAAGGGACGCATTTCCACTGTTTTGTACTCATTGAAATATAAGCAACTTAAAGGTGGATAGTGAGAAGTTTACTTGGCTCATTTGAATGGAACATCCCCTGCAGTAGATCCTACAAAGAGCTCTTATCAAAGCCAAAAGAGACACACAAAGGTGATGATGGAAATTTGCTAAGACGAGGTAAAGATTGCAGTTATGGTAAATAAACAAACTCCAGTCTCCAGATTTGGACTACATGCTACATGCCCATCCACTACCCTAATTTTTCACTGCGATAGGCCACGCTATTTCCTGCAATAGTTTGGAGCACTGGCATTAAATCATAAATTAAATCCTGAGGTGCCTAATCAACCAGTATGAACATAATTCCTTGGATACTAGACTGTATAAAAGCTTTAACAGCTGTTTTGCTCAATGTGTGAAAGGGTAAAGTAAGTTGGGCTAGCCACGTGATGGCGTCAATACCACAAGTGAAAACTGCTAAGCTGTTGTGAATCATCACTGACCTTTGGTCACTATTCAGGGCGACAGATATGTGAAGTTATTGATTTCAGTAGAGCTGAAGCAATTATTCACTGACAGGAAATCCTTCAGAAACTATTTTGATAATCTATTAATCATTTAAGTCATTTTTCAAGCAAAAATCCAGTGACTGGCTTCTCAAATGTAAGGATTTGCAGCTTTTCTTTGTTTTTTGTTAAAATACATTTAATATATTTGGGTTTTGGACTGTAGGTCAGATAAAGAGTGCAAAGCAAATACAGAGACCTGCATTGTGTAAAACTATGATGGACATCTTTTCACCTTTTTTGGATGTTTTATAACAGACTGTGTTCCCAGTGAAGGGAGGAAGTTGAGGTGGATGGATGGGTCAGAAAACACAGGACTTTCACACATGAGACTGCAAAGATGGTTTCTTTTATCCACCACTGTTCCACAACCTTAACTCAGTTTTTTTTTTACCATGACGACAAAGGCCCAGTACACTGGTATGCTCCTTGGTTGACCAAACAATTATTGGATTTATTGAGAATAAAAATATTCAGCAAGTTGATGAAATTAGCTTCATTATTTAGGTAATGGGGACTTCCTGTGTTAATGAAAACAGCACATTACACATATTCAATAAAATGAATAACCAGTAGAACTTATTTTGCAAGAGAAAAAAAAAAAAACATTTCTGCTAAATAAAGGTCTTGCTGCCGTCACATTCTTTCACTCAGCATTGAAATCACCTTGGCACACCAGCTTTTCCAACTTCATGTTGTTTCTTTGCTTATGAAAACTTTCTTCTTTCACTTCCCAGCTTGTTTATCACATTGAAAGGTTCTGAGTGCAGAGTGGGATGCTTTATAAACCTTAGGTCACAGTACCAAACATCAACTGCACTGTGATAAGACAATGCTGCAAAGCAACAGCAGTCATGCTTGTTTATCTTATATGAGTGCTCTTTTTTTTTTTTGAGCTGTGGAACTTTAATATCTAACCTACTCCTGTTGGCCAAATGTAATCCAATTTTATGCATGACATGACATTCAACATATGCTGCATCCCCAAACATCCTGACAGCAGCGTCAAAGTGCTGCCAAAATTGAAAAATGAAGGAGGTAGAAACCATAAATGTCACAGCATGTAAAACCTTGTTTCCTGACTTCTCACAATAGAAGGCTATTTTAATTTTTCATTTTTGTTTGTGCATGAAATGTAAATTTCCACCTCCACTGTGCATGATATTAACCTCTAAATACCCAGGTATGTATACGCTGACAAAACACCTCGCTTTGTTTGTGTTACTGCTTTTCAACTGATTCCAGTTATGTCTTCATTGCATTACAATGCAGCTGAATCCTCTTGTTGTTTGTCTGCGGTAATTAGGCCCAAGGTGGTTTCAATTTTCTAGCACTGATACAGATTGAGTAATAACTCACATGGATGCCTAATTTTTAAATTATTTATGAAGTAAACAGATCAGAAAACGCCGTCATTGTTTCAATATGGAGGCAGTTTAATGAACAGGCTCAGTTCTTTGACACTTCCCCTTCTGAACACTTCAATTTAAACACCATATCAGGTCTCTAGCATGTTCACTGGGTTCTTTTTTCCTGCTTGTTTGTCTTTTTTTTTTTATACTATACTTCAAATCAAAACTGAAAACAAACGTTGGATGCTGTGCCCAGCGTGATCACCCATCATCACTACTTAACTACTTCAAAAAGAGGTGCTTCAACTTTTTGTGGCTGCATTTGTGTTCATATGGAAAGTGTCACTGTTTGCTAGCTTTTGTCACTACAAGCAAGGGCTTGTTAATTCAGGTTCATTATTGAAGGGCTAAATGGGGAGAAGGAGAAGACATTAATCACCCAGTGCCTGCAAGAGTGGGTCTGTGGATGGCTTAATGGCACATTGTCAAACCAGAGAGCCTCCCTCTACCCAGCATTTATCAGACCAACAAGCAGAGTGGCTGATGACTAGGAAATGCACTATAAGTGGGAGCCTCTTTTGCCTTTATGAATCCTCTGAGTGATCATTGAGCAAAATATTAAATTATGGCACGGAAGGCTGGAGTGACAGGAGGTAATCATGCTGCCTGAATGATATGTAATTGTTTTCTGAATTGTAATTATAGGGTGAGAGAAAACATTGGCCTACCATAATTAACGGTGAGGAACAAAGTTTTTCAGTGGAAAATTGGAATTCTCTGGGGATGAGCCCATAATATGAGCCGAGAGAGAGAGAGGGCAAGAGAGAGAGAGAGAGAGAGAGAGAGCAGTGTGTGGGAAAACCAAACCAGTGCTGAGATTTTATGAGGCAGAACAACACAGACCTTAACACTGTGAGTGTTATTCCAAACTGTGTATGTGGATGATGAATATGGGTAATTCCTTACAAACACGGAGCTCATTCTCAAAGTGCCAGCAAAGGCCAGGAAGTTAACAGAGTGGTTACATGATTATATCATTTATGTTCAAGCCAGCAACATCCACTATATATAGATATATAGATATATAGATAGATAGATAGATAGAGAGAGAGGGGGGAAGTCATGGGGAGGTAAACAAGGTGAATGCCAGGCATCCTCACACCCTCCTTTTCAAGAGCTTATTCATTCTAAATAAAGGTCTAAATCTCCACTGACTTTACTTTTATACACATTTTCCTCTGCATTGAGATATTTCACGTGTTTATGCCGCTCACTGTTAGATAATAAAAGCATCAATATATAACAATTAATACTGTTACTGTTAAATACATAAATCTCAATCTTCATCTGCATCACATTAGGTTAATTAGTTTCTTTATGCTAAAACTGTGTAATCCAAATGGATGGAAATCTCACATGCAATTAAAATATATAGAGTAGAAGTATTTCTCTGAGTGTGCATTTTTCTGAAAATGTGTAGGATGCCTGTAGAACAGTACCGGTCATGTGACACTATGGCTGCCACTGTCTTATGTGGAATTTCAATAAACTTTCAATAAAGGATGATACTGTTGATATCATCATATCATCATGATAATAAAACTGCGACATTTAGCAGTTTCCACTGAGCTGAACTCAAAATGAACCCCTTAAAATGTGTTTAGTATTTAGAATGAGGTAGTTTGTGTTGGCCATAGGCTCGTCAATTCAAATGGCTTTGTAGGACCTTGTACTGACTGACAATTAATACCAGTGCCATAACCTGCAAAAGGAAATTTTTAAACTGCATGAAAGCGTCACGTAGCCCACACTTCAAAGAGCAGCACACATGGACTAAGTTGATAGAAGCAGCGTGTGTGAAGTCTGGTTAGGGGGCGAAGGAGGCAGGGAGGCTCAAAGGAATGCTGATATCCACCTTTTGGTTGGCAGCCCAAATCTGAGCACCAGTCGCTTCAGGCTATTGGGAAGAGGAGCCGTGCGAAACAGCATGGAGCATAGTAATCATAACTCTCCTGCTTTCTCCCGCCTTCCTCCGCCGCCGTTTTCCTTTTCCATTCTCTCCTCACTCCCTTACTTTTTTGGCCTCTCCTCTCCTCTCCTACATTCTTTATCGCCCTCCCATCTGCTCCTTTCTCTCCCTTTTCTTTTTCTCCACCGCCTCTGTCTCTCAACGGTCCTCCCTCTAGAGTGGTCCTGTGAGCACCTTGCAAGCTGCTCTTTTCCTCTGAAGGCAACCATATAAAAACAAAAGAAAAGCAGCTTTTTTTTTTCTTAGGAATAAATAGGTTGGTTGCCCTGTGAGAGATGAACAAATCAGTGTGAAACACAGATGGACCCCAATATTATGCAAAAGAATATGATGTTTGTGGGTCTGCGAAGAGAATGCTTCCTTGGGGCGCAGCGGTATCTCACCCGGTTAAACACATAGCGTTTATCAAGGCTGAGGCCTTAACCACAGCGGCCCGGTTCAAATCTGGCTTTGGCCCTTTGATGCATGTCATCCCTTCACTCTCTCCCCCTGCCTTTCCTGTCACTGTCAGAAATCAAATAAAATAAAGGCAGAAATACCAAAAGACCGTCTTAAATAAAAGAGAGAGAATGCTTCCTTTTACCTCTTTTACCACCTTCTTCACTGTCTTACTTCTAAAGCAGCAAAAAAATAAATTGGTCCTGTCATTGAACGGGGCCCATCCTTTCTTTATGCAAACAACTGGCATGCTGCATTGACTACCTTGTATTTCTTGAGGGGTGGAGGGACGATGGTATATTGTAGTAATAAAGTTATCCCTTGGGGAGGGAAATCTCATCATATATAACCTAGTAATTACTTTTCAAAGTCATGCGGTGCGGGAGATCAATAACGTTAGAGTTTCTCTGGGTATTAAGAAACAAATGGCACCTCCACCAGGACTTCTGCCTCTGACCTTTGAGTCATTACCATCCTGTATTTTATCGTTATTGAGCCATATCACAGCTCGAATAAATGTCTTTGGGGGAAGCAAACAAAGAGCGAGTCCTCCGTGACTCAGGGTAATATTTATTTATGTCTTTAATCAAATGTATGTTGCCATTTTGATTGGATATTGGTTATCACATGTGATGAGGTGTGTACAGGCGGAGAGGTGAGAAAGAATCCATGTTGTTTTTCATGATGAAAAGGACCTTAGCTGTCAAACAATCAAGGCTGTTTCATTTAGGGATGGGAATCGGGAACCGGTTCTGCTGCAACAAGAAGGAGTCATGGCAGAGGGGAAGGAACGTTCCAACGGTGCTCGTTGTACAGGTGGAAACACCATGGGTATGCTGAAACTGAATCTTTCTAAGCAACGTGGGCTTAAATTCCAGGAACGCCAGTCATCAGACTCTCTACACGAGTGCCACTGCTTCTCCACAGAGCAGCACGTCCCTTAGGATACAAGATGTTTACTGAGGGTAAATATCCTCTGTTACAATAACATTAGCACCCCGCAGGCAGGCTTAGCAGATTTAGAGAAAACCAGCATGCAGACTACGTTAACCACAAGGCCAGGGATCGTTAATAGCGAAGGCTGAGCTGCAACACACTTTAAGGTGCGGCAGTTTAAGGTTTAGCATTACACGGCATGTACATCAGGAGAACAAAGGTCCTTATTTTCTGAAACTAAATGAGTGGGATGTCTGAACCAGAAGGAGAGAGAGGTGGGAAAATTAGTACCAAAAAAACAGAGCTGGTTCTGCTACAAATCATCTAACACATCAATAATGCATAAGATTTGCCATCATGCATTTCACAGCCAACGGTGGCAACACCAGCAATCTGTTTCACCATCTAAAAAGCACGCACCCCCATGAATACGAGGACATAACAAGGACCAGAACCACAAGTGGTTCAGTCAGCAGCTGAGCCTGTGGAGAGTGTCCCAAGGCAACACAGCTGTCACTCCAGGCTTTGTTCACTGCTGCTGTGCCTTATGATAAAAGCAACCACAAACTGAAAGGATATAACAAGGGCAGTCACAAAGTATATCGCTGCGGACACGGTGCAGATTCAGATAGTGGAGAGAAATGGGCTCGGAAATTTGATTTGTATTGTACATTTGGTACAAGCTCGCTGGTCGGAAGTATTTTAGCCAAAAATATCTGCCAGAGCTGAACGCGGAGTGTTGGGAGGAAATGTTTAAGGTTTGCACAGTAACTAGTAACTAAACTGTCAAGTAACTGCAGTGGAGTAAAAAGTACCACTGAGATGTAATGGGGTAGAAGTATAAAGGTGCAAAATATGGAAATACTCATGTAAAGTAGTAGTAGGTACTTGAGTAAATGTACATAGTTACTTTTCACCACTGCCTAAAACAGTAGAGACCTTCAGTGAAATAAACTTAAATTTTACGCCTTAATTTGTGTAATAAACCAACCAGACCACAAATCCAAATACTTTATTTACAATAGTAACTAAATTTAAAATGCATTTTTATTCTGAATTTTTAATTTAACATCAATATGCGTTAGACTTGCAATAGGCTAATGTCAATTGTTGATAGAAGAATTGTCTCATGAATAGGCTTGGCTATATCCTAGCAATTATGGTCAATGTGGTTCTGATAGCGTTGCAATTATAGTAACCTATAATATTTTCATATTTATTTAATCTTTTTTTTTTTAACTTTCCAAGAAAGTGGTCAGTTCATTCTCCTACAGCTGGAAAAAGCCCTGACCAGGGCACAGAGTGAGCTGACCCTGCCCGTCCACAAGCTGGTCACAGATCCTCCCACAAGGTGGGGGTCCCATGTCAAGGTGACAGAAAAGGTGATGGAACAGGGAAAGGCTACCACACAGGTCCTGGCAGCAGATCCAAATACAAGGCACCTTCTACCCAATTGGCAAGACTTCCAGGTGTTGGCAGAGATCACTGAAGCACTAAAGCCCCTCAGAGATTTCACCGATGCCCCTATCAGGAGAGGAATATATCAATGTGAAGCCAGTCAGAGACCTTGAAGCCAGAAGAGGACAAAATAGGGCTGAGTGAGGATTTTAAGAAGAAACTGTTGGATTACTTAAATGAAAAATACAGCCAACCAGCAACTGCCATTACTTCTTGACCCTAGGTTCAAGGGCACCTGCATGACCAATGAGAAGCTGGAAGAGGTGAAGAGAGGAGCAGCTACTGAGATGGAGGCCTTGGAGGAGAAGACAACCTTTGCCTCTTCTACGAAGACCGACCAAACTGAGAGGGAAGCCTCCGGCACTCCTGCACAACCACAGAAGCCTGAGAACAGTACTGGCAGTACCACTGCACCACTACAGCAGGGCGCTGAGTCGGAGCTAGACAGCTACCTGCTGACGGCGACAGCTGACAGCGAGTCAAAGCCACTCCAATGGTGGCGTCTCCACTGTACCCAGTTTCCACGGATTAGCCGCTTGGCTAAGAAAATACCGATGCATCCCTGCCAAAAGCTCACCCTCCGAGCGTGCATTCAGCACGGGGTGGTAATATCATCACATGCACCAGGGCAAAACTGAAGCCAGAAAATCTTGATAAGCTGGTGTTCCCAGTAAAGAATCCCACTTGCTAGTTTAGTTTGAGTGCTGGTTTGCTTTTGTGAAGATATGAGGACCATTGTTAAACCGTTTTTGTTTTATTGTACTTCAATTTTATTTAGTTTATGCTTTGTTTTATAGTGCTTTCCTCATGAGGGGGGTCAGCCCTCATTAAGATGTCAGCCTTCACTTTCTTCAGAAATGTAAATTCTGCTAAATGCTGCTATATTTGTGATATGTCAGATCACTGATGATGATGATGATGATGATGTGGCACCTTTATGTCAGAGGCGAAAAACCTTTGAAATAATAAAACAACAGTAAATGTGAACAGGTTGCACAGAAATGCAGTTCACTCACAGCTCGAAACAAACAGCACGGCTGTTACTGCTGACTCTGAGAGTGAATCACACTACATTTAGTAATTAACCT
This sequence comes from Toxotes jaculatrix, assembly GCF_017976425.1. Classification (NCBI taxonomy): domain Eukaryota; kingdom Metazoa; phylum Chordata; class Actinopteri; family Toxotidae; genus Toxotes; species Toxotes jaculatrix. The sequence continues at coordinate 3,341,469 of NC_054405.1, read as the reverse complement.
ACATTATGGAGCTGGCCTCTCCTCCCCAAACACATGTAGGCCAGGCCCATACCTCATTTTCATTCCTGTTCCATTTCAGCCAATAAACACATCCTAACCTTTTTTATTCCTTTTAAAGATGTGTTATCTTATATAGTGGATAGAGTGAAAAGGTAAAATCCTGTCCACTCCTAATTTCACTCTTTTCAAACAGTGTTTAGACTCACACCTGTCTGAGGTGCAGTAACTGAGTGGGGACTAAACGCTTCCCTGTGCAGCTGTCTGGCTCATGTCTACCAGTATCCTGCCTGTGAGGCGTTTAGGGAGCATCTGTAAATTCTAGCAACAAAAAAATAACCTAGGTTACACCCCCCCTCCCTCTAAACAGCGTGAATCTCTGCATGTACGTCGGTCACACGTTGTACCACCAACCACTACAAATAAATTCCCAACCTGTGGGAAACACTAAAAATGAAAACTGCGGTTAAACAGTGGAGCTTTTGCACATCTTAGTCACATGCATGTCTTTCTTCTACTGTTTCTACGCTGTGTTCACACTCAGGGATGACAAAGCAGCTGCGCTGATGCTAGAAAGAAAAAAACTTTTGAAGGCCTTCTTTTTTTTCCCCTACACAGGAAACTGATGAGGAATCAGTAAGTAACTGGACCGATAACGGCATCAATAAAATCTTATCAGTTCCCATCCCTGGTTTCATTTTGTGTTCTCAGGTTTGATCATACAATCAAACAACAAACATACAATCGAATATTTCAGTGAAATTTGAAGATGAGTCCCCTTTTTCTGTAAAACACAGCCGCTGTCCACACAGCCAGTGACAAGTTTTCTATTGCCAACCTTTCCCACCTCTCTCCTGAGGACAGGGGAATCGGGGAGCTTGCCAGGAGCAGAGCGAATGCTATTTACCAGTCCATCAAGTGTTCAACGTGTGTTTCAATCCAGCTGCCAACTCACTGAGAATCAGCCTGGCATGTGGAAACCTCTGCTTAAGGACAGCTAACTGCGGTATGCCATTTTACCATTTCAATAACACCCACCCACGTGTACACACTCTTCACATGACCTAATGCAGTGAAGACACATGTCAAGCCACAGATACACACATATATATGTACATGTGCCCAAGAATGGCTTGTTGAATTACTGCAGTGATGATATGGTGATATTTAGATATTATTTTAATCATGTGTTTTTCTGAGCCTGAACTGGCATATAATAAATAATTTAAAAGAAGTTCTCTTTTTCTGCCAGACCTGGTAGGGAAAAAAAAAAAAAGCCGTCTGCTTCTTTGCACAAACAAACATGAATTAAAATGCAGATTTAAAAAAAAAAAAAAAATCACCTGGCGGGAGGCTTTCTGAACGACTGCACAGTGCACTGCTCTCTGCTGAACCGTCAGGTAAATCCTGTTGTATAAAGTGCTGGCTGCAGCAGAGCAGAATAGGCAGACACAACCCTGTCTCCTTTACTATACCTGATCCACCCCCCGAGCCCCATGAAATTATGAGCATGTACTGTAGAAACCATTTAATATGCCGCGGACGTTCCGAGTTGCTTTCACGTCTTCACGAGACCGTGCACATCCAAGCACATCAATACCAACCAACCCAACCCAACCCTCACCCCACCACCAACACCCACCCCACGCACACTGAGCTCTCAGTCTGAAGCTTCTCTATTCATCTCACACCAAAAAAAACATCCTGAAAATTCTGTTAATATACAACTAAACTGTTTTCTCAATTACCTTGAATGATTAAAAGCAGTGGGGTCACCAGGAGGTGGCTGGGATGGATGGAGGACATACAAAGTGCACAACTGTCCGATCTGTGGTTACGTTTAGGCAACAAAAGCACTCTGTGTGTCTGAAGTCACTGTGAATTTTCTCTGTATTAAACCAGACGAGGATCTTTCACTAACCTGAACCAAGAGTCTGAACAGAGCCATAAAACACTTTTATTAACGCTGCAGTTGTTTGTGAACATCTTACTGAGACCAAATATGTAACTTAACAACATTTTTCCATTCTGTTAATAAACTAAAAGAATCAGGTCACAATTATATTTCCCTATAAAACCAACTTAATGGCTACTACCATTAAAACATGCCAACAGGATCTGTGTCTTTGATGTGTCATTGCTCAGAAGGTGAGGGGACCCCCCTCCCGGATCCAGTTAAGCAATCTCTTAAAAGTCTCAACAAAAGAGAGGTGGGAGGGAGCAGGTAGAGCTGGGCGGGAGGACGTTATCGGCATCATGCAGTAAGCACCTCTCTGCAGCTTTCTCTGAACAGCTTTAATTTTTCTTTAGTCTGACAGGCACCAGGAGAGCGCACAAAGATCCATGACCTTAACTCGCCTGCTGAACTAGGTGGATATGTGTTTGTTTGTGTGGTTGTGAGGTGTCGGTGTGTGTGTGTGTGTGTGGCGGTAAAGGGGATAATTTAAGGACACACTGGTAGAGCTACTGTTGCTATGTGCACCGGGTCTGCTTGTTGCATACAGATGTCCTCGGTCCAACGCCAGTAATCCGTTTCCTGTAGTCTGGGAGGGGGAAACAACAAAAACTGTATTCATTAGGATCCTCAACATAAGTTTCTATGCAGCTTGAATTTCATTAACAGCGACCGGGCAAACAACAACAGATCACGATGATGACATGTAAACATCCCAGTAATCTTTTTCTTCTCTCTCCCTTCTTTCTCTCTGCCTTCTTGAGTATGAAATTACACAACTCCATTTTCAATTTGTCCAGCTAATCCCCCCCCCTTTATTCCACCATGCAGTGAGCTGCTCGCCAACCTCCTGAGCAACAACTGTACTTAAAGGGCTTTCCAAGAAAATGACAAGAGATTGTATTTTTTGATAGAGCGGATTTCACTCTGTAGTGTTCCCCATGTTGGTAAACCAACCCGGGTCAAGTCGCACTGTGCAGAAAAGCTCATCATTCAAACAAAAAGAAAGAGGCCATGATTCAGCTTGGTCAAAGAGTGGGAAATGGACTTGAAGACAAAGTGAAGATTTATTTTTGTAGGGACATGCTTTGGTTCAGTAATTACATATGCACATAATCTTGCCATTTTATAATAATCTTCAAGCACTAAGACCTTGAGTTGCTGAATGGTAAGGCCATTTGATATGAAAGAGCCACTAGACATCCTCTGAATGTTCAGCAAGAACATATCATCCGTTTGACTGGATGTATCTCAAGACCCCAGGTTAGAATCACCTGTGCATGTCCAGTGATGTAGCAATAACTGCATAACAGTATGTCATGAAATAAAGGTTTTTTGATTACAAACGATCTTATGTATTTTTTTGGAAAGCAGAGCTAAATATTCCCTGCAAATGCACATTTGAACAAGCTACATTTTAGTAATTCCGTTATAAACTATTTAGCAAACTCCTTATCTTGCACTCGCCATAAACCATCACAGCCATTTCATTAAAGGGAAAAAACAAAACAAAAACAACACAAAAAAAATGATGGAGTGCTGCTCAGCTGCTGTTTAGCAGAACTGTTACTTTGTACAAATAAACCAATTCATGAACTCTGCGTCGTAAAATAATAATAATAATAATAATAATAATAATAATAATAATGATCCTCCCTCTGAAACACCCGAAAATCTAGGGATAAATACGGGATAAATCTGTGGGGTATCCATTTATAAGGTAAAAATCTAATAATTCTGTGTCTTTTGACTCTTTACTGACGTTGATGTTGATAGGAAAGCGAACATAAAATTACAGTAAAGAGTATTTGCACAGCAGAGCTATGCAAATCGCAGTGCAACTTGCCAGCAGTTTCATCAGGCCATTGTGGAAAGACATAATTGAGGAAAATGTAAAAGCTGTTGACAGAACTCGGCGCGGACAAAGCTTTTTATGGATTAAAAAAAAAAGCCTTTGGACTCATATTCTACATTGCGGGCTACTTGGCAGCCGTTGTATGTAGCGTAAGTGGATCTAGCTCACATAAAAGAACTGACAAAAGGAGTGAAGCGCATTGTTTGGATTCGTTCAACAGGAGATGGGGGCAGTGAGAAGAAAATGCTGTCGTCCGGCAAACACAGCGGTCCTCGGTTAGGTGAGGAAAAAAAAAAAAGTGCTTACTCTCCAAACAGAGTGGCCTCTATTAGATCTGAAGTCTGCTCATGTATGTGCTTTTTAATAGGATTACAACACTTGCTGCTCCTTGCAGAGACAGACGCTCTCTTAGGCTGCACCCTGCTTTTTTATATACTCTATATACGCCATATTTTTCTTGGGGTTAAGCTTTTCTCTCCTCAGTCATCAGTGAGGAATCATATCTAAGATGTCTACTTTGTAAACAATAACCCATCTCATGTACAATATGAAAGAGCAGAAAACAAATAAGGGAAAAATCACATTAACCATGAGGTGATCTGTGACTTTTTAAGCGTAATTGTGCAACATTTGCCAAAACAAGACTCTCAAACGTTCTGATATTCTGCATTCACTGAAATATGAGACATATGCTCAAATTTAGAAACTTTACTTTCTTCTTCATTGTCAAGAAATCTTCCCTTAGGTTTAAATCAATTTGTCAATATTTTCACAACAACTAATCAAATGACTATGTGTAATGTGGAAGCAGCTGCTTGTAGCAGAGAGGTATCTTCTGACTCTGCATTCCCCCTCAGGTTTATTGAGGCTTTTAGCCTCTTTCAGCTCTTTGTTTTGGAACCACAACTTTACTTTTACAGATTCAGACTTATTGCTCAGTCTTATTGCAAAGACTGTAGGTTATTTAAAATGTTTAATTCCTGGTATCTTCCAAGGTGTTCACCATGATCACAGATGAGTTTTAACACCACCTTCACATAAAGGTAAAATTCTAAGAGAAAACTCAGGTCACGTGATCTGGAGTCTGCACCAAATGGCAAAATACCTCTCCTGAAAAACAAGTGCTTACTGAGTTAGTTTGAGCTGGTGCTGGAAATGGAGAAACTCTGTTTACCTCAACATGTTCTGATAATTGGTGATATCGATCTGGTACCCTCTGCAACAAAAAGAAGTACCAACCTCCAGCATCCAGCCCTGATGAGGACAGTGTTTACCATTCTGCAGGTCTGACAGTTTTCCCCTTCATCCTTGGAGTGCACTCTTTGTGTTGGTAAAAGTGGAAAATAACACACAAGACACTTGAAAAACTCCTTCCTAGTGCGACATTTCCTGCTGCCGCCCCTGTTTTTGGTTTGCCCAGTGTATTCATGTCTTGTGTATGTGACCTAAATCATCGCTTCACTGACCAGCTTTGTCCACTGGAGATCCTGTATGCATAACAACAAAATCCTATTATAAAACCCATTTAAAGCCTTCTCCTTCATAAACAGTGTAACTTATCACCTGATTAGACAACATGCTGTTCAGTTCTAGTCTGACCTGAAAAGACCTGTGTGTGTGTGTGTGTGTGTGCACGGTCAGGGTATGTGTGGAGGGCCAGAACAAAACATAGGTCGGGAAAAACAAGCAAAACTTAGCTCTCAAATCCCAAGAAGAAGAAAAACAGAACAGCAGGTTTCCAGTTCAGTTTTCACAAAGACAGCATATGCGTGTGAGAACATAATGAAAAAAATATTGATCATATTATGTACTTTTCTTCAGAGTTTGGGAATAAGAAATAATAGCTGGCATTTCAAAGATGATAAATAGGCCATCATTTTATTCTCCACTATATTTCAATTGTTCTTTAAAACAGAACAATCTCAGTCTGGGAATTGGCCAAACAGCCATTTCCTTCTTATTGTGGTTTATTATATGATTATTTTTAAGGTTTCCTAGTATTCCTCTAATATTAACACCAACATGAGACTCTCCTGTGTCCCATTTTCAGTACTGCAAGACCTGAGTGCATTGGATAGCAGGATTGATCTGATATTGAGATTGTAATTGCCAACATAAAACAAGCAGGCATTCTCTCGCTGGCATCCTCTCTGCCTCCTCTTGTCTGTATCTAAACAAGATAATGTTTTGTTTCTAACATGACAATTCCCCAGCCTGTGAAACAGGAGAAAAAACACCTATTTGCATACATTTGCAAGGAAAAGCCATGAAGTTAATAAAAAGTGCAAATATAAAGATACCAGTTACTTGTATTTCCTCAAAATTGCTTTGCCATTCACTCTTTAGATAAACTGCCACAGACACACAATGTAACATGAAGTAAGGCTGCATCACTACAGGTTCTCCTATCGTGGAGCGACATATTTTTTGGCTCGTATTAGCCCTCTAGAATAACACATAGCTACAGTTAAAGTTTGGTTAGGAAAGTGTTAGAAACAGTACGTAGTCAAGGTGAGGAAAACATTGTGGTTTGGCTTAACATGTCTGCATCATGAAGGTTAACAGAGTTCTGTTGTCATGGTTACAATAATAACCATGTGGTTAAGACTGTTGGTGGGAAATGAGAAACAAACCGAGGCTCTATCATAAAATCACCTGGCTTCTTACTTTGTTCCCGTCATAATTACTCCAGCAGCTGGAGGCCACTGTCATTTCAACATGGACAGGTGAAGCCAGAGAATATTTAGAGTGTGGTCCTGGTTTCCTATTTTCAGTTCAGTTCATATTTAAAATTGTATTTATTAATGTTCTCACTGCTTCATAAATTCTAAATAAATTACTCATCTATGTAATTAATTTGGCTGCTGTAACACTGCAATTTCACATTGGGATGAAATACTCCATCTGTTCGAGTCAGCTATTTCTATGGTTATTCTTGCAACGACACTCTGGTATCTAAAGGAAGTGGTGGGGAGAAGCTTATAAAGGGAGTGTGTGCATGAAGTTCTTTCACGCCTTCACTGTAGTCAGTAGCAGCACAGCCCAGTGAGCTTAAACAGCTTAACACCCCCATTTCTCACACTGAGCAATCTGGATGCAGATTTTTCATGTACATTTGCAAATACGTTAACCTTTAGTCTATTGAATACCACTAGCTCCAATGCTAATCAATGCATACAAACAATGGAGCAAATTAGCATTCTGACATAAACTTGCAACGCAGCTCCTGTAATTTCAGTTCAGGAAAACTTTATGGAGAATGTGGAAGCCTGCTGTGTTTTTATCAAAGCAGTTTTCAACCTGCTTTATGAACTAAATCTTTATTTATATGGGAGTTGCTTAAAAAAAAAAACCTGTTGTTTTCACAGGGTTCTGGTGTTTGATGACCTCAAATTGAACAGGTGGGAATTTGTGAATTCCCCCCCTTGAACAAAGAGCAGCATTAGATCTGGAGGGTCCACTGCTCCTTATCTAATAAAGCAATTGTCTGACTGGGATGAGACTGAACAGGAAGCAGGAAGGCACGGCGTTGGGCAGACAGAATATTGATGGCCAAGCTTCTACCTCTGGCTTGAGCTGTGAAACAGACAGAGAGGTGATTGCCAAGCACTAACGCTAAAGCCACTTCTGCTTTATCCCCTCGACGGAAGCCTGTGACATGACTTTTCAAATTCACTGCAAAAGTGGTCCGGCACCAATAACATGCACTGGCTGCACTGGAGAATCTCATCATATCTGGAAGGAGGATATGACTTTCCGCAGCTTAAAATGTGATTTTTAGTAATGCAGATTTGCCCCTGCACCGTTTTGCCTGTGTAGGATTTGATGTGAAGCCAAAATGATGCAGTGATTCATGTGAGCATGTAGGCGGGAGAGCCACTTAAGAGAAATCCTAATCACAAGCCTCCCCTCCGGCTTGCTGCAGGGGGTTTGTGGGGGATTTAAAATCACAACCACTTAGGAGTTACTGTTAATTAACTTTACAACTAACTTGCTTGGCTTAGTTAAGCACATGCAAACACCCCAGCCGCACATGCAGCCTACACACAAACCCCGACAAAAACCCAAGGATCATAATTTTAGCCATAATTTTATAAGTGGCCCATTAATTTTTACAAGGAAAGTAGGAAATGTGACAGAAGCATGTAGCACAGGAAGGAGCTAAAGCACTGTTTGATAAGCGAGACACCCCACAAAGACAGAAATTAGAGCCAGTGGAGACTGTATTTGAGTTGTATAAATTTAAATTTGTCACTGCTGAAGGTGTCTCACACTGAATGTCTTTTTTCTTTTTTTTTTAATGTGTGAATAAATTAAATCTAAATGGAAAATTGACCCATATTAAAATTGAATGCAAGGACTTAAAAACTGGTCTTATCATTACTGAATTTAAATCTAACTTTATTTTCATATTTGGTTTTCCCAGTTCCAGTGAAGCCGTACATTGATGTGGATGTTGTTGTTGTTATCTCCCACTGCACAATGTCACAATCACAGGCTGTGAAAAAGTATATTGAAATAAATCACTGGTAAAACCCATACGGTTTACTCTCCTGTTAGGAGCGTTAACATTGGCATGCCTAGCCATTGTTGCTGGTTATATTAAGCAATCACAAAGTACAAGTGAAATCAATAGCAGGAGCAGAACTCATTTGACTTCTACTTAATAGATCAAACATTAAGGCTGTAGCACAGATGAAGCTGCCTGAACAAAGAGGGACAATGAAATTGCCTGGAACAGGGGAAAAGTATTCTCAATAAATAGAGACACATTAGACACTTTTCAGGACCAACTCTTTAGAAGACAAGAATGAGGGCCTCCCTATCATTACCTGATTGCAGTCTGTCTGTTCTGACCTTGAGTTCTTAATGATGTCCTCCTTTTGCTCAGGTTGGAGAGTCTAAAAGGTCAAACATGTCTGAGTCTCAGCCTAATAATAAGCCTGTCTGAGGGATCTTCAAGCACTGGTCCTGTCTCCTCCTGCCAAGGGCAATGGATGTGATTACTACCACTAATTTATTGGGTCAAAGCCAGATGAGCTTCCTACAGGCTACTTGTAAACTCAAATCTAGATCTAGTGTTGGCAGATGAAAAAGATAATTAACAGCACAATAAAATGATATCTAGATGTGTTTCACTGTTAAAAATTCATAGGTTGGGTCATAGTAAAGTGTGAACCAGTGAGATATCAACACTTTTACTTGACTAAGGGCTAAATGGGAAGATTTGATCAAAGATGGAGTCCAATGCTAAATACTGGAGACTCTGCTGTCAAACAGAAAAAGAGATGGGATACTGATATGGAATATATTGACATTTTCAATGAAGTAGATACACAAGTTGGGCAAATAAATAAATAAAAATTAAGTTGTTGTTTTTTTTTGTCACTGCAGCATGTCACTGTTCTGTCACTACCAACCATTTCATGAGTTCCCATGATGCATTTTTAACATTTTTTTTAAAGGCAGTTTTGGCTTCGTTTGATATCTGACAGCAGACTGTGACAGGAAACACAGGAGAAGATTAGACTGTGTGCTTCTCAGACCACAGGTCCCCCTCAGCGTCCCAACAATCAGTAATTAAACTAGAGTCATACAAATGCCATCAAAAACAAGATACAAGTCCCTCAACCTTTAACCTAATACACGCTTCATGTAAGGCTGCAATCGTCCAGACGTTGCTCGTGCTCATTAAAATGTGGATCCAAACTTATTGTGTGGATAGAGACGTTTCACCAAAAGATAATGCTGTACAGCACTTATTGGTGTTTACCTGCCCTCTGAGGAGTAGAGATGACCTAAACCATGACAACATAACACACACCTCCATATAACACTTTAAGGTTTGTTGACCATGATATTGGTTTTCTTGCTGTAATCCCCCACTTTGCTTTTGTGCCTGTCCCCCTCTCTTCTTGTGTAAACCTGTTTCTGCTGCAGGGTGTCATTAGAAAAATAAGGTAACTGAACTGTAAAGACAAAAACACAGGAAAAAGTTAAAAAGTTAAAAAAAAAAAAGGGACAAAGTTAAAAGTAAATCCCTGGAATGTTTACAAGAAACATATTTCCATGCACAAGGTGTTAAAAAGAATTGCTATTGAACATTGCTTCTTGCCTCCTAATTTCAGTAATTTTGTATAGATCACGCTGTCATGCACTGCATATTTCACACTGAATGTATAAGTCTCCTGGGGTGTTAGACACAACACAAACACTGTGATCACAATAAGTGCAGATGTTATACAGTATTGATTTTAATGTTGCAATTTTTCTTTCCCCCCTCCAACACAAGAAGGCCTCATTTGAATTACTCACTACGGTCAAGGAGAAATCTGACAATGAGTCAGAGCAAACAAGCCCAAGGTTTATGAAAAAAAGAAGGCCTTAGCATCTCTTTGCATACTAATGGCAATATAATTTCCCTGCGCTTGTGGTACCTAGTTATGGAGAAAAAGGAACCCCTGTGAAAACAACTTCCAACAGGCCCACCATCTGGTGGGAGAGATACAGCGTGTCAGGATTCTCAAAGAGGTACGGTAGAAAATGCTATGAGACAGGAGTGATTCATTTCAGTCTCACACTTCCCAGAATTTACTGATTTAGATATTATTTTAACCTCTTGGCTGCACCACCACAACAGTGTGTCAGCCTATTGATGATCCCAGTGTGGGCTTTGCCTTATTTTAGAACAGCGCGTACATACCAATGAACTTGTCCACCGTATCTGCTCTGCGTGGGAGTGCGTACACAGAGCGCGGGGCACAAGAAAGCATGCACAGCGAGGATGCGTTACACCGTTTATGATAAGACTATGTGCCTCTCTGAATGGGTCTCAGCTGACAGTTGCTGATAGGGAGACATAGGAGTGCAAGCATATTGTGGGAGGAAACCAGGCATGCTGGAAACCTTTAGCCAATCAGCCTTAATACAGCGACGAGCACCACAGCTATTACCACGAGAGCAAATAGGCCTCTGTCAATCTCCAATACGCACAAAAGACAAGTGCCTCAGCCTTTTTTTTTTTTTTTTTTGCTGTTTCCTGTCTGGGACACTCAAGCAGGAAAAAAAATAAAAAAATTATGGATGCCGCCAGCTGGTGTCCATCTTCCTGGAGGGCATTAGCAATGCACGGCCTTCAGTATAGCCGCAGGGTAGCCTCAAGGATATGACTGTCCCAATCTGAGAAAGCTGAACTCTGATTCTGCATCAGCCATTTTGTAAGTTACTTTAAATATCTGTGTGAATAAATTACTGGATCAGCATAATCTTTTTTTTTTTTTTTACACTTACAGAAAGAAATCCAGGGATTCCTCATGAGAGTGGTGAGGAGACAAACCAGAACTTTCACTTTGTGTGTGTGAGTCCCTCATGCCCATTACACAAATCCTTTATTTTGCATCTTTGAAATAATCCCAGAATATTCTCCTGCACAGTAAATACGAGGCACATGGAGTTTGAGCCGTGACACATGTACCGTATGGCCACAATGGTTCAATTCAACTTTATTATAGGGTCTGAAAATTGATAACCTATACTATTTCTCATGGGTTTTGTACTTGCCAATGTTTGTAATTCACAGCAGAAGTGGAAAATTGCATGATGCTATTTGGCCAGAACTATGTTTAGATGTGTCTTTTTCTGAAACAATCCAGCCGGAGCACAGACGGATGATGCAGAAAGCGGACTCAGCCAGAGTCAACCAGCACTTGGATCGAGGTTAATGACAAAATTGTTGGAAAAGAAAAAAAGAAAAAAGTGTTCCACCCCCAAGCTATTTCAAATGTACGTATTACACGCAGCAAGCTGCAGCAGCAGAGACGGGAGACAGAGAGGGGACGACATGCAACTTAAGACATTTGGATCTGAACCCACAGTTGTGTATGTATGGTTTACAAAACCGTTTAGCTGTCTAAACACTGGCCAATTCACTGTACAAAATGAAAGCAACAGATGTGGCACGATGTGCCCATCCCTCTGTGGATTACTATTTCTTAGAGGAGAAATGGAAAGCTACGCAGTTTAACCTCATTAAAAGCGTGCAGGTGCGTGGACTGACAGCGACAGCTCATGTGTATGATGGAAAATGACCCTGAATTTGCATCCAATTAAAGAAGGAAACAGTTTTGGGAGTTTCATCCAAATATGATATGACAGATAATATGACACACGGAATGAAAGTTATCAGAAATCCTGTATTTGACTCAAGAGTTTATTTGAACTCCTACAGCTCAAACTTTGAGGTGCAGGTGCAGGTGCAGCGTAGGTATGTGAAACAGACACAGATGATTTTGGTGCCAACGGGGGGGACCCGATGAGCCAGACCAGGTAATGGCTTTCAGTTCTGAAGTAGTTGCAGTTAATGTGTGGTTTTGGCTGATTGGATGGGATCATAAATCCTCTAAACACAGCAGCTGCTGTTGCTCTCAGAATTATTGGTAAAAGCTGAGCACAGCCACACTACGGGATTTTGTGACGGGGGGGGGTGGGCTCAGTTCAAAGAAAAGCCCCACTCCTCATCCTGGCTTTGGCACTTTGACTCACACACACACATGCAGACACACAAAGTTGTGCTTTAATAACTGCATGAACTAAGAAAAGAAAAACTGATCAGAGCAGCTATAAAATGTTTTGAATACAGAAAAGAATATTTCACTCATCACCACACTTACATCCACATCGCCTTTTAAAAATAAGCTCTCATGTAGATCATGTATAACCTAATATTATTATTTTCAAGTCCATTAAAACACACTTACAGTGCCTCCAACTTTACCAAGATGCAAAGGCACAAATACCCAGTGGAGATAATAAGTGTAAAAACTGGCTGCCAGATATTTCAGTCAGCTGTTGGCCAGCTGCATCTTTGAAGCCAGCTTTGAAAGACTTCCTTTAGCTGTCTGTCTCCCTCTGCTCTGTCTCTCCCTGTGCCTGTGCCTCTGCTCTTTAGAGGGAGCTGGCACTGTAAACAATGTGCATCTCTCCATATAGAGCTTCATTTATAGAGCTGCATTAACTTCCACTAACCACACTCACAGCTACAGATTCCGGCAGCGATGAGCATGATATCTGTTAAACAAGGTTAACAAAATCAGTGATAAGCAGTTTTAAAAAGTGAGGCCATGACTGCTTCTAAAGTACCAGCCCAGATTTTCACACACATTAGAGGGGCTGAAGGCCAACCGTTCAAACACACTGACCACTGAGTCACATACAAAATATGGCTTTGATGTGGTGTGATCCATGCTCATTTACTGATTCATAGGAACCAATCAAGAACAGAGCGGTCACACCATATAATTGTTGTTTCAGGCAAACAGAATCTGACCTCAGCATCACAACAAATTACATTTATCTTGATGAAGAACAACAAGGAGAGGAAGGTGCAGTGGAAGTAAGAGCTGTGTTCCCCCTCAGCTCTGAAACAAACAACTTCATCCCTGGATAAACACAAGCGTCATATTGATTCTTGACTGAGTTAACAAGCATATTTCACAAACTGTTCCTTTAAAGTCCTATTTTTCAGCCAAAAAAGAAAAAAAGCTGCTGTTTCCAGTTTCTCAGGCGTGATCTGCAGCTTGTCTCTTATTCCTTTCTTTAATTTCACTGTAAAATCATCTTTGTGACAATTCATTGACTAAACAATGGCTCACACAAATAATCAACAGTGTAACTGATAATTACTAACCTTTTTTTTTTTTTTCTGTTCATTCCAGCATAAGGAAGAAAGAAATCGCAGATGGCACCTACAGACATATGCTGTGTTTATACATTGTACATTAAACATGATGCCATGAGCAGAATATGGACAAACAAACTCTCTCAGCATTAATCTGTCTACATTCAAGCTGTTCCAGAATTCTCCTGCTCTCATTGTTAGCTGGTAAAAATTTAATTAAGTTGTTAAGAGATGGAGGAGAGACGGGAGATTTGTGAAAGGAAGCATCCTGATCACACTGGGCATACATGAAACGCACCATGTGCAATTAATGTACTCCAAAACAAAGAGATGAAAGAGAAGGCAGGCAGCAAGCGAGAGTCTCTTATTGGTCTTTTACTGCCTCTCAACAGATGGAGTCAGGTAAGCCAGAGGAGTAGGTGGAGCAGGTGGAGGCCAATAGCTGAGGCTGGGTTTTAGATCACATCTGCTAAGAGACCAAATAAGCCAAGTCACCCATTTCAGAGGAGATGACAAAGTCATTTCTTGGGTGCGTCTGGAGTCTTGACATTGAGTTCGAGGTTTTGTTCCGAATATTTTTTTATTTAATATCTTTGTGCAAAACAAAATGTGCAAAAAAAGAACAAAATCCTTGAAAGCAGGTGCATATGCTGTGTTTCAGTCCAGTGTCAATTACAGGAAGCAGGTAAGAAATATTAAAAGCATGTTGTGATCTTACTCTGACACAAAAAATACTCCAAAAACAAACAAAAATAAAAAAAAAACAAGAATTAATTGTGAAGCTGTGCTGGTTGGATGGTCGGTAAAACCCGACTGATGAAAGTCAGTCTCTGCTCTTAACTTTCCTCACCGTAAAGCTTTCTTACTTTCACAAATTGGATGTGTGTCTTTCACTGTTTGTTTTTTTTTTTGGAACCTGGATGATACAGCTGAGTGCACACAGCACAATATGTGACTCAGAAGTACAGGATGTGGGTCAACAGAAGCTTATATATTGTTTTCATTTTTTTTTCTTCTGAACCTGCGACCAACACATTATTTAATATGATGATGACAAATGAGGAAAAAATTATGAAACCACCCATAAGACTACAAATAAGTAAAGCTCCTTTACTGCTGTTCTGAAGCGGTGACACATGCTGACACAAGTACATTCAACGCTGAGGAACACCAGCTACAGTGTGTTAGAGGGCTTACACACCATGTACCATATGTCCCCCAGCTCTGCTCCACTACACACTTTATTCTCACTATCGTGCCATAATCAGGTTGATGTTTAAGATCGTTTCAAGATTAAAGGAGGAGCAACAGTTGAAGCCATTCTGTCTACAGTCCAGTGGATTATATCTGCTCTCAAAGAACAACAGGAAGTTTAGTGAAAGGATGGAAAGACATATTGAAGTCAATCATAGATTGACTTTGAAATTAGACTGAAGAGTCCGTAACCTGAGCCACAGAAGTTTGACTTTGTTGTAAAATGGTTTCTATTTATGGTCATTTATATATTCCTTGAAAATGTATGTATCCAATAAGAGTAAATATGATATTTTGCTACAAGTACTTTGCAGGATGATGGTGATGTTGTTGTTTTTATTCGTGTTTGATATTTATGCCGATTTATGGCGATCAGTAAGTCACAAGACTGATTGATGCACAGTATGGAAACTAGAAACCGTGTCAGAGACCATCCTGATTCAGGCAAGACACTTATTTCTGTTAACCACTGATTTGCTGATTATTACAATATCACAGAGTATCACAATCTTTCCAGAGCCCAAGATGACATATTCAAACTGCTCATTTTGCCCTTCCAACAGTCCAAAACTTAAAGACAATCAATAAACAATGATAGAACAGGAGAAAACTAGAAGTAGCACATGGCGGTGGTATGCCTCCGCGCGATTGGGTGCCTGTTTGTAGCAGATGTAGAGGTTATGGGAGTTTTGTTGTGATAGTGGCAATGTTTGGGAGGGTTAGTGTTGGGTGTTCACAAGCAAACCTTACACAAGATCACAGTGGCCTTGACCTTTGACCTCTGACCTCCAATATTGACTCCATCTTTGACAAGCAGTCATAATATGTGCAAAGTTTACATTAAAGTCACAGCAACCTTGACCTTTCACCTCTGACCTCCACAATCTAATGAGTGAATCCTTGAGTCACAGTCAACATTTGTGCAAAGTTTGAAGACAATCCCTCAAAGGGTTCTTAAGATATCGCACTGCCAAGCAAAACATAAACATGGTCATAGTGACCTTGACCTTTGACCGCAAACCTCCAAAATCTACTCAGTTCATCTTTGAGTGACAGTGAACACTTGTGCAAACTGTGCAAGCTTTAAAGAACATCCTTCAAAGTATTCTTCAGATATCCCATTGGCCTGCATAAAATTAAATGTACGATCACAGCGACCATGACCTTTGACCTCTGACCTCCAAAATCTATTCAGTTCATCCTTGAGACACAGTTGACATTTGTGCAAAGTCTGAAAGCCATCCTTCAAACGGTTCCTACAATCTCACATTACCATGCAAAACATAAATATGATAAATGACTGAAACGAATAAACGTGTAAGAAAATTGTTGATCATTAATAGTTTTGTCTTTGGTCTTTGTTATTGGTGACAAATCAGTTTTAGCACTGCAACAGCATGAAGACATGTCAACACACGAGAGCAACAAACTTAGAGAAAACTCACATCAGTATAATTGGCCCATAACACAGTCTACTACATGTTTTAATACAAATACATGGATCTCCATGGTTATTTCAGTATTTGTGCGTGCCATCTTAAACAGGGTTTGACATATGCACTAAGTCCCAAAGCAAACCAGAGTTCAGCTGAAGACTTACTTTCACCGTGGCAGGTTTGTTTTTAGCAGTCTCCACATAAAACGCCTCGCATCAAAGGCCTCACTTCAGGTGCACTGACAACAGGATGCTGCGTGAGAGGATGATTAGACTAGCACTACCAATTACTGTGCAGGAGAGCAGCTCATATAATCGCAGCCTATCACATTAGCTTGAGCTCACACAGTACAGCAAAGTCAAACACTTTAACAGGTTTGGATGGGGAAAAAGTGCTCAAAGCGCTTTTATTTATGTCATTTCCATGGAGCACCCTCAACTTTGATGCAAAAAACTCTTTATGAAAATAGATTATTTGCAGATGCAGATTCCAAAGAGTATATCCAATGTGTTGCGCGCTTATATAAATTATAGTGTAAAGCTGGCCCGCAAAGTTCACAAAGAGTCTCACCAAATTAAAGTAGTGCGCATCCTTTTTGTTTATCTGCCTGAAGTGGGCTTTCACTGTGAATACCAGGCTGCCATGATCCTGCCGTGGCTGAAGGGTTTTCGAATTATCAGGCTGAAAATAACAGGCCGGATTCAATATGAGCCACGGTGAAAGCTGCGTGTCACACATCATGCCTCAGGTATGTCGCTGACTTTTTACATCATTTACATTAACGACCAACAGATGCATAGTTAGAGCATCGCACTACATAAAGAGTACCTCAGTGCTACTGTGAAGAGGCAGCAGTTGATCTGTTCCTTCGACATTTGTGTAAATTACACATTTGCTCTCAAAAAGCGAAGATTAAATGATTGTGCATTCTATTAAAGTAGAAGAAAGAAGTTGTGTGTTGGCAGAAAAGAATACACTGCAGGAGTTATCTTTCTGAGGACTTAAACATGTGTCTCACGGTACGTGAAGTTTAGTAAAACAGTTCTCATAACTCGTGGATGGTTGTGTGTAATTTGCGGTGATTCACGCTCTTTTGTATGAAGCTCAGTTCTGCATCCTGATGAAATTTCACACAGTGGCCTTCAGTTCTTCAATGACCAAAATCTTTCCTCTGTTATGCTAACAAAAGCTACCTCACAGGTACTTGAGTCTGTGCTATTATCTAACCCCCTGCAGGTAAATCAAGAGTCATTTTGCTTCATCAAACCCAGTTGCTGTAGATGTGAAATTAAAATGGATTTTTCATGTTCCACCGCTGGGATTCTGTCTCTAACTAGCTGTCTATGATATACCATAATGCTGTTATTACAGGTCCATTTTACCAACTTAAATGTTGTAATTTATCAGGCGTAATATCAAAAAGAGAGATATGAGGCCTTGTCAATGTAATGTAATGTAAAAAGGATTTCTTCAGACTTTTATTCATTACGGTCTTAACAACATATGGATTTCACTGTGTAGAATGTTGTATGTGTTTCACATGGGGGGGGGGTTCTGTGTCCTCACCTTAAATCTGAGATCAACACGTTCATACATGAGCAGGATTTTTGTAACATTGCAACTAATTTGGACGCCAGTCCAATATGTGGTTTATGGCTAGGCTGCTGTGCTGTGTTTTCTGGTGCTGCTGCGTGTACAATGACACAGCAGGAGAAAAAGTGAAGCCTGATGCTTCGATGGAAAACCTGAGGTCTGAGTGACCTGTGCTAAGTTCAGAGGTTTACAGCAGAAGAGGACGAGAGGAAAATTCAAAGCTGACACCTGCTAATGCATTGTTGGCATGAACAGCAAGAGCAGCAGGTGTACAGCTACCGGGGAGGCAGCGATTGCTGCTTTTTTATTTTTGTAATCTTTTAGTTGTTCTTTTTTTTTTTTTACAGGTTGGGCTTTTTTCTCATAGCAGGTGGAATAATGAGCAGTTTGTACACACAGTACCACTCTAATATTAGTACTGTTGGCCTTGGTCAGGGCAGAATCACAAAGTAATGACTGATTTTGTGACTATTTTAACTTCACACTCCCATTTGGAAACGTAGGATTCCTGCAGATTTGAAAAGTGACCGGGAAAGCTAAGCAGGGCTCCATCATTAAAGCTTATTTTCACACTGAAAGCATGCTTTGGGTTTTTTCAGGACAACACTGTACTGTAGTAGCCCCCAGCAGATTCCCACATTATAGGGGGGGGGGGGGGGGGGGTGATTTGGGACAATGGTTTTTTTTATAGCAAGACGAAGAAAAGGGCTTAGCAGAAATCACAGCAATGGGATTTTGATTAATGAGAAACATTCATTTTTGTATTGACCATTTAAAAGACTATTAAGATTGCCACTCAAGCGTTGAGCATTAATTATAAGGCAGGCCTACATAACCTTCCATGAAATTTAATGAGCATTGTAAAGTCTAAAGTAATGGAAGGAGCTTTGTGGGGAATCAGGTTGTAAATGAAGTCATATTAAACTTTTCCCTGCCAAGTTTGTTTTCAGTGCACATATTAATGATAACTTTTTTTCTCTGTGGAGGAAAAAAAATAAAAATCATTGTTATTCATACACACTCACTGCTCACAATTATTAAAAAAAAAAAAAAAAAAAAAAAACACTGGGAAAATACAGACTCATAATTCTCATTGCATATATCCACTCATTATAACAAATAAAGCACATTTGTTTTTAATAATTAGACCTTCTCCAAGACAACTGTAGACAGCAGCAGTAGCAGTTTGCTGCCTCTGGGCCCTTGAAAAAAAAAAACAAAAAAAAAAAACTGGGAATAAAAAATCGTAATTCCTCGTCTAACACACGGATGTGAAACCCTAATGTTTTTTTGTGTAGTACTAGGCGAACTGAATTAGAGCAGTTGCAGCACAGTCAGGTACATGAAACCTGCTGTTGGCCATCAGTGATGCTTTACCACCAGGAAGCCCAAACTGCACATTCACTGGAGCTCCACGCGCTCACACTAATCAACCTTTTAAATGGCATCAGGGTTCACCATAGACAGCTGCTCCTGATGCGATTGCAATTAAAACGCTACTTTAGCGGAGACTCACAACCACAACACGCCAGCCCGGATGCCAAGAGGCGTTTCGAGAAGATAGCTGGGGACGTAAGCTCGTCTTTGTCACTCGTTCTACACTATAACACTGCAAAGTCTCCTACGCCAATCTATATTTCATAAATATTCATGAACACAGGACGGGCCTGTGAATGACACATGCTTTGCTTCTTCAGCTGAATCACTCAAGACGAAAACATGACTGTCATCACATTCATAATGTGGAAAATCCCAGTTAGAAATCCTGGTTAAATATTCATGTGTTGGACCTGAACGACAAACAAGAGACACAAAGCACCCTAAGGCTCATAACTCTCTGCTGTCTCTCTTATCAGCCCTTTGTGACACGGTGAGAGCCTGTAGGTCCTTTTCAAGATATATCAGATCTATTAACTTTGCATTCATCAATCACAAGGTTAGGAGAGGGATTCAGATAACATCAGCACACTCTGTCCCCCCCCCCCCAAGAGGTGAAACCTGGAATTAGTGCTACTACTTGCTTGTAGTTACATTTCATCCCAGCAGACGCACAGAAACAAAAGAGAGACGATGGACTCGTGAGTTTTTCTCAGGAGGAGAAACAAATGACACCTCCGCATCTTTAATGAAGATTCCCGCTCTCACCTGTTAGCTGTTAACACTCTCCCAGATTCGACTACAGAGGCTTTTACCAAGGGGCTTCCAGCCCAATCAGTGATAGCACTAATTGAAATATTATCTCTTGTGCTTCACACAAATGCCCAGTCAAGCCCCCAATAATAGCACACAGATTATTCCACAGACCATGTGTGCTTGCTCACCACTAACTCGGCCATCTGCTCTAAAATTGCAACCATAACATCGCACTAGTTAAGCGCTCTCGGTGCACAACACCTCGGCAAGTGTGAGACGCCTCCTTGCTATTTAATGCACGAGGTCAGGTCGAGTCTCGAGCACCATCCTGATCACAGAGTCGATGTCAGGGATACGGACAGGTGATGATGTATGATTGATGTGGGCATCTCCTGCCCACCCAGCTAAGTGACATATCTGTTTCCTTCCCTTGAGATTTCAGGTGAGATAAAAATAACATATGAAAGGTTCAGAGAAGCATCTCAGGCCGTAAATGCTCCTGAGAGGCTGGGAAGTCTCCACAGTCCAGTGGGTAAAGATTAGTAGCAGACTGATTGTATCAGTGATGAAGGCAAGAGAGGGATAGTTGGCGCACACAGGAGGAAGCTATTACACACTCCAGACACAGGAACTACAGGTAAACGGATTATATGTGGAATTTCCCACATCACTGCAAGGTCACCCTGGTCGAGTCAGACAGCGAGACACAGAGCTTTTGCTCATGTTGGGGATGTCATTCAGTATTTATACTGTTCTCCTTTGGTTTCTTGCTCAATGTTTCAAACTTATTGCATTATCTTCTTCCTCACCAGTGAGAGCTTTGTGTAACTCTGCTAAGCATCAGCCTTTGTCGCTCATCACCTCGGCGTACACATATATATGTTCATCCTGCAGCATTTCTCTGAAGCTGCTCACAGAGAAACAAACATGTGAGCTGTGAGTTTTCTCAAGGAGGCAGCATTCCTCAGACAGGACAACCTGGTGAATGGACACAGTGTGAAGTCATTATCCCTGCTGCTTATTAATCAGCCCTCCCTGGCAAGGTCCACGGTGGCCACCAAGTCACATGATCAACTTCACTGGGGACTTGGCAAACTGTGGGGGGAGGAAAAGCTCCACAATAAGCTTAGCCTCTACTTTTGTGCAACTGTGGGTATTGCTACTGCGTGATGACGCTGCATTATGAGATATCCAGGAAGTCAAAGTGAAGCCATGTGCAAACTAAGGACTTTATTCAGCACATTTCCATCACCTACGGTATGACAAATAAACAAAAATCTGATTCAGATTGCATTTTCTGCCAATGCTGCATATACACAGCAACGTTTATCTGCATTTCAAATATCAACATTTCAGACGTTTGCACTAGGATAAAGTCTGAGTATGGGTCTCTGTTTTCTTCTACCCTTTTATCACGTTATACATTAGGGACAAACATTAGTTACCTACAGTAAAAACCTAATTATATGCAAGAAAGAAGTTTTTTTTTTTCTCAGCATCTCCTGAGATTTGTTGTTTTCCTTCTTTGCTAAATTATCAATTCCATACGCACTGCAGCCTTCAGTGATATTCCAGTAATGCAAATTGATTGTTGACCCAAAGCAAGTAAGACTAAATCAATCAGGTCTCCATTAAACTCTTACAACAAACTTTCTCCAACCCAGAAACCCATTCATTGGTGATATGAAGCTGTGAAAATACCAAACACACACACACACAAACAAAAACAAAAAAACAAAAAAGCAATACTGAACACAGAAATAGAATGCAACATGGAAATTGCTTCCCACCACAGGAATGAGAAAGACAACTGGATAACAATTACCTCCAATTTGCAATTTGCCTTTTCAGAAAACAAATAGTGCCTCTTGTCGTTTCCATGAAACAGGCAAAGTGGCAATTTCACATCTGCGGAGCAACAATTCTCAGTTACAGACACTCATCATCTCATAACGTGTCTAATTTCCTTATCATTATATTGTGAAGGGAAGCACCATGAAGTTTAATTGAAAATAAATCATATCCAAGGCACCTTCTTGACTCTGCTGTGGAACAACAAAAGGAAAAAAAAAAAAAAAAAACACTTCAGAATTCTAAAAATAGCTTTCGGTGATCAATCTTTCATTTCCAGGTCCATTTTGTTGCTTCGTCCTGTATTTTTCTTATTTCATGGCCGTCAAGTCCAGATATTTTCAATGTAGAGGAAGCAGAAATACCAATTTTACCTGGAACAGCAGTCTCAGTAGACCACAATGCAATGCAGCCATGAGACGGTTTGTATTTCTGGTATAGGGAGGATCACAAAAAACTCTCTTGCTCATTTCCACCACTATTTCCATTGATCTGTCTGCCTACATACCAGGGCTCTCACTTTTTTATTCAACACCGACTATTTGAAGGTGGGAACACTTAAATATGGGGTCTGTAGTTTTCCGTCTGAATTCAAAATATACAGTACATTGTACTGTATAAGAGCAAAGGCATATTTCTTGTCTTCCTTATACCAAATTACCTCCAGAAAAAAAACAAAAAAACAAACAGTGCTACAGAAGCGTTTGTCAGACTCAGACCAGCATTCAGCGGACGTTGTACTAAGAACAGTTCAACCGGAGTGCTAAAGTCATTGCCAGTCATAGTGTCTTCACCAGGCTGACTAATGATAGAACTACCATCAGAGATACTGCTCTACTCAGTGAACAGAATAGTTTTCAAGCAGACTACATGAGGAAAGAAGCTGGTGTTTATAGGAAATGACTCCACCCATTAAAGCTTTATATCATAGCCCATAATGAAGCCAGAAATGGAAAATGGGGGATTTATCAATACAGATACAAATAATAATAAAGTAAATGTAGACAAAAGACAGAAACAGCTGTTTCACCAAAAGAAAGAGTCAGTGTTGATTTCTACCATTGTACTAGTAGAAGCATATCTGTTCTGTGAGACAAACTAGAGTAACAAACTCTAGAAACTCTTCAGAGAAATCACTGTGCACTTTACAGTAACATTACCATGGCAACAAATCTGAGGAGTCACCTGTTAGTCTAAGTGAGGCCTGGCAGATTGACTTGATTTTTAATTTTTTTTTTTTTTTTTGACAGGCCAATGATTTGCAGACTGTGGCTCACAGCTGTATGCAACAGGTTCATGCCAGTCTCTGAGGGGGGGGCATTCAAGGACGGGCTTTAAATCACTATCTGGAGCAAAGGTAGACGAGGAGGGTTCAGGAAGAGTGAATCAGAAGAATACATTCCACTGCTTCATGTCGAAGAACACACATCACTATATCTTATTGTAAGAACGTCTGAGCGTGAAGCTCCTGGCTTTAATAGTGTCTCGTGGTCAATTTGCATGACTGTCATTTATAAGGGTTTGACATCACGCCACCGTACACAGATGGTGATATCTACCTGCCATTGTGGGCCATCTGCCCGCTCTGCCCGTACATTCTGCTGCATGACTTTATGTGGACGGTGCACCGGGGGGGAGATGGACACAAACACTGAAGATTTTTTTTTTTTTTTTTTTTTTATTACAGCAACAGCTCTGCTCTCTTTTTTCCTTGAGGTCCCTGCTGAATAGCTGTAGCCCTGTGATAAGGAGAGAACACACTCTACCCATCAACAATGATCTCAATGTCTTTAACAAAAGGCTGCATACAACAAGCACACCATGGCTCCCTTACCACCACCCATATCCATCTCTGCTCTCTCAGCTGGTCATCCAAGAACAGCTGTTGCTCCAAATTTCGATCTAACCGGCTATAATTCTCGTCTTTGGCTGACACGGGCTGATGGAGGAAGGACAAGGGCACAATACACAGCCCTGCGAGGGTCTCGCCCCCCCCCCCAAAAAAAAAAAAACCTCAAGAGTTTGTGCTGCATCCTGGCAACACAGCCAGCACTGTCTTCTCCCAGCCACATACAGAGAAAGAGGGAGGGAAGCGGCCTGCTTAGACAATGAGGCTGCCTCATTACCAGTGTTTATCTTAAGCTGGATTAATACTCCAGAAAGAAACGCTCTTCTTTTCTTTGTCAGGAAAAAAGAACATGTTCTGCTTCTTTTGGGGGCAGTTTGATTTTGAAGTGTTTTAGCTGCACTTTAGATTCTTTTTTGTTTTGTACTTTGCTTTTTTTTTCCACCATTTTTTTTTCCCCTTCGTTCCAAAACACCCACGGATGTCACCGCCTGATTGCTTAACACCTACCCTTCACATGTTAAAGTCTGCTCATTGTGTTGTTGTGGAAGACGATCAGCTGTTGGGGTTCAGATCCGACCTGCTTTCAGGAAACATTATGTGAAGCCGCCTGCATATTCAAAACCACAGAGAGAAACAGCACGACCAGCTGCAGAAAAACAAGTGGTTCTCTTTGTTTGAGCTGCTTCACCTTACAGAAGACACAAAAAAGATATGTAAAGCTCCTTCTTGGCACACAACTTTTTTTTTTTTTCATGCATGACTCTGGTGTCACGTGTGAATCAATTCTGTCATGGCGAATGCATACTACTGTCTCTGCCAAGTGTATTAGATGATGGAAAGTAATGCAAGACTGAGTTCAGTGAGGGAAACCGTGAAGCTGACCTTGACCTATACGCACACGTTTTCTCACGGCACATGAGAAAGCTAAAGGACGGCGTGAAACTATGATGCACCGCGCGTGATGTCGACTGTCTCCTGGAAATTATTAAAAAATGAAGTGTGGTGCAAACACATCAATGGGGAAACTGAACTGATCTTCACTTTTTTGGACAAAGCCTCCCCCGCCCTCTGTGCGGTGAGCTGACGCAGCCCCCAACACAGCAAATTTAGCCCGCGGCTCATCCCCTTGGGGTGCACCGAGAAGCGCTTTGAGCACTTGCTCGTGTCGACTGCCATCTAGATGTACAGTGCTTCCTGCCACAGTGGCTCCAACCTCAGCCGGCCAACCAGCAGAGCGCTTCAGCTTGTCTCCATCAATCGCTCCGGATTGTTTTTCTCTGCTCCTGTGATCTGCCCTGCTCTCTATATCCGTCCTACCCTCTTAGCTCTGACCTGCAGGGTCCTCTGCATATCTCTCCACACATCTGTATATGAGCCAAAATATCCTTATCCCTCTCATGAGCATTCACAGTGTATCCAAGCTGCTTCCATTTCTGATTATAATTAGATCAGATCATGAGAGGAGCTACTGTAACATCTGCTTTCTATTTTAAAAACAGAGCCATAGAGAAGAGAACAGTCATGACAGCATACACGGCAGCTCAACCCATACTGATAGAAAGGGTTTGAACTTGGTAATGGAAAAGCACTCATAGTAATTAGAGAACAGGAAACTAACTCTTAACACGACTAGTGTTGGCTTCTGATAGCTGGTTCCAGTGTGGATCATATTCCTGCTTTGACAGTTACCGGGGAGGTTCAGAGCCCCGACACTCAAGAATCTCCTGACAAACATTTTGTCTCTCCTCTCTTATTATACTAGCTGACTGTCACTTTCACCTGTTGAAATGACAAACATTGATGGTGGAAAGTAACTGAGAACATTTACTCAAATACTGCACTTAAGGATGTAGTTTACTGGACTATTTGTATTTTATTCTACGCCGCTATATTTTAGAATAAATTATTTACCACTGACGTATTTAACACATAGCCCACTGGCTGAAGCTGAAAAGTTTCTGGCAAAAAGTGATTAGAGCAAGGAGGTGGTAGTGACCTTCACCAAGCAGAGGCATCACTACCATCCACAGGAAGCAGGAGTACGCTGAGGAGTACAAGTATCTGGGCACAATCTTTGATAACTTGAAATTTAGCTCCAGTAAGGAGGAGATCCTGGGGAAATGCCAGCAGAGGCGGTTCCTTCTCAGGGAGGCCCAACTCCTTTGGGGTCAGTCAGAACATTCTCATAATGTTTCACTACTCCTTCACTGAAAGCGTCATTACATTTTCCTTCACCTGCTGGTTCCACTCCATCGGTCTCCAAAATAGGAACCGCCTGCAGAGCACAGTCAAAGTATGCTCCAAAATTACAGGCTCTCCTGTTGGAGCCCTCTTCACCCTGTGTGCACAGCAGATGCTAAGGTTAGCCTGTCGGGATTTCACAGGACCCCCTCAAATGTCCCCCCGTTGCCTGCTTTCGAGTGGCATTCCCTGAGGATGCTGGCTTCAATGTGCAGGCTGCAGGACACGGAGGAGAAGCCTCTGTTCCTACAGCGGTGCGACATGACCAAACTCTCATATCCTGATGTAAGTCATTTCATATCCAGATAACGATACATGCCGTTACTCATACCGTTTCTCCACCATGTGAATTGCAATTGAAAAGGCTCACTTCCAACCCACCACTCAACCTCACACACACACACACACACACACATACACAAATAAGATGTTTCGAATTGAAATGAACTAAATACTAGAACTGATAAAATGCTGCAGTATCCAGTCCTAACCCTAAGCATGACTGGAGGAATGAAATGTAGCTACCCTGCACACCTCTGCCCACCTGGAAATCTGCCCACTTGAATGCATTCAGTTCTCATCCTCCGTCCTCCATATGTTCTTTGCTTCTGTTTATTTGTTATCTTCTCAAAAATTCTCTACATTTGCCTCCTTCTTTCCTTTGTGCCCAGCTCTGCCGCTTGCAATGACCTAATTTCCCCCCATGGGGGACCATTTAAGTTTCATCTAATCTAATCTAACACATCTCTGATTCTGCCAGAGATCTGCTGATATTCAAATGACTTCAGCTACAGTTTTGATGCTGTCTGGAGAATGGATTGGACTTGAAATGGGGGATTTTTTTCTTTCCAGGTGCATTAAAAGCAGGACAACGTGACACCAAACGCCCAGCCCCCCCCCCCCCCCCCGCCAGCTTGGTTCAGCGGTAATTTGTGTATTTTTCTAAACACTGTCAGGTAAGCAGAGGTTTCCTTTCAATTGACACCACTTCTTGCCTGAGGAATAATGACTATACTATTTTGCAACATAAGTAATGATGTATGGCATTGACAGTGACAGTATGTGCTGAATTTCATTCAGTGGGGTTAAAGCAAGCTCCCTCTGGTCTGCTAAGCCACACAGAGTGAGTCACTTGATTAATTCCATCTTTTTCTTACCACTGACACATCTCAAATACATAATTAGGTTGAAAAGTGCAAAGAGTCTGTGCCCCAGTTCTTTTTCTGAGCTTTATATGCTAAAACAGCAATGCCATGTAACATCAGAGTTTCACTTTAGCAGCGTAGCTCATGGTATTCAGTGCAACCCTTATACAGTACGGCTGAAGATGGAATAAAAACAGTTCATACTGGTAGAGAAAAAAAAGGGTGGAATTTTTGAAGTGGGCCTACTTTAATTAGAAAATATAAATCATTATCAAGGAGGCAAATCTGTGACCTTATCTCTGCTTTCAACATTCATTTTTCAGTAAGTATGCATCATGATTTCAGCTCTTCATGCAAGAACCTTTGGCTGCTGTACTTCATTGTGCAGGAGTTTGACTTACCACATACTGGGGGGTTGGGGGGTATTATGGGCATGTATAAATAGCACAATAAAATATAGTGAAGAAAAACACCTTTCCTTCCTCCGTCCCTTCACCAGTCACTGATTCATCCACTTCACCCGTTTTATTTATTGAACTGCTTACTCCTGACTTGAGGGGTCACCATCAAACGAGGATTTAACAGCATTAATCTTTCCTTGAGTCCCTGCTTTACTGTGCACTGATGATGGGGGGATAGAAGAAAAACAAAGACAAATACACAATAGGTTGATTAGTGCTGATAAAGGAGCCTTTCTTTGCATGTTTTTTTCTAAGCGTGCCTCTGTCTGGCCACAATCTGCTTATTGGATTGAATTTTTAATGTCAGGTGTAAACAAGGTCAGGGAGACTGAGCTGCCTCACTGCTCTACCTTCCGACAGCAAAAGAACTCTTGCCTTGCCTCGGAGAATACATGGCTTAACTTGGGTGACCTGGCCACGCAGTCAATATGGATTAAGAACTAATGCTTAATCAACTTTGCAGCAGAGACCTCCCGCCCGGGAGATTTTCCGTGCGTCCGGATGATCCGTGGGGGCAGCGGGAGCCACAAGCGCAAAAAAAAAAAAAAAAGGACAACGGCACAGTGCAGGTGCATTAAAGTAAAGGAGCAGTGTGACAGAAGGCTGTGCAGCCAGTGTCATCAACATATTCTAATCTTTTTTTTTTTCCCCAGATGCCCAAAAAAAAAGCAGTGAGAATTACCTTGGCAGGATTAAAGTTTGACAGAAGAGAAGAGGCTGCAGCCTAATTTAACCGCTGCAAAAACACACACATTCAGAGCACACTCGGATACTTAGAGAGTCACGTCACTGGCACCAAGACAGCTCAACTGCACTTCACTAATCGCTTCATTTAAGCTGCGGCTTAGATGGCAAGAATCCTGATGTCAAACACAGGCGGGAGGGGAAAAAATCCCTGTCCGCGACATGCAAAAAGGACACACTTCACAAACTGACACACACACACACACAAGCAGTCGCAACAAGAGAGAGTCGGAGACCGCGATAACAAGCGCTCCAAGGGTAACAAAATCCATCACTTACCTTGCTCCATCAGCAGGATGGTCATCCCGACCAGCATAGCCCAGTACATTGGATTCTTCATGTTCATCGATCTGTTTATCTGGCTGTGTGATTTCGTCTAGTGGGTCAAAAAATAAGAGCCTGTCAGCGTCTGAAAAATCCCCGAAAAGTGCTTTTCTTTTCTTCAAGTCCCCCGGTCCTCCTGTCTGACTGTAAAGCATCCAACGCAGCGCTCAACAAAGTCCCTCCTTCAACTGCGAGGTTATTGGCAGCGCAGCCACATGGCAAGCTGGCGGCAACGAACACGACCACTGCCGGTGTGGCTTTCTCCAAGTAAAGGACGCACGCCGGTGCTGATGCTGTCGTGGCTGCCTGAGCCTATTACAGGCGCTTTTAATTTCAAAGACAAATCCACCTACTTCCTGTCCTGGCCTGGCTCGGTTGTGGCCAGCTTGAAGCGGCTGTAAAGCGGAGACTTCTCGTGGAGGCGCTGCCGTCCCGCAGTCCCCCTCAGCATCTCACCGGATCACTCACTTCTTTTAGTGGCTTTGTCTTCAGTCAGATCGAGAGCAGTTCCTGTGTGTGTAACGCAGGGTCTTCCTGCAGGCTCTATTTCAGGGTTTTATTTGATCGTTTCTATTTGAGTTTACTGAGGATTCCAGGAGCGAGTGCGCTCTGTTAAGGTTTATTTACACGAGGGCTAATTTTTAACATGCAACAAGTAGAGGGTGAGAATCCTGCTCCTTTTATGCGGATCCGCAGCACAGTGTCACGGGTTCTTCCTCGGACCAGGCCCCCATCCCTCCACCAAGTCTGCTGGAAATCGGTTCAGTACTTTTTGCATAATCCTGCAAATACACAAACAAATCAACAAACAGACAGACGGGTGAAAACACAACCTCCTTGGTGGAGTGATAACAAGATAATGTTGATTTTTCTCATTTCTGTTGTGTTGTTGTGATAGAAGTTAGTTTTCCAACTTCAGACTTATAAATCTGTCAAATGAAGCAAAGTAGAAATGGATCATTGTTGGGTTTGAACTGTTCAATACCGCTTCACCTTTAAAATGTCACAATCCAAACAGGCCGCATACGAGTGATTTCAGCTGCCAGCATGTGTTTGTGCTGATCATTTGACTCCATCACTGGACTTGCTGATTCCTGACTTGCTAAATGAATCCCCCACCCTCTGATATGGATATTCAAAATCATACAATCAGAAGTTAAGGTCATGTTATCACCATCAGCGGCAGGAAATTCAGGCCTGAACATGAGAGAAAAGCATATAAAACAAAACAAAAAAAAGTAGTGTAATTTTGTTTTGCGCCTCTGTACCAGCCTCCCACACTTCAAATGGAAGATTTGGATCAAATGCTTTGCAGAATTGGCTTTTAAAGCAAATAGCAAGAGCAGTGTCCCTATATCTGCACAAGAACTTCTGGTTAATTCTTCTATTGCTTGCTGCATTTGAACGTGATGTTAATAAAAAGTAACGACAGCTTTGAGGGAAGTATAAGAGTGGATTGTTTTCCTGTTGCCATCAGAGCTCATAAAACAAAAAAATTCTAAACTCATCCTTGAATTCATGATTTCACCCGTCAGAAGGCATTTCTGTCTCTAATACAGAGGAAAATAGTTCACAGAGGCTGTTTGACAAATGCAATCCATCATTTCAGCTACAGGCAAATTAGCATTTAGTTTTCTTACCAATCCGGCACAGTCGCTACAGCAGCAGTTTAATCACAAGCTTCTGCCGTGATGGAGTTTAGTCCAACATCAGAAATGACAGACTCAAAGTCCTCGCATAAATAATCAACTTACATGCTCCATTCATCACATAACACTTCTTTTTTTTTTTTTTTTAACAAGCGTTCCTGCTTCCCACATTTTAGGTTCAGTCACTGATATGAAAGTAAAACACTAACTTTTTATTTTTATTTTTTTAACAGTCCTGGTGTGTGTGTGATCGGCGTGTTAACACGTGACAGTCATGTCCCTGAATGACACTGCACGTCACTGCATACGCTGCAGTGATGGGCTATTTAAATGAGTGCAAGCTTACAGTCACTCCTCTGCTGCTCCTTCTGTCGCTGCTGTCTGTTCTGATTCTCCTCTGTGCATCTTGTCCCTGGAGGCTCTTTATTTCTGACTGAATTCCACTGGGGAAGTTATTTGCAATGCTTCCTGCGTGTTACTTATAATGTTGCTGGGTATGCCACGCTGCTATTCTGTATTGCCGTAGCAGGGAGCGTTCCAAAAAGCCTACCACAGGTTAAACCGCACCTCCATTTTCCATTTACAATAAACGTATACATGAGTGCCTATGATGCACCCTCATTTTGATTTTCTTTTTCTTTTTAGGTTCTATTCAAAGTGTTGAAAATCAATTCTATGTGAAAATTCTTGGATATGTTGTTTTCGATATACAAAGCCTCAGCAAAAGTGCTCTAAATTCTTTTTAGTCAGTGAATAATCGATTATCGCTGTTAATAATGATCAGAAATGTATTTACTGACATTGTAGAAGACGAGGAAGCTGCAGTGCAAACAGCCTGTAAATGTGCAGTGGTTTTGGTTTGTGTTTGCCCCTCTTCCTCTGCTCTACATAGATGAAAAATAATCCTGGCCTCACTGTGTTTACTGTGGAAATCCAGAGACTGAGTAACCAGTATGAGTTGTGAATTCCTGCAGCATAAAGTACCACAGTGAAAATCCCACAGCTGTCTGGTTTAGATAGCTATCCAGAGGCTTGTGCTAATGCAAGACTACCAGATTCAACCAGACCAGCTAACAACAGCTCAGACACCCCAGGCCGCGAAGCCTCAGATCAGACAGCACAGAGCATGATACTCATGTCAAGGATAAGCAGCAGCTTAATTTTCAACAACATGAAAACACTTTTTTTGGGGTGTAAATCCAAGTCTAATGGTGGAAGTGAAATGGAAGATTCTCTGCTGGTAAAGGTAAGGTACACGTACTTATTCACGTATTTGGTAACAGCTGCAGGCTAATTTGCTGATTAAAAAAAAAAAGTTTAATTGGATGGTTTTAAAAAAGTAGATATGCCCAGGATGTTTAGCCTCATCTTTTCAAGCAGAGAAGAGAAACAAAATTTGCTTCGCATCTAAAGTACATCACAGCAAACTAAACAAAATGTCACTCTGCAGCCCTGAGTTCACAGCCTCATACAATATCACAAAGTTTAAATGAAATTTTATGTTAATGCCCTAAGAAATAAGTAGAAGAAATGAACTGCTCTGGGTCCTGAATAAAACAAAACCAGGGTAAATGGATAACATGAAAACAAACCTGTAGTAACTGTGAGGACTGAATTGCTGCACCGCTGGGATGGAGTGACTGCACCTGCCTTCATCCTCTCTTATGAATGTGATGATTATCTTTGCACAGGTAAGTTTCTCCCTCAGAGTTTTACTTTTCTCTTCTGTTCTTTGAAAGAGATTTTATTTAAGATAAAAGATAGAATCAGATAAAAAAAAAAAACAACAACTTGCACAACCTCTAACTGGGAGACAGCGTAGGTTATATGTTTCTCTCTGTATCATTTGCCTGAAATATCATGATACATAACTGCCCCCTGTACTGCCCCCACCACACGCACCCTTACGAGGCTAAACAGCCAGGTGAAGTCTGTACTCCAATACAGAATGCGAGGCGTGACCTGTCTTGCTTTTTACTTAAGTCACAAACACACACTCTCATTCATATAACACTGAAATACAACGGAAAAAAATATATACAAATCAATATGCGCACAATAACTTAAACAACAGCTACTATGCAAAATATAATGGGGCTAGCAAACAAACTCCTAAATAATACACGCTCGCTCGTTCGTATGGTAGCTGCTAACATAAGATGCTAACAACACAACACAATAAACATACCACTTAGAAAACTACACACGCACACACACAATACTTACAGACTGTAGTGTTCCCAGGCTGAAGCGTGTGCAAACACACTGACCAACTTTATGAGCACATCTCTATGTTACTGACTTAGCTTGACTGAAGTAACGTAGCAGAGCGGAGCGGCAAAGATGCGACTTAGCATATCAAGGGAAAGAGCGCTCACTCTGTCGCTGTTTCCAAAAACCAAGAAAAGTACACAACACTCACGCTGATACAATGTCCATGAACTAAAGGAAAATGCATCTTTTACAATTTTTAAATACTTTTTAACACTTTCACTCGTCCCTCCATCCATTTTCTACACCGCTTAATCCGTCAGGGTTGCGGGAAGCTGGAGCCTATCCCAGCTGACTATGGGCGAGAGGCGGGGCTACACCCTGGACCCACGCAGGCACAGGGAGAACATGCAAACGCCACACAGAGGAGGCCAGACCGGGGTTCGAACCTGGAACCCTCTTGCTGTGAGGCGTACAGTGCTACTTTAACTCATGAGCTTTAAATTTTATTTTGAACCTTTAAAGACAGCACACCCAACTTATTGTTACACAGCACACATGGCCTGTTTAGCTGTGAGGGAACACGTTGTGCAAGTTGCCTCTTATTTTCTATTTGCTCATTGATTAAATCTAAAAAAAAAAAAAAAAAAGGTTTTGTAAAATGCTTCTGAGATGAAAAACTAAATGAAGCTGACACACTTTAAGTGTTTAATGATATACAGTACTGTGTGCCATCATTTCTAACATACTCTTCACCAAACCTTTGTGCTGGTTTACAGGCGTCAGCTTCAGTTTAGTGCCAATGCATTTTACCACGCTGCGTAACAGCAAAGCCACTCACAGCAGCCAAAAGCTGTGGTTGTAAGCGTCCTCAGTGTTTCCTGCAGTGATAAACTGTACTGCTGAGACAGTCACTGTGAGTGGGAAGCTCATTCCAAATAAATATTTCATTGTATTAATGAAAGTCTTTTGTTCCAAACTGCCACCAATTTTCAGCAAGGACACTAATTAACCACAACATCTAAAGGTCATAAAGTGGGTTCTGCAGGACAATGCTGTCATTATTCTACTCCTGCTACTTCCTGCAGGGCTTTGCAGCTTTGACGAGGTTTTATTTAGTCATATTTTTTGCTAAAACGATGAGTGTTTGGAACAAACTCAGCACACAGACAGAGAGCGTGAGGGGGGATTATGCTGCAGCAGTGGTTTGAGAAGTTATATGGATGTCTTAATGCTTTTGTCTGCTGTGACAACCTGTTGCCTTTGGAATCCACTCTAACAGTTGGGAATCTGAAGTGAGCAGAGTCGCTGTGTGTTGTTTTGTTTTTCAGCTTCTCTTCAAGAACACAGGCTGTGAGGGTTTGATACTCTGTTCACCCAAACTCTGGGAAAACGTATTGTCTCACTTTCCTCTGACTGAGTTCAGCCTCACTGAAAAACAGTCAAGGGACAAAGTTCTGAAAAGAAGTGCTGCTGCTGAATTTTTCAAATGGTGCTTTTCATCATTGGGAGCACCACAAATGACATTTCATTAACCGAAGATGAATACCACTAAACCTGGACAAATGTATCCAATGAAAGGGAATACAAAATATAAATAATATAAGAAAGAAATAATTTTTTCACAATGAATTTTTCATTCAGAACTTGGCTGCACGGCCAAAAATAAATACCCAGCCAGGATCAATGAAGTTTTTCTGATTTGGATTCTTGGTGTACAGCAAAACTGAGTTCACCCCTGGTCAATATCAGTAATATGTTCAGTAATTACAAAACCTGTTCATTTAATACAATTTTTTTATTTATTTTCAGCCAAAGTCCAGAAAGAACATGTTTGACAAATGAATCTATAATGAAAGCTTCATGTTACAGAACCAGCTGCAACAAAAGTCACTGCAGCCTTCAGTGGGGAGACTCCATTCTTTTATTTTGTATCTCCACCTTTATTTATTGATGATTCTTTTCAGCTGCTCTTTGCTGGAGGGGTTTTGTTGCTCCACCTTCTGCTTTAAAATGCTGAGAAGATTGTTTAGATTCAAGTCAGGGACACACCTGGGCAGGTCATGGGTTTCACTTTCTTCATCTTTAAAACTTTTAAGTGATTTTTTTTTTTTCTGTGTTTGGAGTCATTGTTACGTTGGAATAAACCTCTTCTGCCAAGCATTGTGACACTGAGAGTCGTCTTTTCATTCAGTATTTGGGTGCAAACCTTCTTTCATCCCATCTATAAACATCATCTCTCCTTCACCTCCTGCTCTCATGCAGCCTCATATCATCACACTCCCACCTCCATGTTTCCATGTGCAGTCACTGTGGTGGTGGTCCCCGGCCAGGTTCACACCAAACATGCTGGACCTCCTCATCTGATCCAAACTAATTCTTCTGGCTTCACCAGACCAAAGAATGTTCTGCCAACATTCATCAGGCCTCTTTTCATCCTCTTTGGCAAAGTTTTAATTTAGCAGTTTTGTGTCGTTTTGTGAGAAACAAATGTCTTTATGGACGCTGTCCGTAGACTTCATGCTACGTCCTTCACACTGTCTGATTGGCCATGAAACACCAGTTTCTACAGACAATCCTTGTGCCAAGACAGAAGCACTCACCTGTCTGTTTTTCTGTGCGAGGATGTTTAAACAGTGAACTGTGTGTGCTGTTATTTTTTGAGGACATCCACTGTACGTTATTTTTTCTCTTTTATGGTATTCATCTGCAGCAGGGCCAAACAGACCTAAGTCATCTCCTTATGTCTCCCACTGACGCAGCATTGGATTTTTTTTTTCTCTCAATGAAAAATTGTCCATCAATAAAGCCCTTCTTTTTTTTGTAACCGTTATATTCAAGTTCATGTTAGAGGCTATTTTCAAAACATCACTTTTAAGAGCCTGCCCTTATGAAAATGTGCTCCCATTTAATAACTTTAATTTTCCGGTAATTAACCATGTTTTAACCTGTGTTTGCACACACCCACATGCACACACAAATTCAATTTGAGGCTCTGTTGTGTAATTGGACCTATTTTTGATAACATATTGAGGAGCTTGTTACAATAGTATGGGCATAATTAATTAACGGTTCCAAGCTCCTCTCCCTCTGTTTTCAGATGAAGCGTTAAGTGCTGTGCAGTCACTTTTTCAATCTACTTCAAAATCCTGGGTTAACGTTCGGTCATGGAGTTTGTTTTTCCATTTCTTTTGAAGATGAACAAAGGGAGCCAGGCTACCTTAGTAACGAGACTGTACTCCTTATTATGACGTATAGCTATGTTTTATTGCTAGGTGGCCTTGAGCTGCCATGGTAATTATGACGGGAGCAAAGGAGGAAGTTGGGCGATGTAGTATAATCACTCAGACAAAGTCCATGTTGGATGGATGGGTCGACAGAACACAGGACCTTCGACTGCTGTTCATATCGAGCCGAATCACTTTTTATAATCATTTTTATTTTATTGCATTATTTAAAATAATCATGTATACATGGATATGCATAAATATTTTTATTTTGACCTATTTTAGACTCAATGCCTTCCCCCGAACTGTGCATATGTGTAAAATCCTTTCTATTTGCATTATAAATCACCCTGCAGTGTTTTGGCTCTATGCATTTTTTTTTTAAACACAGGGCCGTTCTGGGACTGAATGCCTAAAGCACACTCAGCGACTGCTGAAAAATCCCAGCGTCTCACAGAGTAACCGACACTGATAAACAATCCTATTAACCTCTGGCAGATGCATTGCGGTCACACTCAAGGCACTAAAATTCTTACTTTTTGATTTTCTTTTTTTCTTTTTTTTTTTTTACTGCCACAAATAATTTTGTTTAAACCAAAAACGTCATCTTAAGCGTAACCACACATCCTCCCGGTTCTTTCCACATCTTGACCTGATGTGCGCTAATACCGTTAACGTGATCGGCCATGAAAGTAGCCCCTTTCCTCCACATGCTGTAACACTACAAAGGAAGAAAACGGTTGCATGGACTGCACTTCAACTGCAACGATAAAACTGGGGCATGGAGCAAATCCACAGCATTTTGAGGGGGATTAACAGGCTGGCATACCCACTGTTCAAACCAAACAACTGGTGCAAAACTCCCTTGTTATAATGTTAACTTATCCCTACAGGACAGTCAGTGTTGATGATCATGCCCATGCACCATATGGAAAAGATATACTGTATACCAGTTTGCAGGGTTGTATTACAGTTGCTAGACTATGAATCTGGTTGCCCACAGTTCTGATAGCTCTGGCCTTTGAAAATGACTTTTCTTATTTTGAAAAACTGCTCAAAGATGGAGGATAATGGTACAATGTAGTGACCCAGATCACATTTTTTATCAGAACTAGTGTTCTGAGTATTTACTGCTTTACCAAACCTATTCATTTTACCATTGTACTTCCTAACTGTTAAAAAAAACAGCAAACACATTTGATCCTGTGTGTTCACATCCGCTGCCACTCTGCACCATGCAGATGACGGGGCGATTTCCTGAAGAAGCGTCTCGCTGTTGACGATTGTTGTCGTGCTTCACTGTGATTGGCTTCAGCCGTTTCAAAAGGATGAGACCAGTGATGTTTGAGTGTGTTTATTAATCCCCCCCATTGCTTCAATTTATATTCCAGAGTCCAAAATAGCAGGTGAAGACATCAACACAGTCTGTGCACCCATGAACTACCAGTTTGTGCTTTTGAAACGTGTTTGCACTATTAAAACAGGGCCCATGGCAGAGACCTGCACTTGGTCCAGAAACCAGCAAAAATTATGCACAACGGGTAAAAAAAAATATGTTTTTATAAATTCCCAGCTACAGGCACTGAGAACGAAAAAAAAAAAAATCACTCTTCCATTCATCATCATTCCAGAGCTGAGAATGCAGCTCATTGATGCCAAAGGACAGATGATTACCACAAAATCAATTACCTTTGTATCACTTTGTATTACATCAGCAACAAGTGGGAGCTAACTTAGCTGAGTGTTTTGCACAATGGAAAGCAACAGTATGTTACGCAAAATAGCAGCAAAATGATTCTTCTGTTAACAGATTGGTTTGGATATGGATATGACTTAGAGATAACTGCAGGTAAAACACTGGCTCCTGTACCGTGCAGGTGTGGGTGTGTAAAATTGGACATGTGCAAGACTAATTTAGATATATAGTACTTTTGGTATTATGTTTGCCATCAGTGCATGCTGCAATGATAATCCAGTAAGTATCCATCTCTGTGGTGTAGATATCAACAGGCTGAATTCAAAGATGAACTAGAAATTAGAACCTCAGCTGTAGGTATCTACAGCAGTGTCAATCATAAATCCAGACTTAAGCATGTTTTACCAGTATAAAGAATAATGTCTATGTGGGTGGGACGGTGGTGCAGTGGTTAGCACTGTCGCCTCACAGTGCTCACACCTTGTTGTGAGCACTGTCGCCTCACAACAACAGCACTGTGGAGTCTTCTGTGTGGAGTTTGCATGATCTCCCTGTGTCTGCGTGGGTTGTCTCTGGGTACTCCGGCTTCCTATCACAATCCCAAAAACATGCACATTAGATTAATTGGCTACTCTACATTGCCCATAGTTGTGAGTGTGTGTGTGTTGTGTGGTTACCTGTCTTTGTGTGTCGGCCCTGTGATTGACTGGCGACCAGCCCAGGGTGTACCCCGAATCTCGCCCATAGTCAGCTGGGATAGGCTCCAGCTTCCACCGCAACCCTGACGGATCAAGCGGCATAGAAACTGGATGGATGGAATAATATCTGTTATAACAGGTCACTCAAATTAACCAGTCACCATCATTCATTCTCGTCCCTGCCTCTGCTGCAGCCAGTCAAAAATGCCAAGCTCAGCCTGAGGGTTGCCTGATTATTGCTCTTTCACTCACCATCAGATTAGCCCATGTTTTACAGCAGATACACAAATTTCAACCCTGCATAAACATACATTCTGTGGGAGACAGTCCCACTGTAAAAAACAAGCCCATAGGTCGTCTGTCCAAGCAGCTTATTATGACCCATAGTTAGGTTTTACTGTTGCTCATTTCTGTTGAGTGTTGTTGATTATCCAGTTCATTACTACATGGTCCCCAGATGTACTGTAAATTCTGTGAACTGCACAGTGAGCCATTGTTTAAAGAGCTTCAAGGATTCAAAGGGAAGGTTAGGTTTCTTTTTTTGTCAGATAGCTAATGCCAGTGCTCCATAAACTACAATCCCATCCATGTTTTGGTAACGTGCTGTGAGTTTAAGCAGTCCTTCAAAGACTCTGCAGCTCTTTAGTCACCTCCGTCACAAACAGCTTTCATTTGTATGCTTGCCTGCTTTGGTCCCAGAGCCCTTTTGAAAACTCTTAAGCATCTGTCATAAGCTCTGGCTACGTTCCCACATGAACCAATTCTTCAATCGATTCCCTGCTATGGAAAAAAAATTGAGGAACTTTGATATTTCATACGGACCACTGGTCTAAATTTAGGTAAAGATGCATGATCCTCTGTATGAAGCTCAAATCCATCCCATCTCGACGGGCCCTCTGCAGGGGAAAAATATTCCTGTGAAGGAATTTTCCTTCATCAGTCTCTTTATGTCACTCAGGCATAGAGTTTCCCTTTAGGTCACTCACTGGCCACTTACTAAAAAGGAACAGTTCATTGTTTATCTCTAGCAACTGTGAAGACACACTTGTCCAATCTCCATTGGCAGTTACCATGGCAACCAAGGTTGTGGCACAAAACCTCAGAGGTAGGAGAGAGACACAGTGTACATATACAGCACTCCCTGCTTCCTGTTTAGGGAATGTGAGTTAAGGGAACTCGAACTCCCACCCACAAGATTCATCTGTTCGGAACTCTGCACTGTTGACCAACACAGACATCATTTCCTTCATGCGTTACCCTGGTAACATCAATACCTCAGATTCATCTTGTGGCGGAAAATGTGGAAATTTTACAATTACAAAAGAAAATTGTCGATGTGTATTGAAAGAAAAACTGATACCACGAGGATCAGACAATTAAGGTGCTTGTTGTCATCTTGTGGTTGGTTTTGTCCATGCCCAGGACCCCTGTGTTTCATTCATGTTTCGTTCGTTAGGCTCTGAGCACAGGAAGAGGGAAGGAAGGCTGTGGGTGAAGGTTTTGTCAGGTTGGCCAACAACAGCGCTTTCCAGAGGGCTCAGAGTGCAATAGATGGCTGCCACATACAGACCAAAGACCCAGTCAATGATGCCACCTGTTACTTCAACAGAAAACTATTTTACTTACTCTGTGACCACACTGGCAGATTTGTAGATGTCTTTTATGGTCAGGGTTTAATGTCAGGATTCTGCATTGCAGTGTCTCCACTGCCGACCACACTCTGCTTGGTGATGGAGGGCATCCTTGCATTGATAACCCCATTACCACCATCACGCCATACAGGGAGCCAATCCAGGGACCAATTCAAGCATGCTTCAACAGACTCCGCTCAAAGGCAAGGTGCATCAGTGAGACCTCCTTTGGCAGGATTAAGACCCGGGGGAGGGCTATCTTCCCTCACACTTTGCCACTGGATCGGCTGATTGTCCCCAAGGTGGTCAGTGCCTGTACGGTCCTCCACAGTATCTGCCTGGGAAGAGGAGATAATATGGATGAAACTGTGTCCGAGCCCAACAGAAGGAGCAGACACGTGGCAGAAAGGGTGTGACCTGC
Source organism: Toxotes jaculatrix (assembly GCF_017976425.1). Classification (NCBI taxonomy): domain Eukaryota; kingdom Metazoa; phylum Chordata; class Actinopteri; family Toxotidae; genus Toxotes; species Toxotes jaculatrix. Next base: position 3,301,423 of record NC_054405.1, on the reverse strand, counting down.
AATGAGGGAAGAACTTGCTTTTGAATTTAATTTCAGCTCCTGCTGCAAGAGCATGATTATATATAATGTAGACCTACTGTAAGTGGCACACAGGCTGCATGTGAAGATAAAGTTAAATATGCAGTTGTGTTCTTGGTCTCCTGCTGTAATAATCCAGTTACAATCAGTAGTTTTTGCTTTTAACATTGCAAAATACATACAGAATACACATGCATGGACTGGTTCTCAGGTATGCATGTGATTATTTTGTAGGTTGTCATTTTTTTTTTTTTAATTTTGCATCGCTGTCAGGCTCATCACAACAATGTTGACAGTGTTTCTCATTGGTCCAGTCACAAACAATGAGAAGCAGAGTCTCTGTTTGGGTAGTGAAACATAACATGACAGACAGGCTGAGGAAGAGCTGGTGAGTGTCCTACCTCATAAAAATCACCCTGTCTTAATAGTCTCACCTGTAAAATTTCTCTTGAACGGACTGGCACTGAATTCATTTTCAAAAGTACACAATGATGTGCTTCCTGTTTTAGGTCAATACAAAACATGTCTTTTAGTTTCCAATTATGGGATGAATCCATATTTTACGGGACAGTTGGAAACATATAGAAATAGGTCACACATTTAGAGATGTGTTGTGATTCCATGAAGAATACACTTATTCGGAAAGAGAGTAAGTATGATGCAGTTTGGGGTTAAATATGGTTCACCAGGAAGCAGTCCTTTGGAATTTGGTGGCATTGGACAGTGCTAACTTGTGTTGCTCATCTCTATACCCCTTGGCCAAGGTTCTGCTTAAGACATGTGGGTGAAACTCCTGAAACCTCCTCCATCAGCTACACAAGAGTTCCACCACCGTGCCTGCCCTTGAAAAGAAGAAGCCCCCCTCTAAAAAAAAAACAGCAGGTTGTTGTCATATAATAACTCTACCTCTCAAACATATCTAGTACTCTTGGATGGTAGATTTGTCATGGCTCTCAGTGGCCAAGGAGGCAGCACACACTGGTGAAAGAACATTCATTTGTGTGTGTGTGTGTGTGTGTGTGTGTGTGTGTGTGTAGCCAAGTTTTACTTGTTCCCCTTAAGAAGACTCAGACCAATTTTGTTCGATCTCTCCGTTCCTCAAGGTGAAACACCTCCTCAGTGGTGTTGCCTTTGATAAATAGCTTCCAAGCGTCTTTTGATGAGACGGTTAAATGCCCTGCTAGAGATACCGAAGGGCTCCTCAATATGTTATGGATGGTGAGTTCCCGAGCCATCACTTGCTTCAATTACTGGAGCCGCAGAAGGAAGTCAATAAAACCTTTGCTTTCCTGAATCTAGCAGAAGTTATGAATGTGTCCTTCAGGTTCAGGCGCCTTGTTCAGAAGGCCAGCGCTTTTTTTTTGGTGCACTATTATACAGACACCATTGATCTGACTGCTAGTGTTTGATTCAGTCTGTAGATGGAGGGTCAAGAGAGTCAACAGCAGAGATTTTAAGATCAACAGGTAGTTACATTGGGCCTGCCTTTAGTCAGATGTAACTACCTAGTCAGAGAAAGCGTTAAGATCACATCAATCAAACATGTTCAGTTACAAAAATCAGCCATCAAAAAATTCTCACTACCTTGGTTCAGTCTCTTCTGCACAGGCAAAATATTTACTGCAGCTCTCTGCAAGAGAGAGGGACACTAATCAGGTTTTCAAATGTCAGGCCACCACAGTACAGCTTAAAGGTAGACATGAAGAACTCCATTAGTTTATCACCTGCAAATGTCCCCGCAGAATTCAGTATGAAAATGAATGTGGACTTTCAGCACCTGAAATGGGCACCTAAAGTTTCTGCTACTCAGTAAATAGGCAATAGTGAATTATTAAAAATGCATACACAGCTACCTGTGTATACACGTTCACCTCAGCGTGGCAAATTAATTTTGAAAACTGTATATTTTTTTTTCTCCATTAATACTGAATTTCTATGAATTTTAAACGGGTTCTCATACTCTGACTTGTTCTGCGCTCACCACTTTTACTTTTGTAATCTGCTGTGTTAATTTGAATAACAGTGGGTATCACTGTCAGCCCTGAAAGCTCTGAGCACTTTTGGAATTTACATGCATAAAAGCTCCGTCCTCGTTCCAACGGAAGGCAGTGGAGTTTCTGAAAACTCTGTCAGTCATCAAAGACTTTAGTGTCAACGCCACACCCATCAAGCTGAACCGTGTGTGCTGCTGGACTTTTAGTTCTTATTTCCCTGTGTTAAATGACTCTGCTCTCTTTTATTCTCTGAGATCCTGCTTTTATTTTTAGTTAGTTTAGTTAGTAATCTTGCCAGTTCTTGTCTTCATTTCCAAACCGGTTGCGTGAAAAGTGTCATGAGCCCCCCAACTACCAACTGACATTGCTAAATAAATAAATGCTTAAATATGCTGCCCCCAACAGCAAACACACACACACACACACAAAAAATCATAATTTATCAATTTCACTTGCAAAGTGTAACCTCAGCAGTTAGTCATTAGTCATACAATGCAAATTCATTTCCAGCAGAACAATGTGTTCGGCAAAAAGCGTGAAGGAATAGCACACATTACTTTCCACTCCAAAAATCTGTCCATTAATAAACAATATTCTGAGCTTTGTCTTCAACCAAACCAACAAAATAAACATTGAGTGTCTCATTTGCATTCTGGAGTAGTGTACTTAATGAGAAACATTAAGTTTAGCTTAATAAATACTTACCTATACTGACAGAGCATTTGTGTTCAGCCCTTGCATAAAATATTCTTTAACCTGTAAGAGATGAGGATAAAAAAAAAGAGAAAACCTTCAGAATCCTGTATGAATATAATTGCAGCTTTCAGTCTGGAGCCATCCGCTCGTCCCTTCTCCTTTCTCTTTGCCTAGGTCAGGACTTTTCCTCTGTTTGATGTCTGTATTGACAACCAGTGTGGTACACTGACAGTGTCTTTTGGTTTTGGTCCTTGCACAAGGTAACATTTAGAATAACAGAGCAGAAACTGGCTGAAACTAACTCTGAACATCTGATGAATACAGGTTTATTAATCCCCTTTGCTGCATGTCATCTCCTCTCTCTCTCTCCTGCGCTCTCTGTCACTCTCTCCTGTCTCTATCTAATGAAGCAGAAATGCTGGATGAAAAAAAAACGACTAGAAAACAAACTTTCTGTACAACAGGTAGAGGCTTAGGTAAGAACCTTTGTGCAGGGTATAATATGTGTTACAGTATCTGATAACTGCTGAAATACAGGTGGTTCAGGGTGATATGTACAATAATCAACAGTCACACACACTGACAATGAAATATGTCTTAATGTTGTTAATATTTAATATGAAGCTGCTCTCCTTTGAAAAACAACTGACCAACCTCTGAATGAGAATCAAAAACAAGAGTGATATTTAAATAGTGAAAAGCCTGGTGGTGATACTTTGGCCATATTGATGTTTTTTGAATGTTTTATCTCAATTAAATGACTTAGACTTCACTTCTAAACATTTTAAAGGCAAACCAGGTGTTTTTATCTTAACTTCCTGCCTGCGCAGTGGCCTCTGACTTCAGGTAACATCAGCAAACATTTCATGGCCTTTGTGTTTTGTCAGAGTTACCTTGTTGTCACATGGTGATGCAGTCTCAAGCAGGTGCTCTTTTGAAAGCTCTTCCTGCTGATGCGTTCACGGACGCTTCAGCATTTCAATACAAAAAAAAAAAAAAACAGCTTAACATAATCCTTTTCAGAACATTTGCATTTGCTGCATATCACACAGCTCATCACTGCATTGCTCTGTGATATAACAGTCAATGTTTGTGTCAATGCACAATCTAGTAAAATGTCTTGCAAGTGCAGCAACACACACTACCACTGACAAAGTAAAAGACAAAAATGTCATTAACATGTGAAATCACTTGCATGTTTCTTTATGTTGGTCCATGTTGGACGGCAGAAGAGACGCTACTCAAACAGCCTTTATCCCTTGGTAACTGCAGTGGTTAGTTCATCTGTGTTTTAATAAATGAACACATGAGATTATAACATCAGAGCCATATGTCACATCATATGTGAAATGTAATAAGTGTGCCACACACCTAAAGCATCGGCTGTAAATCCTTCACGAACTCATTATACACACCGTCACTATCGTGTCGTGTGAATTGCTAATAGCAGCAAAACAGATGAAACTAAAAATGTTATAAATGATTAGTTTTAATTGGGCCCTTGCATTCCCCATCCACGCTCTCCCACTCACTCTGTCCTGGTGTCCATCAAACAGTTCATTTGTGAGGCCACCAGATACATTATTGATGCACTATTAGAACCACTCTGCTTTGAAAAACACAGCCATCTCAGTAGATAAATATGCAACGAAAGAAATCATTAAGCAGCCCGGCCAAGCTTGACTGCCACGAAGTTCAGCAAAGTGCAACAGCAGTCAAGCCCATGTGTCTATAAAAATCCCCTGGATCAATTGAAGAAATCAGAGACAAATCCCAATAGGAACGGCTTGGCTGTTTGGCAAAAAGTAAGTCACTGGGGCAAAATTGATTATTTGACAGTCCTGCTTAACTCCACACGTCAAGCAAAGCCTTATGGATTATCATTACTCTCATGGGCAACAGCTCACACGAATGGTGTGCGGGCCAGCCTGAGGATCAGTAACAGTTGTGTCTAGCACAGCAGATAACACTTGCAGTGGATGACTGGCGTCCAACAATCTGATCTCTACGTGTCGAATTAATCGCTAACAACCGGCTTAATCTACAACAGCAGCCTCCTTCCAGCCTCACCAGAGCACAGAGCATTTTCAGGGCCATTTATACAATTAACTTCTATTTCATCTGAGCCGGTGTAGAACTGTTGGTCATGCCTCCCTGAGTTTACTCCACCTCCTCTAAACTGAATCCATACTGAGTCTGACACTGTCAGAATGTGAACAGATGGTTTGGGTCTAAGAATCCTGAATATTTTACAGTCAAGTTAAGTAAAAAAGATTTTATTCCAACTCTGCATGTATCCATTGACTTCTGTCAGTATAGAAGTCAAATACCCAGTAATGGAAAGTAATGTAGACCCTGATTAGTCATGATCCAGGACTGGGAGGGCTACATAGAGAATTGGAAAATGTCCGTCTCTCTCTCCCAAACGTCTACTGAGGGAAATCTGTTTGAAATAAACTCATTAGATGGAAGGCTTTACAAATGAGGCTACCATTTTAATCAGTAATGTTATTGCAGTATTACAGCTACCAATAGAAGCACTGCTGCTGAGAGGCACTTCGGTCGAAGCGTGAGGGGGAAAAAAAAAACATCCTGCAGCAGCTTTGATTTTCAGACTGTCCTCCCAAGAAAAACAACAGCATCAGTCATTTCAGCAAATGTCCAATACCAACATGTTTATGTTCATGAGGAACAGCCCTCCAGCAGCATCAGGAGCGAAGGAGGAAACAGTATGACAGTGCTGTTATTGAGCTACAGAGACCAGAGGGAGGAGGTCAGGGATGAGTGGGTCAACAATATGTCAAACTCTGACACAGGAGAGCGCCGTCTGCTTCCCGTTCCCTGCCGACAGTTAACATTGGTGTCTTGCAACCTTGAGCGCAATGGTTCCCTCACCTCAACCAAGCAGTCACCGTGACCCAAATAATCATTTTAACCCTAACCAAGTTGATTTCGTGTCCAAAGCTAATCAAACCTTAATCATAAACTTTTGGAAAACAGAGCCCAATGGTGTTGTCCTGCTGGTAAGGGCATCACTCACAGAATGTATATTGCTCCTTAGCAGTTACAAATAGTAATGCAGCATCTGATGAATAATACTTGATGTCAGTTTTTCCCTGCCTTGCCTTCCCTTCAGTGATGGTGTATTTTAAACAGTCTTTCTGTTAATAAAATTTAAACACGCAAGAGAGACTCAAATATTGAGGTTCTGTCTGATACTGCACCTGTAGGGCAAGACATTTATCTGACAAACGCAGATCTGGCACACTCACACACAGAATTTATAGCCCCTTGCTTCAAAACTTTTTTTTAATGCTTTGCATTAGTCTTACAAGACCCTTACAAGACACAATCAGCGTTGCGGCTCCCTGTGCTCCAGCTTCAGAGGTAACAGCTGAGATGTGGAGCAGAGGTCGAGGTAAGTCGAACGTGATCGTTAGCTCTAGAAGTGAAGTGAAAGGTGTCAGTTTGGGACCTCAGGAGTCAACCGCTCTGCTCAGTGAACCATCGATTTCAATTCCAGCTCCATTCGCTTGCCCCCTTCTGTGTGAAGATCCAGCAGGTCATGTACGCCTCTATGCATATTTCAGCCGCCTCCACTGATGCTGCCTTCCTTACAGTAACTCGGCCTCACCTGCCGTGACAGTCACAGAACAGACAGAGGCAGATACTGTATTTCATACAGCAGCACTGAAAACTAAAAAAAAAAAAATTATAGTAACCTCTGTAGTTCTTATGATTCATGCCCATGGGCCTCCCAGAGAGTAAATTGCACTGTGTCAAATTATTTGCTTGTATGCCAGGAAACAGCAACTAGCTATCTATTTTTGCAATTCCTCCAGTAGCATTGCCAGAGAAAGAACAATTGTTACAATATTTCAGCATTCTGGTAACTGGGCTGAAATCTAGCTGGAGAAAGAAGGATCGGAATGATTTTCCGACTTTTTTTTTGGGGGGGGAGCAGTGAGAAAGAGAGCAAAAGATGAATATGTCAGAGGCTCCAACTTTGGGGGCCTGGGGGAAGAGGATGGCATATTTAATGCCAGAATTTTCATGCATTTTTATTCACCACCAGCATCTCTTGTATTGCATACAAAAGCGACCCCCTAGTCATATTAATCCACATGTAAATTTCAGTGTCAGTTCTCTTTCATTGGAGCTGCACAGGGATTTGCAATGAGTCCAAGAAGAGAATGGCAGATGGGAGGGTAGGGAACTGTAAAAATATGCCTCTGTGTGTTTGCTGGGCTTTAAAAAGAGGAAATCCCACAACACTGAACTAGATAGCAATGTTTAAACTGTAAAGTTTAGGGTGTACAATGCACCTGAGATGGAGGGAAAAGCACTGGGAGAAGTGAAGTGTGTTAGTGCTGCTGCCTGCTAATGAAGCTCCCGCACTGCGTCTGATGAGCTGACAGTTGTTGCCTCCGTGTGCTTGAACGTTCTCCAGTCATAGTTAATCTTTTTCACGGTAAATGACGCATCCGCCCGGGAGAGACGGATGAATGGCCTGACTTTTTCTGACATTTATTTGTGTTGCTGTTTGGCATGATAATCACCGCCGGCCATCTGATAGGCTAGCTATCAAATCAGACCCCCGCTAACAGCGAGGTCAAGTAAGGAGGGATTTCATCTCATTGTCAATCGTGTCCTGCTCAAAGCCTCGGCTTCATGTCTAATTAGCCGGTGAATAATGTGATTGCAAGTGCTTATGGTAAGATTGCGTACAGCTCAACAATGTTCAGGTTTCAGTGAGCATGAACAAGAGATTAGTTGACACTAATGGCTTTGTTCAAATAGGCACAGCAGCTCACAACAGAGACTAAGGGACGAAGTTCAGCAGAACTCATCTTGTCGACTTACTGTAGGTGTAAAACGTTGTAGTGAGGACAGCTCGAGCTCAGAAAAGAAAGGCAATAATAATGTGCTTAAAAGAGGATCTAAACGTTGCCTCTCTTATGTCCTCAGGCGTCAGGTTGCCAGAGAGGCCCTGCGCACAAATGACTAATAGATATTCAAATGTATCTTCAAACTCGAGCTTTGCTTGTAGAGCCCGAGGCGAGAAAACCTCATGGTTTACTCTTTTCAAAAGCAGCTAAAAGAGATGTAATATAGATTCAGGCCAATCCACATCCTGCTTTAAAGTTTAAAAAATATTAATTTAAGATGATTTTCAATTTGGATTCTTTTGAAGAGTCTCGCTGCTCCAATCTAAAGGGGAAATGGAGATGAACACAGGGTGGGAAAAAAAAAAGAAAGCAAACCGACTATTTTTGGTTGTTTTCTAATGTTCAGAACATTTTTGTTCCTAATCTTCCTGTTTGTTCCTCTTTTCTTTCTTCTTTTTCCACCTTAAAGTGATTTGCACATCAGATGCTTCTAAGGCAAACCAATTTCAGAGACAGATTTTAAATGATGCTCAGGACTAATGCTAAAAAATTACTTCACTCTTGGCCAGTAACTTGAACCCTGACAATCAGTTTGGTCCCTTAAACTGAAAGTAAATCTACTGTCACTTGTTTATTTAGCCTGGAAGGGCGTCTGCACTGGACACCCTCTGTCCTCATCTATATGAGATGAGGGAAAAACTCCCCAACAAAACCTTTTAACAAGAAAAGAAAGAGGAGACCTCAGCAAGAGCAAGGACAGGAGAGATCCCTCTCTTCCAGGACAGAAAAGAGATGTGTGTACAGAATAATAGAGAAATGACATTATGGACAAACAGACTGACACTAATATAGGATAGATTGTAAGCATACGGTATATGAAGAATGTGGATCCAGGAGAATGTCAAGACACTAAGATCTGAGCCACGCAATCTCCTCTGTACCACAAAGATACACAAACACAGACAAGAAACAGATTCAAGGACACTGTTCATGCAGAGGGGACAAAGACCTTCTCAGTCTATTGTCATTCTAACTTCCTTCCTCATTTTTAATCAGAAACAGTTAAAGTCTTGCACATTTAACACGAGACGATATGAGGGTGTCAGTGCTATTCCATTCCAGTCTGTGTAAATATACCTACGTGTGATCAGATGATGAAATGAAAGCGATAGCTCATCTGAAAAACTGGTAATTTATAAGCTGAGAACAAAGTTGAACTTAGCGTGCAGTCTTTGCATCAGTCACAGGGAGCCTGCGCTAAGGATGATTAAATATGGTGTGGTAATGCTCAGAGTACTGACGGTGAGGAGGAAAAAAAAAAAATCTGGGTAGAATAGAGAGTCAGAAAATTGGATGGAAATGAGAAGCATAGATATGATTCATTATGGAGCATGAATAAGATTAAATGCTGGTTAAGGAAGTGTTTTCACTGAGAAGAATAAATGGTGGACAGTTGGGGGTCAAATGAAACACTGATGATCTGATGCACGTGTGAAGGCTGAGCGGACCGGTTCCAGGACAGTTTAACTGACCTTGGTGAGTTCACGGACACTCCGAAGCATCAGTTCAAATAAAAAGTTGTCCACAAACTCCATACAAGTTTGGCACAATTCATACTTATTAAAATGCGCCCCCCCACTTACACTGTTCCTCTTTGTGATCAATAATTAAGTTGTCCCTGCGAGTTTCATACTGTACCACTCAATGGAGCCATTTACAAAGGCTTCATTGTTCAGAGCAGAGTATGACGATGTGCATAATGGTCCTGCTGAATCCTAATGCAGGGGCAACTCACATCTGCATGCAACAATGAAATGATGAGCACAGCATTAGAAAAGCCTCCAGTATTGGGGGGCGGGCAGCTAACGGTGCTGCTTTAACTTTCCTTTGTTTTGATTCTGAGTTAGCCTCCAGCCACGTTTCCTGTCTGACTGCTCCGCAGCTTTTTCCCCACAAGGTGTAGAAACAGACAGAATATACAAAATCATCTACGGACAAACAAAGTAAAGCTACAAACATCCAGTTATCTCATCAGATCAAACTGGCTAATTCCCTCAAGTGAGGTTTATTTGTTGTCACTCAAAGATAAACCTGCTGTGGAGCCAAGCTGTGACCAAAACTGGGACTGATTTTAGAAAAACCAACATTTCCTTTCATTGCCGGGCCTGAAGCCTCGCTCGGGCTGGGGACGTTTTTCTGTGCTGCGTACTGTGAGGTAAAAACATCTGAGACCAGTTTCTCATTCAAGGGAAAACTTTTTGGACCGCACTGTAAATCTCTGGGTTGTAACTTTTAAATTCACAGATTAACAGCTCAGAGTGCTGCGTGTGAACTTCCAACGAACCACTACCAACATTTTAACATTTCATTTGAAGCATGGAAACTGCAGCTGCTACTGTACAACTTTCCAACTACATTTTCTTTTAAATGTTTTTCTGATTCATCATGCCAGTTCTAATGTCACTCAACACACATCACTCATGAAGAATTGCTCTTGTTCCTTCTCCAGCACCCGCTAAGCAGCGATATGTGCTGCATCTGCTGCACAAATAAACTAATTTCAGAGCCACTTCCACTAAATTAGAGCATCAGTGTACCAGGGTTTTCCTCTGAAAGAATGTCCAGTCCAATGCTGTTTTCCTTATCTGATCCTGCTATAACACTAAACAGTGTTTGCTGCCACACGCCCACAGGAGCAGTCGATGGAGCTGATTAGAAAACTGTCTGATGAGGGTGAAGGATGAGCCACCAGACCTCCATCATGTGGAATAGAGCCTGCAGACGAATCCACTGAAGTTCATAAACAAACTCAATCAATGGCAACGATAAGAGCATCTGAGTGAGTCTGCTCTCGCAGACTGTTAGCTGCCTTCAATTCAAGGACATGAATATTTTTGGGTTTTTGCTATGGACAACTACAATTTCTGACAAAACAATAATGTAGTGAGCTAAAGCTGCTTCCAGACAATCGACAAAAGAGAAAGGTGGTTTTTGTTTTTGTTTTTTGTTTTTTTAGTTGGTTTCTAAAACTTTTCTCAGAGGAAGTACTTGTCTGGAAAGACAAATAATCTCACCTTGTGAGAAGAGCTTGAGTCAGCAGAGCTAAAGAACCAAGGTGTTTCTGAGGAACATTAGTGAAAAGGACAAAGTGAGTCAAAAGGAGGAAGCAGAGGTGTGGACATGACTTGGGCACAAGTCATGTGACTTTGATGGTGCTGATGGATGAACTGTGGTTTACCTGGGTGGCAGATGAGAGCAGGCAGTTTCAGCAGGGGGATCAGTGAAACAAGCAACAATCAAGACATACAGACGCACAGCGGACTAAACGTTCTCAACGTGACTTCAAAAAATTATTTACACCCTGTTAGATCAAATCCCGATTTAGTAAAATGCATGTGACTTTTACTGATCCATCATCTGAACCTATCTGTTCTTAGATCAGGTGACAGCCAGGTGTTTTGCAAGAGGTGGCATGTTGATCTCATGAGGTTATTGTCCACATTAGCACGATGTCAGAGAAATCTAACCACCCATGTGGACGATGATTGACAGTGTTCTGCTGTCCCCTGGCTCCATCTTTAGACTCAAATTAATTGGACCTCCAACTCTTGTTTGTCAGGAGCAGAGAAGAAAATAGTGCTTCAGTGTTTCCCTAACAACCAAATCATTTTTGTGCCAACACCCAACCATTCCTGATCCATATTGATGTAAGATCAATCAGAAAATGATTGTATGAACTGTTGGAAGGCAACAGTAAACATGTTCTTCAGGCAGAGCAGGAGATTATATTAAAAACCACTCATATTAAACATTAAAAGCACTAACTGTGGCTGATCAGTGTTAATGTATACTTACTGTATACACTGATCAACATCAACACAACATTAAAACCAATTAGCGGTTTTAATGTGGCTGCATGGTATATGGGTGCACAGTGGTTTACCGGATGCATGCATGCATTTATGTAGGTGTGTGAAGTTCTATCTGTGTGGGCTAATGAGGCAGAGCTGCGCAGCACAGAATGAGAGTATTGTAAAATTACCAGAATGAGGCAAGTGGGTGAGTGGTGTTCTCTTACCTCAGCGCAGCCAGTTTCCACTTTCTATTTCCTCTGTGTTAAGGAAAAAGTGAGTTGTGTACTTACTCTGACAGAAGCCACAGAAGTCATCCTGACAGAGAAGAAAGCTCCTTCCTCTGTGTTTGGTTTTTCATGTTGAATACATGAACCTAGTGTTCCTAGACTGATAAAATCCCTCCTGTTTAATTCTGACTGATTATGAAAACGCTTCTCAAAAATATTCCCTCCTCCTGTAAGACACTGTTGACAGTTTCCATAAAGCAGCACTCGGGGTTATCAAATGATGGAAAGTCAGCTCCAGTGAATTCTTTTATAATGAACCTAAAATGGCTGCCATTTTTATTTATCTGCAACACAACTGCTATGGAACCAGACAGTGTTTCATGTCTGAATGTTGCATGCCGCAGAGACAGAGAGAATGGGCTCCACCAGTGCCAACGGAGTATTTAGTATAACAGTGGTGACTTGGCCATCCGGAGGACTGAGATAATTTCCAGTTCAGTCTGCTGAATGAGACGAAGCAGAAAGAGCGTCGTGGTAATCTGTCTTTTCTTTGCCAAGCCATTTGCGAAAATAATTTAAGAGAAGGACCTGCAGTGGTAATCTGTCCTTATTTGACTACTGATGAGCCGTACCACCGTGGGTGAGGGGGGCACTTTATTTATCTCTATAAACCAAGGTGTCAAGTAGGATTTAACACAGGAAACTGCCCTGCGTGAACTCGGCGGTTGTTGTTATTCCGAAGAAGACAACAAAGAGCTGCTTTAAGTTGTGTTCTTATGTGCTTCTGTATAGTCTGGTGCACGGCGTGCACGGCGTGCAGGACTAACACAGGACCTCACATGAATAAAAATTCTAAAAATGAGAAATGGAAGATTGTACAAAAAAAAAAAAAAGAAAAACCTAGACAGTAACTGAGGAGGTGTGGCAGTGTGCAGTTCCTCTTTTATTCTTTAGCTCCGTCATGAAATGCTGTTTTTGGTGACCCTCTCTCCAGCATGGAAAATAAGTCCCCTACCCTCTGATGCCACCCTCCATCATCATGATTACAATAATAAACACATGGAGTGCTCTGATGGCGACATACTGGACTTTAGAACTGTAAATAAATAACTTAGAACTAATAAGTCCTTAAGGTTATGGGACCATCATCGTCATGGTAACAGTAGCAAACATGGTTCAGGCTGTGGAACAGTCATGGATATTACAAACAGCGTTGACTATTGGCTTCAGATGGGAACAAACAGAGGTCTCCTGTGCAAAGATCCTGTGATTTGTCGACTCATCCATTCACCCAGACCTCCTCCTGATGCCGACTTTATCTCTCCGTAGACTACGGCACCTGAGACCTGAGTGCTTGGGGAATGGCTGGAGGGCCTGCTGTGCGAACTTGGCTACCAGGACTCTGCTGTACATTCATTACTGCCAACTCTCAAACTCCTAGGACCTAGGACCAAGGGTTCACCACTGACGATGTGTCCCAGCAGGACCTGAAGGTGGATTCTAGCACCATGGCCACTAGAGGTCATCTAACAGTAACTATGGGTCATAATAAGAAAAACTCAAGAACCGTATGCTCTCATAACCTAACCTGCTCCTTTCAGTGACTGGTGGGGGTCCAGCTCTCTCACTGCTGTTGATGAGAAAGTTAATTTTTTAAGTTTTCATTCCATGTCCTCCTACAGCTGGAGTAAAGAGGGTACATCTGGCATCTCAGTTAGCAGTCTCGTGACTGGTGTTGCAGCCCTATCTTGTTATTTAGACCGACGAATGTATTCAGCTTAACTTAACTCCGCTAACTTTAATCAAATCTAATCTCTGTGGGAGGATGAGCAAATGAGTTTGTGCAGAAGTCGGCCCAGCACGCCGCTGTTTGGATACATATTGATCTCCAGCTTCAGTCTGTCTCCTACACAAGCTTATCACCACTGGTGATGAGACCTCCAGGGCTGCATTATCCACCAACCTGTGGTTTGACGGCGAGCTGGCAGGAAGGCGCAGTCATTAATGTGTAAGGTAGCAGAGGTGAGGAGGGCGAGCACATGTCACCGGCACCAGATCTAGGGGAAATCTGGACCGATGGTTACACAGGCTAGGTAACACTACAGAAAAGAGCCAACTGTGGACCAAAGGAGGACGACAAAAGTTAGTCTGTCTCCCGCTGGCACTCATTTATTTCTCAACTGCTGCAAACACATTTGTGACCAATCTTCAAAAGTAAAATGACAAACTATTCACATTACTGACAATAAATGACAGGAAACATTCTTCTCTCACTAAAACAAAAATAAATAAAACAAATACATATGTTTAAATGTATAAATGTATACAATTCTTATATATAATTTAAATGGATGTACAAGAAATGAATTAATATGAATCAGTTAGCATAAAAGCACAAAATAATTCAGCCAAGGTGAAACATAAAGCTCGCTGAACTCATGTGCTCAAAACCCACTTTCCTAATACATGCATGCATACACGCACAAACACACACACAAGGCTACTAATGCACATTTACACTACACTGCCATACACAAACCCATTTACACGTCTTTTTTACCTAGCACTCTAACTCCACAAAATACCCAATGCCAATACATGAAAAAACCAAAAACTAATTAGCGTCAGCAAAGACCGGCAAAAATACTGGAACAAAGCCAAAACTCGTTAACCCATATACACATCTTACAAACATCTCAAAGTCATCTTAAACGTTTCTCAACACTTTATCCTACATGTACATACAATACAGACTAATGAAAAATTAAAATGATTAAATATTACCTGAGGACCAAAGGAGGAGGACAAAAGTTAGCTTGTGTCCCGCTGACACTCACTTATTTCTCAACTGCGCATGCGTGTGGCTGCCTCTCCCACTTGACCCACTGCACCACACCGCCATCTCCTGGCGACATCGTGCAGCCACCTCAGAGGTAGAGTCTGTGAATCACTGAGGTAATTCAGTTATTTAACAAAAAAAGAAATAAAAATTGATGTGGCATTTTTCCAACCTACTACGCACACACACACATCCAAGATGAGCTCAGTTCTGTGAAGCAGCGTAGAGCTGAAGTGAACTGTCGACACACAACACACACCTGCAAGGTGAAGCTGCTGTGACCGCGTTCATGCCCAGACGTGCTCTGCTGGAGATGGTCTTTTCTTCGCTGTAGATGTTGGCCTTCATGTGTCTTTGCTCTGTTATTGATAAATCCATTTTCATGCAACAGGTTGTGCAATGGGGGAAAAGGGTTGCATCCTCTTTGTTAACGGGAGGAACATTTCTCTTTGCTCATTTTTCTCACTCAGGGTTTCTGTTGTGTTCTGCTGAAGAGCTGCCAGGGTTGTTGTCTTGTAATGTTAGAAACACATTTTTAAAAGCCTAATGAGATGCCTCATTTAACCTCCTGTCTGTGTCTGGAAGGAGCAGAATATGATTTTTTTTTTCTTTTTTCTGACTGCAATAACAAATCCTACTGTTTTCTATTCTATTAGCATAACAAGGCAATGTTCTCTGTTTATGCATTTATATATTTAAATCTCACAGGTCTCAGTGTGTGAAGCTCTGTGCAGGATGATTACTGTTATTTTTATTTCTGTCACTGGATCAAGTCTGAGTGAAAAACTTTAATTTAAATTTAATATAAAGCATATTACATGAAAAGGGTTTATGTTAACTCTGATAATGAGCACTGATGTTTGTGGTTGTATTTTCACTTACAATGTGATTTTTTTCCCCACTATTTTGGCTTCTCTGCTTTATTTGTCTCGCTCGTGCATCATTTCACAGCCACTGGGAAGAAAGGCTTTCCATGTAACCTGACTTCTGTTCTTTACACTGGAGCAGGAGCGGGCTCTTCATTTTCAAAGATTTGAATTGGGTGCCCTCTGCTGCCTCTTCCTGAAATAGCGCCTCGGAAAAGATCTCGTCACAGTAAATATGATCATAGTCATCCATCAGCGGGTAAATCACAACACGTGGGATTAGAAGGATGGAGGAAACACACCTGTGCCTCTTACAGTCATAATAACGTGCCATTGATTTGTTTGTAATGTGAATGTCATGCATGTTGGTAAGTTACTGCTGAGATAAAACACACGATGGGTTTACTTTGGCTCCTGTATCAATATGTGCCCTTGAAATGGAGTTTTGTCATCTCACATCATGTGTGTGAACTGATCTCCTCTCTGTTGCCGCCCTCTCCTCCGGGCTGTCCGGTGCCACCACCTCTCCTGTTCAAATCTGATGTGAAAGTTACTTAACAGCAGGAAGTGATTGTGATCGAGGAATAGCCGAGCATGCATTTAGCCAAGCCTCTCAAGGGTACTTTTCATGCATTTTAGAAGCAGCTTGGACTTAATGGAGGCTGTGAGGCAAGCATTACCTAGAATAATGACTTGCAAATGGGTTGAAATAGTAAACAGTATATCAAATGGAAGGAGACAGAGCGAAATGATGAGATGAGGCAAAAGCTTTGTAACAACAGGATGATGCTCTCTGATTTCCAGGGCAGCTTAGTGCTGAAACGCCCTGTAAGCTGAGGCTGTGTGTGTGTGAAAAGCAGCATACAGGAGTTTAAGGGGAAAACATGGAATAAAAAAGAAAGAAAACACCTATAAAGAGGAACATTTTGTTTCCATTATGTTTTCCCTTTAAGGTGAGTGCACAGTTATACATATGCAGTCCTGCTGTTCTCCAATCAATGCTCTTTACAAAGTTATTCACAGATTTCTGTGAGCTTCCCTCTACTGCCTCCAGTTTTCAACAGATTTTAGATTTTATAATATCATTTCTTTGCCCTCCCGTAGCTCTCCTCTTTTCCAAACCTGCAGCCACTATTAGGATAAACTATGGCAAAAAATAGAGGGATTAGATGAAATGATTGGATGAAACTTTAATGACCACCTGGAGGAAAATGACTTGCTGAAGCAGCAGAGAAAGGGATATTAGAATAAGAGATGCGCCAAACCACAGAGGAAGACTGAAACAATCATTTTATTTAGTGAACGTATCAAAGATATTAACATAAAACATTATGAGAAGTGTTCTGATGCTCTGCCCTCCCTCATGTATGGAAATAAGGAGGCAGAAGATTTAGAAACACTTCCCTGTATTCACTGTATGCTACACAAACAGCTCACACTGATCTGCAGTCAGCTTTTAAATCTACTCTCGCCCATCTGAAAGGGCCTTGGTCGACCTCTGCTTCATTCTTATACAATGAAAAGTGTTTGAATGCGGGCCACTCTGTGGAAACCTCAGCACAAACACATGTCTGGATAAAACCACATCATACGGTCCAGAGCTACTGGTTGACTATTTGGAGGCTGCACAACAAAATGAAATACTAATGCCTGATTTGACACATCTCAGCACTTTTATTTTCTTTTAGCTTCACCGTGCAGTCGTAGAATGGATCACTTGCTTTCGGGTTGGGCTCAGCAGTGCAGGAATATCGTATTCTTCTCTCCAATGACACAGTTGTAATGGAACTACCACCTGCTTTAGTTTGCAGCAGTAAAGATTTGAAATGATCTCTGAACTGCTCTCAGCGAAAGAGTGAAGCCGACTTGGTGGAAAAAAAAAAAAGGCTTTAAGTGCAAAATGAAGGCCGGGGAAAGTGCAGCAAAGCAGCTTCTCAGAGAGAAACGTTTGAAGGACGTCGACATGTGAACTCTGCCACAGGAACGGGCCTTTCTGTATTCAAGCTGAGGAGGCAGCATGAATCAGATTCAACGGACAGCGATTTTCAAGGTGCTTAGAGGCTTTTTAAGATGATCTGTTTACACAGTGAACGGACACTTTTCTTTTGTGTCTTTTGTTCAGAATTGTTGAAAGGTTTTAGATGAGGTAAACAAAACCAGTTTGATCAGAAATGTGTGAGAAATGTTTTGCACCAGTATTTCACCCGGATTGGATTTAATTGGCACTGGATTTAATTATTGTATTTGCCTATTCTAGTCTCTGTTTTGTCTTTGTCTCTGTTTCAGGCAACTGAGGGACCACAGAGCTGCAGGTGTTGTTGCTGTTCCCCTTGGTCACCAACAGAGGTCACTAAAAATCAGCTGGAAATGACTCACCTCTGGTTTCACACTCAGGAGGACGTACTACAGCCCTGACACTCACTCAGAGTCTGACTATGCTTCCCTTCACCTTGTGTTTGACAGATGAAACACAGTGTGAGAAAGTTGGATTCATCCTCTTCTTTTGCTATTCATTACACCAAAGGAGCATTATGTAAAGTTTTCAGTTTATTCCTGCACCCTGCCACCCTTCCTCCACCCTCTCCTGATTTATACCACCCTCCATCTTCTATCTCTCCAGCCTGACTCAGCCCTGCTGCTCTCCTCGGCCCACTTTCCACACAGCCTCTGTGTGTAATCTCATTATCGACTTGCCAGTGGAAAAGGGATTTATTTAATGTATTTGAGGAACAAACCACCAGAAGCTTAAAAACACTGTCTCCAGGGGTTCAGGGTGCTGTCTGTTTTTTTTTTTTTTTCATTGTTTCCCCAAACCATTTCAAGGCAAAAGCTAAGTCTGTTTGACTCCCGTCACTTTCAGATCTCACTCCTCTGTGGCTGCCAACAGCAAGTCATCACAGGGGGACAGATGAAACCCGGAGGAAGAAATATGAAGTGATTACCTCGTAGTCACTTTTATTCTCTTTCAGTCGGTTTGGAGAACCTGCCAACGACTCCCAAAATGCCGCTGCCTGCTCTCCTCTGAGGGTTTTAGCATTTATTTCACATTAGGGGGTAAGAAACGACAAACATCCCACAGAGCACGTCCGCCATGTCAAAGCACACATGTGACAACAAGATGAAGTTTAATCAGAGCTCGGGTTGGTTGATAGTTAAGGGTTAATGGGTGAAAGGTCTGCTTGTTTCCAGACATGAGCATTAGGCTCCAGTTTCAGCCGGATCTGCAGCAAAGAAGATCACTGCAGAGAAGCCTTGACTAAGGGGATTTGAAGGAGAGGTACTGCAAAGATGTCTTATCTCTCTGCTTTTAAACTGGATGCCTAATTGGCCCGTCTGGTTTTTTTTTTTCTCTCTTCAAACATGCATTTGTGGATTCGCCATGTTGTTAGAGTCAGTTGAAATGTTAAGTCTGTAAGACAACTCTTTCTCAAACTGACACACTGATGCCAGTAATCAAGACACAATCAGCCACTAAACAAGGCTGGGATGGAGCGCAGCACTTTGCCAAGGAAGAGATGTGTTTTATGCAGCAGAACAAGACAGAAAATCAGTAGAAGAAGGCACCACAGTGCCTCCGATGGACAGATGATCTCTGGGAAATGCTTTGCATTAAAGATAATTACACAAAAAAAGAGCATTTGTAATGTTGTTTCAGGAACTGAGCCCAAAACCATAAGTCTACAAATCACTCTTAAAAGTATTTAAACACAAATAGACACTCGTGCTCTTCTTGTGTCTATGGTCTGTATGGCACAAGGATCTAAATTACAAATGTTAAATGACTCTTTCACTCCCCAACATGCACTGGATGAAATTAGACATCTGCAGCCATTGAAACTACATGAGTTAATGGTTCCCTGCATGGCCTGTATGCTGTATTACAAAGTCTGGGTCATGGCCCACCACTGGGTCATGAATGATTTCAAATGTGTCGCCAAAGACTCGCCAAGAAATAAAATATATATTACTGTTGTTAACTATAAACTGTCTCGTAGTAAAATAATTCCTGCAAACGGAATCTTGTAAAACCTTAGTGATGATTTTAAATATTTCATTTCCATTCTCTGTGCTCCAGTCTGAAGTAAAATATATTTTTAATAACAAGCGTCTGTAGACATCGTCTCACTGCTGCAGCACTGTCATAAAATTTCAATGGTGCTGTGGGAACTTTGAAAGAAGAAGGGGAAACCTTGCATGTGCACTCGTAGGGACAATACAACTGCATCTTTAATTTTGAATTTTGAAGTTTGATTTAATAAAAAACGCAGGTTTCTGTAAATGTCTGCTGTGTGCAGGATACTGCAACTGAGCTGATGACAAATACACCAGCTCTTAACAATGTTCAGCCACATTAGCTCTGCTTTGCTAATTACTGTGCAGCAGGTTTGGGAAATATGTTAACTCTTTTTTTTTTTCTGATAAGCCGGAAGTTCATTGATTTCTAGAGATAATGAAATCTTAGCCTCCCATAGGTTCCAAATGTAACAAATAAATTCATGAAAGAAAGAGAAAGATGCCTCAGTCTGTATCAAGGATCAGTGTTACTTCACCAACACTGCTACACTGTCTGTTTTCATTCTGGACTTTACACAGTTCCTAGGATGGAAAAACCCCTGGAAACAAGCAGCAGGGTTACATATATTACATATATATTTAGTTTAATCCTGAATATGTATAAAATCTCATGTGCTTATCATTTGTGTGGAAGTTACAACTTTAAAGACTATGTTTTTCCATTTCAGCTTTTCAGAAGGTTTGGCTTTGACCTGTTCCAGTAGCACTGATCATACACTAGAGGGCAGTCCTGCTAAAGCTTTGAAGAGGGACACGCCAAGAGACCACAGTCTGCAACATAACCAGATCAACAGGAGTGATTCCCTGAGACATGCATTTCTTTTCTTTTTTTTCTTTTTTCATTTTGCAGTAATGGGGAGATTAAAACTGACGGTGATCTCTTTGAAGTCTTAATTCTCTAGGACTTCCTGTCTCACCATCAGCAAGGACATTTCATTCTTTAACTTGGGATGGACGACATATGCAAACCAATGCATAGGCCACGTCCATCAGGGAGGAGATAATGTTCCTCAGCTTACTGTTTGATGAAGTGAGCAAACAAAAGGTATTTTTTTCCAAAGAAAACATCCACACAGCATCTATAATACAATACTTAAACATGCGGATTCCTTCAATACTAAAAGGCAGGACTGGAACATACACACATGTTCATCTGTATAACTGAACCCAGACACAAAAACCTGATTTCCACAACATTCACATGATCTGAGATTTAAATAATAATAATAATAAATAAAATAAAATAATAATAATAAAGGATAAAGTTACACTGTTTAATGAACTTGTACATTATAACTATTAATTTAAAGGCATTTCTGAGAATAGCTGGCAAGAAAAGCTCTGCAGCGAACTCTTTAGGAAGCTTGGTGTTGATTCAGTGCGATGAGCACTGTATCTTATTTTTGCAGAGTGGAGGTTGATCAGACCTGAGGTCATTTTTAAAATAATTTGGATTCTTTAAATAGTATTTCCTCTCAATTTTAAACCTATTTTTTGTTAAGTTGGGTTTGAAAAGAACCTTTCTTTAAATCGTTTAAAAATAAAAATAAATACTAACCTGACATAACTGATCAAGAAAAAATCCAATCATTAAGTTTCTTATTTACAGTTACTGTCCATGACTCTTCCTCTGCTGTTACAACTGTAACATACAATAAATAACTAATATAAATTCATAACAGTATAGTATAGCAGTCAGTTCTGTACACAGAAAGTAAATGAACTTTACTGAACCATGAGTTGCCCTAATCTGAAATATAGTATGTATTAGTTACTATACAGTCAGTTGAATTCATTGTAGATGCTTGACTCGCCTTAAGGCTGCTGCAGACCAAGGTTCCATTGTTTAAAGGTGGGCACAGGATAACCACTCTTTTATCAGCTTTAACTTTACCTCAGACAGCTGGGACTCAGTGTGTGTGTAAAAACACGCAAAGAACACACTTTTTGTTTTTTACCCCGATTCTTGAATATGGTAAGCCGAGATAAGACAGCATCATTGTTATTCACACAAAATGCCCAAAGATGGACGATAATTATTTATGGAACAATTGTGTATATATATATATATATATATATATATATATATTTTTTTTTTAACTCAAGTAGTTTGTACATATTCTAGGAGGGAGCGCAGGTGAACAGCTTAACCAGACCCACTGCTTTCCTTCCAATAGAATGGCTGATTGTCAAGGGACCACAGCTACCTATCTGTATCCTCCTTAAGAGCTAGAAACAATTAATGCAAAAACAGCTTGTGATGTGAAGCAGGGGCAGACTGGGTTATGGTGGTGGAAGGGGGTCGTCTACAGTTTCGGTGGCGGGGTAGAGGTGCATTAGGGCAGACTAAGAGAGCACTTAACAATGCTGAGGGGGGCCGGTCTGAGCAAGGGCACAAAACTGTCTTGAAATAAGAGCACAAAAGGAGAAGAAGTGGTGTTTCAGTGCTTTTCCTACCCTACATGTTAAGATTTATACTGCTTTTTCTGTGCATGACAGAAAAAAAAAAAAAGATCCTTATCCATATGGTTGTGGGCATTTAGAGTGGAGGCAGGCTGAGAGCAGCCTCAGCTAGCAGTACACAGGTTGTAATCCCTGGCTTTTCCTGTGAACACACATATGACCCAGACCCTGCTCGAGGTTAGCGTGTTGCTGGCCCGAGCCTCCTCGGCCGAGCCTCTCCAGTCTGGTCCGTGACAGACAGCTCTGCTCATCCCCATGTGAGTGTCTGCTGCCTGTATCGATTCCCCTCCAACGCATAATTCCATTAATCAGTCCAATTTCCCTGTGGGCAGTGGTTTATTTCCGTCATCAAATGCCTGATGAAATCTTTAGACGCTGTGTATTAGGGAACAATCCCTACAAATAGCTGATAGTGTTAACCAGTCACAAGCTGCGCCAAGGCATCGCTCAGCTCTAATTTGAAAGGGAGTGAGGTGATAATGCGATGTGTCATCCTTTTGTGGGCGTGCATTAATGGCGCCAGCCAAGATGGCAATTGATGGCAAATCAACTTCTTCCAGCGGGAAGGGAAGAGAGGAGGGAGGAGGGTGGGGGGGCTAGGGATGGAGGAGAGCGAAAGAACATTGACTGGCAAACTGCAGAGCCACAGCGGCCTTTAATCCATTACTTCTCCTGATGGGGAAGGTTTAATGCATCTCAGCCGTAGATGGCATGTGCATTTCAGTCTCTCTCTTTTCACTCCCGCTCTCTCTCTCCCTCTCTCTGGCTGAGCTGCCTGTTACTATGAGAGTTGTGGGGCTTGATGTGTGGCGTCCAGGATAAAATGCTCTTAATTCTTTCTAGTCTTGTTCATTTGCTTTTCTTAGTGGAGAAGTTTGGAAATCTCCACCGGGACAGGATGAGCACGCTGAGGATGGACTGTATCGGAAAACACTTACTTAAACCCAAAGCGTTTCCTTAGATTAGAAAAGAAATAAATAAAAACAGATAAAACCACACTACATTAACCTGAAGACAGGGAGATTAATGAGTTGCTAATTCAAAGGTACAAAGCACATTCAAGAGCAATGGAATTAAAGGGGTCCTTAAAAGAAATACAAAGACAGCATTTAAACAGCGAGTAAGCAGGAACAACATGACTGATCACTTCATGAGTTTTAAAGGAAGAAGGTGAATTCTAACCATAGCTGTTCATGATATATGCATATGTATATATGTGGTACATACTCTCAGAGTTAGAAAATACATAAACATGCATTAGAAGAGATCAACTGAGACATTATGTTCGAGATCTGCAGCGAAAACATACAGATTTTGAGTTTTATTGGAAGCCATCACAGGACCAGCTCTTCCATAATGGATTTAACGTTAAATGTTTATCGCTTATGCCAGTTTCTTCTTGTTCTGTGCAAACAACCACCAACCAGTGATTTATGAAAGGGAGGTTTCTCGTGTCTTACTGAGACTAACTGAGGCCAGGCTCTTTTCATCTGCAGGTCACGCTCTGTATTCGGTGTCTGTTGTGTTCTGTTGTGTGGGCAGCGTATCATTTTAAGTGATCCGTACCTCTCCAAAGGCTCCTTATCTGCCCGCCACCCAAACACCCTCAGCGGTGTATTCATCATAACTGCTGGAGCAGCTGCCGTCTGTCTGCTCACTGTATCCACCTCCCAGCTGGGTCATCGCACAGTGGACACACAGCAGTGACAGTGCATAGATACTAAGTGCGTACATGTGCAGCCATGTTTTTCACAGTGAGATACACAAGCTATTGTGAATGTTACAGTTTCCCTCTGGAACAAAGAGACATCACTGTGACTCTGACATGTTGTTTGTACCAGACTGTTGTAGGATTTACCAGTCATACCACTGATTCATCTGATAATATTATGAACTACTTAACCTGATTATTTCTATTTCACCTCCTCTGTACTTCCAATATATTTGAGGGAGATCTATTTAAAAGCTACAGTTACCAGTTACTTTGTAAATAAAGATTTTATATACAAAATATACTATCTGTGCATAAGATATAATTAGAAATGAATCTACCCAGCAATATAAAGTAATTCCACATCAACCTATTGTGTATGTGTGTGTGTGTGTGTATCCAGAGCCTGATGCATCTGATTCCTCTGATTCCGCTGCTGAAAATAGTCCCCAGAAAAATGCAGTATTTCCTTCTGTAGCCTATGACTATGACTAATGCGTCTGTGTGTGTGTGTGTGTGTACTTGTGTCTGTAAATGACTGCAGTGAGCAGTATTTAGTATTTACTATGCAAACACAATCTTTTTTTTATCTAATTTTATTGTTTTTAAATTTACATACATGCTGTTGTCAGGCAAAAATAAAAATCTTTCTCTTATTATCTTGTATGTATCTTTATCTGAAGGCAGAGAAATCCACTGAACTGGAGCTGGAATTTGGGGAATTTCTCTTTTTAATTCATACTGTTAATGCATCAATAACTGGCCACTCTGATATGGATCATACTGCACAATAGTTTAATTCTCGTTAAATCTTACTAAGCTGTGAATGCAGTATTCAGTTAGAGTTGTCTTTTTCCACTGCTACCTTTTTTCTCACCCCAGCATGGCCTGGATCTTGTTGCATTGTTAGTTTTTATATATATTTGTCCTGTACATTTAAAAGGTGTGGGACATCTCTCCCATTAGAAACCTATAAGTCGTATTTGACTGAAAAATAAAATTCACCAAGAATGCCAAATACACCACAGCACCTCAACACAAACTGAAAACAAAAACCAACAAAATCATTTCACTGAATGCATGTCTCTACTATACTGGAGAAGAGCTCTGATCATTAATAAATGAAGGACTTAGAACCGGATGATAGAATATGTACAGAGTTTACTGAGCACTGAGGTCCATATTCTTTCAGCTCACATGGTTGAAGAAACTGTACATAGCTGCCAGCATCCGGATGAAATACAGCATCATACATCTGTTCTTTGTGATTAGAATTGGACATGTCCAATCACAGAGAAAAGTGACTACAAACTCTCCGAGCACCCAGCAATTGGACCTTAATATCTGCATTAATATATACACAGCTTCTTATCACAAAGACCCACACTTCATACACCTACCTCCAGCCTTTCCAATGTACACACTAGCATCTTATTTCCCTATGAGAGGCGTCTTTATAATAGCCAATTGTTTCTCCATCACAACAAATGCACAAACCTCAGCCAATAAAGGAGTCTATGAGTAACCCTATGCACATTTCATCACACACCTGCACTGAGTGTTCCCACAGTATACCATTATTGATAGGCAGGCTTCAGAGATGAAGAATCAAAGTAATATGCACAGGTCCCGCCCTTAATTTGTACATACATTCTTCTGCATTTACACAAAAAACAGGGGGGGGGGCACGGGCTGGGCTTTGCTTCGATTCTCCTCTTTGGCAGCTCTACACTGAGAAAGGCAACAGCTGTTCATTTGATGCCGCCTGCACCTTTGTTGACCCCATTTCCGTCTGTGCGGTGGCTGAGACAGTGAAGAAATTAGTTGTATTACCCGCTCCCTACCGTGGCGGGTCTAGCTGTGATTCTGCCCAGATTCTGTCCATTACAGCGGCCCCTCTGTCTGATTAGCCCCCAACACACTCACTAACATGCCAAATCACTGCTTCGCTCGGGCCGCCGTGAACCTCCCACTCACCGGCAAACACACAGAGAAAAAACGGCAACTCCGAGGCAGATAGGCAACAGTGTGGGTGACAAATGTGCTTACTTAAATGCAGACAGCAAAATGAAGTTGTTGTGTTCCAGACCAAATGTCTGGAACACAACAAAAACACACACATTTGGGATCTAATTGGCAGAGCATTCACAGAGATAATTTGAAAGTAAAACAACATATTAAGACATTGTCACTCACAGATTCTAACAGCTCCACCTTTTATCTTTCAGGACACTGTCTGGTTTCAATATTTATGACAAACTATATCTGCTGTATAAGAACCTGGCATCCAGAGATGTCATGGACTAAAGACACACCTAAACTCCCTCTGCATACATCACACTGAGAAGCACCAAGCTGATACAAGTTGAACAGGACATCATGAATAGGAGATTCCAGAAAAAACTGAAATTATCTTGTATCACTGATACGTTGACAGGTAATTAATCATAACCTCTGATGCAAGTCCACATGTGCTGTGACAGTGCTATCCAGAGCGCTGATCCTGGAGCCTGTCTGGGTCCACTCACTGCAGGTTCCACTCTGTGTTAACGTCCTGTCTGCTGAATTTTCTCACACTCTACTAGTCTGTCTGGGATTTTGTGTCAGATTTACATCTTTCTCTTCCCCTTGTTTGAGATTATAAATATCAGAGTCCACGTCACATGTTTGAAAGCTGGTTCTATTGCTGTCTACACTTGGGTCCAATTTCACAGCATGACAGCAGAGTTTTTAGGACCCTGTTCCTATGGCATTTATTATATAGTGTCTTTCCCTATGTTAAAAGACCCATCAATCAATTTGCAAGTGGCATCAGGTTCCAACACAATTTTGTGGTGATGTGATTAATACATCACTGATGTATACAACAAAAAAAAAAAAACAGAAATGAAATAGAAAATATATCGTTAGCATGAACATAATGTTATGACTGATGAAGCCCAGTTATGTGGCACAAAGCTTCATTCTGTCTTTTGCAGTTTCTTGAGTACATCAGTCGATTCATTGCTGTAAGTTAAACTTTGTTTGCTGTCTCCACCTCAGATAAAATCACTAAGCCAGGTTTCATGCATTATGTTTAATATGATCTCTGTCTCTGTATGTGCAGAGCAAAACTAAGCAAAATTTAGGCAGGTTGATATAAGAGATTATTTACCTGTTAATTCCAGAAATAACATATGGATACACTGTATTAATCTATAATTTTGATTTATGTACTCAAATTGTAACAAAAC
Organism: Toxotes jaculatrix; assembly: GCF_017976425.1. Lineage (NCBI taxonomy): Eukaryota > Metazoa > Chordata > Actinopteri > Toxotidae > Toxotes > Toxotes jaculatrix. The sequence goes on along the minus strand of NC_054405.1, from coordinate 3,274,559 downwards.
ATATTTATAGGGAGTTTAATTAGCTGTGGTGATTTCCCTTAAACATCCCAGTGAAAGGTTCAGAGATTACACTGCATTTAGCAGCTGTTTACAGTGCTGCAGTCATTACTTTGTGTGCTTGTTGTATTATTTATTTTTCTGCGCTTTTTCTGTCATAAAACAGTGTGTACTGGAAACACAGCTAAAAGAACTGCTAGAAAAGGTTGTGGGGGTTAGAGGGGGTGCTGGGAGGTAGTCGTGTCCTAGCACGGTGACAGTATGTCACTGTGCCGGAGTTTATTTTGTTCCACGGCTGAACATTATTCATACTACATTATCATGATTATTAGGAGTATTTTCAAGAAAACCCATGCAGATTCTGCAAATTACATGTACAACAGCAGAGCAGAGTGTATGGCTTCCACCTCTGTCTACCCCCCAACCATTTTTATTGACTTTATGCACAAGAGACATTTTAACTGAAATACCCTTTTTTAATATTCACTCCAAACACAACAGTGGCCTAAGTCATATCGATTGTGGCTGAATTAAAACTACCTGATGCAGGGCGTCTCTAATCCGCAGGGTCTTTTAAGAGTCACCTGGTCTGACAAATGGGCCCTTTTAAAGGAGTATAATGTGTTCTTAAATTATTTTATTGATGGCAGGGGGACAGCCTCTCCAGGTACCCATACAAACTGACTTAACACGCTGTGAAAGGGTCAATTTGGCCTCCATTTTCCATTTCTTCGTTATCTGCATTTGGAGTCATGCTGACAGGCTCGACGTGAGCTGGGATGGGCTTTGAGGAGGTTTGGTAAATTTCAGCATTTGCTCGCATGTAAGAGGTTCTGCCATTGCACTGGAAATCTGCTAATAGTTTGTGTTTGCTTTGTTGCAGACTCGTAGGTGATGTTGTGGTACTTGATTGTTTTAAGCTCACAGGACTATGTGTATATAGATCCAAAGATTTCTATATTTATCTATCTATATGTATCTATATCTATATCTATATATACATATATCTATATCTATAGCTATACAATACATTTTCAAAGGAAAAGAACAAGGAACAGTGTTTGGCCTCAGCGCACTGCTACCTTCTTTAAAATAATCTTTATGGCAACTGAGTTTTTATATAAATTAATTGAAAAAGATATGTGATTTTTAAAGCGACCCCCTCAATTCTCCCCGAGCACAGAAAATCAAAAGTCTGCCCCCTGCTACAGTAGGTTAACACATGACACAAGGCTTTTCAACTCTCCCCATGTACGTCTAACAAATCCACTCCAAGTAGGAGCCTCATGCCGCGGCCAGCCCGGAATGACATTTTGTCTTTCATGGAGCCTGGCAATTTCCCCCCTGAAAATGAATGATTAATGTTGAATGGAGGAGAAAAGGTGTGTAACGCTTTTCAAATCAGGCAGACTCTGTAAAAAGGGAGAATGCTAATTATATTGCTGTTTGTATGACCTCTTCTTAAGTGCATGAAAGCCTCCTACAAACGACAGGTGAAACAGCATTTTCAAGTAACATTTTAAAGGTCCATGCGGGCACTCTGCCTAATAAAGCCATTTGTAAATGATTCCTCTTTCAGAGTCCATTAGGAAGTGGAGCGAGGAACATTTTGTCATAGGATTCAGAGTCAATAAGCATGTAATCAGGACGTCCAGAGAATGTAGCAACCAGTGAAGGGGATAATTAATGAGATTGCCTTATGAACTGCTTAATTACTGACTGTTGGCCTCCTCAATTGTCCCTCCAAGTGCTGCATTTGTTCCCTTGTTGCCATTAGGCCCTGATTGACGGAGGTGGCAACCATGGGAGAGAATCAAGACATCTGAGGGTGTATTAATTGGCTATTTACACATGGAGACCAGGCTGACAACGACTGAGACCAGTGATTAATATGTCTGAAGAGGAGGGGTCAGCCGTGCAGTGTAAACATGACGTGCAGGAAGTCAACAGTTTATCTGAGTCCAGATTATGAGGCATTACATGATACACATATATTTAGAGGTTTGACAAAACGTTTACTTGCATTTAATCACATTTCTGCATGAATGCATCTGCTAACGTGTTGTTCGTTGTTGTTATTGCGAGATACGATATAATACAAAGACATGCTAAAACAAAAATAAGAAAATAAAACTCTTGAATGAAATAAATAAAAAATAAACCTGAACCTAAATGCAAATCTTACAACACTTTAGACTAAATAAAACTGAGCAATTTAGAAGCACACGAGTCCCTCCACCTCTGGGGTCCAGGAACAGGCTTGTATATCCTGGTGGAGCGCCCGCCCCCCCGCCGGCCCCCCAAACGCCCACCCGCCTGCCCTCTGAAAACCACTGAACTACACACACAAACACTCACATACGCAGCCTGTTAGCGGGTGTGTGTGTCCGCTGACCCCTAATGACCTGTTCTTTCTGAAGGCAACAAAGCTGGAAGTGAAAGAGGCGTGACATCACACACATTTAAATCAACTGGATGAGTGCTCTAATTTGTGTGATACCCACTGGGGCGAACACTGACAATGTCCTGCTTGTCCGCTGCCTTCGTATTAGTCCAGGACAGGCTTAAGTGGCTGGAGTTACCGCCACACTGCTCAATAGATTAAATCATTGTTTTTACAATGGGGCCATTCTCAGTGTGTAATTAGTTCAATACCTGTTGTGTAGACTGAAAAGACTGACTGACTGATTACTGGTCTATGTGACCGTCCTGATGCTCAAACTGTCCACTTCTTCAAAATGGAGCTACAGTATATGAAGTAGCTTTTTTTCTTTTATTTCATGTAGAAGGTACAGTAAGTTAAACATCTAAATCACCTTTGATCACAACTGATGTTGTAACTCATCAAATATTCAGTGCAGGTTTTACTATTTTTATCATGCATTTCATGAACACCACCGTGCCTCCATTTCCTTTATGACCAGGGACTTTGACCATGGGACTCAAATGCTGAGGATTAAATAAATAAAAAGACATTATGGATAAAATAGTCATACAAATAAACTGTGCAACATGTAAAAATGAACCAAACATTTGTGAAATGAATCAGGAAAGATGGTGGTGTTTGTTAACCTGTCTGTATAAAACCGGACCCCCAAACTATCCCTAACCTTAGTACTGTGCTGCAGGAGCAGATATTCAGGCAGAAAACATCTGTCAATATTTTACCAATACGTTCAGTATCATTTTGACAACTTGCCATTTGGTCACCACAGTCAACATTATGTTTGCTTCAAAACGTATTTACTGTTGCAAATTAGTTGATTGTAAATGTGATATCTAGGAGACAGGTTTGGCCATCTAGGAAGGTAGAATGTGAAGCTTTACGTTAGCATGCTTATGATTGTTTATGTGTTTATGTTTATTTGTGCTTTTTTTTTTGCTTGTGACAATTTATTTCCTAATTATTTATTTAGTTATGTATTTCTTCTTAAAAACTTAAGCTTTGATAGTTGACTTCCTTTTTCCTTTTGCATTTCTTCAAATGTAATTTAAAACTCTAAGTAAATGAAAAATCAGATGCAATCAGATAATACACATTATGATAATAATATTGATATATGGTATATAAGAAAAAACCTTAAATTACCAATGTATCTGGCCATGGCTATTGATCATACACAGGTTATTATTTTAGGCTTCACTCTAATGAAAACATCAATTACACTTTGAAAGTTTAGTTTAGTTTTTTTGTTCATAGCTAATTTTTTTTTTCTTTTTTGAATTCCACCATCCGTACTGAGACACCGCAACCACAAACACTTAAAGCTCTTCTATTGGTAAAATGGAGGTCACCTGATCCATTTTACACGATGTCCACTGAATTGTTTGCTCGAACGAACAAGTCACCATTCTGTCCCTGTTCTATTCGCCGTATATATTTCAGATTTGTATAGTGATTTAGGATTGTGCAGCTATTTAACAATTACAAATTCAAAATGAATTACTATGTATAGATAATAAGTATATATATATAAAATGTGAACTAATGAGGAGAAAGGCAACGGAAGTTCAGTCTGATTACCTCGAGAGAAATTAAATTCTTGAAATAAATTCTTTTGAAAATGCTCCATTTCCATTTGTGGGAAACACCTGCTTAGAGGATCAGAAAGGCAAAAGAGAAAAAAAGAAAAAGGCACAGCGAACAAAATGTGTTCTCAGATGTATCCATATGAGCGTGAACATTGCCTTAGTTCTACTCTCCTAATTTCAGAGCCAGCCCTCTCAGAGACAGGAAGTGTCAGACTCAGGGGGGTAGCATGTCGCTTGAATTGGAGCGTTTGCTCTTGGAGCCGGAGTCCCTCGCTGGCTACATGGATCCCCGCTGGAGCAGCCGAACAGGCCTAAGCCCCTCTTTTCTCAGCGTCTTCCCTGCGGATTAAATGGCTTTCGTTCGCCTCTTTTTCCTTCGCTCGCTGTCGACGGGAGTGGCGTTTCACTCCGTCTTCCCATGGCCTCAGCAGATGAGGCAGCACTTTTCTGTTTTTCTTCTTGCTCATTTGGAAGTAGCAAATGACCAGCAAGAACTCAATTAGCAACATGTCCCCTCTCCTGGCCGGGGGGTCCGAGGCGCCGCTTGTTCAGCCAGCGTCAGGGATCAAGCCGGCCCTAAGTGAAGTGACAGCAAGCGAGAGAAAAGGGTAAACGAAGTGTTGGGGGGGAGGCAGGCGGCATCTGCCCCCATACAGATTTGCTTAATTGGGTTTGACTCCCACAATTACAGGGTAATAATGGCCTTTTCAACTCGGCCACGTCGAAGTGAAAAGCAGTTGCTCCGCGCACCCGCATGCTGTCAGACTGGTTTATAGCAGAGAGCGAGCGACAGAGAGAGAGGGGAGAGAGAGATGGGGGAATTGGCAATGGACTTTGGTTAAGCAGTGGTTATTGAGTCTTTGATAGGACTCCAGGAGGCCAGGGCAGCAACAATGACAGAATTAATGGGCAAGGCACGATGAGAATGTCAGCTCAGCAGGGGGCTCCTGTGGCCTTTGAGCTGCCTTCTGACGCCTCTGTGATTGTGCTCTCCACAACGCTGTGAAAAGGCTTGACCTGTTTGTTGGTGGATCTGGTCTTGAATGCATTTTTTTTCTCCCTTTTTTACAAGCTATTGTGCTTATCATAGCGCAATACCCAGGAGTCGTCTTTGAATGAGCGAGCAATGCAATGCGGTCATGATCCACTGGACATAATTCTGCTAATGCCAACGTACACAGTCCTCAGATAATTAGATGCTTTTCAAAATAAGACTGGTGAAGTACACTCAAGCAGATTGGAGGGGACAGCTAAAGAGGCGGTATGCTAACTTCACCATAAAGCAAACATAACCTGCTGTAAGGAATCTCTAAGGAAAGTGAAGATGGCTGCAGAGAAAGACAAGGACAGGTAAACAGAGAATTTAAAGATGCAGAAACCCTAATTTCAGTCAAGGAGTTTGGGGATTGACAAACAAAAAAAAAAATCCTGGTTCAAAGGCCGAGAACCAAACCATGAAAGCTGCATTCTTGTGGCATGCACCTTAACTGTTATGCTAAGGTTATGGGTAGCCCCAACTACGGACCGGTGATATCATGCTACATGTGTTCATGGTGTCCTTTGGAAATGGTGATAATGACAGTAACAGAAATTGTTACTGGTATTGTTTCACAGCGTTTAGTAGCGTTAGTAGTTGTTTTACAGCGTGTAGTTAAAGTGTAATTTAAAGCTAATGACAGGATGAGTTAGAAAAATTCAAATAATCAAATCTTTAATCTGCAAACACCAGACACAAACACGCTGGAGCTTCAGTGTGAGTCACTGCATTTTAGCCCCACATGCTCCACACATGGTCTTACTGTTGCTTATTTGACTGGATTAGATTCGATTCTTTATTCACATGTTCACAGACTGGAATCTTGTGACCAGGAGGATTTTTTTTTTCTCCCTCTTTTTCTCTTTAAATCGTTCATTTTTACTTTCAGTTTAGGCTAAATTCGACCCTCTTCCTGAATAAAGCTTGGATTCAGAGTAGAGTTGTGCCTCAGAAAGTATGAATACAAGGAAATGTTCTCTGTGTGTGAAGCGTCAGTGTGTATAGGACAGCATGACACTCTTTGTGCACAGGAACAAAAATAAAAATCCACAGGTTTGATACACACACACACACACTCACACATAAAAAGTTTCCAGTGCGGGCCAACTTGTATGGACTTTAAAGCACCCTGCTGTCAGTCATGATTAGCCCTAACGATGGGCCCATTTTGACACTTCAGAATCAAGTCTCGGCAAATAGCCCTGGGAAGAGGAGCCACATGCTACGAGATGGCTTTTCCCTGATATAATTTGTGGCTGCAAATTACAAAACAGAGGCAGAAATAATGTGTAAAGTCAAGTTTGGTGAGGGAGAAAATGGAAAAATTTAGGGCTGTGTGCCACTCTAATGGATATCCTTGTGGCTGGGAGAAAATGGGACTCAATAATGTGTCCTTAATGCCTGCCAGCGCTGTTTCAGGGAACGTATCAGAAGAAATGTCCCCTGCCATTTCTGCAAGCAATCACTTAATGGGATGGGCAAATCTCAACAAAATTGATGCACTGATCTATTTCTGGGCTTGACAGATGGAATGATTCTGTGGCTCTTGGAAGACATAAAGAAAAAGGAAGAAGGCGAAGAATAGAACAGATAAAAACAAGCCTTTCACGATTCACTCAGCCACGCAGCATGCCTGCAAATGTTTGTGTGTGGCTTAAGTGCAGACACTGACAGGAATTTCAATTATTTAATTAGGGAGGGAAAATGAAAAGACTTAAGTGTTGTGATTTCTGCAGTCTTTCATAGATCAATCTAATGTGCGCTCACACTGGAAATCAACCAAGATGGAAGAGGGGCAAGTGAAGTAGCGTCTTCCTAAATCACGCAATTAAAATGGCAAATTAGTTTCTTGATATATTCATTTAAGTGGTTAAGTGGAAAGGTTTCTCTCCCCGTCCACGCAGCTGTCTCATGGGTGGGTGCAGAGAGGCAGAGCCATCCACCATGCTCTTATGATTAGAGCTGCCGTTCATTTGCTGAGAAAACACTGAAAGCACTTTTGCACAAATTAGCCATTTGAAGGCTTGAAAATTCAATTCCGAAGAGTTGATTCAAGCATTTAGGCAAAGCGTGGCTGGAACTTAAAGATTTAGAAGCATTTTGCCGGCTAATGTCGATAACTTTCAGAGGCCATTATAGGTTTTTTTGTTTTGTTTTTTTTTGTTTTTTTTGTTTTGGCCTTGTGCCTTGTGAGCAGCACAGCTGGAAAACACCAGCACTTGTCTTTTTTTTTTTGGCCAGTTTCCGTCACCATCACATTTCTATTCTGACATGCTGCACATATGAACATACTTATCTATAAGCTGTTTTCCTGCTGAACATTCTGTCCATAATGAAACGTCGCCTGATGCTCAGTCACTTGATCCATTAGCACAACGATGGATTGAAGCCTCTGACTGATGGGGTCTGTATATGAAGAGAAATGGACTGCGGCACTTAATTTACTGAGTGCGATATGCTGGTAAATATAGACAGAGGTAAATAACAGAAACAAACAAAATGAAAGAAATTAGAGGAAAAAAAATCTTATTTAGCATCTTTTTCCTGTTTAGACCTTTTCTCAGGATGGTGTCGCTGCCACTTTTGTTGCAGAAAATGTCACACCTTCATCATTCTTCTTAGCTATTTATAGTTTGGTGACCTCAGTATGGCCTTGCATGACTCCAACCTGAGCAGGTATAAGAGGACATAATCACTGAAAACACATGCAGTTGTGCACAGCCTTAAAGTTTTATGAAGACATCATAATTTAATCTTAATTTTTATACATTTGTTGTGTTTTGTATGTAAAAATCGAAGAAACCAGCTGTCAGATAAATGTGGTGGAATAAAAAGTACAAAAGTTGTCATGTAGAAGTATAAAGTAGCATAAATTTGAAGTACAAAAGTAATGTATCTTGGGATTCTACTTGATCAAAATGAACCACCTGAACCACCACAACAAATTGCCGGTTGTAAGAATTTCCTCAGCAAGAAAAGCCTGTAAATCCTGTAACTATGAAATCGAGTGATGAGTTACTCACTGAGACAGAGCTTTGAAACAACTTCCAACATTAAGACAAAAAGTAGCACGGGAGCTTGTGGATCATCTATGCTGGTGCACAAACAAGAAGCCCTTGTGACTTCACCCCAACAATGCAGACACGCCAGCCGCACACTCTTTGTAATTACTCTTGTCACATTACCTTTCGGAGTGCTGCGTGAGCTCCTTACCCACCAATGATGCCACATAAATGTAGACTTTCCATAACAAAATTAATCTCTCAAAAGCTGGATGGATTCAAGAAAACGTGGATTTGCTCTTCTGTCACAGAGGCATATTGTCCACTTTGATGGTGCATGGGAGGATATCAAATGCCCTCCTGGCTGCCACACTCCAGATGGAAGAAAATAGGCTGTGGTCTATAAAAATGAAGTTAGATGTAAGTACAGCACTCAAATCTCAGGGAGAAAAATGCTTTTTCTGGGGCATTTTGTTGTCAATTGGTCTGAGCAACTTGCTGTAATGCAGGTAATGGAGCTACTCTTCTCCTTTCATCTTTGGGGTTTGTGCCTGTGTGTGTCAAAGCAGAGGACGGCCTGGCTGGATATGGCGAAAGAGCCACAACAGGAGCAAATATAGCCAGATGATGGTCAGAATGAAGGAAACATCAAGTCAGAGTCAGAGTGAGGGGGATGTGTACCCCGCGTCAGCTGCTTCTTCAAACATCTGCCAGCTCCATTTACCTTCACTGCCTCCAATTCGGAAAGAATTTCAACACATTTCCAGTATTTCTGCAAGCAAATGTTGTAATATTACACAGCACTGTAACGAATGAACGAGAACAAACTGAGCTGGATTTCTGAGTCGTCACTGAAACACTATGAGGACCTTAACCTTTCACACCCGACAGCGACATGCATCAGGTTGTGTTAACACCTGACTGCACTTTTCTTTGCCTGCTCATAAAATCCAGCCACAGACACAAAGCAACATTAGCATTAACGTTTAAGGCAACCTGGTGGATGTAAGCCCCATTATTCCTTTATACAGTCACTACATCCTTTATCTTTTAGAGAATTTTACCTACCACGTTTTATGTATAGCATCCTAAGAAAGGAGGACAATGACCCTCAACAAACAGACAAAGCAACCAGGAGGTTTAGAGCGAGTGAGTCATTAGGGAATTTATCAAGTGTCTGATCATGTCTGTGGTTTGTAAACTGGCTTGTTTTCTTATATTCTAATCCCTATAATATAGAGACTGATTGAGAGACTAAAGGACCGTCTATCTGATGTGGTGAAATGAGAGCTGAAAGCTGACAAATGTGGTGGAATTCATGCTGTACGCACACCCAGAGGAAATGACAAGTTACCACAGCCACACCATATATGACCTATTCATGCTAACGATGCATCTCCAAGATCCAGTGTTTACATGTAACAGTAGTGACTGCAGTTGGGATCAGTGCAGGTTATTTCGACAGGCATCTTGACAGATATTTATTGATTAAATAAAAATCAATCACTGAAAGATGTTTGCTATGATTACAATTTCCACCCAAAATTGTCACAAGGTACAATGTGAGAAGAGCATAGAGGTTCTCAATTTAAATCAGCTGATCTGCAGCTGACAGGCACACAGAGCTCACAGCACTGCATTTACACTGCACCTCCTTTGTGATTAGTATAGACTGAAGTTCATTTTGCTTTTAAATGAGACATAAATCAGAAGCACACCATTTAACGCCTGGCTTGTCCTCCACTAAAGCCGGTTCAGCCCTCTACTTTCAATTAAAACCATGCAGTCATCAGTATTACTTCAGCTTGCCAAGCTTTGGCCGTTTCTGTTTTTTCAGCAGATTCCCAAACCACAAAACTGGTAGGTGCTGATTGGCCGGCGGTCGGCCCCGGGCCTATTGTCTCAGCGCTGTGTTTGTCGTAGCCCCGGTTTTCCCCCCATTCACCCCGTCAACTGCTGGAGCTATTAGCTCGCTGGAAATCTGCCTGTGTTGGCATTATAGGATCTTGTTGTATTTTGTCAGGCAGCCCTGTCTTCATACACGTCTTCATAAACAGGGGGTTGATCACGGTAAGCTTAATACAGAATTTTGTCCAATAACTGCTGGTGTTCATTTAGTTATTTCAATTTGTTTTTAGTTTGGTTTGTTTTTAGTTAGGCAGTGTTGCAGATATTAGCTGCTGCTGCTGCTGCATCAGAAAATATCACCAGTTTTTGTCTCCTTTTATTGTCTATATAATGTCTCTATATGCAGTGGGGTCCAAAATTCTGAGACAGTCTCATAAGATCCAGGGAGACGAACAGTGTCACTCTGCAGCCAATGAGGTGCAAATGTACAGAAAAGCTTAGCTGTTGATGTGAGCGAGTGTGAGCGTGGTGGATGAAATGGATGAAAGGATTTGTTTTAACTAAGTGATCACGGGACAAACATGCGCAGCCTCTCTCCTCTCGGTGGCTCGGGTTTTGCAGGTGTTTTCAGGAGTGTAAAAGATTTGAAGTGAGAGTTGAAGAATTTCTGTTGAAAGGCTGAGCGCTGTGATGGTGTGACTGAGAGGAAGCCATCAGCCTCGAGGTCAGTGCCGACCACGACCAAGGCCTAGGTGTGAAAGGATAGAAAATGAACTTAACTGTTGTTTCAGCGGGGGGTTTCATCCCTGGCTTTAAAGAAAAGGATAACTTCAAAAAATATGAAATCCAGCTTGCTGACTGAGCTTAATGCTGAATAAGAATTATTAAAATTCTGCATATGCTGCACAACATTGACATTCTGAGATTATTTTTCATTTGTTTTACATGCCGGGGATGAAATTGATTTAAAAAGCGCTTCAGTTTAGATTGAGACAGCTGCTGGAAGTTGCCAGAGAGGATGCTCAGGGGGAAAATGTGATCCAGTGGAAATATAGAGCTCTTCAATGAATACACAGAGCTCTTCAATGAGCATCCCGCTCAGGTTTCAGACATAACAAGATATATCTTTCTATCATCCTTTCCCCAAAAAACATCCATGACAACTCTCCATGAGAAAGAGAGGATGGCTGCAGGATATTGCATCCAGGTGGAACAATGAGCAATAGATGTATCAAGTATCAAAGCATCGCAGGATTCGATAGAGGCTGGACTTTGTGTGTGTGTGTGTGTGTGTGCGCACATTGTGAGTGGGGGTGTATGTAAAGCCTTCTTCAGGGACTGATCTCCCAGAGAACAAAGTGGAGCATACACACACAGGCGACCCCGCAGCTCAATCCAGTGGAAATAATATGTTCATTACAACGCAATTACTGACACTTACACCCTCTCTCCCTGAAGTGTGTGTGTGTGAGGTGGAGAGGTGGTGGTGGTGGTGGTGGTGGTGGAGGGGGGGGGGGGGGGGGGGGTGACCGCTGATTCTAAGCAACCTTATGTTCCTCTGTGTGTTCGTCTGCAGGTGCAGGATGTACAGCTTTATGGGCGGAGGGTTGTTCTGTGCAGGCGTGGGGAACATCCTCCTGATTGTTTCCACAGCAACCGATTACTGGATGCAGTATCGGCAGTCCAGCAACTACATGCACCAGGGCCTGTGGCGCTACTGCAGTCCGGGGAAATGCTTCCCACACAGCGACAGCATGGGTAAGTGAGGATGAAGAAGGAGTGGCGTGGACAACTGGGAAACTGCGAACTTCAATATTTTACAGTCAGCTCCACAAAACATTTCTGAGAGGTGGAGCTTCATTGGCTGTGGTGACGCTCAGTGGGTGGAGCCAGAGATTCAACATTGTTCAAAGTATTACAAGCCAGCAAGAAAACTGTCATCTGCATACTGTAAAATTGTAGGAAAATATTTCCTCATTTCTTCTCAACTATGGCAGGAAACGGCCTGAAAGGTTCTCTGGTGTATGTTTCTATAGCTGATTTAAACATGGAGGAGCAGCTGGGTTAACTTGTTAATGTGTGTGTACAGTCAGGCTGAAACGGGAGCATATAGGCCTCATAATGTCAGGTAACATCACTCTTACTGTTTACCTTTTTTTCTGGATTTCAGCCTCCTGTTGCTCACAGACATTTATCACTGTCACATAACACAAAAAATGCGAGGCCTATTTCCACGACACACCTGTGAATTACACTGACAATGTGTCTGATCCCAAAATAAAACGCTGTGTTACGGCTTATGGGTAAATTGGCTCCTGCTCATACACAACAGAAGAACCAACAAAATATACACGTTTCTAGAAGACTGAAAGCTGTTTACCATTCCTCATGGCATTGGTTTGCTAACATGGCCTGCATCTCAGATCAATCACCTCTGTTTACTTGCGCTGACCCCACCGGTGACTGACCTCTGACCTCGTCCACAGCCCACTTAGACGCCACCCGTGCCCTCATGATCCTTTCTCTTTTGGCCTGTTTCATCGGCATCATCATCGGCATCATGGCCTTCATCCATTACTCCTCCTTCGACAGGTTCGACAAAACCTTTGCAGCAGGCATATTGTTTTTCATCTCATGTAAGTTCAGCTCTTTTGTTTGTGTTCACTTTGCTGCTTGGGTTTGAGCTGTGATTTGCATTTGATTTGATTTGATTTGATTCCAACAGCCAAAGATCAAGACTCAAGGCAGGTTTTGGAAAAATCCAAAAATAATAACGCACTAATCATGAACTAATGGCTTTTTAATGACTCCATTATCAGCGCGATTTCACGACAAAGCACAGCTGCTTGTTGTGTTTATAAAAGACCTCATTCGTGACGGAGAGTTCTCATTAAGCTCCTGTTTTAAATGCTTTGTTTTGCATATTTCATTGTGGCCTATATTCAGTATAAGTTAGATCACTTGGTGTCAATCAGGGTACATCCACGGTCACATGTTCTAACTGAAACCTTCCTCTCACACAGTCTCTCTGAAACATTTCCTGTTTCTTTTGTCCTGTCCAGGCTTTTTTGTGTTTCTAGCGATGGCAGTGTACACCGGTGTGACCATTAACTACTACGGTAAACGCTACGGAAACTGGAGGTTCTCCTGGTCCTATATCATTGGCTGGGTGTCAGTGGTGCTCACATTCTTTTCAGGTAAACACGCATTCATTCACAAAGGTGCCATCAAACTCCTGAATTTGTCAGGGTCCCGCTCATACTTTTAACTCATTTGATGAATTTCACATTAAATCACATTTTATCTTTTGAAAATTCCACATGTACTGCACGCAAGAAAGAAAACAAACATCACAGAAAGTACGTAGACTCGCATTCTCAGCAGAAACCGGTCAAAACCATGCATGAGTTTAACCCATAGCCAAGCAGCTGAATCAATGATGTGACATTACAAGTAAGCGATGCTTTTAGTAAGCGCTCATCTCTGAATCCTCCTGCATGCTGTGCAGTACCTGCTGATCCGCATGCTTTTCAGTGTGCTGAATATGAAAACGCTTTGGAGAGGAACAGCATCCATACACTGAAAACACCACGATGTTAAACTGTCCTACTGCTCAGATGACCTCAGAAAAATCAGCACAATTTAAAAACTATGATAACTAACAGTGAGTCCTGATCAGTATGATCAGGCTGGTGACTTTGCTCCATAGACTCACATGAAGAACTTAAATGTCTCTGAATTCTTCTTCATCAAAATTCTGCATTATTCTCATGTATTGCTGTTGAATTAAAATTACACTTATTACACATAAATATGTATAATAAGTCAATAAACAGCAAAAAAAAAAACAAAAACAAAAGGATTCCCTAAATCACACGTAAAGCTTCTCCTTTCAGCTAACACAGATTGAAAGAATTCATTTTCAGATGCATGGAAGTGAAATGTCCTGCTGGATCGTTCAGACCTAACTCTGTCTTGTCCTTCTCTTCAGGTGTGTTCTATATGTGTGCCTATCGGATGCATGAATGCCCCAGGAGCGCTACCTCTCATTAAAAGGCTTTAACCATCCTCCACAGACAAGCGATGGACTGTGATGATGAGAGCTACATCGAGGCTGTTGTGTAGATTCTCACCATTAACAGAGAGGCAGAGTTTACCTCTGGAACACGGATGATCAAAGTTTCAGTGATTTCAATAAAACGATTGAGGGAAATGTGGCTCTTCATTTTCATCCACAGACAACTCTGCGTGTTTTGCTGAATTTCTTTAAATCTGATTTACTTCTCTGCTATCGGTGCATCCAGTGACAGTGTTTTTAGAGGTTAGACAGTCACTTTTGTGTCACTAGTAGATCATAAGATGATCTAAAGCCTTAAGATTTTTAATACTGTATGTCCATACTATAGACAGTTGTTAATCTGTCCTACAAAATCAAGTTCAGACCCGTCAGCATAAAAAAAAAATGCCCTGAAATTCAGATCCCCAAAAAAGAAAAAAAATTAGATGCAATGGCTGAACACACAACTACATCTAGATATATATTACAATATATCTTCCAATACCAAAATCTCCATGAAAAATATCTTAATGATGATTTGTTACAATGTCTTTGTTGATGTCTAACAGACATAACTCGCCATTCTGTAGACTACATAGAAGAAATGTGCTTGAAAAAAAAATTACACTTTAGATGAATATTATTGAAAAAAAAAAGATATCTTATACTAAAGACCCCAATATATAAAATACCACAAAACGTTATTCTGTTTCTAAAAAGCCAGTTTTCCCAAGTGAATTTATGTTTTAAACAAGTACTCTGATTTCTAAATTACAGAAACTCTGTAGAGGTAAAGGACCATAAAGGACTTGTGACGCTTTACCCAGGATTTGTAGTGTTATTTATGTAAACCCCAAACTGCCCCTGCAGACACATTTCACTGAGTTTTCCTCCTCTCCATCCTTTTATTCCTTTCCATCTCCGTTCACCACCACCACCACCACCAGCAGCACCGGCCTCTGTAAACACTGTAAACCAAGTCTGCGCCAGCGCACTGCTGCAAACCTCTTATCCAAACGCGCCACTTAACGCAGTGACGCACTGCCTCGACCGGCTCAAAATGTTTTTACTTAATGAAATGGGCACCAAAAAAAAAAAAAAAAAAAAAAAAGCCGCTTAACCGCGCCTCCAGACGGGATCCTTAAGACGATTTCATCATCATTTGTTTCATTTACTTCTTTAATTTTCCCCTAAAAAGCAACTTGTTATCCTGGTGCGCTCCATAAAAAGGGGATTGACGCACAGCCAGGTGCAGTGTGGGGTCACCTCCATCTGCTGCTGCGGCCATGTCTTTAAAAGCGCCTTTCTTTTTCTGCTGCTATTCTTTAACTTCACCTTTAGTTAAAGAAAAAAAAAACCCCAGATACGTTGTGGTTTTGACTCCTGGAATCTTGATTTTATTTAAAATAAATAAATAAAAACTTTTCCGACCGGATCTGAATCTTATCATGAGGAGGAGAGTGTAAAAATAAATAATAAACAAGTAAATAATGATTTTCTTAGAAGATTGTGCACATTGTGCAGCAGCATTAGCCTTGGATGGAAGTTATTACCGAGAAGTCTAATTACATCAGGTAGCTCTAATGCACAGACTTCACCCAAAGTCTGTTTGATTTGCAAACCAGCGAACTGCATTTACATTTTGAGCCATTTAACACAAACCTATGCAAACTAATGCAGCACAACAGAGCTTTTTCCAGCGTAACTGATTCCCTGTAATTAATTTGTTCTGCAAATTAATCAATGCATCTGATCAAATGGAAATCCTGTCCTTCAGCCCAAGGATTACAACTTCCGCTCTAACATCTCCCTTAATTGCCTAATAGCATTGCAGCCGTGAATTCTGCCTACATTAAGACACTTTCACATTAACTGGCCCTGATTGGAAATGTGATGACAACACCATATCAACAAATTACAGCGCACCGCTTTCTTTGGCAAATGGGCACAGGAGCGCCACTTGTACTCTCCCAGATTTTAATACCGACAATTACAGCCAATTTGGGCGGAATTACTTAGACAGACCTGTAGCGGCCTAATCCTCCCGCGACACTACTACTGCTGCTACATCACTCGATTCAAAAACTACTAACACCAAGGAAGAGATCGGAGGGATTTTTTTTTCTCCTGGACAATTAAAAAAAACAACAACTCGAGTTTCAGGATGAGTCAATCTAAAGTTTTGCGTGATCAGGTCTGATGGCTCACAGAGTCAGTGTGGAAATATAATGTAGCAATAATCAGAGAGTGACATGAAATCACTGAAGTCTGATCTTATTATGGGGATATTATTTAAAAAATATATCACAGTGATTCTATAAGAAATAATGATAATAATAATTTTAGCATTTTTACGTGAGAAAACACACAAACGTGTAACCTGACAGAGCCTGTAAATGTGTTTTAGCAGCCACTGGTAGCAGTGTAAGCTTCACCACCATGAACAGACTAACACCATGAAGCCATAAAGGCGCTGTTATCTCCCAAAGCCACTTCCACCAGGCTGAAGACGAGCTGTGAGCTGCTGCACAAATATTCAAGTGCTTCAGTCAGGAGCTCTGTTAAATGATCTATACCTTAACACTGTCTCAGTCACCAGCAGCCAAACAGACCTGAAAAGGCTCTTAGGCCCACTAAAGTCAAACAAATAATAATAATAATAATAATAATAAGCTACCACATACAGACTGAGGCGGATTGCACCATTGCATTGTTTCCTGTCAAATATGCTAAAACCAGCAGAGCCTGCTGTGGGTTAGATTCCATGTGGGAGCAGGCAGGCCCCACATCCCTTCGTGTTCATATTTAAAGTAACCTTTCAGAATAATTCTGTTTGGAAACTATCTGAGTATATTTAAGCTAAATAATAGTAATTCTTCCTCAGCCACCACATGAGCTCAGCTACGAGCCAACGACTGTCTGTCCAAATAAACTGAGCTGCGGTCACAGGTGCGCACGCTGCTTATCTGGAACCTCTTTTTTTTTTCTTTCCTCTCCAGCTTCGAAAGCGTCTCAGCCAATCAGAACACAGGACCAGCCCTTCAACGGCTTCCCCCTTCCCTCTGCCCCACCGCCCATGCGGAGCTCTAATTGGCTGATGCGCAAATCAATTTCCCCCCAATCCCGCTCCTGCCTGGGAATAAATACTTGTCGGATCTCTGCCCTCCCACTGATTTCTATGACACCGATCGCGCACAGGGAGCTGCATTTAAGCCTGTAGGACTTGGTGGGTAGATGCTGATGCAGGTTTAAAGGCTGGGGGGAAAAAATATAATATTAATAATAAGAAATAAGAAAAGCAAACTAACATCATGAGTATGAACTACGCGTCTGCGGCGCCCACGCAGAGGTCGACGTCGTTTTTCATTGAGGACATCTTACTGCACAAACCTAAGCCGCTGAGAGAGGTCATTCCCTCGCCCTTCTGCAGCTCCCTGGCCTCCCGGATGCCCATCCTGGAGTATGGATACCCACTGATGCCGACCCCAATACTGGCGCCACACCCGCACCATCCTCTGCACAAGCCAGAGCATCACCAGTACTTCTTCACATCTGGTAAGCACCGAGGAGCATGCGGGGCAGAGGCAGAGGCCTCACAGGGAGGAAACTTGTGTCACATTTTCAGTAGGTTATTACAAGGATTCAAAAAAAAAAGAAATACTGCAGGAGTCTGTTTCCTAAGGCTACAAACCAACCAATGTAAAATAAATAATAATCACTCTAAGAATAAACATCAGATCTTTGCCTTTTCAGAGGGGGAAGTCATTGTTAATATTCCATCTATATATAATTTTCTTTATAGAATTTTGGTGACAGACGGACTGAAATGGATCCTGTCACATATAAAATGATGTGAATCATCAGAACTAAGCTGAGCTCTGATCTGCAGACCTGAGCACCTCACACAGTAACAAGAACCAGCAGGTTATTTTTTTTTTTTAGTTTGACCTTACTTCGATTAAACTGATATTTAAATAAAAAAAAAAAAATAAACTTTTAACTTACAAACTTTGATTAATCTTAATAAAAACAAAAAGAGAATTATTATTGATGTGCTCACTGTAAACAATAAGGCTGAGCTGAGTAATGGATTTTTGCATTCACTAAAAATCATTTCGTTACAGTGAACACGGTTGGTCGGATGTATTTGTTTCTGTTTGGTTATTTTTGTTGTTTTTGTTTTTAAGTCACCTTTTTCTATTCCCTGTCTCCTGCCCCCCCTCTGTAGGGATGCAGATGCCGGCGTTGTTCCAACACCACGCAGAGTTACCGGGGAAGCACTGCAGACGCAGGAAGGCCCGGACGGTTTTCTCTGACTCGCAGCTGTCCGGCCTGGAGAAGAGGTTTGAAATCCAGCGGTACCTGTCCACACCTGAGAGAGTGGAGCTGGCTACGGCGCTCAGCCTGTCCGAAACGCAGGTACGCACGCACGCACACATTCACACACTGGTACACACACCCCAAAATGAAAAACAAAAAAACATATATATATATATATTAAAAATCACTGAGCTACAGTTAGAGGACGAGCTGGAGGATAGTTAAGGAGTCTGCTCGGTGCGTGATGTCTTTGTGTAGGGAAAAGTGCGTGTTTCTGACTTCTGAATGTTGTGTATGCTTTTGGCGAAACAAACCACAAATCATACATGTAAATATAAAAAATAATAATAATAATAAATCACAAAAACAGCATTGATATGTAGCTATTAAACACACAACGGAGCATGATGTTAGACAGAGTTAGTGTGTAGTCTATATATTGTATAAGAACAATGAAATTTGTTATTTCACACCCTAAGAATTGTGTATGTGTAATTCTGATATAATAGTAAATGCATCAAAAACATTCAGGGAGTAGCTCATGTTTCAATGTGCACGAGTCAATCCAATATTCAACAGAAACGGAATGTGGTTTATATTTTTCAATCACTGAAAAAATAAATGTAGAACTAATTTAGTTTTTATTTTTGATAGGTTTAGGGATTTCTTCCTGATTCCAGGCCAATAATACGGTATATTAAACTACAGATATTTAGGGAGCCTTTCTCATAATTCACAACTTTCGTACCCCACCCGTTCACCCCCACCCTCTCTCCCCCCCGTGCAGGTGAAAACGTGGTTTCAGAACCGGCGGATGAAGCACAAGAAGCAGCTGAGGAAAGCGCAGGACGAGCGGAAGACCCCCGGAGATCTGGAGAGATCCGCCGAGAACTCCAGCGAGAGCGAACTGAACGACAAGAGCGCGGAGGAGCTGAAGCAGCACGGACTGGAGCCGGACTCCTACATGCTGGAGGAGGAGAACGACGACGACGTGGACATCGAGGATGACATTTGCTCGCCGGATCATCTACTATAGTAGGCTGCAGAGCTGCTGTCACACTGTACATGTACTGTAGATAACACCCTGAGTTACTGTTTTAAAAGCTGGGGGGGGGGGGGGGGGCTAACCATACAATGTCAATATTTATTCAAACATGCAAAGTGGGCCTGCTGATTTTTATTTTTAGGAAATTTGCGTGTTGTTATTTTATGTCTGAGGAAACAGACTATATCACGCTGTCGTCATTTATTATTATGATTATGATTATGATTATTATTCCTAAAAATCTGGACATTTATTTGTCGCATCATGTTACGCCATCCTTTTGCACTTTTATCGCAAGATAAGAACATTTCCATGTTACTTTTTGTTTTTTCGTTATTATATTTTTTCTCCCTAATTATTTCCGTTTGACATTTGACCATGTATTTACATTATTCACATTTTATTTGTCCATATTGTTGGACGTTTCGTGGATGGCTTTTTTTTTTTTTTTTTGAGTCGGAGGCTCTGTGCTTCAGTAGCCTGACTGCCGTTTATATTTTGTGTGTAAATATCTATAAATATATATATAGACTATAAATAATGAATCGGTAACCCGGCTCCGTTTGTTCTGTCACAGTTTTGATATATATATTTTTAAACTACCGGATATCTCATTTTTATTTACTGTTTATATTTTCCAAACTCGACTGAGCAGGGGTGATTCAGGAGAGTCTAAAAAAAAAAAATAATAATAATAACCGCATAAATATACTGTATAAAACATAGTGTTTACAGCTGAAGCTGCGCGTGTGATCCTGTTGTCACGGTCAGCTGTTCAAGTGAGTGCAAACGGCTCTTTGGTGTAACCACTTGCATTAGGAACCAGTCTTCACAGCGTGGAGCTCGCAGCTTTGAATGGGAGGCTGCTTGTTCTCCGCTGGGTTTCCTGCGCGGTGGCCTGCAGCCCGCTGCGCTTTCAGCCAACACACACACACAGAAACGCACAGGACCGACAGCAAGAAACTCCAAACAGCCAGCAGCGCTCAAACTTAGTCCAGGCTGCACGAGAATAAGATGATTGCTGTGTATTCCTCTGTAAACGCGAGGCCCCCCTGAAGCCAGCCTGCTTCACTGATCTGTGTCCACTGTCATATTTGTGGTTAAAGGATGCTTAGTTGTCTGCTTCGTTCAGCAGACACCGGTGATCGTTCACAAACGGCAGTAATTGGAATATTTTATTCTCTAACATAGGGATGTTAAAACATTCAATATGTATTTTAATATTTAATATTTTAATGTACAAATAAATTAAACAGTCCAAAAATAGTTTAGGTTTAAGAACTGCAATCTTTTTAAATCCACTGGGTACAAAATTAGAAAAGAATAAAAAAAAATAAATAATAATAATAATAATAAAATCAACCCAACAAACAGATTCAACATAATTTTAGAGCATCTTGTCGTTTTCTTGTGACCATTCTGAAGAACATCGCTCATTATTTCTCTAAGGGATTGTCTTGTTGTGTAATTTGGTGAGGTCATCCCTGGGTGAGCTGGAATTCACAGCAGCAGTGAGGTTTTTTTTTTTTTTTTTTTTTCATGTGTCCTGATAAATACAGTGGATGCCAGAGGGGAAGAAAAAAACAAAAAACAAAAACATTAAAATAATTTTTGTGCTAATTCTGTGTTCATTCATTCATTCACAGATAAAGTAAATTGTCACTATTCTGTGCAACAGGATATTTCATTCAACCCCTTTTTTTTTTTTTTTTTTTTTTTTTTTTTAAATCTTTTTTTAAATCTTCATCAACAGATGTCCAAACACAGCTGCTGTAAGACTGTGGACGCAGATTCACACTACAACCTGCTTAGATCGCTGTACTAAACTATTTACTGTCCAATTATTACTGTGGCAACAGTGGAGGCTAGAAGGGCAGTAAGGTATTTATTGTAATCATTCTTTCTTTCTGAAACAGGTGTATAAGAGCCACACAAACATATACATTTCAGAAGCTTAAGACTGCTTTATTACATGTATTAAATTATTTTCTCACAAGCTGCATCTGTCACTGGACATTTGCACAATAACATACAATCCACTCTTGTCCTTCATACTGGATTTGCTGTCCTTTCATACCTTTTTCAAAAGCAATTCATGTCATCTTCAAAATGTGATTCTGATTAACAGGCAGCAGGAGGGGGGGGGGGGGACTATGTAGAGAATAGGCCATGCAGAAGGTGATCAATTAAAAGATTAAGCGTTTTGCAACACATGGACGCATCTGCATTTGGGCCTAATAGCAGGGCCATCAGCTCATTTTCAGGAAGCTTGCCGCCTACTGAAAGCGCACTTCTCACATCAAAGCCTCCACGTCTGCCTTAGTTTCCCAATGAGCAGAAAGGGATGCTAATTTGGCCCCCTTCATGTATAGCAGTGAAAGACTCCTTCAATTAACTGGATTTCAATGGCAAAAAACGAGTAGGTGGGACCAAAAAAAAAAAAAAAAAAAAAAAATGATGCAAAGAGACTGGATAGGCAGTGTTTCTCATTAAATTAAAAAGGGCTTCGCCATTTGTTTCCAACCGCGCATCTGAGGACTTAACACTAAAAACACAGAGCTTCAAAGAGTCCATGATGGGTTAAATAGAGACTATAATCTAATTAAAATATTGCACAGAGGTAAATAGTGCTTTGATAATGATCTGAGGGTTCAATTAGTAAAATGAGCTGCTTGACAGTGGTTTGTGTTGGAGGAGGAGTTACCATGTAGAACATGGCTACAAGACACAGGAGCAGGACCAATGGAAGGACGAAAAATCAGACCCAAAGAATGGAGAGTATCCAGATTATTCTATGTTAACCTGTAACATAATTAATGTAATATGACTAATAATTATAATAATATAGGAATCAAATTAAAAATAGAGAGGGGGCATTAGCTAGTGGTCTGGGATGATTGGAAGTGAAATTGACAAAGGCTTAGTGCTGTTGCCATTCAGTCAGTAGATTTTCAGTGACATTTCTCTCTTCCTTTTCAATGACACAGCTTCACAGTAATATCTGTCTACTGAGCAGGTACATACCTCTGCATACACTTAAACCTGATCATGAAATAAACTAAGTAATATTGTGTATGAACAGAACTACCAGACTCAATTAAATGTACCAAACCTACGTTGTATACAAAATCTCAAATCTTTATCAGTCTGATTATAGACACGAAAGGCCTGACAGCACTGATTTCACAGTGCAGAGATTCAGTCCTGCCATTTAGGAAATGCTGCTCTGTGGGGGGATCATCTTTATCCACCTGATCTCTTACAGACTCATGTCAAACATTATTTCTAAACACTTCTTTCATTTCTTTTTTTTCGCTATAGGTGTCACATAGATAAGAGCCACGTCAGAAAATATAATGAGTGCCTTACAACTTATTTTAACCGAGACTGCACTAACTATGGCCGATGTGTTAGGGGTGCTTTACAGAGAAGATAATATTAAAATACTATCAAAACCTTCCCCTTTGCGTTGTGCGACATATAGCACAGCTATTTTAAGAGCAACAGTCCTCATCGAGACTGTGCATCGAAGTGAAGGAGAAAGTAATTAAACAATATTACACTGCCTGATTATGAACACATGACACTACCAACGGTATTACCACACTAACAGTAAGCTAAATCCAACTCTAAACAATGACCAATGAAAAGACAGGCATCAATGGTTAAAACAAAAAACTGAAATTATTTTTTTATATTGTTGATATTGGTGCAACCCTAAATATATGTACATATTTCTTTTATGTATTTATTAAAACTTGTCGTTGTTGATATCAATGTAGAAGACAAACATCTTGTCAGTGACTTTCCTCATCAGGCTTTGACACTTTGAAAGCATTTGGTCTGTATGTGATGAAGGAACAGCACCCTCTGTTTGTGCACTGAAGCAGCCCAGTGAATTTCTTTGTAAAATCTGACCTGGTGACACACAATGTCAAAAGCAACACAAGGCACTGGCTGAGGCTGCCAGTCTTCTCAGAGATCACCTTTATCTAACACTAATGACATGGTGATGTGACTCTGGGCCTAGCAAATTTACCCTGGAGTACAAACATCTATGTTTGGAACTGGGTTCCGTGGACTGTGAGTGTGAATTGTACCTTGCCTCAGACTGCGTGTACTTTTCTGAAGAGGGCCACAGCCTGCTTTTCTTCTTCATGCCGTTTTCTGAGGAGATCCAGTCTGGTCAGCTGGTTCACATCCATGCCCAGACAGTACGCAGCGCCCTCAGTGAAGCCTTCAGACTGCTGTTTCATCCTCTGTTTTGGTGGAGGCTGTACAGGGGGTTTGGCTATGGTCTTTGCATATTCCAAGGCCTTAGAACAAGAGAAGACATATACATGTATGTTAACGAACTTAATCATTACAAACTGCTTTCAAAAAAAAAAGGAACCAGTCCTCCAGAGATGTCTGTAAAACATCTGTCCACCGTGAGCTTTCAAAAATGTGTTAGGGCTGCATTTCTCTTTACAGTACAGTACTAGCTGCACACCATGGCTGTGGACACATTAAACCGTAGCAAAGTGCATGTTCTGTATAATTCTCCTTCAGTGACAGTGTAAGAGTTGAAGGAGTTCACTTTGTGAAGCATTTCAAAATATCAAAATTCCTCTGAAACCTCTATGTTATCACAAAGAAAGATTAGCGGGCTATAAGCGAACCATGGTAACCTGCTGCACACTACCTGGAGAAGCTGTGCTGGAGCAGGTGACCAAGATTACTTAGTTATTGGTAATGAATAAAATAATGTTACATAAGTACGGTGCTGACTGACAACCATGTCCTCAATTGTGGGGCTGGTCAAAGTAGAGAGAGAACAGGTATGTAATCCAGCAACATGTACTGTACTGTCATACTGTATACTCACTGTAATGCTTCATATTACAGTCATTTAAAAAAAAGACTTAGCCAATCTTGTGTCTTGCATTACTGTGTTTTTCCCCACATAAGACAGCAGGACTACCTCACAGGGGTGGCAGAGGGCCCCCTTTTCACAGCTCAACAGGGGGAGGTTGTTTGCACCATCGTCATAGCAAATAATGCCATTACACTAAGGGAGACACAGTGCCATTACAGAAGACAGCAATGTCTTTGAAAACATCCAGTCTGTTAAAAAGAAATATCGACAGCACAAATGCTTGAAAAGAAACACGATGAGATGAGCATAAAACATGGGATGGCGACAGAGTGAAGGAGATATGGTGCAGTTAAAACAGTAACTGTACTTTACAGTAAATAGTACAAGTGTGACCTGTACACATTTTATATGCCTGTAGAAAAGAGCAAGCATCTGATGTTACTGTGTCTTGTCCAAAAATGAATATACATGTAATTCATAAAACTACTTTTGGATCTTTGGGGATTTAGCATATAATGGAACTATAGAGCATCACAGATCACAGATAGAGAGATATCCGATGTGATGTGGATGACAGTCCATGGCCCGGCAGACATCAGGAGGTGTAGAAAGACTATATTTTTCCCTTTATTCAATACAGTGCTGTAAAACAGTCTTGACATAATCTGGCAACAAATTTCAGTACAAACAGTAAAAGCACAAATGAGACTCATGTTCAATCTCTTGCAATGATTTTATCTATTCTAATATTTCAGTTATGTGTTTACATTATCCTGCAGTGCAGTACTTTATCAAACTGAATTATCATGTTCTGCTCAGCGGCTGTGTGAGGCCAGTTTCAGCAGTGTTCCCAGGTACCAGGCTGGAACCACAGTGAGATTCTCCCTGGTCTCGTGCACGCTTTCTTTGTCATTTTGTTTTGTTAGAACTTGTCTCTCTCTCAAGCAACCATGAGTATAAATGACTGCTCTGAAAGAGACATGTGCTAGGGTTCACACATGTGCACGCACACTCAAAAAGTAAATACACACACACACACACACCTTCATCCTGGGAACTGTCTTGTCACTGCCTTCCAGGTCCTTGGCTGGTCGAAAGGGATTCCTATTTATCTTTTTGTTCTGCTCGCGGATCACATTTGAATACAGCTTCTGTCGTTTCATTTTCTCAGCCTGATGATGGTGAAGGAGTGAGAGAGAGAGGGAGGGAGGGACAGGGGGGAGGATGGGGGGGGAGAAACAGAAGCAGATTATAAAAGGGGGTTTAATTAACTGAGCCATTTCTCCCTTAAGGCCCTTCTCTTTGTGCATCCCCTCAGCCGAGCCTCTCCACGCAGCCCAACAAAACCAAACACTGCTAGCCATTCAGTGGGCCTATCAACATTTACACATATCATTCAATAATAGGCTTGGCCCCTGGAGAAGCACAGGGCTCAGTCTAGTGTAAATTGGCCAAACATGCTCACTTTTTACAACTGGGGGGTTAACAAAAGATATATCAAAGCACAAAGAACACTTAACTTCTTAGAGGTCCTCTCATTTGCTTTGTGCATGTAATTTTATCTGTGGAACAGCACGGGAGCCTTTAAATGATAAACTCGGACAACTGGAAAAGGGTCTGAGTACACACACTGGCACTAGTGGATGATCAGGATTTAGGCACAGAGGACAGATTCAAAAACTGCTGATCGTATTTGTTCAAAATAATTTCTAACTCTGAAATTTTTAACATTTTAATTTAACTTTTTTTTTTTTCTGTATAAGTCACTCCTTATAGCTGTTATAACAGAAAATCAATATAACCTTTTGGTACACAGGGCAACTTTTGTATCCTGTTCTTGTGTATTAGCCTCTTGTCTTTGGCTAGAAACATTGATTAAAGGCCAGAGGGGTTCTCATACATGGAAAGCAGCTAAATGAAATGCTCTATAGTTCATGTTTACATGCATGTAAAAAAATACAAGAAAACATGGAGCCTGATGTGTGTCCTCCTCCTTGCTTGCTTCCAATGAGAGTGACTCCACTTTTCTCTCTCTCAGTCAATACTACAGTTTGTTTTAGCTTTTGTGTTCAGCTTATTTAGCTTGCCTTATCAAGAGATATGCTCCTGAGAGTAAAATTACACAATATCTTCCTACATGTGAGGAGAAGAAGAAGAGTTAGAGAGGCTGCCAAGGTACAGAAACACCTTTCTGTGGCCAAAAAGCAGAACGGGCCGCGTGTGTGAATATGTGTGTGTGTGCCTGTTTATGTGGGGTCTGTCTGTCTGTCTGAGGGGCTCTAGTTTTACCAAGAACCAGGTCCAGGGTACTTATGATATGATTTTTCAGCTTAATCCACATATTGACCCATTTTGGCTTTTTTATGATAAACCAGCCACTAAGCATCCACCATCTTCAAGATGCTGCAGTTTAATTGGATCTATATTTATTGCATGCAATCAATTCTACACCTGATGTCTGTGTAAAAACTGCAACAACTGTAACAAAAATACATTTTCAGGATATGGTACCACCCTCCAAACACCAAGGACAGTAAAACCATTGCCCTCAAAGCCATGTTGATTATCTTGAGAAGAACCTCTGGATAAATGAAGCTGCTTAAAACAAACTGGTTGTGAAGGTCAAAGGGGGACTGACAGTTCCTCCTGATCTGATTCTGTCAGAGACTGCAGGTCAGTACTTACTGTCTTTTCCATGGCTGTGTAGTCAGGATGCAGGCCTCGCAGATTTATATCTGTCTTCAGCTGCTTGTATGTCTGTTAAATAGACAGACAGACAGATAGATAGTTTGAAAGCTGACAATAACTAAAGCCTATTTGTGCAATCAAACATCAAGTGACACTTTTGATAACTTAATTTGAAGCAGACTTTTGTCTGAACTCCATTTGTTTTGACGGCTGTCAACATGGCAACACGGCACAAACAATACTGCAATTTTGGCTCATTTTGATGTTTCTCATTGGCTTCAAATGGTACCAAAAAAAAAAAAATCACTAATACAGCAAATGATAGACAAATGGCTGGCAGATGACAGGGAGAGAGACTGCCACTGTGTGAGTGACACAGTCTTCACCAAACATTTTCTAACTCTCCTCGCTGCTTATTTGTGCATCTCTCTAGCTTACAGAAATGTACAAGACACAGACAAATCAAATATGATAGCACACTACACTACACTATAAGAGGGAGCCAGAAAGTGCTCAGCTATTTGAGAAAGATTTGCCTACTGCTGATATACTGAACGTAGAGGTATACTACTTTGTCCGACAACAGTATAGACATACCGTGCCTTTAACTATCCTTGAGAGAAAATCTGATCAAATGGGACACAATGACCTTTTGTGCATCTATTTGGGGCGTTCTTGACATGATAAAGCCTGATTCTATTTCATGCTCAGCCACACACACACTAACTGTTTTTATGTTAGATATGCTAGTGACGTGACTCCATGAATAGCAATGTTGGTATTTTGGCCGGTACACCACTTTGGCCCAAACTGAAATATCTCAACGACTACTGGATGGATTATCATTTGGTACAGATACCCAAAGGAAGTTTCCTAATGACTTTGGTGATCCTCTGTCTTTTTATCAAGTGACACCAGGAGGTTAAAGATTTCATTTTTTCAGTGAATATCTCAAAATGTACGTGATGGACTGGCACAAAGGCACATGACAATGCATCATAAAGAATTTGCTGATCAACTGACTTTTCATCTAGCACCACCATATCACGTGATTGTACTATATAGCAAATGCCAGCCTGCTATCAGACTAAACTAAGATGGCGATTGTGGTAAACCTGCTAAAATTCATGTTCGCATGTTGGCATTGTCATTAGCATTTAGCTAAAAAAAAAAACACCACAGAATGTAAGTTACAGTATCACTTTGCATGTGTAGACTCTTGGTACTGTTCGATGATACCTTTACATTGAAGTGATTAAACACAATCCTTTCTTGTGCACTATACTTCACTGAGATCACCTCTCAAACAATATGTTCACCACAGTTATCTTTTTCTGTGGAAATTTGTGTATCTGTCAGCAGCAAATTATAGTGGCTGTGTAGGTCACACTCACTCCTCAGTTTATTTCAACTAACGCAGAAACCTGTAACTGTTTTCCATTAGTTTGTGCCCACTAGTGTTTTTAACCTAGGGAAGCCCAAACTTCAATAAGCATGAGGTTTTACAGGATTTTGCTAACAGTGTTTCCTTAGCAGGCTGATATGATACAGAGGTGCTTCTCTCACTGATGGGGAGCTGAATTGAATTGAAACAAGTAATATGGGTGTACATGGAAACAGATGTACTATATACCGTTCCTTCGCAGGTGCTGCTGATGAATTGTGTGTGACCACGTGTACATGGGTGCATGCAATCCACAAGCTACCCGAGACAAAAGGGAGCTAATCATTCCAGATTGTACTGGCTCCTTTTTGGCAGGGGGATTTCAGTTTGCCTCAGCCATCGGGCCACGGACACAACAGGGTACCTTTCTTTCCAAGCCCTCTCCCTTCTCTCCCCAACCCCTAAGTCACGCTCATCTGCTTTCATGCCCAGGCTCTGCAGCCAGACTGCTTTACAAACTGAGCCTGTAATCTTGTCAGACATGATGGCTAACATGGTGGGAGAGATGGGAGGTCAAGGGGTGGGGAGTGGTGGGCACCACAGGAGAACAATGTGAAGGCTCCAGTGTGAATACAACCCAAAGCATTTAATCATATGTTCTAGCCTTTCCTGGGTGAACCTAACCCAACTGTTAATTTTAAGGTGGTATCACTTTATACTGTTATTAATAACATTATTGGCTTTTTCCTTCCACAGTAATTTAACAATAAGTTCACACAGTACTGAGTTACATTGCACACTGATTTTAATAACTGACAAACCAAGTTTGTCTGAACGAAGGAAAAGGCAGGACTGCTGAGTCACTTTCCACTCAGGACCCAGTGGCACAGCTCAGTCTCACAAACAAAAAAAAAGAGAGGGGGGAAAATCAACAACAGCGAAATCGTTAAATGCAAATGGGCATCTTTAGTCTCCCTGCGCCTCACAGACTCTCTCCCTTCTAATCACCTTATCCTCTAACACATCTTAAAATGGCTTTTCAGAGCCTGCAGCTTTGTGGGTTATATAGTCATCATCTTATAGCAATTAAGTGTATCTTAGTGGAGCTGGACAATTAACCTGATGTTTTATGCCCCCTGTCACCAGAACACTCCTGCAGGATTAAGCAGCCCCTGCATGAAGACAGCTGAGGGGATTATTTGGGGACTTCAAAGGGGCATTTGTTTGTGTAACCCCTCGTGTATGTGGGGATTAAAGGGGAATGCCACTCAATTGTAGAATTCATGTGTCACTTTTGTTAGGTGAAACTGCGTAATTTGTTCTTATTTTTCTAACTTGAACATGATTATTCAGTGTGCACTGAGTGGGTTTTGTGACCCCTGAGCCCTGTTTAAAAATACATGGGGACAGATGAACTAGAAATTCCACTGTAAACTTTTTGTTACTTTTGCAAACTTTTCACATATATTTGTGTATATATATATATATGTGTGTGTGTGTGTGTCTATACATATATATATATATATATATATATATATACAGTCAAGCCTGAAATGATTCATACACATATTCATTTTGACTTAAAGTTACTTTTAAATGTAAATAAAAGCTGAGAAATATATTTTTCCACAATGATGCCTCTTGTACATCGTCTTATTATCTTCTGGGAGACGCCTGTGTCATTTCCAATCAAGAAAACACTTGCTGGTTGAATAAAAGTAACTTTAAGTCAATTTGGGCTATGGCCATGAAGAGGGGTTGCATAATGGAATTATTAATTAATGATGTTAATGATGAGAGTAAAGCATTTTTATGATGAATTGGGACCACATATTTTCATTAAGACCAGCCATAGTGTGCATGCAATGCACACTAATGGTTAGCACATCTCAGTGCCTGATTGACACCAGGTGCTCACAAACACTAACCTTACAAGTAGCTTTCGCCCTCAGCTGCTTCTGTTTCTCCATCTGAACCAGGTAGCTGTCAGAGCTGCTTCTGTGGATGGGGTAGGCTGTGTTCACACTCTGACCAGAGCTCATGTTAGATTCTTTTCCTGTTAGTGGCCTTTCTATAGGTGGAAGAACTGTGTATGAGCCCAGGCCCTGAGACGAAGCAGTGGTGGGTGTCCTGGGGAGGTTTTGCGAAAACTGTTTAGTATGAACCTCATTTGAACTCCAAGTCTGGTCCTCTCCTTCATAGGATAATGCAGCTGTCCTGAAACACAGAATTATTGGTGCATAGATAATGAAGGCTCCCATGATAACAGACTACACAATAAAATCTACATAGCAATATTATTGCTATTATTTATACTATTGTATATATTACACATGCCTATATTTGTGTATCAGAAACATATTTTTCAACTCATTGTCTCAGTGCTAGTGCTTTTCATTTTACACAGACTACAGGTATGCTGTCATTTGTCATATGTTGTACTGTGATTGCTCATGTGTCTTTTCCATGAGAACCTTAAAAGAAATATCTTCCTCATATATCTGGTCAATAAAAACACAGTATAAATGGTTCACCTTTGCCATTGTTCAGGGATACTCTGCAGGTTGGTGGTTGGTTGGTGAAGTTGTGCATTTAGCCCTTCCTGCGGCATGCGGAAGGACTTTCCTGGATTTGTTTGCTGATACGCTGGGGACAAGGCAAGCTGAACTTGAGATGTGGGGCTCCAACGAGGACGACCATGAAGAGATGCTAAGTCGATGATGGCATCCTGGCCCTTCTGCTGGAGTAATGAAAGAAGATGGGATGAAGTGCTGAGGCTGATGTTGAGGTGGATGGTGGGGGGCAAAGGCTGGGATGAAGTCGTCTTCTGAGGTTTTGGCTGAGTTACAGCGGCTGGTCTTGCTAATGGGGAGCTCAAACAGTCTCCCTGCTCAGCTTCGACCGCCAGGGCAGGGGGCTGCGGCTGTCGAGAGGGGTTGGGGTATTCTTTCTGCTGGGATTTCTTCTTCATGCTGAGATGGGTGACCTGAGGTTAAAGCAGGATTAACAGTTTGAGGATTACATTTTTTCATGAATGTAGGATGTGTATATGTACTGTGCAAAGGGTGTTAATTCACAAAACCCAAACATATTGCAGAGAATACTGAGTTTAATGCCAACAAATAACCTCTAAATATGCGTGTCTAATTTTGCCACTATCATATCCAAAGACTGTTGCTGTCAACGTTTATATTTTTAAATCCTCTGCATTTCTGTGAAATATGCTAACTTGCAAAGTATAGCTTTGCCTATTGCTGAAGGTGGTGTGGAGCACAAAGCACCAGCTCTAAATCTGCCCATTTACAACACAAAAACAACAAAAGGCAAACATGAGCCCCGAGTAAGAGGCACAATTCTTTTCCCAGAATAAGAAGGGCTGGCACTCTTCTTTGCATGATCTGACCAAATTATCTAGCGAGAGGTCTATGAGCGTGCGTCTCATGCATCTAATGCTGCTGATTTGGCAAACACCAGCTTTTCCCATTCCAGTGGGAAAATATTTATCCTCCTCTGCTTGGCAGTGTTAAGGTGGCTGCTCAAGTGCTCAAAACAATAATGCTTCTCAGATCCTCTCCTTTTTCACTCCGATTCCTCTTTTTATTTATTTATTTATTTTAAAAATCATCTCTGGCAAGTCACAGTGAAACAATGCCACGAGTGACTGGGTCCACATTCCCTAAAGTTAACTAAAAGACAGGGTGATCATTTCCCTGTAAGGTGACCTTTGTTAGAATCTAGGCAGTTCAGATTCCACACCCACAATACTGCAAAACACACCAGATTTCACACCGGATTTTCACACTAACGTTTGGGCTGACAATGTCAACCAAGTGAAAAAAAATAAGGGTGGGAGAGGGGAGTCCTACCCGCAACTGTTGTGTTCTCTGGAGCCACCTCAGCTCGGGGTCCTCCTGAGTCTCTGCAGAGGCCGTCTCCTTACCAGTCTCATGCACCTGCAACAGAAAACACAGGCAAAGCAACCTGCTGATACAGAGGCACGCTGAAACAAAAGTCCTTTATATGTTTTCATTAAGGCGAGTGACAGACTATTAAAACCTACCGACACCTACACTTACACAGGGGTATCAATACTGAATCCATTACCATCAATGCCTGTCTTCTTCGACTACATCAAATTACATCAATTTTCTGTTCCAGTTGTTCCTAATGTATCCATTTGTGGCATGGAAATATGTTCTGTTAATGCTGTAATGAAAATCATTTAGTTAACTTCAGGACTCCCCCCAGGGGCAGAGGACCATCTGAGTGGATCAATGGTATTGACAGACTGAAGACTGGTTCACTGAATGCCACTAATTCGGTGAGGTTGAATAGGTGAAGGTCACAAGGAATGAGTGGATCCAGTTGTAATATATCTATCAATAAGTGTGTTTGCGAATGCATCTAATAGACTGAAATGCTACTAGTATGCTGAGCGAACTCTGCTGGACCAACCGCTCAGACCTTACACTGTTTCAGGATGTAAGCTGAACGATCCTTTGCCTATAGCTTTCAAGCTAATTCTGATGATGTGGTAATTAAGTGAAACCACACATTAACTGACCTGCAAAATAGCACAATCTGTTTTTTTTTTTTTCTTCCAAATGACAGAGAGACTTTTAGCCATTTGGGTTCTGTTACAGATGAATGAGGACAGAGCAGTTGTTTGAAGATCAGGAGCAGGTGTCAGTGACTACTGTATGTCCGGCAGTGCGCACACTCAGACACACACAAACACTTTGCACCTCTCACCTTTACCCATTCCCTCTGACATTGCCTTTTGTCGCCCATTATAAAAATCCCAATCAGTTGGAGCAAATGATCAAGCCTGTATTGCATTTTGAGCATGGTAAGCTGTGTAATATCTTTTCTACTAAATTGGGAGGCCCGTAATTGCTTCTCTGCGAGACGATGTCACAACAAAGTCTGGCAATTGCAGCTAGCTGTATTACCTCCTGTACCCGGGAAACATCTGCTTTTCGCAATGAAGACTTCAAAGGGGGCTGTGGATCTTGAATTGCATTTAGCTGCTATTGTGGCCAGCCCAGGTAATCTTGATTAGGTGTTTAGACCGAGGCAGGGTATACAGTGGCAGAGAGCTCCCCAGAGCTTTGGTCTAAAGCTATTAAAAGATTGTACATTATGTTCCCCTGGCTTTGAAGTGAGGGCCTGCAAGAGGAGAAGGGACTCTGAGGGCTGAGTGCAATAGCAGAAGATTGATCTGCTACTTCTGTCTTTATCAAAGGAGGCCCAAGCCCCGATGAAGCCAATCATTGCTACCGCCACTCTGCCACTTGGCCGGGCTAAACATTTGCTGCATTAGGAAATTGTGTACATTTAATAACACGTCTAATTATAACAAGTTGCCTTCAGATGGCCACTCTCTTCAAAAGACCAAATGGGTTATTTTAAAAGGGCCTAGTAACAACTGGCTTATCTGGACTCATATTGATTTGTGAAACTGATGCGATTTGTACATGGAGTGTTGCTGTCGTTTGCAAGGAGCAACAGACAACGAAAGGGTCGGAGGAAGCAGTAAGCTTTGTGATAAAAGATGTGTGGTTATCCTAATTTTGAAAAACTGTTTTTGGATCTCTCTCTGTCTCTAAACTTCAGTATCACATTTTTAAAAAAATCTAATACTCAAGATAGAACATAATAAAATTCTTATATATTATTTCTTTGATCCTCAACGTATAATTTAGTGTGCGCGAAAATAAAAAGCTCTACTTCAAAACAAGAGAACAGAAAACTAAACTCCAATGTGACCAAGAGAAATAACCAGATCATGCTGTCTTAATAATGAACTCTGTAGAGTCTACACATTTTTGTGAGTCCTTGGTGTAGATTCAAAAGAATGTTTGCGTGGTTAATTTCAATGCGCACAGTTAAACAAAATTCACCTTGAGCAATTTCCACAAAGACCCTTAATTCAGTGTCCAATAATTATTCAATAATCCAGGTCAAAGAGAGGTCCCATGATGTTTGCTTCAAGTTTAAACAACTTTCATCTGTTAATTTAAATGTTTTAGGGTGGATTACCCCTGTAAGCACGTTAATCACAATGCTACCATAAGCCACAGTTTTTACTTTTTATTGTTTACAAAAATGTGGCTTCAAAATCACTTTGGTCTATTACTAAGTCTATTACTAATAAGCTTTGCTGCTACATCATACTGTTGCCGTAACATATCCCATTGATAGATTAATCTGGTAATGAAACAAGAAACAGACTACATGCAAATTGATGCCCCCTTCTTTTATGCCCTATGCCCCTCATTAAGTAAGACACGTCTTAGGGGAGACAGAGCAATGGAAAACTAACAAGCGAATTCAGAGGGAAAATGACAAAACACAAGGGTTCAGGAGAGGGAAAGGCTCTGGCTCTGTTTACCATTGCACAAAGCTAACGGCTCTTGACTATGTAAATGGTGATGATATGAGACATTGTAGAGGGCTGGGGCTCAGATGGGTGAACAAGGTTGGGGGTATTATGGCCAGCAAACAGTCTTGTGGCCCAACAAATGGGGAATGCGGGCCATCCCGACCAATTATGCCACTGTGCCAGGTGCAGGGACGTCTAAGAGCCTATTGGTAACCATGCGTCTCTGATGTTCTTGTTGTACACATCAACTCATAATAAGCACTGCATAGCCAGACATGGCTCTTTTCATATGGTGGAGGAGAAGGCAGATGAAAACAGCTATGCTCCTTTGCCAAATTAATTTTCCAGACTGGGGTCAGAGCAGACATCATAGGATATTCTCTTAGTTGTTGTCTCAGATGGCAATATAGGGAATATAGATACCAATAATATTACTAAAGCAGCATAAGCTTGCCTGATGCAGAAGGAAAAAAATGGAAAAAAAAAACAAGGATGCTTGTTTGATATTCTGCTCATGAGACAAGCCGCATTCAAGCAACTGCCCATTAACAGTGTCTCCAAGATTAGAATAAGCTTTCAAGAGTAAATACACGGATGCTTGGCTATGTGCACAGTAAATACAGATATCTAATCAATAGAAAGAAACAACAGCATGTATTGTACATGTGTACTAACAAGCCCCACAACTGACCTCTGTGTGTAAAACATCTTAACACGTTATGTTAGTGAATGTAGCTGAGGTTCAATGGATTAACTCACTGTAAAACATACCATACCACTATCATCAGTATCACTATCATTTACTAATACTGCAAAAACTATAGTTATTGCCAAAAATATACATCATCACAAACTTATAGCAATAGCTAGCAATAGCTGTTTGGGGCTAATATGTCTTTATCGTAACTACAACCACAATCTGCCTGGTTCATGTCCAAAACAAACTGCCTATAATGGAAAAGCAAAAAGGGAAATCAGAGAGGCCTGTAGATTCAAAAGAAATAATGAATCTGTCCACCACAAAAACAATGACTCATAAGGCCAGGGGATGTTACCGAACAGCTAACAAAAACACAAATGGAAACTGACACAGTTTAAACTGGGATTTAAAAAAAAAACTCCTATATTTTATTCCAGTATTTTCAGCCTGTCCCCTGTCAAATTTAATGCTAGATCCTGTCAGTGTAACAATAGCTGGGCAGACCATGAATCATTATCAATACTAGTGCAGCTCCTGGTGTCTGTTTCTGTAATTGCAACCCGTTTCAAAAGAATGCCTGCTTTATGGTGACCATTACACTGCTGCCTGAGAGTTTGATGTCACATTTCTAAGACCAAATTCCCATTGTGTGATTTTCCACAGTAAACAGGTGCTATTGGTTGAGAAAACTACATTCTTTACACACCTCATTCTCAGCAAGGGGCATCTCCTGTTTAAGTGCATGCACCTTCACATAGGAACCACCTGGGGATGTGCTGCACCCCAGGGTTATTTTGTTGCGTTCCACTATGTCCATCTGTCTTTGTAGTTTTTTATTTGATAAACCCTTAGGACTGTTCAGTGTGGATGTGCTTATTTTCTGGATGGGTCCTCCTTGTGTGCATCCTGGTTTTTGCTGGTAGTAGGTCTGAAGTCCTGTAGCATTCATCTCCTTTGTCAGCTTAGGAGACACACAGCTATTCTCGCCCTTCTTTCTGGATTCTCTGTATAAACTGTTGTCACTGTCATTTTTAGTAGAAATCCTAGGTGACCTTGAAAGGTCAGCTTCGGGTGATATATGTTGTGAAGCGTGTTTGTGACCATGGGGAGATGTTACTGAGCTAGTCTGGCCATCTTGTGGGTGTAGGTGATACGGCTGGTCAGACTCCTTGGCAGCCAAGTGAGAAGTCACCATAACAGCTGGACTCGTGTCAGTGATGTATCTGTATCCTCCTTTTACTTCCAGTCTCTGTCTGTCACCATAAGACTGAGTAGATTTCTCTTCAGGGAGCTGGTGATATTCCTCAACAGAACTCTGTGGACTCTCATTGAAGCGGCTGTTTCCCGTCAGGTTGGTCCTCCAGTTGGGGTCATAGCGCAGGTCAGAATAGGCATCATCAGAGAGAAGACAGCTGCAAGGTTAAAGAAAAACAACGGAACAAAGATAATTTGTTCAGTACAATGAGCCTGAGACTGATATTGGCATCAGTAAATCAGAGCTCTACTGCTAAGCTCAAATAAAAAAAATAAGAAACTAAATTGAATTCTAAAAAAATATGTCCATGTATGTACAGTTTAGTCTTAATTTTATTACTAGTAATTGATTTAATTGTTGGCAAGGATCTTTATTAACGACATTTCCATTTCAAAAGGACGTTTTACAGACACCTGAATGCCACATCGTCCTGAACTGAGAGGTCAAAGGAACAAGAGGCATTACACCATTATTAGAATGATGATGTCCTCAAACAAAGTATTAGGCCTTATCAGAGACTTCTGAAATTGAAACAGATGAGGGGGATTATGAGCCTGTATTTACAGATAATTTTCGTATTTTCACCTCCAGGCTCACTAATGAGAGTGTATTTGAGAGCTACTAGCGGGGGAATGGTTCACAAACGGCAATTTTCAGCTTATGAAATGGCCTGAAAATTGCAGGCTAAAATGCTCTTTCTGATGGTGATGAAAAGATCTCATTAAAATAAATAGCGGAGAGCCTCTTTGTTGTGCTTACTGGGAGGACGAGGGGAGCCTAATTCTCCTGCCGTGATGTTGTGCGTGGGGAAGGGAAGGGGGGGCCGGGTTGCCTAGGTGTAGGGCCCTTCACTTCGATGAGGCCAAAAGGGTAAGGGATGTCTCTCTAATGACTGAGACTCAAACAAGTTGGAGAATGCATTATAGACAACACGCAGCTAGGCGTGATGCCTCCAACACTGGCAAAACACCACAGCCTATTATTTCTTGCCCAAGATACAGACACCTAAATACAAAAGCCAGGGAAATATAGTGCCAACACTGAATGGGAAAACGAAAAAACTGGTCATACAGACTATACTCAAATATCCTTTTGCAATTTTGGAGTGAGATACGAGTAAAACATGGTGAGGAGGGATGAATAGAGTTGCCTAAGTAGGAATCTTTTGCTTGAATAAGGAATGCCCATTGGATTTGTAAACTATGCAATGGCATTGTGTGAAAAGGCTTACCCACTTTGAGGAGGCAGTAGAGAGGACTATGAGAACATGATAATGGGAATGGGACTGTGTCCACTGCCTCAGCTCTATGAAATGGAGCCTTTTGTGAGAAAATGTCATGTTCATTTTCCTCT
This sequence comes from Toxotes jaculatrix, assembly GCF_017976425.1. Lineage (NCBI taxonomy): Eukaryota > Metazoa > Chordata > Actinopteri > Toxotidae > Toxotes > Toxotes jaculatrix. Next base: position 3,236,599 of record NC_054405.1, on the reverse strand, counting down.
GAAACAATGTACTTTGGAGACGGACCCACACTTGGTGGGCATCAATCTGCACAGGTTAATGACGGGAAAATGGAAAATGCCCCTTTTCTATTTTGGAGGGAGATGACTATCAGGCGCGGCCTGAGGGAAAGAGGAGAGGAAAACAACAGTACGGAGTCCACGAGATTGCAAAAACAGATGAGGTGTCCTCAGCATAGACGCCTACCTCTGCTCCCTCAAAAGAGAGAAAGAGAGATCTCCTTTACCGCAACAATGATCCTTGTTAATGAACCACGAGTGACCACTTATTGTGATCCACCCAAACAAAACAAAAATCTAATTTCCCTCAAATGAAAGCTGTTATTCTGAAAGGACCTGAATTAGGCCATTCTCACCACAATGTCCGATCAGTGCCTGCATCTCATTAAATAACTGACACAGTTTCATTGTTAAGTGATGAATGAAGGCTATTTATCCTTTATCATCCATGTGCTGTTTCAAAGTAAAGGGTTTGATTGCTGCTGCATTTTCCTCGTTGTGTTCCATCTAAGCAGCACTATTATCTGCTTAATTTTAATTAATTTGTCGCAGACAGTGAAAGTGACAGTCCAGTTCAATAGGCAAACTGAACAAGGTCGGGCACAAATCTCATCACAGTGAATGGCTTATATTATGATACATGTTTATAGAATTGTTGCGATAGACAAGGCTAGACAGCCAATTATGTGATCAGTCAGATCGGGTCTGAAGACAATAGTGTCTATACCCAATTCATCTCTACAACCATCTAAAGTAAAATTAAATTTCTATCACAAAACAACAAATAATTATTTTTGATACTATTTTCACCAAGAAATAGAGACTGCAGGTTCTATTTTAACAGCAAGCCCTTAGCAATTGTGCCTCTAACATCACTTACTGCCATCTACTGACCAAACAGCAGAACTGTCAGAATGAGTCAAATGTATTACAGACACTTAAAGGTTAAGTATGAAGATGTTCTTTGTATTTCTTGTCACAAAATTCCACTGAAGGCCAAAACCAACATGCATTATGTGTCTATCCAGAGCCTGACATATCTCACTCCCCTCTGACATAGAGCCGCATTGTTGTCTAAAACTATTAAAAACACAAAAAATACAACACAATGCAACACTTTCACACTGGGAGACATGTTCTGTCATGACCATAAACACATGAACACACACGCTGCAGTTTATTATGACTTAATTCCATATACATTGTTCTGTTGCCATCTATTGCACCAAATTCCCCAACAGTTGCACTATTTACTCCCGTTCTGAATTGCAGAACTGAATCTAAGTGAAGTACATTTTTAAAGACTTAGCTCCTTAGTAAGAACCAGTGGGTTTAGAGCTGAGAGCAACAGACGGGGCGGGGGAGTCAGACGATACTGAGAGAGTGACTAACATATTCTTTTCATGGAGTTTGTTTGCAATAGAAAAAATGTGACATATGGTCATTCCTACCACTGAACATGAGACTAAAGCCTCCTTGTTTTGCTCACCTAACTGAAGCTGTAACTTTGTCACAGTGGTATAGAAGTATAGCCAGAGCAGAGATGTCCAAACTGTTCCACAAAGGGTCGTGTGGCTGCAGGTTTGTGTTCCAACCAAGCAGCAGCACACCAGACTTGACTCATTTAATCAACTGATCTCAGACTTCAGACAGCTGATTGGTCACACTGTGCGCTCTTGATTGGTTGGAACAGAAACCTGCAGCCACACGGCCCTTTGTGGAACAGTTTGGACACCTCTGAGCCAGAGTGTGTTCACTACAGCCTGGTGTTATTGTTAGGTATTGTTTCATGTTCAACAGAACACACTTCTGACCACAGATTACTGATGCTGGGTGTGACCATAATTTCACTGTGACACAGAACAAGTTGCTATTTGTTGAAAAAAAAAAAAAAAAAAAGCAAAAAACAAAAAACAGAAATTGTGTAACTTACCTTCCTTCTCTTTCATCCATTTGTGTATCCAAATATTCAGTCTGTACGAGGGTGGGGTTCCTCTTGGCATGGGGGTTTGATGCAACTTCTAGACTATCATAAACTTGAAGATCTCCAGTTTCATCATCATTTACATCTCCATACTGTCCATCTCCCTGCTGGAAGCTACCAGAACTCTCCTCTTGAGGCAGTGCGTATTTGTTTTGATCACTGTCAATACGCATTTGTAGCTGCTGTTGGTAGGCTTTCTCTTGGGCCAAGCTCTCTGTGTCGGACTCCCCAGATTCCCAGTGTTTGGCCAGAATGGCTTGTCTTGGAGAAGGAGGCATCTTTTGCTCAGTCTTCAACACTGGACACATCCTTCCATGTCTCAGTCCTTCATCCATGTTTATGTTGTAGGTGGAGGGTCTGCTTCATGAAGATCTGGTTATCTATGAGGTTGTGAAAATCATAATTTTTATTTATGAGAACACTGGCAGTCTTTTGATTAATCTTTTATACGCAGTACAATGTTGGCATAGTTTGTTCTACCAGCCTCAGATGAGGAATTGGACTTCATTTCTGCAGCCAAGTCACAGTTATGAAGAAATGGTTAAGTAGTCACTTTGCTTACAAACCCAGGTTTCTACATGTCACTTGGAATATGTATGGCACATCATTCAACTGCTGCTGGAAACTATCAGAGAGGAATCTTTACAGGCTTTTGTCACAGCAGACAACCTGAAGACCCATAGTAGGAAGAATCCAGGTATTACTAATAATATCCAAAAGGGCTCAGTTCAAGGGTTCCAGTAGCACTGCATTCAGGCAATGTCGGCAGAATGGGAAGAATGAATTATATTAGTGTTAAAATAGAATTTTTTTTTTTGATGTAGCTGCTGCAAGGGTGCCTTTGCAGCCATTCTGCTAACAGTCTGTTTACATGTCTGTAGTTCCTTTCACAAAGTGGCAGAAATTCTCAATATCTCTGATTGGGAAGTACAAGTCAGAGGCTTGAGGCAAATGATTTCTCCTGCTCAGATGCTCATATTTATGATATAAACTACATGGCGTGACCTTGGGCTCACATTATATTGAACACACAATACCCTGGTATTGCACTGAAACTGAAACTGAAACATCTAAATGGAATTCAGCCATCATTCATTGTTTCATTTACACCTGCGAGCCTGGTGCCTGGATAATCCAAATCCAATCGCTTGGCCAGTTAGAAATTAGAAATCAGTGAGTGAGGGAGTGAGTAATGCTGCAGTCAGGCCAAAGTTCATGCGTATGTGGAACAAGGTGAAACACTTTCCCTTCCAGTCACAAACTGTACTGCCTCCTTCGCTCTGTGCAGAGGTCACTCTGATTGAACTTTCACCTCTCATTCAGGTAATATGGATTGTTTATAATCATGTACAATTGCATGGCAAAATAATATGAGCAGCATATAGGAAGATTTGCTATAAGACATATCCTGGAGACCCATCTGACAGCTTGCAAGATGACCAATGAGGAGGCAAAAATCATTTTAAAAAATATATATATATAAAATACAAAGTTGTGGTCAAAGCATTAGAAACTAAGACACAGCTTGACAAACTTTGTATTGGCTGGTGTTTTTCAGTTAATATCAATAAAGAAAAATCATTCTTAAACTCATTTATAAACCAAGTCAGTGAGGGTTTCTAATTTTTCCATTTACACAAATGACTGTGATAGTCAGCCATAATGATGACAATGCTGAACTTATCAGATATTTCGCCAGAGATTATTTATGTAGCATTTAGTGCACATATTATATTTCTGTCACTTATTCTGATTTTTGTTTTCTCCTGTACAACCATGATGAAACTTTAAACATTTTGCCTATAGCTTTGTTTTCCTGTTAACTGTAGTTATTCTGTTGTTCCACAAGGTGGAGCCACATGAACTAAAATTAAGTCTCCAACCATAGATTTAATATCAGTTTGTTAAGATAAAGAGTTTTATTTTTCCATATCAGACTGTAGATTGGTCTTTTTCATGTTTTGGGAAGCAAAATACAGAAAAACCTTTATCATAACAGAGCATGACAGATAAACTCATTTTGATTCACCCTCAGATATGGTCAATGACCCAAAATGAAATGAACCTAATTTCAGTTATTGATTTGTCCTTTTAAAAAAAATACTATCATTCACAGATTGACTGATACAAAATTGATAATCAAAATATTATTTCCATTAAATTCAGGATCCCTCACAATTATGTAAACAAATAATTGGGTGCATTAACTGAAGAGATCTGATGATTTGGGAATGCCTCATCTGATCCCAAAGGAAACCTGTAGTCTAGGGGTTATTCCTGAATTGAGAAACATACAACATCCCAAAATGGGATGGCAGAAAAATGTTGCACTTTAAACAGCTACACCATTTGAACAAACACTATTTTTTAAATTCACCAACACAAGAAAATTGAATATGGGTGTTGCTTCAGTTTAGCTACTGCAAGCAAAATACACAGACTACCTGTGTCCCTGTGGTAACCATAAATCAAGGCTCAATTCTCCACCCATGCATACCCCACTTAAAGGAAGTTCTTTATGTATGTGCATTAGAACAGGTGGTGTGTGACACAACTGTCCACTCATATCTGTAAATAGTTTTGTTAAAATAAACGCCCCCATACAAAATGTAAACTAATGTTTCTTGTTCCACACAGATATGAATGGGAAACAAATTTTGGTCTGACTGTGCCATAAGAAAAAACAGAACTTAGTGACTTATCACTGCAGAAAAAAGGAAGGGTGGAGCCAATGACAATTATGGCTCCTTTAGCTGTCCCACTAGGCCACGGCCTCGCGAGCCTGAAGTGCAGCAATACTGGGACCCAGGGGCTTACTCACCTAAATGGACTGCATCTTGGAACAACCAATCCAATTATATGAATTAAACATATATTTGACAAGTCAAAATGTCTGCCTTTAATTAGGCCAAGTGAAATACAGAGAAAAATCGAATTGTATTTTTCATATGGTAAAGACAGACATTGTATACAGTAAAACGTGGAGTTTATTGCTTTTTGCCGTTGCTTGACGATGTTATTCAAGCTAGCTTTATCCGTCAGTTAATAGCTTAGCGTTGTAAATTTTGCCAAATGACTCTAACGTATGGGGTATAAACTAAGAAACTAAGAGCTGCTTTCTTGTATTTACAGTAACAATTCAAATAGTGCTGAACTGTGTCGTGTTAATTAAACATTCAGATAGTAAAGTAAGAGAATTCGTTCAAACACTCACCTGTTTTCCTCTCTCCGTACTCGACGCTGCATTGCAACCATGGGAACGTGACGCAAACACGCTTGCCAACACGTCTCCAGCATGATTCAAAGACTCGGCAGCTGCAGAGGAGGAAGGTGGTTGGAGGTTAGGACAGAGATGTCCAAACAGTTCCACAATGGGTCGTGTGGCTGCAGGTTTGTGTTCCAACCAAGCAGCAGCACACCAGACTTGACTCATTTAATCAACTGATCTCAGACTTCAGACAGCTGATTGGTCAAACTGTGTGCTCTTGATTGGTTGGAACAAAAACCTGCAGCAACATGTCCCTTTGCGGAACAGTTCGGACACCTCTGGGTTAGGATAAGGCTGGGGTCAGGTGAAGCATCATAACACACAACTGGTCAGGGGTACGGATAAGGTTAGGTTGGGGTTAACATTAATGTAAACATGAATTTAACGCAGCCCACGTATGCTGCCTTCAAGTGCCCCTCACAGAGGCTCCGACTTTCAACAACTGAGGTCAGGCATGAAAGAATATACCGTGGGAAACGGCAGACATTTTCTCACGGCTAAAAACTGAGGTGGCACTAAAAATGTATAATGGCTCCTATGACGAGCAGGCGTGCACATTTCAAGACCCCTGAAATAAAACACACAAACGGATTCCTGACATTTTATGACTTTACAGGTAGGGACTTCCTGCTGAGGGAATTCGCGTTTTATTGTCGCAACTGCAAAACAAATATTTTAACTACTTTAACATTCAGTTACAGCAGGGGTGTCCAAACTGTTCCACAAAGGGCCGTGTGGCTGCAGGTTTTTGTTCCAACCAATGAGGAGCACACAGTTTGACCAATCAACTGTCTCGAGACTGAGATCAGTTGATTAAATGAGTCAAGTCTGGTGTGCTGGTGCAAAAACCTGCAGCCACACGGCCCTTTGTGGAACAGTTTGGACACCCCTGAGTTACAGGAAGGTCACTAAGCCACGTTCACGGTCCACACGCGGACGAGCTCTGTAAGCCGTCTTTGAAATACCGTGAAGTGAGCGGTATTTTGCGGTTCAGACCTGATGGTATTTCAAAGACTGCTTACAGAGCTCGGAATGTGAAAAAAAAAAAAAAAAAAAGCACAAATGGACAAGGAGAGGGTTACAAGATTTATTGTCAAGGGGGTGACATCTCAGTATATAAAACACTTTTCCATACATGTCAACCAACGCTCAACTGAGCCAACTACAAGCTGTTGCAAATGATGCAATAATGTGATCCCTGAACCCTGTTTTGACTTAGTTAAATTACACTCTTTAGCTTGTTGTAACTTGTGCTATAAGAGGGTTCCTTTCTTAGAAAACATCTCAGAGGTAGCAGGTGAAATGATGGAATATTTAATCCACCTCCTCAATGGTTGGTCCAGAGGAGCCACCACCAGGAGCAGCACCACCAGCGCCAGGGAAGCCGCCTGGCATGCCCTCTGGCATACCACCAGGCATGCCACCAGCACTCTGGTACAGCTTGGTGATGATGGGGTTGCACACCTTCTCCAGCTCCTTCTGTTGATGCTCATATTCATCCTTCTCAGCAGTCTGCAGAACAAGAATAGTGCAGTGTTCAGGCAAACTCTTGACGTTAAAATCAGTTTGAAAATATTTTAAAAAGCTGAGTATTTACCTGGTTCTTGTCAAGCCAGCTGATGACCTCGTTACACTTGTCCAAGATCTTCTGCTTGTCATCATCGCTGATCTTGCCAGCAAGTTTCTCATCCTCCACAGTCGACTTCATGTTGAAAGCATATGACTCCAGGCCGTTCTTAGCAGACACCTTGTCACGCTGGACATCATCCTCAGCCTTGTACTTCTCAGCTTCCTGGACCATGCGTTCAATGTCCTCCTTGCTCAGACGACCTGTCATAAAATAGACCAGATTAGCATTTAATCATTTCTTGTTGGGACAGCACTGCAGCTACATTTGAGTTAGACAGTATTTTTTTTAAATTTTTATCATTTTATACCCTTGTCATTGGTGATGGTGATCTTGTTCTCCTTTCCAGTGCTCTTGTCAACAGCAGAGACATTCATGATGCCGTTGGCATCAATATCAAATGTCACCTCGATCTGGGGAACACCACGGGGAGCAGGAGGGATGCCTGTCAGCTCAAACTTGCCCAGCAGGTTGTTGTCCTTTGTCATAGCACGCTCTCCCTCATAAACCTGTTGGAAATATGCAGAGTTAGCAGACAATTCTGACACTGCGTCACAGTTCTGCCATCTTTATTTCCCTCACCCACCATCTTTGGTCCTGCAACCTCTGACAGAAGCTATGGATGGCAGGAATAAATGCCATCTCTGTCAAACAGACAGGCGTAATGATGTTGTGCTTACCTGGATGAGCACACCAGGCTGGTTATCAGAGTAGGTGGTGAAGGTCTGGGTCTGCTTTGTAGGAATGGTGGTGTTACGTTTGATCAGGACAGTCATGACACCTCCAGCAGTCTCAATACCCAGGGACAGAGGGGTGACATCCAGAAGCAGCAAGTCCTGCACATTCTCAGACTTGTCGCCAGACAGGATGGCAGCCTGGACAGCTGTTAAGACAAAAAACAAAAAAAAAGTTAGAAATTTAAGTCTGGGTCATGAGTAACCATGATTGTCAGCAGCCACAGATGTGTTCATCTCATTATGCATGCACTTGCATGGGAGGGCATCATTTGGCTAACAACACTCACCAGCTCCGTAGGCCACAGCTTCATCTGGGTTGATGCTCTTGTTGAGCTCCTTTCCGTTGAAGAAGTCCTGGAGCAGTTTCTGGATCTTGGGGATACGGGTGGAGCCACCGACCAACACAATGTCATGAATCTGGCCTTTGTCCATCTTGGCGTCACGGAGAGACTTCTCCACGGGGTCCAAAGTGCCACGGAAGAGGTCAGCATTGAGCTCCTCAAAGCGAGCCCTGGTGATGGAGGTGTAGAAGTCAACTCCCTCGTACAGAGAATCGATTTCAATGCTGGCCTGGGTGCTGGAAGACAGTGTGCGCTTTGCCCTCTCGCAGGCGGTGCGGAGACGACGGACAGCCCTCTTGTTGTCGCTGATGTCCTTCTTGAACTTGCGCTTGAACTCTGCGATGAAGTGGTTGACCATGCGGTTGTCGAAGTCTTCCCCACCAAGATGAGTGTCTCCAGCAGTGGACTTGACCTCAAAGATGCCATCCTCGATGGTCAGGATGGACACATCGAAGGTTCCACCACCAAGATCAAAGATGAGAACGTTCCTCTCAGACCCAACCTGAAATTAGTGTCAACATTTATCAAAGCTACTCAACTTTGATGAACCGTGTCAAATTCTTCATATACACAGAACATTAAAGGGTAAATGAAGTTTCAAGTTTTAATTACCTTTTTGTCCAACCCATAGGCAATGGCAGCAGCGGTTGGTTCATTGATGATACGCAAAACGTTGAGGCCAGAGATTGTTCCGGCATCCTTAGTGGCCTGGCGCTGAGAGTCATTGAAGTAGGCCGGGACTGTAATTACAGCATTGTTGACAGTCTGAAAGGAAATAAGTCAAACATTAGTATAAATGCTAAAACTAGCAGGCTTTGTAGTTTTGTTTTCAGAACTGTGCCAAATAAGAACATACTTTTCCGAGGTAGGCTTCAGCAATCTCCTTCATCTTTGTCAGCACCATGGAAGAGATCTCCTCTGGGTAGAAGGACTTTGTCTCACCCTTGTACTCAACTTGAACCTTGGGGCGAGTGTTGTCATTGATGACAGCAAATGGCCAGTGCTTCATATCTGACTGTACAACTGTGTCGTCAAACCTGCGGCCAATCAGCCTTTTGGCATCTGAAAAAAAAAAAAAAAAAAAAAAAAAAAAAAAAGTTTGGATTTTTATTTAAAAAAAAAAATAAATAAAATAAAATAAAATTGGGTACAGTATGGGTTTCCATTAACACCACTCAGACATCCAAGGAAGGATTTTGGCCATCTTTGGTCTTTCGACCTCTGGTGGAAACTACGAATGGCAGGAAAAATCGTCATCACAGTGGTAGGGTTCTTTCATAGGGTCACTTAGGATCACTGGACATTGTCAGTCTTTTATTATCCTTGCCTTGAGTTCACAGGACTTAAGGTGTTGATGCTAAAATTGTTAGCCTATTGACACAGGTGCCTGTCACTTTATGATAAGCAAGTAGGTTCAAACTTTAATGATTTAATAAATATGTTGCCGACTTTCAGCATGTGAGCGTGACAAGAATGAGACAAGACCACAAGTCCACAATTTATCAATACTGAAAACTTAATTCTTACCAAAGACTGTGTTGGTGGGGTTCATGGCAACCTGATTCTTGGCTGCATCTCCAATCAGCCTCTCAGTGTCTGTGAAGGCCACATAGCTGGGTGTGGTCCTGTTGCCCTGGTCATTGGCAATGATTTCAACTTTGCCATGCTGGAACACACCAACACAGGAGTAGGTGGTCCCAAGGTCGATGCCAACTGCTGGTCCCTTAGACATGATTCCTGATGGAAAAAAAAAAAAAGTTAAATTTGTGGATATTATTAATCTCTCGGATTTCATTAATTTTAAAGTAAATATGAAGTTAACAACTTAACATATTTAATGTGTACAGTCAAGTAGTTTGTCTAAAAGACCAACTAAAATACTGCAACCTCCAACAGTGCCAAATTCAAATACATGCAGTTTTATCTTTAATATTTGTGACAGTCTGACAAGGGAAATAATGGCAGCAGAAGTAAGGTTGAGCAATGTGATCCAATTTTAACACAAGACTGCATAAAGGACACAAACATTTCTTCAACTGATAAGTTTTAAGCCAATCGCACTCAATAGCATTGTCTTTAATTTAAACTTAAAACAGTGTGTCATTATAGTGTTACACATGAAAGCATAAAAATCGTTTATTGTGCTAACGAACCTAGGAGCTAACCACGCCGCAAAAAACAGGGATAACAGAAGCATGGCGCTAGCTCTGACTATGCGAGAATGAGTCGTCAAATTTAGCACAAACAGTTCACACAGGAAATAAGAAAAACAACTTGAAAAAAAATGTAAGCCACAAATTATATTTTATTATGAATCAGCTGGGTCATAAAAGTGACAAACCAAACCGCAACACACTGCCAGTAAGTGAAATTAATACGCTCGGCGACTCAAAAGGAGTTTTAGTCTGAAAGCGCAACCGGAAGTCTGTTCACTCCCGCTACCTTGATACTGGTTGTTCGAGAACATTCTCGAATGTCTGTACCCCCACCCCCACCGCTCTGCTAAGAAGCTAACGTTAGCTAACGCAGCCATTGATCTCGTGATAACAGGCAATGTGCATATGAATCACAATCCTTTCAATCGTTAAGCACCGACATCGTTTACGTTCAACGCCAGTAATTTAAAAGCAAAGCTTTCTTCGGTCCATTTTGTATCAGAAAATAACGTGAATGAGCAAAATGCCGGGGCCACTGAAGCAAACAACGAAGGATGTGACCGGTTTTACCAATTTACATAGATATATATATGTAAAGGTATATTATTTTAGATTTATCAAAGAACAACTCACCGAACTGTTAAACCGCGGATGACTTTAGGTGTTATATTAGGATGGAGAGCGGCGAGGTGGACCTGTCCTTGCCGGTATGAGAAGGAAAAGGAAGACGACCAGTTATCGGAAGCTTATATATGACCGGCACAGCAGCCAATCACAGACTCTTTGAGTCTTTCCTTCAGCGGTCCACCAATGACGTTTAGTCTCTTTAACGACGCTAGGACGATGCAGCCTACTTCCTGTTTTATTGTCCGCCTTTCATAATCACTGTGCGTGACCGCATGTAACGCGGTAACCTTGTCTGGAGGTACTTCATACTCATAAGACAGATATGCATTTAATTATACAGGAGAATAATCTTATACTCTTACCCTATGGAAAATTTGAGAAAGTAAAACTAGTACCCATGGCGGTTAGAAAGGGCCAAACGATTATTAGTATTTGTAGCTTATAGGCCTGTAGTGTTACACAGGATACATCTGGAGATATTTTTATACTGATAGAATCAATATCATTATGTTTTTTTTTTTTTTTTTTTTTGTTTTTTTTTTAAAGATAAAGTATGTTAAAAGGTATTTTAATAATTTCAGCGTGTGTGTGTATGGAATAGGCTATTTGATGAAAATGCTTGTCACATCACGTGATGGCACTTTATGAAAAAACAGTCGCAAATGATAGCCTACAGATAACAAAAACAAAGTAGTTATAGCAAAAAATATAATTTATTGGTACATATAAACATATAATTTATACAGTATATATACAGTACAGTACAGTACTACAGTTATTAACAATGTGTTACCACATTCTTTTCTGTGTAAACATACAATTTTTGTTACAAGTGCAGTAAAAAAAAAAGCTTATCAGCTTAACCCATGAGCAACATTATGGTGCTGATGATATTATAAATGCCATCTTTTACAAATCTGCTATAGATCTGTTTCCTTTATGTCACATCTGGCTGAAGTTTGAGATAGGGTTTGCCTCTCTGTCGCTGTCATTGCACCTGTGTTTACTACTGAAGTCATCACTGGCTCTTCAGAGACGTACTGTGTGAATGCAGTGTTGCAGAGCCCTGTGAGAGAGAAAGAGAGAGAGAGAGAGCATGTCACAATCATGATTGATTGCAAAAACAAAAACAGGTTACTTCTCTATTAACCAGACCCTTTTCTGTGGAAAGACGAGTGTGTCATCAGAGACAGTGCTTGAACTGCAGAATTTCTTTGTTGAATTTGTTGAATCAAGAAGGCCTGGTTTGAAATCAAATGCAGTGGCTTGAAAATGAATGTGATATGTGAGCATGTCAGGTCAAATATTATAACAGAGTGCCTATTTTTGTGTGTCAATAGAATTACATGTTTGAAAATGATGAATGAGACCAATTATTTCTTTTTGGTTTCCATAATTTAGCTTCCGAAATATGTAAATCTATCATTTCCATCATTAGTTTCACTGTTATTGTTTGTATTATTATTAGTTCACCCCTTGCCTTTCTCTCTCTCTCTCTCTTAAATCTGGGCATGAAGGACTTTAATTTTCCAACAGTGACAGGTGAAAACATGTCTTTTCCTAAGGGCAACAGTGAGCAATCTCCACCTAATCATGTTTCATGAGCTTCATTCATTTTACTAAAGCTAAGTTACAATCAATAATAATCACACTGAATTTCAACCCACAGCACAAAATTTCTGTAAAAGATCCATGGTTTTAATTCACAAAGCTTGTCATAGGAGCAGGAGAAATTGGAATTAGAGTGTCTGCCAGCCAAATGTTTCTCAGTACATTTTCTTCTGAACAGAAGCTTTAAAAATCGTGATGAATTATCAATGTACCTCTTCGTCTTTGTCCTTGGGAGTTCCTCTCCTCCTGGCTTGCTTTTGATTTATTGCTCTCTTCTGACGGATCGGAGTCTTCATTCTCTGTAACAAAAAAAACTGTGATATGTTTTTTTTTAAAAATACATTTCAAACAGAAAGTTCATGGTTTTGAGAGAGTCTACGTGTAATTTATTTCCTGTTATATTTTATCATATGCCAGAGTAAAAACAGCACCAAGGATTTCCTTCATGTGTTTATGACCCTGCACTGACTAAAGTTCAAACTAACAGCAGCTTCAATCTAATTTTGTGTGTGTGCATGATGAGAAACACGCACACACACACACACACAAACTGGGAATGTGATCTGCTCACCTCTCTTCCATAGGATGTGGGCTCTCCTCAGTTTGATGGCAAAAAAAATGACCACCACCAGCAGAGCGAAGATCAGGCACGTCACCAGGAAGACCAGTAATGATGAACTTCCTTCACCTTCTCTCTGCATCCTTGAGTCATTATTACTCCCTGAAAATGGACAGAATGTTTCTCGTTATTCACCAAAACCTTAATCGCATTTAAAAGCCTATCACACATTTTTACTACGTGCATGAACTGAATTATCATGTTAGCCATGCTGTGAACAGTATTTAATTACCTGTTCTGTTTCCCTCTGTACTGTTGTTGGATGTGATCTCCACTGTCGTCTCAGACACAGACATCCAGCCTTTGAGGAATTAGGAAGAAGGAAGATATAATCATTAGCTTAAATATGCTGCAGCACAAGTCAAGTCAGCCCCCTTAAATAACAACCCAGTTGTAGTTCAGTTGTTCATAATTGCCACTAGATGGTAGCAGTCAAGAATAATTTTACATATAATCTTACAATAAACAGGATATCATACATGTGCTGGCATTACTCATTACTCATTTTAATATATAAAACCTCAACAGAAAACATAAGCCAGAAAAGGTGAAGACAGTTTCTGTTTAGCCTGAAGACAAGCAGTCACTTTTTAATATCAAACCCTATTTATCTTCAAATATTTCAGAAAATATAAAGCACTTTCTTGAGTTGGAATATCAAATCTTTGATGATGTTCAGCATACATCACAGAAAAAAAAAAACATCACCTACACACAGTCTCGCAGTTCCATCCACATAATTTATGAAAACATTTAACACAGTGTCACACCGTATTCTGAGACTTCCGTCACAGGAAACAGAACTGGTGGTATCACAACTACACTGGTGGTTAAACAACCTCTGCGAAGGCACTGTGAAAGCTAAGATATCTGTAATTTCCATCCCACGCACTGACAGTTTTACTCCGATGGTTCACTTGCAGAGCAGTAAATAAAAACTGTAGTATGAGGTAAACCCATTTAAGGACACTTAACCATGGCAATATTCACAGTGTAGAAGTCACTTTCCTTTTTTTTAGATTTTAAGAAATTCATACAAACATGGCTGCATGCAGTATGTTTTATGAACACCAATCTTTGGCATGGCCATCACCATGGCATAATTTACAATTTACAATTTGAACTAATGTGACATTTATTCTGAAATATATCAATAATGGAACATTCTTTGTTTTTAAATTTTTCTTTTTTAGGTGACTACTGTTTCTTTAGGAGTGTTTCTTTTATGTCCCTCATCAGATCTCATATACAAAATAAAACACTTTGACTCACCACTGGTGCTGAGATGTGAGCCTGTGGATGTAACAGGGTTCATAGGAAAACTTGTGGGTTCTGTAACTGTCTTTGGCTCATTGGAGGGAGACAGGTGAGAAGAGGTCACAGCTGGTGACTTGGTAGAGCTCTCTGATGAAGGCCCACTCACGTCTCCGGTTGTGAGGTACACTGTTGTTCTTCCATGTCCGACCCAGCTGCTGGTTGTTCTCAGCACTCCTGTTGACCCTTGAGGCTGAGCTGTGGGTGAACTGGTCGCAGTGGTGTGGTCGAACTTTTTTGCTGTCACAGAGACAGAGGGGAGGGTTTACGTTATAAATAAGCGGAAACAGAATTCAATTCACAGAAAATCAAAGTGACATTTCATGCTGACAGAACAATCTTCAAAGCATGCATCTGTTTTTTTTTCAATTAGAATACAGGAAACCAGACTATTTAAAACATGCAGAAAGAGGAAATTACATGGAGGGTGTTTTTTTTTTCTTTTCTCGGGTCCGTCAAGTTTCATAGTCTGGTGATGTGGACAGTGTCATGGAGCAACTCATGAGAAAAAACCCAGTGCTTTCCCTGTTTTGTGACGACACAACTGCGTTTTCCCTGTTCCTCAATATCTCCCTCAATGCAGAAGTACTTCAAAGTAAACAAGTTTTACTTCATACATTTTTAATGTTTGAAATAGGCTGTTGATACAATGTGCTGGTCTGAAGCTCTAGTCATTAAAATGGGAGCAGGTAAATTTCAGTTTGTACTCACAGCTTTGTCCAATATAGACAAAGTTCATCAGAGGATGTGTGTGCAGAGCTGGATGGCGGACGAGGCATTTCACAGGGATTCTCTCCTTCACTGAGAAAACACGTAAGATATCCACAGAGACATATTTCTTGCCTTCCTGGTGGACTTGGGCATGAGCTGTGGAAAGGGACAGATATTAGTATTAGCATCCATGGCGAAGCAGGTGTATCAGTACACGTTGGTCAACAAACACCCATTTTAACATGACATCGCCTGAGTCATTTGATCAAAATCAAGATTTATATTTTTAACAATACACCCATGGCATTCAAAACGAGAAAAGACAGATGCTCAGGAGGGGGTTTACATATTTGTACAAGTGTTGAGCCACATCATTAAAGGACAATTAAAAGGGCAATTATGGTTAATTTATCAGGGTTTGAAATCGCATCTGCCAACCCACCAAATGTGAGTAATGATTACTGTCACTGTGGCAGGTAGCGTCATCAAGAGACAAGCCCACTCTGTGGTTACTGAGTCTGCTTTTGATACACCTACAAGTGTGTAGGTGTATCAAATAAAGCAGCAACCAGTATAAAGAGCTAGGTGTTCAGAAACAGTGAAGTGTTCCACTGTTCCACTTGCTATTTGTGTTGTACACAAAGCGACTGGAAAAAACATATAAAACATGGGGTCACTTTGCTCGTTCCGTTGTTCTTAAACAGACCGGTTTGGTTAAGCAGGAGCATTTATGCCCTGGAGGTTCAGAACAGTAGTCCAAGAGATACAGCACCACAAACATGCAGGTGAAGTTGGCAGGTGATGTGCCTTTGTGGGTCAGATTCATGTTAAGTTGCCTTCTGGGCTCACTTTGCTTCACTTCTTCATTACTACGTGGCTTTTGTTTTTTATTCAAAGGTCACAACTTTCCTTTTTTAACTACTTACCCAGAATTTCAGGACCGTTGTCTAATTGCCAGGAGATCTCTGGGGCGTAGTTGTTCCCCTCAGCAGTGCATTTTATGAGAGTCTTTCCTTCATGCTTTGTCACTTTCATTTTGGGATGACCTTTACAAGAATCAACAACAGAGCAAATGTCATTACAGTTTTCTGAAGTGCTCATCCAGCTAACAATATAACCCTCATGGTGAGTGACGGTTTAGGTTGTTGTCATCTGTAATTGTAACACTACACTCACCTAGCACTGTCACCTCCACTGTCTTATCTATGGAGTGCTGGCTGTACTGAGAACACGTGTAATTGCCTCCATCTCTGAAGTTGACATTAGAAATACTGATGGTGAACTCTGACTCAGACAGCTTGTTGATACTGTAGCGCTTGTCCTTTAAAGCTGGAAATAAGTCAGAGAAAAAAAAAGAAAACGTTTAATGTCTTTGAAAGACTCTGACGGATTCTTTCAATTTTGGCCAGACAATTTGTGTGGCTGCTGATATATTTGTTGTTGCGACTGAAGTACAAGACATGTCATCTTCACCTTTATTGCGATTGAAGAACATAAGGTATCCTTCCGGGTTCTTCCATTCCACATGGGTCTTGTGAGCACTGGTAAGGGGGCAGCTTAGGTTGAGCGTCTGACCTTTCTTCACAGTCACACGCTGCCACAATGCAAGTGAAACTGAAAGCAAATAAATAGGAACATTGAAGTCTGAAAATTCACACTAAGAGCACAGAGTCATTTGCATGTATAACATTTGATAATACGTATAACATTTCATAAAATCATGATCAACTGTCTTTTGGAATTAAAAAAAAAAAAAAAACCGTCTAGAGCAGTGAAAGTACATTTCCCTCCCTCGCACCCAGAGGTGTCCGAAGTTGAAACCATCTTTCTTACAAGTTGACTCATCTATTCCTCTCTATTTCATTGGCCTGGGACTGTGTGTGTGTGAGTGTGTGTGACTGTGTGGAGGTGTTGTGAAAGGAAGAAAAAATATATTCTTCACTTTACTGCAGCTGCAAAAGAAGCAGAACCCCCCCTCCCCCCCCCCCCCCCCCCTTCAACATCCCACATCTAATGCATTTCTATTGTGACAGGAAGTAATGTGGTCAGTCATTTCAATGTGAGACAAAATTATATTGTGAATTCATTGTGGGCTGTTCATGGGGGCTTTGGGGACTTTTTCTTTCCATCGACGAGCTGTTTGGAAAACACATTCGTGGGGGGCATGTTGACACCAGCCGCAAGGGCAGTGGGCTTGAAGGGTCAGAGGTCATCAACACTTTTCTCACACACAGATTGTGTGTCAGATATTCCACTACTTTAACTAAACACTGGAAGTGAATATATATATTTTTTTTACAATGGCAACATGTTTTTGAGAGTTTTCTCTAGTCAGTGAGTTGGAGCCATTTTTTAAATGTTTTAAACCGGATTTATAAAGAACATGTCATTCTATATGTGATCTAAAATATATGCATCACATAAAAGGAGAGCGACATACTATATATATATATTCACATACAAACATGCAGACATGCATAGACAAACACACTGAACTAGAATGGTAAATAAAATGTAATAAAATGATACAAGAGGAAACTGAATTACAATCTCAGGTACTCATGACTAAATTAAAATCTTGTCATATAACATATAAATCTAGTGCCTCAGGAAGCCTGAGCTCAGACATTAGCATGTTTCACTGTAGATAAATGCAACCATCTGATTCGCCAGAGGCACCTGAATTTGTAATTCCCCTAATTTTCCACAATAAACCACCAAACTTTAAAACATTACAAAGCGCCACAGAAAGCTGACAGCTGTAGCTGTCACATACAAAGAAATCATAGGCACAGTCATTGCTCCCTGTAGGCTCATCTGCTGTTTTAAATGATCAGATTCTCTTTATCATCTCGTTTAAGCATTATTTACTTTTCATAACAAAGCATGTCAGTCAGAAAAGTAGTGAAAGTAAAGAACCTACCCTGTATGAGTAGCATGAAAACGCTGAGCTGCAGCTTCAGTTCCATCTCTGTCACTCACTAACAATCACACTGTCACACTGTTGCATTTCCTCGTCTCTCGATCTATTTGTACTTGTGCTAAGGGACCTTCCGTGACATCACCGCTCTGTGGTTTCCACAGACTTCTCGATTTAAGGGATTCTCGTGTAATACCCCACCGTAAAAGTACAGGGTTAATAGTTCAGGATTCATCCATATAAGGTCTTGGGTCTGAAATGAAAGGGAATGTTGGATTAATTATAGCCAACAATCATGTTTAGTGTCTGAATGAAAAACATTGAAAGGCTTCATATTCAACATCTTTAATCGGCTGATTTTCATAATGAAAATCATCCCAAGAATATCACTTTGCAGAGGTCTGTGGTAGAGGAGGTCTACGTAGCATTACCAACCTGTGGGAACTGGGAAAGATGTGAAAGCAGGGAGTGATAAAAACAAAAGTGAAGACAGTATAGAATAAGTTATACTCACGGACTTTTCTGTCAGGGTCATCATGAGGCTGACATGTCTGTTTCACCTCACCTTCACAGTATTCAATGGACTGGATATTTTTTAAAAATTCCAAAAATACACGAACCTTCATGAACTTTTGTATTGAAATCTTGCCCTCACTCCATTGATGATATCATTGGTTCAGTACTTTTGGACTGGTTAAATGGCATGGCAGTAAACCTTGAAAACCACATTTATTATCTGTACTTCGGTGTTAACCTACAGACAGGCGACAAATTAAAGGAAAACCAAGTGTTTTAGTAAAGTACTGGGCCACCATGATCTGCCGAAGCTTTGGTGTGCATTAGAATTGATTTTCCAAGTTTCTGGACTCTACAGGGAGGATGAACACCATTCTCCTAAAAGATACTCCCTAGTTTGGTGTTCTGATGATGGTGGAGGACAATGCTGTCTGACATGTTGGTCCAGATTCTCCTACAGGTGTTCAACTGGGTTCAGATCACATAATTTTCAAACCATTCAGTGACCCCCTCAAGGCCTGTGGAGGGGGCATAGTCCACCAGGAAGAGACCCCTCCTATCAGGACAGACATGTCTCATCATAGGATAATGGTGATCATTTTGTATTGATTTACAGTGGCCCCTCCCTCCAGGGGGACAGGTGGACCCAGACCATACCAGCAAATTGCCTCCCGCAGCATACCAGAGCCACCAGATCCTCTCACTGTAGGGGTCAAACATTCAGGCGTGTACAGTTCTATTGTTGGTCTCTACACATGCACTTGCTCACTCATGGAGAATATGGCGAGGTATGACTCATCTGACCATATCACTTTTTTCCACACCTCTGTGGACCAGTGCCCACTGAACTCTCCAATGTTCATTCATCTCTGTAATGAGGGGTTTATGTTCCGCAGTCTTACTATAACACCCCTCTGTGTGAAACTGTGAGAAGAAAAGCTGCTCTTTTTTTTTTTACTCATCTAAGTATGAGCATCACAGCCACCGAATGTGCTCTGTCGACCACAGTTTCCGACCCCATACACTGACATCTTTCCCACCTATCGACGAATGGTGGAAACTCTGCCTGCAGTTCGATTTTCTCATCCAATCAACTTCAAACTTTGCGAGTATGTTGCTGAGGACCAAAGCAGGTGCAGCGTCCACTGTGAAGTTTTTTGGATGAAAGGCTCTTGAGAAAGCTTCAAACACTTATTTTTACATGTTAACTGAGGTGAAGACAAAGCCAGAACTACACTATGAGGGCAGTGCAGTATGAGGACACTGCTGAGATGTTGAACGGAACAGAAAATCAGGGAGGTCAGGTAAAATTTCTGTAGGTTCCAGTTCATGCAGGAGTGAGGGGGAATGAGAGGGTGGATGAGCTGGCAAAGAGGGCTTCAAAGAAAGGAAGGATAGAAATGAAAATTAGTATCAGCAAAGCAGAGGGACAAGAAAGTGGGGACAAAGAGGGGACAGGTAGACATATCAGACTGAAATGAGTCAAAGTCAAACTTACAAGGGAAGTTAGAGGACACAGGAGGGAGGAAGCTGCATTGACGAGATTAAGGCTGGGGCACAGTGCAATACACACACACACACACACAAAACATACTGAAAAAGGATTCTGTCTGTCAACAGAATCCACTGGGCCTGATCAGCATCTTTACACAAGCCACAGAGCATGATGGGATTTTAGTTTTACACCTGTGTGGAATCATCTGCATTCATTATGTTTCTCCACTCATTTATTCCTTTAATTTGTCACCAGTCTGTATGTAGCTGTTCAGTTATCTCTGTTGATTAAAATTCAGAGTTTTATCATTAAATCAGTCAACATGACCTCATTGGTACGATCCCTGATGTGACAATGATTACAGTATGTCCTGTGATGTTGGTGATGCAGCTGCAGTTTCACTTGTGATGGTGGAGTCAGGTGACCAGATGACTGAGACACATCACAGGCACAAACAGAGAACAGTGACCTGTGACAGTGGAAGCTCCTGCAGTCTCCTGAATTTAAAGCCTAGAGATTTACAGAACTATGACATGACACGTGATACACATTTAAACAATACACTGTGGGTTTAAGGATGACCGCGCTTCAGAGAAAACGTGATGGAGTGAAAGATAAATTCATCTAAATTTAGTTTCTCACTTTCTATTTTTATCCTAATTGATCCATATCAGGACATGATAAAAATGATTTTGAGACAGTAGGACTGATTACTGTTTATAGGATATTGGTTAGTTTGCCTAATAATAATGGTGCTGGTTATATATATATATATATATATATATATATATATATATATATATAGAGGAAGCACTGGAACTTTCTTCTGCTATGTCTGTGTGTAATCTCTCTTTATTCTAAGACTTTTTTTTGCCCAGGTTTTAGCCAATCAGAGGACGACGGACGTGAAGACTGAGCCAGAAAGTACTGGAAGCTCACTGCCGCTCTGCAAGCTGATTGGCTTGCCGGAGCATTTTAGAGAGGAGCTGGTAGAGAAGCAGAAAAAGGCCAGCATCTTCGGTCCGAGTTCATCCCGAGGAGAAGAGGCAGACTACGGCAGTCCCAGGCCACAGCATCATCCAGGTAGCATGTCTATGCTTATGCACAGTTATTCAGCTCTTATTTGTGCAACGATGCTTCTTGTAGCCAAACATCACCGACAGCACATGTAGTCTAATTTAATTTAATTGTGGCATTCATGTTATCACACTAATAATCTTAAAATATTAATTACGATGCAAATAGCGTGATTATGTTTATGTTTAGTTCATATTCGTTCACTTACTTTATTCCTGGGATATAATCTTATCACAAACAAATTGAATTTAAAAAGTGAATCGTTTGTATAGATAATGTTAATCCTCAGGGTGTCAGTCTGACCAGTCCATAAAACTTACTGGATGCAAGACCAGCTGGATACTGCAGCACGGCAACTTTGTCTTTCGATAACAAGCGGTGGGGGTGGAGGGAGGGGTGGGGGTATGAGCGCCTGTCTCTCCCAGATGGTCCAGGGATCAGCAGTTTGAATAGAGCCCCAGCGTGATGCTGCAGAATGCACTCTGGTGTCGGGGCGGAAGGGCGGGTGGGGGGAGGCCACACACACACACACTGTGTCCTGCACGCTGCACAATCCTGCTCTGCAGAAAAACACACTCAGACACTCTTATGTGTGCGATTTGTGGATGCCACGAGGCACTACGTACGCAAAACAGCCTTTTAAACAAGTTGTGCAGGTCCTCTCAGTACTTTGTTCAGTTCAGAATATATTGTTTCCACAGCCTAAGATGGCTGCCTTCCACTAAGATCTCATCCCTGCTAAACACCAAGCTATTGTATTACAGTTCACAGAATCAGGCACCTGAAAGATGACAGAGGCTGTTGAAGGGTTGAAGAAGGTAGATTCTGTGATCATTAAATGGCCCTAATGAAAGATATGGAACAAACACAGCATTCTTACAATGATAAAAATAGTGTTCTTACTGTATCACAAAGTTTGCTTTGTAAAATATGACTATAGCTAACACCACTTGACTATGCAGAATTCCCAGCCCTGTTTGCTGAGTGTTACTGCCCCCTGCTGGAAAAACATTAACTATGAACTGTTTTGCTTACTCAGAGCAATCATGTCCAAAGGAGCAGCAGTTGGCATCGACCTTGGGACCACCTACTCCTGTGTTGGTGTGTTCCAGCATGGCAAAGTTGAAATCATTGCCAATGACCAGGGCAACAGGACCACACCCAGCTATGTGGCCTTCACAGACACTGAGAGGCTGATTGGAGATGCAGCCAAGAATCAGGTTGCCATGAACCCCACCAACACAGTCTTTGGTAAGGTTAGAGCAGGGTGAAGTGATACCTGTAATGAAATTTTAGTATATCCTAATGATCTTATGCCATCGCTGCCAGTTCACTGAGTGAATAAATGAGTTAGTCAAAAATTGACGAAAGTATTTCTTTCAATTTTTCCCGGGGAATTGCAGATGCCAAACGGTTGATTGGCAGACGATTTGAGGATCCTGTAGTTCAGTCTGACATGAAGCATTGGCCATTCAATATAATCAGTGACAGTGGACGCCCCAAAGTGGAGGTTGATTACAAAGGTGAAACCAAAACCTTTTACCCAGAGGAGATCTCTTCCATGGTGCTGACGAAGATGAAAGAGATTGCTGAAGCCTACCTTGGGAAGGCGAGTTTACAAAATAATAGCATGCATAATAATAATAATAATCTACAGCACTGTCACAGTATTACTTTAAAATTATCTCTTCATTTTTTCAGTCTGTGTCCAATGCTGTTATCACAGTACCAGCATACTTTAATGACTCTCAACGTCAAGCAACCAAGGACGCTGGAACTATCTCTGGCCTGAATGTGTTGAGAATCATTAATGAGCCCACTGCAGCAGCTATCGCTTATGGTTTGGACAAGAAGGTGAGATTTAAGTTAGCAGTAGATGTATTCTATGATTTATGTCCACACCTACACCTGTACAGTTGTGCTCACGCTTTCCTTTTTCTTTCCAGGTTGGGTCTGAGAGGAACGTTCTCATCTTTGATCTTGGTGGTGGAACCTTCGATGTGTCCATCCTGACCATCGAGGATGGCATCTTTGAGGTCAAGTCCACTGCTGGAGACACTCATCTTGGTGGGGAAGACTTCGACAACCGCATGGTCAACCACTTCATCGCCGAGTTCAAGCGCAAGTACAAGAAGGACATCAGCGACAACAAGAGGGCTGTCCGTCGTCTGCGCACCGCCTGTGAGAGGGCAAAGCGCACACTGTCTTCCAGCACCCAGGCCAGCATTGAAATCGACTCTCTGTACGAGGGAGTTGACTTCTACACCTCCATCACCAGGGCTCGCTTTGAGGAGCTCAACGCTGACCTCTTCCGTGGCACTTTGGACCCCGTGGAGAAGTCTCTCCGTGATGCCAAGATGGACAAGTCTCAGATTCATGACATTGTGTTGGTCGGTGGCTCCACCCGTATCCCCAAGATCCAGAAACTGCTCCAGGACTTCTTCAACGGAAAGGAGCTCAACAAGAGCATCAACCCAGATGAAGCTGTGGCCTACGGAGCTGGTGTCTATCTTTTTTTCCAAATATACCCACCAAATTATAACATCAGCATTTTCAGCTGGGTTTTTGTTGAAGATTTTGTTGAATGGTTAATGTGAAAAAGGTCCACTATCTATCCCTTTCAAAATCTAACCAGTTGGCCTTATTTACAGCTGTCCAGGCTGCCATCCTGTGCGGTGACAAGTCTGAGAATGTGCAGGACTTGCTGCTTCTGGATGTCACCCCTCTGTCCCTGGGTATTGAGACTGCTGGAGGTGTCATGACTGTCTTGATCAAACGTAACACCACCATTCCTACAAAGCAGACCCAGACCTTCACCACCTACTCTGATAACCAGCCTGGTGTGCTCATCCAGGTAAGCACAACATCATTACACCTGTCTGTTTGACAGAGATGGCATTTATTCCTGCCATCCATAGCTTCTGTCAGAGGTTGCAGGACCAAAGATGGTGGGTGAGGGAAATAAAGATGGCAGAACTGTGACGCAGTGTCAGAATTGTCTGCATATTTCCAACAGGTTTATGAGGGAGAGCGTGCTATGACAAAGGACAACAACCTGCTGGGCAAGTTTGAGCTTACAGGCATCCCTCCTGCTCCCCGTGGTGTTCCCCAGATCGAGGTGACATTTGATATTGATGCCAACGGCATCATGAATGTCTCTGCTGTCGACAAGAGCACTGGAAAGGAGAACAAGATCACCATAACCAATGACAAGGGTATAAAATGATTTAAAAAAAAATACTGCTTAATTCAAATGTAGCTGCAGTGCTGTCCCAACAAGAAATGATTAAATGCT
Organism: Toxotes jaculatrix; assembly: GCF_017976425.1. NCBI lineage: Eukaryota > Metazoa > Chordata > Actinopteri > Toxotidae > Toxotes > Toxotes jaculatrix. The sequence goes on along the minus strand of NC_054405.1, from coordinate 3,212,283 downwards.
AATCTGGTCTATTTTATGACAGGTCGTCTGAGCAAGGAGGACATTGAACGCATGGTCCAGGAAGCTGAGAAGTACAAGGCTGAGGATGATGTCCAGCGTGACAAGGTGTCTGCTAAGAACGGCCTGGAGTCATATGCTTTCAACATGAAGTCGACTGTGGAGGATGAGAAACTTGCTGGCAAGATCAGCGATGATGACAAGCAGAAGATCTTGGACAAGTGTAACGAGGTCATCAGCTGGCTTGACAAGAACCAGGTGAGGGCTGGTGTAAGCAACGTAAGCTTTAGATTATGAACAACATGACTATCAGTTCTTTCATCCACTCAGATGTTTTCAATGTGATCATATACCAGGAAGTAAACTGTACAGATTGAACTGTAATTCCAAATTCCAATGAGTCTTTTGATTTCTTTGTACTAGACTGCAGAGAAGGATGAATATGAACATCAGCAACAGGAGCTGGAGAAGGTGTGCAACCCCATCATCACCAAGCTGTACCAGAGTGCTGGTGGCATGCCTGGTGGTATGCCAGGCGGAATGCCGGGCGGCTTCCCAGGAACAGGCGGCGCTGCTCCTGGTGGTGGCTCCTCTGGACCAACCATTGAGGAAGTGGATTAATCAATGTCTGCGGCTACTTGACAAACCCTGAGCAATAACAAACAAGCATGAACATTACCACTGACCAAAAGGCATAGAATCAGACTTGTGATGATAAATGATATTTGCTATGCGACCACATAAAGATCTTCGAGCAAACACAGTCTGTGCATGCTATGTCATGTTTGTGCTCAGAGTAATAAAAAAAATTTGACAGGTGTGTTTTCTTGTGTTTCATTTTGTTTCATTCTGCTTTGCACACATGTTGTGAACATACACATACTTCCTCACATCAATGAGCTGAATTTGAAGATGGAGAATGTTTGGATTCTGAAACTATAACTTCCAATATTTTGCATTAATACTGATCACAGATAAATAGCCATCCTGTTATGGAAGATGTTTGGGAGGTTTGGTGATTCTGGGCAGTACAAGATTCAGCTACAGAAATTAGAACAGTGTGCAGTATATTGTACAAAGATCAATCTAATCCTCAATATTTATTCCATCATATATTATACATTAGCAGTTATGTTAACTGTCTATAGTCTGAGTCTTTGCTGTGAAAGTCCGCAGAGAATAACTGTGCTGCAACAAAACTAAAGGCAGTGAAATATGTTGAATGAGTTTCCAGCAGCTGCAGGGGCAGTGTTCTCCAGCTGTCCCTGCACTCTGACCCCCCCTAAAGACAGACAGGAAGTCTGTGAAATAAATGGGTCAAAAATAAAAGAAAATGCTATTTAGTTTCTGCAGAATGTTCACACACACACACACACACGTATATATAACTTTTAGGCTTTAGAATTCACATTTCTTCATCTGCTCTTCAGTGGATTTAAATCACTCTGAAAACATGTAAACGCAGCATCCACACAGAGCAGAGAGCACTGAGATGTTACAGGAACAAAAATAAAACTTCTGTTTTTTGGAGAGTAATCCAACATTTACAGGACATTTTGAAAAAAGCAATGAAAACAATTCTCATGCTAAGCGGGCCCAGATTTACAATCCATGCGTGACCCTACATTTCCCTCTGCACCCAAACCACAGATTTCACCCATTATACACACTGCTTATATTAAGAATATGAAGATTCAACCCGAAGTATAAAATGACATGTTAGAGTACTCACTGCTTACATAAGGATTCAGCTGTAGCACAGTGAAAGGCCAGAGAGCTGCAGCCCCATTCATGCGCCTCTGTGCCGTTTGTCCTCTCACAAAAGACCAAACACCAAGTCCCCGGATGGAGACAACAAAAATAAAAGACTGGATGTATGCGCCCTGTGCCACAAGGCTGCAGGACATTTATTGAAACATGACATAAAACATATACAACAAATTTTGCACGTTTTTGTAGCAGCATTGCGAAACTAAAAACAACCCCTCCCTTCAGAATTGGTCCATATTAAGATGTTTTTTCTTTTCCGCGGCCTTCTTCATCCCTCAGCCTTCACAAAGCGCCTCCATTTTCGAAACCAAGAGCACAACAGTGGCTTACAGAGCAGTCTATGAACAGTCCCGATGAGAAACAGCAACACCAAAACACTGCCCCCTATTTGAAAGATTATTAATCCAAGAAGAAAAAAAAGAAAAACACTGATATGAAAAAAGTGGCCGGCTCCGAGGTGAGCCCTTTGTCCCGACTGAATCCGGGCCTGCGGGGAGTCTTTTACTTGCTCTTGGCCGGTTTCTCCGTCTTCTTGGGGAGGAGGACAGCCTGGATGTTTGGCAGCACTCCTCCCTGAGCGATGGTCACACCTCCCAGCAGCTTGTTCAGCTCCTCGTCGTTGCGCACGGCCAGCTGGAGGTGCCGCGGGATGATCCTGGTCTTTTTGTTGTCCCTAGCCGCGTTGCCCGCCAGCTCCAGGATCTCAGCGGTCAGATACTCCAGCACGGCCGCCAAATACACCGGAGCCCCGGCGCCGACGCGCTCCGCATAGTTGCCCTTGCGCAGTAGCCTGTGAACTCGACCCACCGGGAACTGGAGTCCGGCGCGAGATGAGCGAGACTTGGCCTTCGCTCGGGCTTTGCCTCCGGTTTTCCCTCTGCCAGACATGACCGTTTATAAATGTGATTAACGGTTTAGAAGCAACGTTTTTAAAAAAGAAAACACAGCAGCTCCTCGAGCCCCAGTCTCTACGTAATGGAGTTGTGTGTAAAGCAATATAAACCACAGAGGCTGCTCCGATTGGCCGAGTGAACCTGAAACGCACGAGCCAATGGCACGCTGTAAACCCTTTCCTCTGGTGAAGGACGCTCCAATCGCAAAGAAGGAATGGCACACACTCATTTGCACAGCCATGTTATAAATAAGGGACTAGTGATGGGGGCGGCATCCTGATCTGTGTTTCCCTTTTCCTGTCGCTATACTGACGTTTTCTACGGAAGAGAGAGCGAGAGAGAGGAAAAAAAAATGCCTGATCCAGCAAAATCAGCTCCTGCGCCCAAGAAGGGCTCCAAAAAGGCCGTGACCAAAACCCAGAAGAAAGGAGACAAGAAGCGCCGCAAGAGCAGGAAAGAAAGCTACGCCATTTATGTGTACAAGGTGCTGAAGCAAGTGCACCCAGACACGGGGATCTCCTCCAAGGCCATGGGCATTATGAACTCGTTTGTCAACGACATCTTCGAGCGCATCGCCGGGGAAGCGTCGCGCCTGGCGCACTACAACAAGAGATCCACCATCACCTCCAGGGAGATCCAGACCGCCGTCCGCCTGCTGCTGCCCGGCGAGCTGGCCAAACACGCCGTGTCCGAGGGTACCAAGGCCGTGACCAAATACACCAGCTCCAAATAGAGGCGGACATAAGCTCGGCACGGAGGTGGTGGTGATGGTGGTGGTTGGAAGAGAGACAGAGGGGGGTGGACAACATCACCTGTGTCGGAAAACTGCGTTTGTGATTTTGCACCATTGCCGTTTCTGAAGAGTGATGAATGGCAACTGAACACAGGCCTTACGCTGAATGTCTTGGGATGTAGTGAACTGTAGCTGCCATTTTGTTTTAAATGAGTGTGGTTTTGTTTTTGTTTTTTTTGTTGTTGTTTTTTGTCTGAGCTGTGTAACGTTTTTAACGAGTCATTGAATAAATTGAGATGGAATGTCAGCGGGTGTTGTCAAACTGTGGAGGTCTCCTTCGCTTCGCACCATTTTAACACTGATTTACACTCAGGACATATCTAAAGCGTGTGTGACGGCGCAGTGGGAACAAAGGTCATGAGGTTGAAACCGTGACTTGTTACTGCACCGAGCGGTTTCTGCTTCTACCTTGTGGGTGATGATAGTTTTCCATACATACAAGTATTACTGCGAGTGCTGGAGTTAGAGCGACACCAAGCGGTGGCTGCAGGTAACGGCAGGGTGTGAACAGGGTTAAAGTGAGGCTCCTGCTCAGAACAAAGGTTCTGCTGTTTCTGTGAATATCTTTCCATCTTAACTCGATAACATCAGGAACAAATGATCAACTTGAACGACTTGTGGAATGAAAAGACTTCCTGTAACTCCAACATACATCTCCTCTGTCAGGTTTGACATCTGAATCAAAGTCAAAGCAGCAACATCACAGCCTGCAAACTGCATCTGAAGCCTCCAGTTCATTCATTATGCATGAGTTTATCATTATACAGCAGAATTCACATCTCAGTGTTGCATTGTGTTAATATTATAAGGCTCCAAGCTGTACGAGGAGAAGCTAACATGAACTTGAACAAACCTTACGTTGCCTCCAACCAACCAAGAGCAGATATGCAGACTTGTCAGAGCAGGTGGAGCACAGGTGTGTGTCATTAACAACCTGGGACATTGCTAATGTCATTAGTTAACCTGTGCACTTCCTGCTATGACAAGTCCAAATATGGGAAAAGACCTGTTTGTCTTAACCGAGAGAAACCCGAGGCACTACCTTCATGGCAACAATAAAGACTCCTTCACTGTAAGCTTGTGCTTGTCTGTGCTGAGATACAGTGACACCATTAGGGTTCAGTGATAGCCTGTACAATACATCTTTTAAACATAGATGTTACTAATGTCACCCATTTAATGCACACTGATGACACAGCAGCAGGAAGGTCAAAAACCTCAAGCACAAAAAAAAAAAGATAGCGCAGCACACACTTTGCTCCAAACACAATTAATACATAACAGATTCAGTATTTGTGCACGCAAACTGTATATCTGTGTGGGCAGGGCTTCAAAATAGCATTCACAGTTGCAGTCGCAGTTTGGAAATAAAACAGTAAAGACTTCTTTATGGGTCCATCATTTCACTGCAGAAACTCCAAATCTGCTTTATTCTGCTCAAATGTAAAATGTGTGGGGGGAATCTTCAAAATCCTCAGTGAGCCAGTAAAGAAGCATGATGGGATGGGATTTTGTTTCAGGTATTATCATTATTATTACTGTTATTATTAATTGGATTCAGTAGATCTTGGCCACGTGGTTAAGGAGCGTGGGTGGCATTAGTTGATGGCTAATATTCAACAAAAGCAGAACAGGATCACTGTGATATCATGCAGATCCAGTTACTGCAGCACACAATGGAAGGAACAGCTTCAATCAGGAATTAGCTGGATATTAAGGTTTATTGTGTTCTGGATAATGGGGACAGAAAGCAAAGACAGCCTGAAGTTATTCCTCTGATACAGCTGATGTAGAACTTAAACTGATGTTCTAGGTAAAATGCTGCAACACAAACATACGAATTTATAAAAAAACAAAACAAAAAAAAAAAAAAAAAAACACATAAATACTGAGATGAATGTAGAAGCTGCTCCAGATCTGAATGAATCAAATATGAAAGAAAATCAAAGAATTTTCATACCTGAAGCTTTAGCACCCAGGAAAGTAGAACTCAGAGGTCGCCTTTGGGTAATGACCCACTCTGATAGACAGACATGACACCTATTTAATGCTAAGCCCTGTGTAAGCCCATCTCCACTCCATTGTTGTGGATCAGGCTTCAGGGTTCCTAGAGGGGATCTTTGGGAGGGGGGGGGGGTTCGTGGTTCAGGTGACAGTTGTAGGGGGTTTTGTTTGGAAGGGTGTGCCTTTCTCTCCAAGCCTGAGATGATGTGCTGGAGACCTCATTTCTTCACAAAGAGTAGTAGCCCCCGGCAGGAGCAGGGTAAAACTACAAAAAAAAACAAAACACAAAGTGCTTTAGTGAACAGAATTCACAACATGGCCCTTTTTTTTAGGTGCTGTTGCGTAAAAATGGCTGAAACAATTCAGCGGGTTTTAACATTTAAGTTATGTAATGTCTACAGAATTGGTTCATGCAGATGTCTAAGGTTTTTTTTTGTAGCTGTGGATTTTGTTCTGATTGTACAGACCTAGTTTTTGTAAACTTCCATTCTATTCTGTATGTTACAAATTCAGTTTAACAAAGAAAAACATACAGATAACCATATTTTCTGCTCAATATACATTGATAGAAAAATAACATTAAATAAATAAACAACTAAAACGGCAGCAATAAGGAACCCAAGTAGTGAAAGTGTCCCTGTAGATTTTCTGTCCCATCCATAGGGATGTGACTTGGAGCACATCAGGACACCTGCCTTACAGAAAGGACTGCAGGTCATTGCTGAACTGACAAGTTAAATTTATAGTTACTCCACATAATGTTCCATCAGACCAAAGACACTGCATATGGGCTCCCCCATTGTTCCCATTGTGTGTCAGACGATCTGGTTGTTGCATCCGAGCAGCTTGTGTTGCTCTCTTCTACCTTTCCCTTTCCTCTCCGTGGGCTTCCTGTGAAGGCCGAAAGGAGGCCAGTATAAATGGCTGTCATGGAGGTAAGAGCACACACAAATAAAAAGACAACACTGAGGGAGAGAGGTGGGGCGACACTCTGCAGCCATCCACGCAAGGTAAGGAGTCACTTTTCTAATCTCACAGTGGGTTATATTGTTTTGCTATTGTTTTTTTTTTTTATATATAGGCTATTGTTTTAACTGGAATTTGATTTATTGAGCCAAAAAGGAAATTGGATTCCTCTGAAGATAAATCAGATCAGACGTTCTGAGCAATGAACAGATCAGCCCCAGTATCTGGTCCCTCTGATGATACTACAGATGGATTCAGTCTACACATGAAGAACATGTCATTCAGACATAACTGGAGCTGATTAACATCATATTTACTGCATCATATTAACTGATCAGGCTGATGTTTTCTTCAGTGTCCTCTGTCTGCGGACTTGATTTTAGGATCTGGATTTTCACAGCACTTTTTAAAAGCAGGTTTCTGATGCACTATGTTAGTTTAATATGACTCGTGTCTGTAACCGAGTATTTCTACTTTTCTGCTGTGGTATAAGTAAGTTACTAAATAAATTCCCAGAAGTACTGGACTTACGTAGTTTTGAGGTACTTGTACATCATACATGTACTCCACTATATTCCAGAACAAACTATTACTACTACTACTTTTTACTTGACTGCATTTATCTACAACTGCGGTTACTGACTGCTTTTCAGATTAATATAAAAATATCTTAATCTGTAAAGTAGCTTGTTAAGTACAGTATCATGCATATAATGTTAAAAATTAAATCAGTGGCTCCCAATCTTATGACCCTCATTAAAAAAAAAAAAAAGATAAATAAATAAAATAAAATAAAAAGCAGATATGTATGTATGTGTAGATTATTAGTCGCATTATCAGATATTTGACCAAAAAAGATTAAAGAATTTTTTTTCTTTCCTCTCCCATTAATTCCATTGATGCTTTAAATGATCCGCTGGGGGAGGAGATCATGTGCTTGTCTGATTCCTGTCATCTTTCTTCTCCAGCAGCTCGAGGACAATGTGGCTGGTCCTTCTTACATATCAACTTGCCACACTCCTTCTCACCCAGGCTCAAAATGCCTGCATTGGACACTCCACCTTCAGAAGTCCAGGTCAGTGAAATCATTAGTGCTCATGCTCTCAGCCCTTTCATCCAGCTGCTGCTCTGACTGCACCTCCTCCCCCCATTTCCTCTTCCTTTCACACTTTTCTTTCCTCCGTAACCTAAGAAGTGGCAGCACAGCTGCAGCCTGACTCTCTAAGAAGTGCGTCTTTATCTGTGAGGGGAGGCGTGTTCCAGCTTTGGGGATGACAGGGTTTGTTAATGGAGCTTATTGTTGACTGGTGAAGTTATGTATAACCTCTCAGCAGAAGGTAAAGACACTGAAGGCCCTGTAGGTGCATAAACGTATTAAGACTCAAAACCAATCTGTGGAGTGCCCCTTTAAGAAGCCAGCTCCAGAGTAATCTGTCCCTCAACAACAGATCTAGTCCTGTTCCAAACCCTTAAAGCTGATTCTGGTCTCATCCTCGCTCTGCTCAGCTAACTCAGACATCGAGGTCCTCTGCGGCTCTCAAACGGTGGACCTTCAGATCCTGCTGTGTCCCATCTATTTCAACGGCTACAATGAGTCCCTGCTGGCCCTCAACTCGGAGCACTCCAAAGAGCAGTGCAGAGGGACTCCTGACTGGGAGGCGGACCCACCTGTGGTTAAATTCAACTTCTCCATCACGGAGGAGGGGATCACCACCTGCTCCAACAAGCTGACAGTAGGTTCTCTGAGCCTGAGAACAGCCAGCAGGTGCCAGACACACAACTGATTTATACTCAACAGACTTCAACTGTTTCTCCTCAAAGGTCACTGAGGAGACTGGAACTGGACTGTTTGCAGACTTCTCCCATGTCCAGTACATCAACATCTCAGGTATGGTCTGCTCAGAGGACCCCACCACAGGAGCCATTACCTATCACCAGGAGGTGATGTACAGGTTCTCCTGCCGCTACCCTCTGCAGTACCTGGTCAACAACACTCAGATGAGCGTGTAAGTGGCTCCTCGCTGTTTAAAGCTGAACTCAAGGAGTAAATGTGACATTTCTATTGCTGCTGTTTGCAAATGTATGGCTAAAAAAATAATAATGAAAATAATAATTACAGTTATTGAAAAATAACAAAATATTCTGTCACATCAGAGGTGATGCATTCTACCTTTCCATTTATAATAAATGGAAGAAGAACCGGCTGGTTCACCTGGGCAGTGATTGCCACCATCACTCTATTCAAGTTACTGTATTTAGTTGTGCTTCATGGAGCAGCCAGTGTCCTAACAAGGTGTGTGTTACTCATGTGTCTAGTTTCAGGAGGGTTTGGATCTCACTCTGGTCTGTTGTTCCCTCGTGTATCAAATGAATGATGACCTGATTGTTGACAACTCAGGTTGTTCCTGTAATGAATTCCAGCTGTTGACAGAACTTTTTTTTTTTTGTGCTCAACAGGTCTGGGGTCAGTCTGGCAGTCAGAGACAACAATGGGAGTTTCATCAGCACGCTGAGCATGCGACTCTTCGCGGTGAGAACACTGCATTATGTTAACTGTCTGAAAAGACAGACACAACACTGTGGAATCTAGATCTGCAGCATTTAGACTCAAACTGGCACCATCTTATAGCTAACAGATGGATTCCACTCTCAGGTGTTTACATTCAATATGAAACTGGAGCCAGGAGACTTAGCTTAGCTTAGCTTAGCTTAGCTTAGCATTATTTCCCAAGTTGTCAAACTGCCCCTTTAATCTCTCAGTCTAAGATTTACATTTGTCCTCTAACCTTCTGTGTTGTGGCCATAAGTAATTTGTGAACAATTCTGAAAGCTGCAGAGCTGAGATTCACCTTTGATTTCAGGCAGTTATATCATTATAAAACAATTTCTCTTTATATTATTATTTTAGAATTCTCATTATTTAACAGACAAAAAGGAATTATATCAAGGGACTTCATCTGATGACACCAGCGAAGTTCAGCTCAGTTATCTGGCTCATGATGGCAGAATGTCTCGTTCTTTGACCATCACCCAGAATCAATCTAATGCTGGAACTCATTAGTTTGTATAAAAGAGCATGCATCAGTCTAATCTACATCCTTCCCTGTCTTCTCTTATTGGGCCTGAAGGACAATAGTTACTCCTCCGTGCTGCAGGTCCCCCCAGGAGGCCTGGAGCTAAAGACCAGGATCTTTGTAGAAGTGAAGGCGTCCAACCTCACCAACAGGTACTGTTTTAGCAGCTGAAGTACACTGATTGGGGATTTTTTAAAGGGAAAGATTACAAGAATTTACACAATAAAGAACACACAGGCAAATGTATTGCTGTGTTTGGTGTGAATGCACACTTGAATGTGCTGTAGATTTCATTTTAAATTAAAGTGACATTTTTGTCCATTATTCTACATCAAGTCAAAAATTGATTTCATTTCCAAAAGTATTCAGACCCTTTGCTGTGGTTCTCCAGACTGTGGTCAGGTGCATCCTGTTTGCTTTAATTATCCTAGCCCGGTGTCTAGAACTTGACTGGATTCACACTGTGTGTCAGGACAAAAACCAAGACATGAAGTCTCTGTAGACATCTATGGTAAAGCCGTGGTGAGGCACAGATCAGAGCAGGGGTATAAAACCCCTGTCTGAAGCTTTCACTGCCTCAAAATCTGTGCTAATACCAAAAGTGTTTGCAGGTTCAATGTGCTCCTGGACCGATGTTACGCCACGGCCTCGCCTTTCCCCATCAACGTCACGTATCATGATCTCTTTGTTGGGTGAGTTAGCAGACTACAGAGATGAAAGTGAAACAGAGCAGCTATTTGACGGTGATGGATGGATGCTCCATCCAGAAAAATCTGAACTCCTCACCAGTGCACACATGCAAACATGAAGCTTCCCAATGTAAACTGGATTCCACATGAAAAATTCTGTCCTGTTGAAGGTGTGACCGGGATGGACAGACGGTAATGGGAGTCAATGGAGAGCAGCAGTTAGCTCGCTTCTCCTTTGAGGCTTTCCGCTTTGTCCAAAGCTCAGATGCCACTCTCTCCACCTACTACGTACACTGTGCCACCAGGCTCTGTGTGAACTCCTTCTGCCCCAACCTCGTTCAGGTCAGACTACAGAGACCACACAGCTCAAATGCAAAGCTTTTTGTCAGACAGGAGCTTCTGATTTTGAACAAATACCATCTGGATACTTGGCTGCATGAAAACTGACTAAAATGACAATCACCCACAGAACTGCACCACCAACTCGAGGAGGCGCCGCAGCACCAGCGACAACCAGGGCACCACAGTGAGCGACATGGCCACCATCAGTTCAGGTCCCATCACCATCCGCTCAGATAACGGTGAGAACCTCAGAGGTTATACATTTGTTGAATCACACCGGTCACATCAGTCTGTGTGAGCTGATTGGAGGTTTCCTTTGGTAACGAATGAACTCAGGGTTTCTTGTGTCTTCTTGCAGGCTATCCGCTGGCATCTGGAGGTATGCATACACTGAACATTCCTTTTACTTTTGACAGGAACTAAACATGCCATTTTGGTTTTCCTGATCAGAACTGCAGCATCTTTACGTTAAAGTGGCTTTAGAAGAAGCCATTTGAGGCAGTTCAAGCATCTGATCCAAAGATCTACTTGATGGATTCCTATCAAGGTTGGAGAACATGTAGCTCTTAGGGAAAGATACACCTGCATCTCTCTGCTAACCACAACTTACATGAGCTGCCAGAATAAATGGATAGATGCATCTTTACCTGTCGTCACTCAGCATGACAGTCACCTCGCCTGTGTACACATGAAAGATCAGGGGAACCAACTGGCTTGACAGATACTTAAATGTTGTGTATAAATACATTGTGCAGTCATGCTCATGAGTATAGACTCTGTACACAGCTCTGTGTGGTCTAATCCTCAGTGTCTCGTCCCTTCCCAGGTCCTCAGCAGACTCACGTGGACAGCACCGTGCTGGCTGTTTCACTTGTGGCGGGCATCGTCGGGGCCATCTGCCTTACGCTGGTAGCGTTTGTTGTTTACCAGAATTACAAGTCTAATATCATTTTAAAGAACACAATGCTGAACCCGCAAGAGTGACAGAGGGCGGAGACCACTTGAAAAGGATTGTTGCTCTGTTTCATTCCTTCATTCCTCAGTTTGACTTACACCATTTTTTTTGAATAAGCAAAAGAGAGGAGGAAGAACAGCAGAAAGCTGTATCTTCTATTCCTTTGACTTGGACCTTAGTGTTTTCATTTAGCCCAGAGGAAGAACATAAGTAAACAGGACATGTGGAAGAGTGTCATATTTACAGTGGGGTATGTTTCAGTCATATTATGTTTGCACATCATCTCCTGCCAACAAGTCAGACACATTCATGTCTATACAATATAACTCTATGCATACTGCTTCAGGCTTCTGTTTCCATTTATACTCTGATGTTGGGTGATAGATAGATTTATGGGCTGTGTTACTAAAGCAGGGTGTACTAGTTCTAGTTCAGGGTTTTAAAAAACATTTTTATATATGTTAAAGGTTCATAAGTTTTTGTATTTCTATTTCTAATAAAGGTGTTTGATAAGATTTTTTATTGTTGTTATTTATGGTGAATTTCTGGGGGGTTTTCTTTTAGAAGATGTTACTAAACTGAGCAAACACTTCCTTAGGAACACCACTGGAAACATACAGACATATGGTGAACTGTGGCCATGAAGGGATGAACATCAGCAGCAATACTCAGACTGTGACATTCAGGCCATGACTGATTGGTATTAAGGCCCAAAGTGAGTCAGGAAAACATTCCCCACACCATCACACCACCACCACCACCACCAGCCTGGACTGTTGATACAAGGCAGGTTGGGTCCATGGATTCATGCTGTCGATGCCAAACTCTGACCCTACCATCTGCAGCCTCAGCAGAAATCCACATCCATCAGACAAGGCTACATTTTTCCAGACTTCATCTGTCCAGTGTTGGTGAGTCTGTGTCCACCGCAGCCTCTGACCTCTCTCACCAACAAGGTGTTTCCGTCCTCAGAGCTGCTGCTTCACTGGATGGTTTTAGTTTCTGGCTCCAGTCGGAGTTAAACTCTGGAGACTGTTGTGTGTGAAAATATCAGATCAACAGCCTCAGAAAGACTCAAACCAACAATCATGCTGATGTCTGATGTGAACATTAACTGAGGCTCCTGATTTATGTCTGCAGGATTTTATTCATTCATTGGACTGCAGCTACATGCTACAGTTTTGAATATTTTTAATAAAAGCATATTATTTAGTCTGAATGTTTCATAGCCTGACCACAGTCTGCAGGGCCACAGCAAAGGGGCTTAACAGTTTTGGAAATGAGTGATTTTAGTTTCTAAAACATTTATAAAACATGTTTTCATTGTGCTGTTACAGATTCAAAGGCAAAAAACCTTACACACCTGAATTTGGGGACTCCTCGCTGCAGGTCCTTTCAAGCTCTGTCAGGTTGATTGGGGATCGTGGGTAGACAGCTGTTTTCAGGTCTCTCCAGGGGTGTTTGACTGGGTTCACGTCAGGGCTCTGGCTGGGCCACTCGAGGACATTCAGAGTCGTCCCTAAGCCACTCCTGTGTTGTGTTGTCTTGGCTGTCTAAGCACGTGTCTCTCACTGAGGAGAGGCTTCTGTCTGGTCACTCTGCCGTAAAGATCAGATCACTGCAGTATCTCACATCGCCACACATGATCTCTGGAGCTCAGCCAGACTGACCTTGAGCCACCTCTCTTACCAAGGCCCTTCTCTCCTGATTGCTCTGATTGGTCAGATCTAAGAAGAGTCCTGGTTGTTCCACACATTTTAGAATCACAGAGGCAGATCTGAGTCTCCACACAATCAAGCAGCTCCTGCCTGGTTTTTGCTCTGATGTGTATTCTCAGCTGTGACACCTTGTATAGACAGGTGTGTGTCCTTCCACATCAGGTCTAATCAGCTACGCCACAGGTGGACTCCAGTCAAGAGAAATGGAGGCACCTGAGCTCAATTTCAAGTGTCACAGCAGAGTGTGAACACTTCTGTCAAGGCAGACCAAGTAATCACGTTAGCACATTAACGTTAACGATCAATCAAATTAAAAACAAAAAGATTTTTTTATTAACAGTTTAGAAACACAACATTGTTTGCGTCTTCCATTCCTGGCTTTCTTTGTTTTGTTTTGTTTTATTTTTTATTTTTTTCAGTTCTCCCTTGAAATAATCCAAAGTGCTGAGAAACAGAGAAGCACACAACTGACCCAAACTTCTGATCCAATCCCACAAACCATCCCCCGCCCCCGTTCTGAAAAAAAAAAAAAAAAAAAAATATAGAGCCAACGTCTGAGCATGAATCTGCACCACAGGACGTGCTGAGGTAAAGAACAGCAACAACACTAAAACACAGCCTCTTCTCCGACGATCAGCAGCTCACGGGACTTTGAAAACGTGGAGTTTTATCCCCTGTCACCCAAACACTTCTCAAAGGTTTGTATTAGCATCTGGAAACTGAATTCATCGGTCACTTTAATTGGTCTTGAGTGGATCAGAACGATGGCGAGCGAGTATGTGGAGACGCCGTTTCGATTTTTACATCATCCCTATTTGGCAACTCAGATTTACAGTGAGTTCTCAGAGTGTGTGCACAGGAGCACCCGAGCAGTCAACCACCAGCACTAACTGCTCTGTGATGGACCCAAACCTGTGCTGCCATTTTTTTTTTGTTGAGGTAATCTTGATTCTATTCAGTCAATAATTAGAAAATAAAAAAAAAAACACCTCTAAATGCCGGGAGTGAATACGAACTTCAGGGGCTGTGCCATATTGAACATTCACCATCATTTCTTCCATCAAGTAAGCAAACTACAAAAATGAAAATGTCAGTGACTCACACCCTCAGCAGCTCCGCTTCAGCCCTCTTTCTCCACCCTTCGTGTTTTAGTAGAATTTAGTCTGTGATTTCACAGCCACTTCTGAGCAGCTGCTTCTAAAAGCCCAGTCAGTAATTATAGCATGACGTCCCATACTGTACCCTGCAGCCCCATCAGTAGTTAGGATTCCCCACATTAAAGGTGATTTCCTTTGAAACCAGCTGACTCTACTTACAATACAGTTTGAAATATACTATGTTTATATGGGATTTGCTTCCACTTTTTGTCTGTTGTCTATAAATTTCCCTACAGTTTATATGGCAAAATACATTTCTGGGGGTTGGAGGACCAAAAAAAAAAAAAAAAAAAAAAAATCTCCAGTGCACTTTGTAATGTGAGTAAAGCAGAGGGCAAATACTAACCTCCAAACAACACGCCGCGGCAGGGACAAAGCAGGAAGTGAAAAGTTGTAACGGCACTCATCCTCATCACATGTCCACAGTTATTTCACCGTGGCCACGCACAGCTTACATCTCCGTCCATACCAGTGCTGATGAGATCATTCTGTTGGATGCGATCTGGAGGTGTTTTGTCTGGAGTGTGCCTCCCTCACGGCGCAGATGGTCTTTCTTTTTCGTTGAACCGGCTCCTCGTGGTGTTTGGGTGTCCACTGCTTATGGAATCCATGAAGGACAGAAGAGGTGAACAGGGAACAGGATGGGCAGTCTCCCCGATCCTCATCCAATCAGCTTCCGGCAGTTCAACAAACGGGGCACGAAAACCAAATAAAACAAAAAGAAAGGGGGGAAAAAAAAAGAAGAAGAAAACCCCAAACGGAAACAAAAAACAAAGCGCGAAGGAACTTGAACATTTATACACTGTCAATAAATATAGTGATTTTCTTTTCCAGTTCCAGATGTTATAATTCATCATCTATGTGGTTTTCAGGTTGGGCGTTCTCCACTGGTCCTGAAAACGAGGACAAAGACGGGAAAGAAAAATGAATGTATGCGACTGAATGACTGAGGTATTACATCAGCTCTGTTCATGAGTACAGAGAAGCATACACTCAAAATGTCAGCAGGAGAAAAAAGAAAAAAATCAGCTGTAGCTCTGTGTTTCAGGGACCAGAGACGCAGCAGACTGTTTGACCTGCTGAATCCGAATCATGAAACACTTCTTCCACTGTAAACCAAAATAACCAACAAAAACAAATAACTCTTTTCATGTGCACACTGCCACAGCTGCTGTACAAATCAACTCAATTTATTTATTTTATTTGTCTATAATCAGAGGCTGGAGTTAACTACAGGTCATGTGACAACACCTTTCATAAGGCTGGAGGATGGATGAGCCGACAGCTGCACAAAGGAGCTACCACTCACTGACTCACACCCCGCCTGGACTCTGACTCGCATTAAACTAGAAACCCTATTTTCCATTTGTGTTGAAATTGTGCGTGTGTCTGTTAGAAGTTCATTCAGTTCAGCGGTGATGTCTCAGCCTGTGGGTTTTTTTTTTTTTTTCTTTTAGTGTTTTAGTGTGATGGTTGTGATCATTTTGTCCATGCCCTAAAGTTCTCCTCCATTATCAGCAACAGGTTTGGCAGACCGACCTGTGGTTGTCGTTTCTTCTGTGGGCTGTGATTGGCTGTCTGAGTCTGTGTGTGCAGCGTTCTCCTCGGTGGGCGGGGCGTCGCCCGGCTGCACCTCCTCTGGGCTTTCTGTACTCAAAGAGAACCAAAAAACAAAATAATACATGAGACTTTCAGCCTTATTACAGCTCTGATTCTCCCCTCGCGTCCTCAGTGGGACAATCACTGCCACGTGTGCTCTGTGCTGTCTGACCCACCGCTCTTTGTGTCCGTGCTCTCCTCTGTGGGGGGGGTGACTTTCTCCTCGGCTGTGTTGTTGGCCTTGCTGCTTTTCTCTGAGCTGGTGCTGTTCTTGGCCTTGGGTTTAGCCTTCGGCTTGGCGAACTTGGCCTTGTTGAGCAGGTAGTTGACCTCTCGGTCCAGCAGGGCCAGCCTGGACTCGATGTCTTTGGACAGCAGGATGGGCCGCTCTTTTGGCGAGCGTTTCTCCTGCTCTGCTACCGTTTCGTTCTTCCACGTCTGGAGCGGACGAGAGAGAGAGATTTGACACATGTAGATCAGTTTGCTCGACACAATAAGGAGAAGCCTGGATTATGATGGACGGAGATCACAATCCAGGCAAGGAGGGTCTAAACAAAGACACTGTTGAGCTGCAGTATGGAATATGTGGGATTTGACCCATACTGGAGACAAAGAGTCAGGACATCTCACCCTCTGCTGCTTTCATTTTGACCTCTGACCCAAAACTACAGAGGTTTAATACTCGGCAAACAACTTCCAGGAAACTAAATGAAGAAGGTGACAATCACTGAACTGGAGTGAGTGAGTGAGCATCAACGCATTCACCACCTACCGTCGTTTCATTGATGACTTTTTCTAACGTGTTCAGCTCAACTTCAGTGAAGATCTGGTCGTCCTCTGGAATCAGCTTGGCGCTCCTTTAACAGGTAAAATAACGGCTGCGTTAAGCTAACTACATTTTGAAAACACAATTTCTGTGTGAGAGAACAACAACTAAATCTCCTCTTCTTGCTCCTCTTTTCAGCTGTTTTCCCTTTTCAACACTCACCGGAGGAAGAAGCTGGAGGTGTTGAGCATGCTCTCCAGAGCGGCCAGGCGGTCCGGCCACTTGCGTCGCTCCTCCACCCTGAAAAACATGTCCTTGCACAGGCTCTTCAGCTGGGAGAGCTTCTCTCTGAGCTGCTTGGTGGTGGCCGTGTAACCGTCCTCGTCCATCCACTC
The DNA here is from genome assembly GCF_017976425.1 of Toxotes jaculatrix. Classification (NCBI taxonomy): domain Eukaryota; kingdom Metazoa; phylum Chordata; class Actinopteri; family Toxotidae; genus Toxotes; species Toxotes jaculatrix. The sequence goes on along the minus strand of NC_054405.1, from coordinate 3,195,165 downwards.
CGACGCCTCGGTCAGCTTGGCAGAGATCTGCTCCTTCTCCTCCTCCGACACCACCTGCTGGTAATCCTCCTGGTACAGCTTGTCCTGGAGAAATGGCATTGTGAAGTAAAGCACCGTCTGTTCTCTCTCTCTCTCTCGTTATATTAAAGGATTTAAAATCTAGGATGTTGGCTTGGATCAAGGATTCAATGGCAACTCCAAAGTCATCTCCAAACATCTCATCTCAGGAAGTTCCTGTTGCTTACCTGAGTCTCAAAGATAAAAGCTTCCAGACTGTTGAGTGTCTTTTCCCTCTCGTGTTTGGCCAGGTCTCTGTCGGTCAGATCTTGCAGCCTGAAAAGATACGACGGCACGTTTGAGATGGAAGTGAGGAGCAAACAGCACAAAAGCTGGAAAGAAAAAGAAACCCGCTGCTTTACTTCTTTTGAGAGGAAGCAACGTCGTCTGCAGTTGGATCGAAGACGTCGTTGATGACCAGCTCCACCGTGATGTCTTCAGAGATCTTGGTCTTCTTCTGGGGTTTTGCCTTCTTCTCCACGTCCTTCTCTGCCTCAGCATTTCCAGATTTCTCTCCGTCCTTTTCCTCCTTCAACCAGCAGGGACATGGTTACTTTCAGGAGTCTCTCTTATCTATAGGTTTACACCAGAGAGACTACACGAGCTTTGAAAGTGTTTCTCAGACACATCTTACTTTGGCATCAGTCTTGCTTCCTGCTTCCTCTGTCTTCTCCTGGCTTTTCTCTTCACCTGCACTTTTCTCTGAATCCTCCTGCTTCTCCTGGGCAGCTTCCTCCTTCGGAGCCTCCTCCTTGTCATCTTTTCCGGACTCTGGGGGCACTTCCTCCTCGTCCTGCACATGACAAATCAGGAAAACAATGTCAGCTGTGATCTCAGGCCAGGCATGAGTGAACAACGACGCCTCCTAAATGGAAAATCTAGACTTCAGACAGACTTCGCTGTATAGACATGGCACTGTGTGGTGCCATGGGATGCAGCTGCACTTACCTGGACAGGTTCAGTTACATTTGGGGCAGGTTCTGAGGATCCTCCTCCAAACAAGGTGGATATTGTGTTACCCAGTTCTGAAAGGCAGCAAAGTGTCAGCTCAGTTACAGAACGATAAGTCAGATTTACTCTAACATAAGTCTTAGTGTTGAACGAATCAGTGAGAAGGCGACAAGATTAATGAGCTCCGGTAATCTGATGTCTCCCACACAAACAGGCAGAATACAGCGGGTAGCACATACTGAACGAAATCACCAACATCATGTACAGATCAGTGCAGAACGTTCCTGCTTTAACCACATTACTGATTTATACACATTTTTAAGCTGATTTAACAAAACACATCTACAGATTTACTGTGTCACACAACCACGTTTCCACCATAATATCAACAACTGACTTTGTGCTGCAAAGATATGGTCTCCTCCACATATCACAGATTTTGGTTGACTGAGGTTACAAACACATGCTTGCTAAACCTACTAGTTAATGTCGATTCCTCTTCTTTCTCCTCCACAATTGTCTCAAAGACAGATTCCACCTGCGAATGAAAATCACAACAGTGAAATGTTTTCCCCTGAAGGCTGTGGAGGGTTTTTTTGTGTTTTTGTTGTTTTTGTCTGTAGAACATGTCAGAACTGTTTCTGAGACGTTTACTGGTCCCACTGTGTGAATGTTCAGTAAGGAGGCTGAATCGGTGGAAAAGTGGAACTGACCCGATCCAGCAGGAGCACTCCACTTTCGTCCATGTTGAAATGGGCTTTGATGCCTTTTGACTCGGCGTCGGTGTGCTTCTGAAAGCTGCTGCCCACTCCAGACAGTCTGACCGTGGTCAGGTTCAGAGAGCCAAACACACTGCAACACACGACAGAGAGGGGACAGGGAGAACGGGTCAAACATTTATATATATTTAATAAATACATTTAAATCATGAGGGAATATGAGTCAGAGCAACAGCTTGGACAGGATCACACATTTCACCTTAAAAGTGAAACCATTATCTATGTCAAATGTCATGAACAGTTAAACTGTCCCAATCTCTGTGCTGAAAAAGGAAAGAGCTGCAGGAGACAAAAAGTGCTAAAGCAAGCAGATACCCAACCTGAGATCATCCGGTTTCAGGAAGCTGAGGTCGCCGTAGTTGATGTCAAAAGTAAAGTCGCTGTTGTAGCGGTTGAACGTGATGACCTTGCGCTGGGGGTAGGGCGCCATCCTCTGGAAGAGGATACGTTTGTTGTGTTTCAGGGTTTTGATCCCCTCCTCCTCCTCCGTCTCACGGGTGAACTCCACCTGATTTTAGTCCAGATCACAAATTCTTCTTAACAGTGAACCAATGAGGGTAATTCAAACACCACATTTAGATTCTGGACACACGTCATCACTTCCATAGCTGAGTGTTGTTAAAATGCAGCATGAGTCAGAGAACGACCTGCACTGACCTGGATGGGGAAGACAGCTGCGTCTCGGACCAGGAAAGGTTTGACCTTGAAGGCTTTGCTGAGGGCAGCGGCCTGGTAGACAGCGCCCATGGCTGCTGCCTCATCTGCATTGATGTTCTTCCCCAGCTCCTCTCTGCAAGGAAAAGCACACCGTCACAACTGCAGCTGTTTCTCAACCTTATTAAGTCCATGGAGAAAAGAAAGTTGAATCAAAGTTTCTGCTGTGGAAGGATGACGTTTTTCATTTACATTTTTGAAAGTGAAAGTTATTCAAATCAGAGCAGCATCTCTGCGGTTGACACTTACTTCCCTACAGCTTTCAGAAGCACTTCCTGAACCTTGGGGACCCGGGTGGAGCCGCCAACTAAAATCACCTGCTCAATTTCATCCTGTTTTTCAGAAATATAACAAGTCAAGATTCACAGCGGTAATACAGACAAAACCAAAAGGAATTTTGCCTTACAATAACATTTCATTTTCAGAATTTCTATGCAAAGACACAGTCTGATGATCTTTTCCTGTTCTAATCCAGCTTTTCTACGTCCTGGGTCCACACACACAAACAGCCAAATCGTTTGACAGGGATCATTAAAGCTTCGTCTTATTCCGTCATGTGGAGTAGACCAAGCTGCAGACTGGCAGACTGGCAGAGAAAAGCAGAGAGGATACTGACCAGCTTCATCTCTGCAGTGGTGAGGGCGTCCTGCACCGGGAGGGGCACTCTCTCAAAAAGATCAGCACACAGCTCTTCAAACTCAGCCCTCGTCACTTTAGCTTTGAAGTCAATGTCATCCATCAAACCTTCCACCTGTTAGAAAAAAAAAAAAAAAAACCACACTCTTTTTTTTTTACTGCAGTGGTACTGAATCCACATCTGGACTAGAGTCTGTGTCACTGATGGGACCGCTGTCATGCAACAACACGACAACAAGATGCACAACTCACCTGGGCCATGAAGTCTGCGTTTGCACTGAGCACCGTCTTGAGCCTCTGAGCCTCTTTGAGGAGTTTGGCCATGGCCCGGTGGTTCTCCCTCACGTCTTTCTTGCTCTTCTTCTGCTCATTGAACAGTTTGGCCAGGTGGTCCCGGAGACGCAGGTCCATCTCAAAGCCCCCCAACCCACGGTCAAACCTAGAACCCAGAATAACAGTTGCATACCTTCATCTGCATGGAGGCTTATGAAGCATTTCTGAGGAGTGGAAAAGACATTTTTCCCCCTCTTTTATTTTTTTCAAATTGACCAACAATCAAGAGAAAGAAACATTTACTGGCTACTCGATCCAAAGACACGTCAGGAGAAACACACCCGCATGCAGCAGCTCTAATCCTTATCTGTGCATATTAAGATGAAACATTACAGCTCCCCCTGCATGCTAAGTGTAACCAAAATCCTGAGGCCTGTGTTATGAAGAGAGATTACTGTAGGCGGCAGGTGATCTTTGGACCTATCTCAGGTTTTCTGATATCAGAAAGCAGGCTAACTTTTCACTGGGGCAGATCACCACGGTAACTTATACTGCACAGCTTCCTGCTCTGGAGCAGGTTCAGTTCAGAGGATCAGATCAAAAATGTGTGTCAATAACACCTGCCCAGTGGCCAGTCAGCACACTGGGAAAATGAACTCATCGCTCTATAGGACCCAGTGATGAGCAACATATAACTCAGCATTATATTACACTTTTATTCCATTGCTGCAGCTCAGAATAACTGAATAAGTATTCAATCTTTAGACTCACTGAGATTATTGGAAATAAAAAGTCCAACTGTCTCCTTTTATTAAAAAAAAAAAAAACACCTCAAAATGTTAATTCGCTCAGTAAATGCTATATGAAACATTTAAATCAGAGACCTTGTCAGGAGTTCATTTCGAATGTTTAAAGCTACAGTACAAATCTTTTTTTCTAATCGTCTCCGTTTAATCGTTTAATGTGGAGAAGTTCTGTCAGAGGCTTTGTGAGCTCTTCTAACCAATCAGAGAGAAACCAGCACTGGTTAGAATTTTCCAATTTGACAATCATGTACCTGTTTGTATTACAGGTGCATGTAACAGTCTGCACTGACAATAACACTCAACATGACAAGATTTCATTCAGTAAGCACAGGTTCAGAAGTCACGTCAGCAGGAAGCACCGCTCTGACCCCTGTGTTCAGCTGCTCACTTCCCACTTCGTGCACTTCCTTTTCATCTTCCCTTTATTTACTAAAGTGCATTTTAGCATTGATATCCTCACATCTGGCCAAATGAATGAGATATTATGAAACTGATGATCATATGAATGAACCGAGGAGTTGCCAACAGTCACCACCCCTCACCCCTCAGCCAATCACATGCCCTGCCAACCTCCGAGTAGCTCCTCTCAGCTACAACAACCACAGAAAGGCTCGGCTTCACACAGATGTGTGTCTCTGTCTGAGGAGCAGCTTCCCAACCAGAACACTGCCAAAGTAACCTCGGATTAATCAGCTAGGTGACCCGCTCAGCAGGTGGGAAGTTTAGCTTCGTTAAATGAAGTAGAAGATCGTGTCTGTGCACCGTGTTCATTTACAGCAGCCTCTAGTCAGTTGGTTCAGAGTTACTTCTATGTTCTTGTGGTGGCTAACAGGAGCTGGCAAAATTTGGCCGCAGCTGTTGCACCTGCTACGAGGCAGGTGGACGTGAGCAGGTGGAGGATGAATGAGCCAGTGGTGACAACTCCACTGTCAAGAACAACGGACCTGACAGTGAGAGGCTGGTCTCTCTGTGCCATAAGACAGAGTGAACTCTTTGCTGATAGAAGCGGCTGTGATGCAACATCGAGGATCAGCGGACTCACCCGACGCCTCGGATCTGTAACTGGGGCTGGGTGCCAGAATCCTTGGATTTGACTGTCTGATATGTGACGATGGTGGCGGTGGTGCTGCCCGAGCCCATATCATAAAACATCACATTCTGGAAGGGAACAAGATCAGAGATGTTCAGCAACTCTGTTAGTCACCTGTAGTCTAGTTAAGTTTGTTTCCCTACACAGTTACAGATGACTCTAAACACAAAGCTGCTTTTCACAGTAAAATACAATTCAGGATTAATCTGAAATTAATCTATATTTCTGTTATTGTCAACAGGTCCCTTGAATAGACCAAAACCAGCAATGTGTTAATCTGCCTCTCAACACTTTGATTTTCCTACCCTGTCTGAGGCTCCCAGCTTCAAGCCCATTGGTTTCTATAAAAGTCTCAGTAATTTCCTGAAACAGCTGCTCACAGCTGCTCTTATAGGACATAACTCAAACAATAGGAAATGATGCATTTGTGTTCAGGGACTATTTTCAGCAGCAGATTCATTTACATTTGGTGCTCTGGCAGCATAATGCTTTATGTGGGACTAAGTCAAAATAAACTAGTAGCGTGTGTGTTCGTGATAATGAATGAACAATGCCTATTAGTGGGATACATTCACTGTTAGTTCCGGTCTGCACGTGGGATTTGTCGACTATAAGACAGAATAGTGAATTGTTGACTACAGAATATCACCACACTGATTCTTTATGGTGTATTTAGGAGTAATGCTGAACGTGCACCTTAGCTGTGCTATCGATATCTTTCCTCCTGAAGACCCCGTAGTTCAAGGCCACAGCCGTGTTGTCATTGATGAGCTGAAGGACCTTTAGACCTGTCATCTGTGCAGCCTGCAGGACTGCCCTGCGCTCTGCCTGGTTGAAAAAGGCTGGGACGGTGATCACTGCGTCCTTGATTGGTTGTTCTGGGAGTTGGAGAGATTAGGCGGAGGGGACAAAAAAAAACAAACAAATTAATATGCTTGACATATTCGAAAATGTCACACAGTGATGCATCTTCTTCCTTGAGCCAACTGACCTGCAAAGTCTTGAGCCAGCCCACGGGAGTAATTGAGCACCATTCCCAGGAGCTCCTCAGGTGTGTACTGCATTTCTCTGGAACACAAAAAGCAGAAAACCGGATTAGATGCCTCTGTCTAAACAGTGCTGTGTTTCTGTCTATGCTAAACCTGCTATCATCCATTACATTATTAGAAAAGATTCTCTATGAGCAGTAAAAGAAAGAAAATGTTTTCAGAAGTGAAAATCATAAATTATTTAAGACTCAAAGTTACCAATGAATGGGGAAAAAGATTTCATACATGTTTGTGCTGTATGAGGAGAAAGTGAAATGTGGAGCGGGGGACAAATAAAAGGACTCACTCTGAGTTTTTAAAGTAAACGGTGCCTCTCACTGGGTCCTCCTGCAGCTGGTGCTCAGGAAACCATTTCTCGTAGAGCGCCACCTGGTGGTTATTGCGCTTTTTGCCAAGAAGGCTTTGAAGATGCCTATAAACAGTTTTGGGGTTCTTCACAGACTGAAAAGGGCACAATACGTTACCATTAATAACAGGCAAGGAGAAGATCTATATCACTTAGAGGTGATCTGAATGTTTGAACAATGTAAGTAAGGAGTTTGACAAAAAGTCATACCACTCCGAGAGCACTGTCTCCAAAAAGTCTCTCATTTTCTTTGAGGCATACGACCGTTGGTGTTTTCCTCCTCGACTCCCTGAAGAATAAAGACAACAGACACAGTAATTAACTCTGAAGTGTAATTTCACACTGTATTCATTTCCTCTAACATCTGAACCTGGTGTGTGCTCTCACTGTGCCACCATGATACTCACTTGTTGAGAACAATCTCCATCGGCACGCCGGGTTTCACTATCGCTATTTTCATCCACTCACTGCCCAGGTCCACTGACATGACAGCTACAGTCACTGCGACACACAAAGACATGTGCTACATCAAGCTGCATGTATTCACCAGTATGGCAGTGTTGTGAACTATGCCTGGTTAACAGCACCGCCTGCCACTACAATTAGTGCTTCATGTTAGGCAAATGTGTCTACATAAGCTGATGGATCGTATTACCTGTGTGAGAAGGCAACATTGCCAGAACAAGGCCGCAGAGAGCAAACAGGGCCAGCTTCCTCCCCCCCATGATGAGCTATAAAGACAAAGAGGTGAACGTTTATGTGAGGAAAAAAAAAAAAGACACTGAACAGGTCATTACCTGTCCCAACCTCATCCACATTTATTTAACAGGAACACACACCACTATCAGTAACACTTTTTTTAAAAAAATCTCTTTTAATCTTTGTCCATCCATCTGCGCTGCAGAGGTGCTCTCTGTCCACTGTCTTTGTGTTGGGAGAAGGTGTGCATGAAAAGGCAAAACCTGCTCTTTGTGCTTCTACGCCCCAGCTCGATTTCTTCACAGGGCTTCTCCACAAGCAGAAACAGGGACGGCTGCATCAAACTGGGTTCTCTGATGAACGTCCAGTCCCTGTTTATGTTCCCTCATGGTCCTTTGGAGCTAATGAGGCTGCGATTAACTCACAGCAGACAGGAAGTGCCATAGCCAAGTGTGGCCATGGCCTTTGCCCAAGGATATGCCAAGCATCTAATACACCTGATCCCCATTCACATAGGCGTGGGCAGTCCCAAACACGTGGCATTAATACCACTGGCCAGCTTCTTTATCAGCTAAAGCTTTAGTATCTGTAAGGAACCACTCTACACTCACAGTATATGCTTTTTTCTTTCTTTTCCTCTCTTTCTTCTTTTTTTTTTTTAAAGCAGATGCACAGTGGAGCCAGAGCTCCACACTCTGAGACTGAGTACATCAAAAAAAAAAAAAAAAAAAAAAACACACAACACTGTGTGTTTTACCGGAGAGAACATCAGACAATCTGCATAGAAACTTCTAGCCCCCGCTGAGGCAGTGACGCATGAATGCAAGATGGATGCACAACTCAAACCCTCATGATTAAAGACAGAATGAGTCTTTGAGCTTCTGGAAATCATTTGCACGAGCTGGCTGGCCACTGGCTAAGTTGCTGATATGTATTAGACAGCTAAGTTAGATACAGCGATTAGTGCTAAGCGTTACACCGTTCACCGGTAGCCGCTCCGTTCAAACACAGCTGGACAGCGCGTGCCATCTGTGGACCTCTCCAAATTTAAAAAAAAAAAAAAAAAAAAGCCAGCACTGTTACGCTGGAAGAAATAGCACGAGCACAAGTTGACAGCTACTGTTAGCTAGCTCACTGTCACACAACCATCAGTAAAGGAAGCATGATTGACACTGTGCTGTGGCGTGAACCTACCTTTCCCCAGGCGGCACAAATCAAAGTGTGAAAGGGGCCAGCGGACTGCGCGGACTCTCAGGTTACTTTTCTTGCTTCAACCTTGATTCAGAGCCTCTTTGTTGTTCACGCTTGATAGTTTTTTACTTCCCCTTATCACCGGCTCGCTCTCAGCGGTCGGGCCCGGAACGCGGCGTCACCTCATTGGATCCACTCAAGCTGCTGCTGGGTGAAAATCTAACGGCAAGCTACCTACAAGCAAACATACCGTATCCGGTTACAGTTTAAGAATAAAACACCCGTAGACCAACAGTCAGAGACTGCTACCAACTTGAGTACACGGCTGTTTGTCTCTGAATGAAAAAAAAGTTGCTCATTTGACAATAACAGCGAAACAATTGTTAAAAGATTACGTGTATTTGATACCTTGTGGCAGCAGACAAATTATGTACTCTTGTTTTGAAAGGGAGACCCCTTCGCCTCCGGTAATTAACTCCGTCTCTTTTTACGATTGGTGCAACAACAAGCGATGACCATCCAATCCAGGGCCCGCCCACCTCACTCCACGCACTGCTTCGTGATTGGTCCACGTGAAGTGAGTGGCGTCGAAAAACGATTTCTGGCTGCGTCCGATTGGTCCACGTGCAGATTGTGGGCGTTGATCAGAATGACGACATTTCCAGGTAAAGTCTGAGAAAACCACATGCCTGCTTAAAATTAATTGATTGACACACATGAATATTGAGATGACCTGTCTCCAGCAAAAAGAAAAGATAAAGGAGGGGTAAAAACTGTATTAAACAGAAAGACCTTTAGTTTGATTTGATCAAGTAGATGTAAAATTGTTGTAAAAATCCATTTAAAAAAGAAGATAGCTTATTTGCAGTAATAAATCAGAGGGATATGACTTTTCCTTGAAATCTAAAAGGAATCACAGGATTATCACATTCATTTTGCAAACATCCCATTTAAACACACTCAACAGCCAAATTATTCAATTCAAGCACTTTTACAAGTAGTTTCATAAGCTACTAAAAGAAATGAACAAAAAGAATAAGATTTATGAGCTAGCCCTGCTGTAAAGGATAGGCTGAAAGAAGAGGAGACAAAGGAGGCAGCACTGCAGGTGACCACACCCAAGAAACCACCACATGCCAATCCACTTCAAATCAGGTACCACACACCTGTTTACTCTCCCCTGGTCTGGGGTGGGTAGTGTGAGAGGTGGTGAGGATTTGACTGATGGCCTGCATTCTTACAGGTAGGTCTTCTTGCTGGCTGGCCCCATGTTTGAGGAGTCATTGGATTATAAAGGCTCGTTAGGCAGAGGTGGACTTGGTAGTGGAGTAATGACCGCTGCCAGTGGATGGCTGAACCACAGGCTTGCATACCCCCACCCAGAATCTCAAAGGAACGTTTTCAACATCTTGTGGAATCCATGACACGAAGAGCGGAGGCCAAGGTGAATCCAGGTTGGATCCTGGATGAGCTGGGGAAAGCCACATTGATGCCTCTTTCCTCAGACACCAGCATCCGCCAGATTCAATGAGATACTTTAGCTCTACAACAGACTAAAGAGATAAGAGGATGAGGAGCACAGTCTGTGCACCAAGAGATGTAAAAACCAACATCATATGCCTGAAATGCTACACACATATTTGCATATGCAAAACCTGCAAAACATGTCATATTACGATAGTTATATAACTACCATATAATGGCTGATTGACTGACTGGCTACATTTTCATGTGTTAATAGTTTGTCCCTATGTGTTTACTTGATTAATGTATTTATAATGGTCAGCTTTGACCACAGACACTGTTTTGTACCACTGTTTAAAAATTTGAGGAGTTTCAAAATAAAATGTTCCTTCTGTACTTTGACTCTAAGTGACCTGTGATAAACAGCACAATATATTTTCCCTGGTATTTACCATAATCAAATTAATTTCTAAATAAGATTTATTTTACTTAAAAAATTCCTTTCAATGAGGCCTACAAAACTGCAAGTTCCAAAGAGAAGCGTTAACGTTGTTCTAATTGTTAGAAATAAAATTATTCAAAAGATCTAATACAAAATTAGGTGGTAATTATGTGTTATGATATTTATTAACAGTTCATTTTTTACAACACAAAAAAATGATAGCGTGAAACACAACCCAAGTTTTCCTGGAGGTTCTGCAGTATCATCTCCAGCCTTTGTTAATACAGCTCAAAAGAGGACGAGAGAACAAACACATCATTAAGACACATATGCAGTGACTGGAAACTTTGATCATCAAAAATTCTCCCCATTAGCATCTGAAAGGTGCATAGAAAATTACAAAGACCAGGTGGCACCGGTTCCATGCACACTACATCTCACGTCCCTCACACTACAAAGTGGAGGAACGTCAGCTTCTTAACAAAAGGTTCTACCAACAAAAATACTGAGTCCGCACTGCTCAGTGTAAGCTGGAGCATCACAGAACAGGTGGTTTACAGGCTGTTTTCGTACAGAGGCTGTAGCATCAGTGCAAATAACATAACAACCACTCACAGATGAAGAGAATAACAGATTATCTTTAACAACAGCACATGTCGGGCTCTGGGATTTATTGATTAGGTTAGATAGCAGGTGAACAGTCGGTTCTCGCAGTCCACGTGTTGGATGCAGGAGACATGAGCAGAAGACAACTGGGTCAGTGTCTCCAAATGAGTGAGACTCACTGGTCTGCGACGGTCATGCGTCACATTACACCCTGCTTCATACGGGGGTTGTATAGCTGCAGATTGGTCAGGGTGGGTGTACTGTATAGTGTAACGTAATGTAATATATTCTGATGTGATAGTCGATGTCATTGAAAAGTTCCGTGTATCTTTAAAGATCTACACTGGCAGACAATTCTCTGCAAAACCAATAAAGCCAAGAGACAACGCTACATCAAAGAAATACACTCAATAAGGACTTTAATCACTCTTTTACTCCTCAAGTTAGAGTGACGGACATCAAATAACTTTATTAATGGCAGACGGTTGAACTATATTTGAGTGTTATGTGCAAGGTTACATGAGTTCAAGCAAACACACTGAATCAAAATTCTCCAAGGTGTGATTCAGCAAGGTTTTAAGACTTGTTTTAAAGTAAACGTACATTTATACAGTCTCCAGTGAATCATGACTCAGACTAGGAACACAATTATGCTAATAGGTCCACCACAGGTACTAAAAGCAGGCAAATGCATTCGCTGCCAAACAAAGTGGCGCCCCGTGCAGTAAAGCATGTGGTCAAAGCCGGACGCAAAGCGCCCGCTCGGGGTAGGATTCAGACCATAATCACAAGCTGAGTTTTCTAGCAGTTTCTCTTGGTGTGGATGAGAAGGTCTCTCTGCAGGTTGACTTCTAGACTCCCAACAGTTTTGTTGCCGGGCAGGTCGGTGACCAGAGTCAGTTTGTTAAACACCCCTCGACCAAAATAGTCGGCCACGACTGAGAAACCATCATTAGAGCTGCGTAACTGAAAACCATGGAAAAGACACAAGAACTTGAATTTTATCAGTCAACTGCTAAAATAAAATTAGCAGAACTTTACCCCCGCCCCCGCCCCCAGGCATGAGTGAAGCAGATTATTAGATTAAAGCAGACTTGTTCTAGTTAGAGCTCAGTTATTATTACCTGTCTGTTGAAGTGGTCGTGCAGGTCGCGTTTCTGGTCCTGGGCACGGAGCATGTCCATGACTTTACGGTTCTCTGGAGTGCAGGTCGGGCACTCGGCCTCGCTCTCAGCATAGCTTTCGAAACAGTGCTGGTGGAAGGAGTGGCTGCACAGGAAATGAACAGACGGCAGCTCCAAGGGACTGTTGCACATGTTGCATTTGGTCTTCTGGAATATCTTGGCACTGTGTGGAGATATTTACAGTCAATCTGTCTCTTCTGTAGTCACGTCAGTACAAGTTGTTTACCGGCTCTTGTCTGCCACCACCTCCACCCCCCTGAGCTACAGTGGCTGTAGCGATAAAAGTCACAAAAATGAGGATGACAGCACTGTAGTATAAAACTGGTACAACTGCTCCTGTTTATCAATTAAAAGAAGACCTTGGAATCATAAATATGCACCCCGGCTGTTCAAGACCAAAGCCCCACCCTTCGTGTGACCGACCTTGTTTTGAGCTCCTGGATCTCAGAGCGGAGGTGAGCTGTTTCCTCACGGTACTGGCGGATCTTGCGTTCATCGTCCTCTATCTGCTGGCTCTCCCTCTGCAGCTTGTTGATGAGGTAGTCCTTGATGACGGAGAGCGTGGCCGTGGAGTTGTGTGCCAGGGTCTGCACCACTACAGCCCGTATAAAAAATTAAAAACATCCTATTATCAAAAAAACATCTGATACTGACACTAAGAGATCTCGATGTTCTTCGAGGGGTATGAAATCTAATGTTCACTAGCTCACCGAGTAGCGGAGGCATCAGGTTGTTTTGGTCGATGTGATGCAGGACCTCACTGATGTAGGCCTTGCAGTCCTCTTCTTTTCTGGCAAAGTATCCCAGCGCCTGCTCCCAGAGGCAGCCCTCTTTGTCCCCGTAGCTTTTGCAGGCCTCTACCACTTTTCCATACTCCTCATTCTGCATGTGGTAGTGCATGATCTGCTGGTACCTGCACACAAATGTGCAATTTACAGAAGTTATGACATTAAAACTTTACATACATTGGATCTGAACAGGTAAGAAAACCCCCGACAAACAAGTGGTACAGTTATGTGCAAAAGTTTGGCCACAGGGCAAATTTCATATATAAAGTAATACATACAACCCCTGTAGCAACTAGATGTTAAAAATGCCTTCATTCATTAACTGGTTAGGACTTGTGAGGCAGGTCTTTAGAAATTGTCAGCTTGTTTCCAGACTCTTCACAGTCTTCACCACGTGGAAGACCAAGATCCTGTGCATCTGCTGAGGGTGAAAGGCCAAAACCAAACCCACAAACAACTGCAGAGGAGCTGCAGGAAGGTGCATTACCACTCCTGACCCAGGAGTGGTATCACCGTGCAGCACCGATGCACCAACAGGGAGGAAGGAAACCTTACCCGAGATCTCATCACAACAACCAATGCATCATCAATGCAAGTCTGCAAAACAAACATCTGGATAAGAAGCAGCTGTTTTGCTGTTTTACCTAGCACATGGCTGGACCACATGTGGTTAGTGTGCAGCCAGTAGAACAGGAAACACTGCACAGATACAAAGGAGGAGATTCTACTAAGCATCAACAAATTGTGGATGCAAATATCCTGCAGTCAGTCGGGCGAGAAAGTCAAAGCGAAAAGAGGCTGACCTCAACAGCAGGTCTTCAACACATCTTAGACCTGCTGTGTGAGCAGGAATCGAATCTGAATCTCTGAATGTTCTTCAGACTTTGACTTGGCCTTAATGAAAAATATGAAAGTATGAATTGGCAGATGGATGTGCTCGTACACATTAATCATATGATTTGTGACTGCGATTAATTTGATAAACCTATATTTACACATCCCCTATCAACTTTCTTGTTTTGTTACTGGGACACTTTTAGGCTCTTCATTCAGCTTCATGTGTCACATGGAAGCAGTGAGTAATGAGACGCTACAATGTGCTTCACTGTCACATGAACTGGCTTCGTACATATTCAGAGGTCTCCCTCACTTACAGTTGGCCCTTCTCATAAAGGTAGAGGACGCCTTCTTTGAAGTTGTGCATCTGGCAGAGGACCAGGGCCTTATCAAACACAGTGTTGTCACTCCTCAGCAGCGACACAGCTTCCCCCTGCAGGACCTTTTTTCTCTGCAGCACATAAGCATTAGAAAAACACGAGTTAAAATAATTTCTAATTTTCTGGAATGACACAATCACACAGCAACTTCCACCTCCTGCAAACTGTATTTTAAACATACTATGCAAGGACTCATAACCAGTGTGTGTGTGTGTGTGTTTTGCACTGACCTCTGGGTCCTTTTCATGAGCCCAGTCCTGCAGCCGCAGCTCCAGCAGTGTGTCGTACACACCCTGAGGAGAACGGGGATCCACCTCGATCATGTGCTCCAGGAAGGCTTTCAGCTCCCGAGGGTTGTTGGCAAATATTGGGATGAATTCCTCAGAGTTTGCCTGAAACCAAAACAAATATGGAGCATTGTTTATAAGAACTTTTCTGATAAACACGGTAATTTCAGGACCTCAGTCCTATTAGCGCAGCAGGTGTCAGAAATTAGCCCTATACACGAAGGAGGACAGCAGCACTGCAGACTGACCTTATTGACCCGACTCCTCTCGGGGCTGTCTTTTTCAGCAATGTCTCCGCTGGGTTGGTAGTTGGTGCATAAGCCCTTCAGGAGCAGAGTGGTACCTTCGGGAACATGGTGCATCAGCGTCTTGCCGTAATGTTTCATGGTGCTCTCAGCTTGTTCGAAGGGCAGACGTCCGATGTAACGTAACCCTTCCTGGTAGTTCTGCACATCCAGGAAAGAGTAACTCATCTCAGTTCTCAGCAGCCGCAAGAGACAACCTGAATAACCTCAATATTATTCTTAATAGTAGTAAAAACTCTAAAGTGTAATTTACCTTGAGGTCCTCCAGCTGGATCTTCAGGTACCATTCATGATGCATGTGTTTCTCAGCCAAGAAAACAGCGTGGCTGTGATAGCCCGCCTGCCGAAGAACCTTGATGGCGATTTCAACGTCAAAGTGGACTTCACTTTCACTGCTCTGTTGAAATACAGTGTGGGAAGAGAGTGCAGCCATTAGTGACCTGTTCATTTAGAAACACCCATCTGTTCTGTGATGGAAACCACTGAGTATATTTGCTCCTGTCATCCTAAAAAAGGAGGCAGATTTCACTGCATTAGTTCATTTGCATTTATCTCTAAAACCTACATCCTCCACGCTCACTTGTACCGGTCAGTCACCTTAATGAACTCCTCCAGCTTGGAGCTGTCCTTCAGCTTGGTGTAACAGTTCAGCAGCAGCGTGGTGTGGTCAGCATTAGCCAGAGACTGCCTGTGCAGGGCTTGCAGATAAGCTGTCAGGTTGTGGATCCTCTGCGCGTCCAGGAACTTCCTGATGACGTACGATGGCTCCAGTTTTCCAATGGTGCTGTGGGAAAAATACAGCCAGATTATAGAATGACTATTTGAACATAAACCAAGACCACAAAGTCATCATGGCTCCCCCTCTGGCATATTTTTAACACTTCTACATGATGTGATAGTAAACAGTGCGCTAGATTAGTCAAACATTTAACCCCCTGGCAAACGTTTAGAGGTGCAGTTACCGAATGTACTGTTGGATGGCACCGTCGTGGTCTCCTTTAAGGTAGAGGTGATCACCGTACTGTCTGAAGATCTCTGACAGCCCGTCACTGTCCAGGTGCTGGCTCTTAGCCAGGTTTATGGCCATCACAAACAGGTTTTTTTTAAACAGCATCTTAAAAGACAAACAAGGCAAACAACCTTATTCCCTGATCCACAGTAACAATACTCCATGAGTTGGTTTTATAACGGGAACATCAATTCCAGGCCTCTGGACTCACCTCCAGTTTGGTCTGCGTGTCTTTCTCCTGAAGGACAAACATTTTCCCGTCTCTGGTCAGGATGTAGAAGGAGCCCCACTCTGCCACGACATCGATGACATCGTCAAAAGAGGCACTGTATGCGATGAACTTGTTGTCCAGGTCATAGATGGTCAGGAGCTGTTTCTCTGACGGAGAGCTCTCCCTGCTGCCAAACCCCGACCTGAGCAGAGAGGTAACACTGTCAACTGTCTCACAGGAAACAAGCCTCAGTCTTATTGAGGCAGCACCGAGTCATAACAGAAGTCAGAATCTGAGGGCACTTTTCACACAAGCTGCTTAGTAATTGCTGGAACTAAATCCGGTGATAAAACCATTTCATTTTCACCTTGTGGAATCAGTCAGTCAAATATTTTTATACTGGTAATACTGGGACAGCTACATCTGCTGCACTGGGGTGAAACTTTCAAGCATGTTGCACTTGGGGTAAAAACCCAAATGCGCAGCACATTTTCGAGATGGTGTTGTAGAGAGCAATGGACTGGAGCTGCTGTGAACCAGTAACAGCCAGGAGAAACTGAGGGAGCAGGAGGCTACTGAGGAAAACAAAGCTAAAACCCATGAGATGAATTTGGTGCAATAGTTGTACTGCTGTCACTGAATTGTTTTATTGAATGAACCATGAAGACGTCAGTGTTTCTGTGCTTTGATCTGGATGTAGTCTTTCTCCCTCTGTGTCTCAGTGCAGCAGGTTTAAACCTGCTTTTAACAGATGTCAAGCTTCAAACACTGTTTCCTCTCCTGCAATGGTCATTCAGCTGTGACAAATCAAAAACACAGCCCCGAGCGTGTTAACAAACTCGCTCCACCATTACTTTATCCCCACAATAATCAATACACCTTCATCTCCTTCTTTCAGTGCTGTCCTTACTTGTTGGGTGACTTTGCATCCCTGATGAGTAAAAACAAATATCCACGGTGCCAGTGCGCCAACAACTTGTGCCCATCGAAGGCAAAGCAGGGCCCTCGCTCATCAGGCTGGTACAGGTACACGCATTCATCACCAGCCACGATGAACTGGGAATCTTGGGAGGGATCTGCCAGGGAGGAGCAGCGCAGGGCACAGCCGTGCGTGTCCAGCTCTACTTTCGGATACTCCTTGATGGACAGGGTGTAGCACTGAGCAAGGGGAGACAAGAAAGGACTTAACTGGAGGTCAAAGAGCAGCAGCCTCCTGAATGGAGGCTCACAAGTTCGACTAAAGGACTGAAAGTTGAAAGATTGAGGTTTTATTTTCAACTTGCTGGACTAACTGACAGATACATGATGGCTAAGCTGAAAACGAGGCTCTAGAGTTGAGAGGGTTTATCTTCTCCCTGCAGCCCCGTGTTCTGGGAGCTGTCACACTTACGTGGACCTTCTCCAGAGTGGCAACAAACAGATGTGTGACCTTTGCCACTTGGCGGAAGGCGAGGCCCGTGACTGGGCTGCTTCCCTCGTGCAGAGTCAGAGTTTTACTGTGACGGTCTCTGGTGATATCACCTTTGGTCAAAACCACACTGCCATCTGTGAAGCCTGTCAAGAAGCACAACACCCATTACAATCTGGGAGGAAAAGACAATGAATGCTGGGCTACTGTGCAGAAAGGAGATCCTTTCCCTGCGTCTTACCAATGGCCATGAAGTTGAGGTTCTCGTGTACACTGAGACAAGACACTTCAGTCGGTTTGTTGCCAGGAATTGCAGGAAAAATCCTTGTGCAGAGAGGATTTCCACTGTCTCTCTTGTCTAGGTTCCAGACCTTTACCTGGGAAATGAGCACCACTTCAGTTTAGTTGTGGTCCATTAAAATAATTGACATACATTTTCTTTATTTCCGCTTCTCTGGAGAACTGCACACTTACTAGAGGGTTTATTCCTTGTTCATCCTGCCCCACTGATACGAGGATGCTGTGCTGCTTCAGCTGGTAAAGGTGTGTTACCCGCAACTTGTAGGCCTGAAAAAACGTCAACTGAAGGGAGCGCGTCATAAGCCAGATCTTTCCTTCCATATGTAAGATTATGGATGTTAAGGACAGTGATATGTAGCTGTAGAAAGAAATACATGCCATGTGTGACAGATCAAGAGTGGTCATTTTAGAGTACGGAAACCAAAGGCTAGACTGTCAATCACTGAATACTTAACAAACAACTTCCTTTCAATCCTAATTCTAATAACCATTTCCTATAACGTTATATTTCTGTAAGGTAGTGTTGCATAAAGGTTTTTAGCTGTGGTTTCTCTGCTCCAAAGATACAAAAGCTGTACATGCATGCCTGGAACATGTCCTACTTTAAAAGAGGGGATTTGCCTCTCAGTGGATCTTGTTATAAATTTCCAGTGTTACACAGATCCCCATGCTAAGCACTCTTTGTTTGTTTGTTTCAACAAATTCAAAAACTATTAATGCAAATCTGTCACTGCTGTATCACTCCCACTGGTACCTGGAGTATTATAACAAAGCTCATACACATATTTGACAGTGTAATGTTGGCTTGTCAAGAACCACTTGAAGATTCAGCTTAACGAGAAACGTCCAATATTTCAAAAACAATGTCCACCATTAAATCAAATCACTCTGTTTGCTGTCCTGGCTGTAAAGAAGAGAGTTTGTTCAATTAACGATGCTATGGAGGTTAATTCCAGCATTAGTTATTTAAATGGTTTATTACTGTTCAGTGTGTAGAATTTAGACCGAAGTGGAAAGTAGTTCCCAGCACCCGAGGAATCTCAGATTTTTAAATAGAGTTTGGTGTGACGCTGTTTCCAAAACCAACCAACAGAACAGAGTCTAGCTCCACCGTTTGTTCCTCAGCTCACTGCTTCGAGTTGTTGTTAAGTCAGAAGTCATTCATTTCTAAGACAGATACCAAATAAGCTCAGTTTGAGGTTTGTTTTCACATTAGCAAAGTCGTGGCTAGCATCAGCTGTCAGTAACCTAGCATAACATTAGCCGAGTTAGCTAATTAGTGCCTGTTAAAGGATATCTCCAAGAACGACGTGACCCCGGCCGGAGTCACAAGTCGATATTCCGCTTGGAAGAACGAAGTTTTTGCCATTGTCCACAGGATCCTTCACCGTGTCTTTATCAAAGAAGACAAATTTTCTCCACTGTAAGAATGCTGCCATTTTGTTAGCGTTAGCCAAGCAGCTCGAGCTGTGTGCTGTCATGTGACACAAAAGTCACGTGAGTAAACCGGCTTCCTATTCTCTGTCGAACCTCGTTCTATCAACGCTTTTTTTTTTTTTTAAATTAACTACATAATACAACCGAAATAATAATAATAATAATAATAATAATAATAATAATAATAATTAACTGACCTGTGCACTGGCTGCAGGACCCCTTCCCTTTCTGCACACTTTGTGTTTTAGATTTAATTGTAAATGGATTAAACAGCAATTTTGCCTATCAACCTACACTCAATAACTCATAATACCAAACTGAGAATGTTTTTCCAAAATTTTTGCAAAATCATTACAACTCAAAAACTTAAATCTTTCATTTACTAAAGTATCCAGAGCCTTAAGTCAGTACTTTGTAGAAGCCCCTTTGGAAGCATTTACAGCTTTGAGTCTCCTTGGGTAAGTCTCCATAAGCTTTGCAGATCTGGATTTGGGTGGTTTATCTCATTCTTACTGGCAGATCCTCTGACACTCCGTCAGATTAGATGGGAGGCTTCTGTGAACTGCCATCTTCAGGTCTCTGCAGACATGTTCTGTGGGGTTTAAGTCTGGGCTTTGGCTGGACCTCTCAAGGACAGTCAGAGACTTGTCCTGAAGTGTGTGTCCTTGTTGTGCTGAAAGGTGAACCGTCACCCCAGTCTCAAGTCTCATGCTCCATGCTTCCTTATTTCTGACTGGTGTCCTTGTCCCTGCCACTGAGAAGCCCCCAGAAGCATGATGCTGCCACCACTATGCTTCACCATAGAGATGGTATTAACCAGGTCAACTCTAGGAGGAGTCCTGTGGGTTCCAGACTTCTTCACTTCACAGTTATTGAGACCACCGTGCTACTGAGAATACTCAAAGCTTTAAAATATGGTTTTATACCATCGCACCCATCGAGGAGGTCTACAGAGAGGTCCCTGGACTTAATGTCTTGGTTTTTGTCCTTACATGCAGTGTCTATTGCGGGACCTAATATACACAGGTGTGTGTTTTTAAATGTTTCTGAATTCTACCCATATATATATATATATATATATATATATATATATATATATATAAATGTAGATGTGTTACTTTTGCTACAACCCTGTGAGGAAATAATAAGCCACGCCCGGTTCAATCAATTGCAAGTGCATCTTAGTGTCAGTGAGAGGAACAATGTGTTTAACAAATCAACATAAACAACAAAATCTTTTCACACAGATGTAATAGATGTTATTTTAATAGGTGTTCAAGAAGTAATAATTGCGTCAGCAGAAAGTGTAAAAGGAATAATAGTTGCATCAGCAAACAGTGTTATGACATAGGAGTTGTGGGTGGGGCAGGGATGGTGGGAGGTTGAGGGATCCCTCACTAAGCAGGGGTTCCAGTAAGGCTGCATTTAACAACTGGGCTGTAACAATCAAAAAAACATGTCTGTTGTGATGATTACCAGTAAGATAAATTACATTAAGCACATGTTGTACAAACTATAAGAGGAAAGAGACTCAAAAGATCTGGCATAACCTCCTCTTCACACACCAAAAAAAACAAACAAACAAAAAAAAAAAAAGAAGCCATGATCTACATTCCAGTAAAGGGTAGATAATCTTATACACGTTCATGTATAAATGGATGCATATTCTGTTGTATATTTCATTGTTTTGTTTTTTTTTATTATCATTATTATTCGACTAAACCTATAAAAAAGGAACAGTAATAAATAAGTTGAAACTCAAGCATTCAGTTGTTCTGTCTGATTGCAGGAGCGTCCCTGTTTCATCAACTGTCCTGAACAGACTTTCACTTTTACTGCAAAGGAAAAAAGAAGTAGCAAACCAGGGAAAGCTAGTGTCCCACCACTCAAACTGCAAGAATCTCTCCGTTATCAGTCTCACGGATGCTCACATGGTACAGTAAGTCCTTTGGACTTAAAATCTCCACACGTTTCCATTGAGTTTGCAGCGCAGCACCTATCCTGTCATGAGAATGGTTGTAACTATGCACCTAAGGAACAGTATACCATCATAGCATACGTACAGTACAATCAAGACTGAATTAGAAAAATACAGGTACAAAATGATTACATTCAAGAAGACAGTACTAGCACAAAAGGATATTATAGTCATTTAGGTAACTAATATAGGAATTTCAACTTTATAGAAGCATTTTCTAGATAGAAAAAGTGAGGGGGGTGGGCAAATGACAGTATTATGGCTGTTTTGTAGATGTGTGGATTTGTTATCGACTGGATTCTCGCATACATAATAGTTAAAATGCATAATTTCCAGAGAGAGAGAGGGTAAAAATTATATATTTTCTTCAAAGATCATGATCATTTTGGTTTGGGTCATAAGGTGCAAATACTGTATACTAAAAAGAGGCATTGAGTGGTGCCCTTTTTTTTTTTTGTTGCACTTCATTCCAACTCTGGGTTCAAACACCAAGGAAAGCCCATTAGATACACAGGATGAATTGTGCTGATATTGTTACCTGAAGATTTACACACCTAGAAAATGCAGTGCAACTGTTAAGCTAGCTTTCTTTCTTTTTTTTTATTGTTTGTATTTTTTTCTTTTTTTGTGTTTTTTTTGTTTGTTTGTTTTTTTTTTTTAAACAGGATTTCCGTTTGAATATACCTTTTCCTTTTCTTTGGCAAATGTAAATAAACTCACTGGCTAAAAGCAAATATATCTATATTTTGGGGGAAGACAATTTCTTTGTCTTTGCAAAGAACTACACTGGTGTTCACCAGCAGAAGAACTATACAGTTTACTGCTTGGATGATATCATCCTTAATGTAACTTTCTCTCATATCTGAAAAAATATATATATGCCGTTTATTATTAGATTATCGTAAAGCATACTGTGATTTCCTTAACCTTAACTGGGAAACATTTGCAGTTAGTCTGTTAAATTTTTAAGGACAAATTTAGAGGAATTATCCTTTCTTTTTCCTTTTTTTTGCAAGTACACAAGGGCCTACTTCAGCAAAACATGTAGCAATGTCTTGATTTCGGAAAAATACTCTTTTTCAAGAAGCATGAGTTCTCTAAGACCCATTCATTTCTTACTTGTTGGTCCTGTCGTTAAGTGTCCGAAAGCATCCTTAACACATCTTAACACATGTCCGAGAAATGGTGATGCAGTCGCAGTCAGATACGCTCCTCCAGAGGTGAAAAGACTAGCTCATTGTCTAGAGACGGTGCATTTTATCTCAGTGCCTATTTGCTTAGCAGGTAAGCACAGATGCATTAATTGTCTGTGAGCTTGATCTTTTTTTTTTTTTTTTTTGACAACAGTCTTAATCCAGTAAACGTGACCTCAGGAAAAAAAAAAACCCATTAAAGTTCTTAAAGAGGACCTAAATGTTAAAAGAGCATCAGTAAATGCACAGCATACCTCAACAGAAGAACAATCAACCAGAAAACTAAAAGCTAGAAAAGTTATAAACATGATTGAATCTAAAATGTGATAAGAGTTGGTGATTAAGTATTGGTCTACACAGAGGAGGAAAAGGCTGTTAGGTAAGGAGGTGAGGGGGTATTGCTGGGGAGTCTGTAGCTCTCAGTTAGCCTCCACTAGCTTGTGGTAGCTCTTCCAGGTTCTACGAACCTTTGGGAAGACAACAAACGTGCAGCTTAACTGCATCCATACTTTTTTTTGTTTTTCCCTGCAAACTAAAGTATGGCCAAGACAGAGGCGTGGGAGTGGAATGATTCTGACCACACATTAACACAATAAAGCCAAAAAAAAAACAAAAAAAAAAAAACAAAACATAAAGTTGCATTTATATTTAAATGCTTCTACGTAAAACGGATTACACGTGACCTCTGAGTAGACCATTACTTGGCAATAAAATCTCAAAAGGCCGATAGGAAACAAATGGGGAAATTATTATGAAATGCCTTGTCTCCATTAGCTCTAAGAGGACCCATACCTTAGCACAAAAATATTATTTCTGCATCGTTTTTCTTTTTTCAAATTGCTCATTTCATGAGGCATGTAGAATAAAATGATTTCACAGAACAAATAATCCATTTACACTGACTGACTCCTGATCTCTTTAGTTGAAACTTGTGGCTGGCTTTAGCCAGGACATTGAAGACACTACTGAGACAGGGTAAGAACACTGTGACCGGTGGAGACAAGGCATTTTATCACTCTTCCAAGACCAAGTCAAACTTCAGCTACATTAGTGCAGTGTTCACATCATAAACAAAACAAAAACAAACAAAAAAAAAAAGAAAAAAACCTAATCCAATGAAATAAGTTGCACACAAGAAATTGACCTTTCTAATTGCTACGCACACTGCAATAAGATCAAGTATCGACAAAAACTGCATTTTCACTATTCAAAAACGTTACACTGACTTCAGGACTAATGATGGCATTGAGCAAGAAGCTGGTTGAGGGCTTTGTGGTGGAAGATAGGGTCTCGGTGGGAGGGTTAAGGCTATATTTGAATCACTTTCACACAATCTCCCCATCACAACAAGCAGTTTTTAAGCCGACCTACTGTTTTCGTAAGCCTGACAGGGGACACTGTGAACCTACTGCTAAAAGACAGACAGGACAAACACCCTCAGCTATAGTCAGGATGTAAGGGTATGCACAGGTGTACTCTTACACATTCAGCCTAAGGTGATTATTTGTAGCTACCACACACTGTTTTACAGTAGCATCATCTTAACGTACATATCAAATACTCAGCCATGATTTCTTTGTAGTTTGGGTACACCACATCAGTGTACCACAGGGAAACACTAAGCAACTAGCTGGAAATGGATGCCTCTCCGTCATCGTTTATTTACCCTGGTTAAAGACATTTTGGGTTGAAGCTGGAGGGAATGGAAGGGATACGAGCTATTCAGATACAGAGGTATTCTACCGGAGGTGTAGGGAACTCTTCAGTAGGCGTGTGTGTGAGGTAAAAAGGTGACAGAAAGCTGTGTTTGTCTAGAAAACAAATGCATTGTTGGGTTTTTCTTCCTACCTAAAATGCTGTTCATTAAACCGCAAGACTTGACCTTAAAAATGGCCTCTAATAGACAAAAACAGTGTACAAGAAACCCATGACAACCATCTCTATAGGGGAACCCATGCACTAAGGGACAGCTTAGTTCTTCCACAGGCCCTAACGGAGCATCTACGGGGGGAGGGGGGGGGGGACTTCAGAAAGGCATCCTGCCTCAAACCAAAGGAAGGCTTAAGGGAAAACACTGAGATAGCGAGGAGCAGGGAGGAGGAGGAGGAGGAGAGGGTCTCGTTCCCCCACCATGAACCCAAGCTCAAGCGAATTCACCACAAGGGGGAAGGTGGAGTCTCCTACAAAGCTTCCTGTTCAAGTCTCCCTTCAGCGTGGGCTTACCACTGAGGAAAGTAAAGCTCCACTGCTAATGTCCAGGTTGTGGCTTCTCATAACAGCAGCAGCAGCAGCAGCAGCAGCAGCAGAGTTTCACTGATCAGCGCAGGAGATGAGGACTGGAGTCTGGGCAAGCTCCTTCTTCTGACTCTCAGCCAACCCTCTCTGGCCTCTGGAACAGGACAATAAAGAGTGTGTTCACACAAGTTGGGCAAAGAGCCAATTATAAACTATCAACGCACTTTGTTTTGTGTGTTTATTATTTCCAGACTGTTTTACAGGAAACTTTCCACAACACCTGCTGTCTTTTCTGTCAGAGTAGAGATGCAGAGTGTTAAGTTGAGAGAGGAACATGATGGTGACCGAGACAATGGGCCTCATGCAAGAACCTTTGTGTACTTATTACCCCAAATCTGGCTTACGTTTCTCTGTGAGTCAGATTCATCAAACCCTCTTCGTATAACAGACTATATTTATATGTTAGTAGTCACGTTAGAGGACCTGAAAACACCACAGCTGTCCACACTGTGAGATCACAGAGGAGTGCTGTGACAGAAAATAAAGAGTGAATGGTTTGAGGTGAAGTTGAACACGGTCCATGACCAAAATTTAATGTCCAGTCAGTGTAACTGTCATGGAGAGAGAACACGTTCCATTATGGGTGATACTGCACTATCAGGTGTGATAATGGAGGTTGATGCCCTACCCCAAGGTAGTTGGTGGAACTTCCCTAACAGGTATAAGTTGTAAGGGGTAAATGGACAGTACCTATCACACCGAAATTAATTCAAATAGAGGCATTAGCAATTTCAAATCAAATAAGTGAAGAAAAGCAGAAATAGAAAATTCAGCATACTAAATTAATAAATGTAACAACTTCTCTAAAATCACTCATACACACCATGTAAGAACGAATCTGTTCATATGACAGCTTCTTGCATGAGACTCAATGTAAAACCTGTGAGATGGGACCTCACACAGGGAACTGATGGTGCTTGTGGATGGCCTCAAAGCACAAGTGTTAGACAGCTGCATGTTAGTGTGCAGGCAGTGGCATCTGTTTTATAAAACCAATCATTTCAGCACAACATTTTGGGAAGGCGGGTGTTTTTTTTTCTTCTTTTTTTTCTAAAAAATAGTCATTGACAGAGAGGCTGCAGAAAAACAGAACATGGACAGGACAGTTAAAACTAAACAAATCCATTTTATATCAAAATACTCATGTATGAGCAACAGAGCACTTCATAATAAATGTAGACAGTCCACAAAACAGGCTACTGTGCAAATCGGCAAAACTGTAACTGACTGTTATTGATGGTTTAGGTGCTTAACTCCCTCTGCTGACACATTCTGGTAGTGCAGTTCACCTACTGAGGCAGCCCTTGTGATAGGAAGCCAAGCATCTAACCCACTGAGTACAATGCCAGTGAGGGTTTTTTATGATCTTATATATTTTGATTACATTAGACAGTCTTGCATGGTAAATGATGTGTGGATGTGGATTACAGCATGTATTTAAAACGAACAATAGCTACTTCGTATGTCTTATGGAGAAGGGACACATAATTACATGTATACTTATGTTATATTGACCGTAGGATATGTTACAGACTACTCAGCAGTGCTGTGTGTAAGCCCTCCTGCGTCTATACCTGTGAACGTTTTCCATGGCTGCTACCTCAGCGAGGGCTGCCAAGCTGAAGAAAGCAGGTAGCTCTTGCGGTACGGTGCTCCTCTCTGCCTCCTCTGCTCTGGGATTACTGTAGCACCCTTTTTCATTGCATAAATTCTGTTGGTGTAATGGCTTCTTATCCTGTTCCTGGTTCAGGTCCCTAGTTTTTTCCTCTGTAGCAAAAAAAAAAAAAGAAACAAAATATTAATAATAATAATCACATGTACTCTTTTTCAGATCTATGAAACAGGAACTTGTTAATTATTTGACCCAAATAGGGCAAATAATAGGGCTTTCCCCAGGATCAGGACTCTGAGAGTCGACACTTGTAACTGGTGCCCTGACTTCAGGGAGGTGGGTGATCTGCAGTATCTTAACTGGTCGGTTGCTTGTGGTTCATTGGTTCCTACTTTTTCTTATATTGTTTGTTTTTATCATTAATATCCTTTCTTAATTACACCTTATCTACAAATAGGAAAAATAGAGCGAGCTGTAGAGCAGCTGCCCCAGTTTACACTTCTGTACATGACTCTCATCATTTACCTAAAAACTCACATTTAAATGTCTGCTCATCATGTGGGATGTGAAACCACCAGATTTCCACACAGCCAAGAGAAAGCAGAAATTAGTGTCTCGGCCATAGCTCGGTTATGAAATCCTACCACACCGTGCAGTGTCTCTCCTGAGACACACTCTTAGCTCAGGACACCGGAGCTGAGAGGACTGCAGCAGCCAGTAGCAACAAGTAGCTCTGTCCTCGGTTTCCATCACCAACTCTACTTCTATTACAGTTAGTTCTGCATTTCAGTCATTTTAAGACCTGTCACAGCCTGCTCCCTCATCGACTTGTCCCAAAGTCAATGAGGGGGACAGCCCTACTGAAAAAAAAAACCATCATCTGCAGAGACATCAGTGTCAGCCATGCTAAGTACACATAGTAACTAGCTACTTAAATTTCATTTATTTTATTTTAATTAGTATCTGTTTACTGTAGTACTTCCCCTCTGAGATGTTAGACACAGTTTGTCTGTACCCAGTGAGCTCTGCTCTCACTTTCAGTTTCCGTAACTTTTCCCATAAATTTTCCGTGAAGCGGTTGTGCAAAAAAAAAAAAAAGTTTCCAACAACTGATTATGTAAAGTCAAAAAATAATGTTCAATAATGAGACATTATGGAGAAACATGTTTTATATTTTGTAGCATATTTTCAAATGTTCCATGTGAAACACTAACGTATATTTTTGGCATCCAGTGGCAAAGTGTGGCTAAAACTCTAGATCCTTTATATGGACCATAAGAAAGATCTAACTAATCCCACACTGACTGATCAATCGATCAATCATTCTTCACTCACCCTCAGCCGGAGACACGCTGCCATCAGCTGTGCGCACCAAGTGTGTAATCTTAGTCTTCCTAGCCTTCCTCTTCTGGCTACCAACTAGCGTCTCCACACTAGTGGTGCCCTGGACATCTGGGCACATTATGGCAAAGGGGGCACATGATTTGGCTTTTGAAGCTGAGTCCAGCATGGTGGAATCACTCTGTAGCACTGTGGCGGAGAAAAGGTTCATAGGAACAGATTTCAAAGATTTGACCTTCGCACATATGCAGCAATGAAAATCAGTGACACAATTATGTTCCCTTTAACAAGGCCTTAAGTTGCACAGTTCTTTGTTCATTTGTTAAGTATTGTTGTAATTTAACCTGATGAAAGGTACAGATTGCACATAGGTCTCTACTTATGATTACTACTACTACTACTAATAATAAATACTACTGACATACATACAAATATTCTTTATGGTATTAACAGTACAAGTTGAAACAAGTCTAATACATAAATTACAGATTATTAATTCTAAATAACCTTTATTGTGATGTGAAGATAAATTCTGTAATTCATGCTCAGACATTTGAATTATTGTGTAGAAATGTGTGTAAAGTGAACATTTTCATCTCATTAGTAGCATTTTGTTAGTCTTGACAGCGCTGGTCATGTTAAATGAATCTGTTAAACACCTCGGAAAATGTTTACATCCCTGATATAAAATGCACAAACATCAACATTCTAGTTCACCTTTGTCCACTGCACCTGGTTTCTCCTTTTTGTGTTTGTGCTTCCTAACAATCTTGTGGAATGAAGTCTTTTTCTGAGATGGAGATGGCCCTGATATAGCAAAAGAAAACAACAAAGAAACAAAGAGCATGGAAATGCTGTGTTATGGAGTCCAAATGTTTCGGTTTTAACAAAGTGAAAACTGCTGCTGAACAGCACAGGTGTGGAAAACACGACTGTATAAACAGGTGCAGAGTGGGCCATGGATGAGATGAGAGGATATTAAAGAACAGTCATTGTGTTTATTCAGTGGAGAAACCTCGGATTGTGTTCTTACCTTTCCCGACTTTAGAGGCTTCCTCTTGGACAGCGGAGCTGTCTGTCTTCTTCTTCTTTGCGACAGCAGTCCCCTTCTTATCAAATGTCATTGGGCTATACTGTGGCAGGCTGTTAAATTTCTTTTCAAACTCCTCCTCCAGTTTCCCTAGGCTGACAAGTGACATTCAGAGTTTGCATAATTGAGCATATAATCACGAGCCTAACCAGATCTTGAGAACAAAGCAGATGTCAAGGCAATTTTAGAAGTTATACATTCACCTACAGAGATTGGTAAAGGGAGAACTAGCAGCTTAAAACCACATCCAGACACAGGGGGTCGGTAACAAAGCATTTGCCTTACTTCATCATTCTGAGCAGCATTTTAGCTGTTGGTACATTACAGGACTGACTGTGTATTCAACAACATTAATATCACTATTAACGTGACTATTGATTTATATGAGATTCATAATATCTGATGAAACTTAGTAAGAGGAAACACACGGCTCAGAAATACAGCTTTTAAAATGCACTGTCTTTCCAGATGGGACTTAAAGTCATGTTGTACGATTCTTTGCTACACAGAATGGTCCACAGCACATAGCACTAAGACAAGGGCTGACTCACCCCTGTGAAGATTCATCTTTGGACTTGGACTTTTTCAGCTTCTTGGGGTTATTAGGTCCCAGCTGTGGAACTGTCCAGCTGTCATCACACCAGTTTGCATCATGATCAGAAGCACGGAAAGCCCCTCTTTTACCTGCACACACACGTGTACAACAATTCAAACATCAAACATTAATATTCATTAACTACATTTCACAAACGCTCAATTATGCCTCTTTCATGTATTAATCAGTGTGTCCACGAATCAAAGGGGATACCTCGGTCGATATTGGCTCTCAGTGATGTCAGCATTCCCTCAGAAACAAGGGTTTTATACAAGGCTCCTTTACAGCTCCGTTCTGATTTCCTGGATCCGCGGTTCTCTGTGTTAGACTCACAGCTCGCTTCGCTCTGCCTCTCCTTCCCCTTGTCCTCCTCTTTGAGCTTCGTAGGTGAGGGGCTGCAGGGGGAGTGATGGAGTTCTGCCACACTGCCCTGAAGGTCTGTGCTTCCTATACTTGCCTCCTCGGCCTCTGCCTTGGGGCTAACGTGCGTCATCTCGTCCTTCATCTCCAGCTCAGAGGAGCTGTGCTGTCCACACTGCCCACTGTCTTCACCCGTCTCTTCCTCTTTTTCTTTGACAAAGGTCTTGACTTTGGGCTTACTCTTCTTTTTTGGAAAACCAGAATTTCCAGCACCAGGACTGCTCTGAATCTTCTTCTTGGGCTTCTCCTCGGTGTTCCTCCAGGCCCCTTTGGCCACCGCTTCAATCGTACTGAAAACACTGTCCACATTTGATTCCGCATGGTTACACTTTTTGATGATCTTCTTCGCTGTGCAAGGGATTTCACTGTCATTATTTGACTTGGCCACCTCTTTTTTCTTGCTCTTCTTTTTGACACAAGTGTTTTGGCTGCTGAGTTGCGGGGGAATGGCATCAGTGGAGGTAGAAGTGACACAGGACAGCGAAGGTAACAGGGCTGATGTGTGAGGGGAGGGAGGACAGTCGTCAGCTTTCTCCTCCTTGATCTCTGGCTTGACTGTGGTTTGCTGGAAAGAGGCTGCAGAGGAGCTGTCCTCCGGCTGAGATACAACTGTGTCCATCTTTCCAGCTTCAGACGCTAAGCACATCTTACCAAATACCAAACACAAAACAGTGTTAATCAACTGAGCTGACAGCAATTTATGCTCCTCATACGCCATCTCTACATGTAATTTAGAGATGAAAAAAAAATCTAGTACACAATTTTACCTTTCACTACACAGACACACACTACACAAAAAAAAGTTACAAACTGTAAAACGTAGGACAAAAAGTGTGAAGTAAAGAGCTCAAAACTGCAAACTGTCAAGTGTCTTACCTCAGCGAGCTGGAAGAGAGCGGACTGTCTGCACGGTTTTCCTTCAGGTGCCGCAGACAGAGATGACTGTGAACATGCAGTAACATGCTTTGTCACCTGTTGTGTTATTTACAAGATCGCACCACACAGCTTTCTGCAGATGGTGTTATTGTTCAGTACAATATTCACTTTCGACAACACATTTCACCGTGTTTGTTTTGTATTTTAGGAAAGACTGAACACGAGGCCTGTACCATGCAACAGCTTCGTCTGTCTGACTGGCTTCACTGAGCCTAACATCAGTGACCCTGGTTACCAAATAGAACGGTTTACTCCGTGTTTACCTGTCCAGCTATGAGTGTGTTCATGTGAAAGAGGCAGAGTGACATCAAGAGAACTGTGGGTTAAGTACTTAATTTAAGGGATAAGAAGGTAACAACTGCAGGTGAATTTGATTATAGAGGCACCAAAGTGATATTTAACAAGCTGAAAAATTTATACAATATCATAATATGACTCAAATAGAATAAGAAGCTGCAGAAACACTTGAAATTGTTTCCAAATATTAAAAAGCAAGGCTCAAGCTATTGGGTGTGAATTATTATATATGCTTTTAGTATAGAGTATTTTTTTTAATATGATGAACAAACTATTATGAACACGTGATGCATATTAAACAGTTAAAAGTACAGTGGGACAGAGGAGATGGAAAGTACTGAATGCCTGACACCTGAAGTCTGTGGGGCTCTAATGCTGCATCTATATCACAAAGTCACTTTATGTCATTCATATTCTGAGCAGCAGTATAAAAGCATTGACACTGGCAGGAGCTATAAACTGTCCCTCTGTATCTTAGAAACAACAGCAAAGCAAGTCAACTGATCTATAAAAATAACTGGAAAATGCTCTGTGTTGCTTGTCACTTTGTCATAAACTCTTTTGTCTGTGTCACGATCCTGTAGGAATGATGATGATGTACTTTTTCCAGTGATCTGATTGGTCAGTAGTCGGGCTGATGGCAGGTTTGGATGTCATTCCCTTAAGTTACCCTGCTCCAGAGCAGGTTAGCCAAGCAGTGTATGTTACCCTGCTGATCTAACCCAGTACAAGAGCCTGTTTCATGGAATCTCAAAACCTGAGTTAACCAACCGATCCCACTTAGTGTTTCAGACCCCTAACGTTTGGTCTGTTGATACTGACTGGCTGATGTTGTGTCATTTTTAAAGCACATTGTATTTGTTCACCAGATTTCATGGCAAACTGGATATTGGATTATGTGATACCCTGTATGCCACACTAATATTGTGGCCTGAAGGTGGTGCTAAAATGGCTACACAGACCCTTTTTTTTTTGCATATATCAATGACATTTTATTGCTAAGAAATGCCAAAACATCAGCTTTGATTGTGTGTTTTTTAAACTATCTGTGCATATTAGCACTGTCATGAGCCACACTGTATGTCATGAGAAAGACTGTAGATGTACAGTACTCTGCCGATACAGTCAGCTCAGTTATGATAAGTCTTTCATAAACTGAAATGAAGTCATACCTCTGCCAGTGGGGAAAGGGCAGACTTGATCCTACTTTCAGTAACGTCAAGCATTCGGTTCGGTACTGTCCCAGACAACATCTGTAGATTGAAGCAGAGCGAGAGAAAACAAGTCAGTTGTGCTGCAAGCTGCTAAATAGTAAGTGTAACACACAAGTGTAAATATCTACAAATCTGATGTGACAAAACTTTGATATGAAATTACCAAAAGCGCCAAATGTGAAAGTACTAGTGCAGAATGGCCCATTTCAGAATAAGATATATGACATTATTAGATCCTAATTACTGATGTGTTAGCATGCTATCTGAATCTGCCAACTAACTACACAATAAAATGTAAATAATAAAGTTATTTTCTACCACAGGCTACAGCCACACACCATGTGCAGGACAATGTATTATGCTGTATGTTAATGGTCTTACTAGATATTTTTTAACTTGCACATATCTGAGTCATGTCAAACCCGCATTTGCCAGACAACACGACTTCAAGCATCTGGTCTAAAAATTTATAGAGTGCAGGAGGCAAAGAAACATGGTCTCAGAACACACCTCTTCCTTATCCCCTGGAAAGCAGCTCCCTTCACTGTCAGGTAAACTGGGTTTAGTGCTGGAAGGGATCTAGAACAGTAAACAGTACCAGGGTTAACTCAAAAACGGAAATGCTACAGATAGAGCTAACACCCATCGGTGCGTTACAAAGACGCACCCATGTGTGGGTTGCAACAGTGACCTACCTCCCTGTTCGTGAGGGCGTGTTCCCCAGCTAATAGCAGCATGCTAAGTCCTCCCATCTTAGTAGGATCTGACAATGAACAGCAGTGATTACAATTCTACATTTTGTCATATAACATTGAACTAACGGTCCTCTTTTTTTTATACCCACCTGCCATGGCAAAGTTTAACTGTGGCATGCTGTCAGTTTTGGGCACTTTTTTGGCAGTGGCGGAGTCCTTAGACGAGTTGGAAGGGAAGGACCAAACTTTTTTGCGGGGATTGCTGACTGGCTGACAGGAAGGACTCTTCACTGGTTTGCTGGTGGTGGGACACCACTTGTAGCCCGGGTTTGCCTTCATGAAAGCATCCTTGTACTGAAAGAAGTTCCAGAAGACCATTTGGTTACAAGCAAAACCTTGAAGGCTTCAAACCATCAAAATCAAAGGATTTCTCTTTTCTTTGTAACAGTAAATACTGATGATCTGAGGTAATAGCTATCAAGAGTTTAACAGTTTCATTTTCAGTTAATCAGTCTGATCAGATTTGACAGACAGCTGGCAACATAAATAAACAAACAACCCACCAACTGTTATTACATTTTGGCTCTGAGTTCACTACATCCCATATAACAGACACTAAGCAGTATCCATTATATGTGGAGTTCATTGTTGTTTTGGTGATCAATGACAACTATAAAACTTCCATCTATCAAATGTGATGCATCGCATTGTGGGATTTCTGGGCAAAAAGTAGTGTTCATGCTATGGACGCTACTTAATTTAATACCATTATATGCATCTAAGGCCAAATATAGTGCACAACAAACACAAAGCACTAAATAACAAATGGGGAGTGATTTCAGACACAGCCTCTAAATTTGGCAGAAGGTTTTATGTTTTATGTTTATGTAGGATCCATCCCTCAGAGTAAGATGCTGACAGTGAAAACAGGTTTCTAGGGCCTCTGAAATCAGGCGTTTAAGGTGATTCTCCTCTTTGGTGAAATACTGGTTCTAAGCTTATGGGAGTTCATGGGCTGTTGGCTGGTTCTGCTACCTTCTAGCATACATGTTAACCTGAATGGTCCCAACATTTTGCTTTAATTCTATATAATATTACAAAAGAAACCAGAATAAGAAAGTAATTGCTCTGGTTAGAGTGTCTGCTATGATGTAGGATTACATTTACACACATTTGGTGTACATATCTTAACTTGGGTTATATACACTACCAAACTGGACCTTTGCTTTTAAGCCTGTGTGACGATGCAGTTCCCTCTTGGTTTTGCTTTTATTTGCCACTTACTGTACATAACAAAATGAAATTTACTTTGTGAGCACAGAAGAAACTAGCAGTTAGTTACATCATCATAGCTCGGTTTCATCCATATCCATAAAACTCACCAACTCTCTCTTATAAACTATAAGTGTCCTCTCTGTCTCTGCAGTTATTACACACATGTAGAAATTGTGACCCATGGACTCGCTTATGGATGTTTCTGTCGAGCTCTGATGTTGAGCCCACACAAATCTAGGGCTTGTCAGAAAAATGATGTTTTTTCTTTTTTTCCCCCCAATATCAGCACTAGAGCAGTTTCAGCTCACTACTAGACCATCCAGGAGCTTGGCACCAACAAACCTGCACCGGCTCTTTAAAGAAAAAACTCAAGTTACTCTGGGGCTGTAAGAGAGAGTTAGAAAAATACTTTTATTAAAGGTGTAAGGGTCAGAGAGCAGTCTCACCTCCTTGGCCATGTCTGTGTATTTCTGCTTCTCTTTGGGCTCCAGCACAGCCCACCAATCAGCCAGGATCTTGGTGGCCCCGCGGTTGTCCAGACGAGGGTGTTCCTGCCGCACGAGAGAACGGTGGCGTTTGCAGAAGAGGAGGAAAGCGTTCATTGGCCGCCGTGCTCGTTGTTCACTTGAGTCCTCCTCCACTTCCTCTGTTGTGCTTCCACACTCCATCTGTGACCCCTGGTCCTGGCCACACAACACTTGCTGCTGATAACAAATCCATAAACCTTTAGCTGTAATGCTGTACTGCATTTTCTGTTCCCATTTACGTTGTTGTTAAGTCCGAGGACCTGTGGAGTCGTCATCAAACACACTCACCTTCTCCAGCTCCTCTTCATCCTCCTCTTCTTCCTCCTCAGAGAAATCCAGAGCCTTTTTGGAGAGAAGTGGGTGCCACTGCAGGCATTTACGTTTGGGGCGCTTGCCAGTGACCTCCCCTGCAACAGGTGGCTCCTTACCCCTTCCTCCACCCTTCATGGTACTACCGCACCTAAAAAAAGCAATGAAATGGGCACACCTGATGACCACATCCATACAAAACTTGCACAGTGAACACATGCATCCTAACATTAGTTAGGATTAGTTATATGTTGTCTTGTGGAAGCAGAGATACCTGCTGCCAACACAGTGTCGCTGTTAAACCAGAAACAACATATATTACCTAAAATGAAAGAGAAATATTGTTTAATTAATGAAATTTCATGTTAGATCATCTTAAAATCTGAAGAATTACAGCATATTGATAGATAATGTAGATATAGAAAAAAATACATAAAACAAAATGGACAAAAAAAACTACAATGAAGCAAGGTTAGTAGATTAAAAAAAGAAATTTGAATTCTGCTGGAACTCTCCTAAAATCCTTATTTCCGAAACATGTTAATAAATATTAATGATCTGAGAAAGTGCTCTGTCACAAATTCAGACTCAACGTGCTTTTCAGTGCTGCCACAATTATCAAAAAAATAAATAAATAAAATAGCATAATGGCTTGAATTTATGTAAGTCGATCTACTGACCTCCCGCTGTAAGAAATTCTAAATACCAAAGTGGGGACTGATTCCTATGTCTCAG
The DNA here is from genome assembly GCF_017976425.1 of Toxotes jaculatrix. NCBI lineage: Eukaryota > Metazoa > Chordata > Actinopteri > Toxotidae > Toxotes > Toxotes jaculatrix. Next base: position 3,159,404 of record NC_054405.1, on the reverse strand, counting down.
AAACAAATTAAGCCTTTTAAAAAAACATGGGCCTGATTTCAAGTTAAAGATCTCTTTGAACCTCTGAATTACAGCTTCTGACTATATTTGGTTTAATTTAACACCAGTAAGAGAGTAAGTGAAGAAGCCAAATGATCCCCCCACTGACCATCATTTCATTAGCCTTAATTTACTATGCTAATTTTCTCCCTTAACTTGCCTTGGAGAATCCCCCTACTGTGGGACCCATCAAAAAGAGCTACAAAGGATGGTCATTTATAGCTGGTGGACTTGGTAGTGACTTAGATACTGAATTAGATACCTAAAAGGTTCCCGAGCTGAGAAGTCTGCAAAGAAATCATTACAGTCGAGGACAATTCTGATTATTTTTCCTCTACGCCTTATTTTCCTACACACTTTGAGTGTTATTTCGTGAGGCAGCTGCAGTCACCCGGATTTGTGACTGTTGTACAAAAAAATATTAACATATGGATAAGTCAAATGGTTAAAGAGCATGAGGTCATACAGAGCCAGAGAGACACAGAGCTGCAGGCAACAGGTGCTCAACGCAGTTTGGGTGAATCTCCAAAACATCAACCATAGACGTGAGCGATACCAGTCTCTAATATCATTAATAGCAGATGAAGCGATAGAGTAACATTTATCTTAGCATCACGGTAGAAATGCGGTTTAACATAGGCCGATGCAATTTATCCAAATGGGCAGCGGCTACTTTTGGGCTGTTACAGTGAACAGAAATTATATGTGAAAAAAACTGCATTAGAGCAGCAACTATTTGTCAGTTTCTCAACTAGTTGATTGACTGAAAATTAGCTGTCAAATGTTTTGAGATCGATCACTCGTTTTAGTGATTTTTCAAGTAAAAAATGCCAAATATTTACTAGTTACAGCTTCTAAAAAGAGCAGATTTAATGCTTTTCTTTGTCATTTTTCTTTGTACATGAATATTTTTGTGTTTTGATCGACAGCCCACAACTCTGCTCTGACCATGTTCTGCTACAAGGAAAATCATTACGTTACATTATTGTTTCAATGTAAAGCAAAGTACACAACCTCCATTACACACAAGCCCAAGCTGTGAAAAAACATCAAATGACCCAATGTCACTGCTGATGACCAGTGGGCATCAAGCTTTCCTCTGTTACTGATCACTCCAAGAAGTGCACAAGATCATTAACAGACAACAGACATCAACAACTGCGGCGTGCAATCAATTCAACTGTTATGGAAACTGATTTATACATAAAATATTACTTGAGTCTGTCAAGTTACCACATTTCAGAGGAAATGGTTACATAAGAATAAGTGAAATTGAAGACTTGTCTGTACAGGTAATGTATCTTTGACCCTTATACTCGTATCTTGTAATTGACTGAAGCTTATTCTCTTGTTACAGTAATAAGTCATTCAGCATAACACTGTCACAGTGTAAATAAGTTGAGAGAGGTAAAATTGCACCCTGCATCCTCTCACCTTGATGCACTGTATTCACATTTATGTCTCTCTAATGAAACCAAGAGAGGGCTGCATCAAAAATATGCACCTTACCACAGCCATGTTCTCTTCATATTAGCTGCAGCATGTTTTGATGTTCTACACACAAACTAATCAGGTGAATCGATTTTTTTTTTTATTCCTCAACGTATTTGCACTTGTTCTGGACCTCTGCTAAACATGACACAAATGAAATTTAGCACTCAATGAATGAATGACTTCATGACTGTATTCTTCTGGACACCATCCAGACTCGATGCCAGTGTTTGTGTTTATGAATGCCGAGTGGAAAAACGGGGATACTTACTGAAGAAATAACTATGGAAATGCTGTATGAGTGATGAAGATGAATCTGCCACTGCCTTTTGTCATGCAATGACGATGACCTATAAAATACAAGACACCGCTCTCAGTCATGCGTTACACTGTCATATCTGCAACAATTAATCCCACAACATGAGCTCGGCTGCAGGAAGAAATGTGTGCAAAACAACTTTAATGTAGCATTAGTGAGTAACAGTGCACAACACGAGACCCCATCGGCTTCAAAGTACGGTGGGACATTTTGTCTGATCTGATTACTGATCATTTTAATCGTGCAGCCGATCCGCCCTTGTGGCCAAAAAAAAAAAAAAAAACCATGTAGGCCGAAACCCTGCGACCACTGGATGCATTTCACACAACATTATACTGTCCGAACGAAGCAGGCACGGCTTCACACAGTATTTTGCTACGCAGAGGGTTAGTTGTGCTCTCAGGTAAAACTGCTGATGCCCGATCGGACTGTCTGTGTTGGGAGTGAAGTCCTGAGCTCCTGTGTCGAGCTTCTCACGCACAATAACAGCACAAGGTTTAGTCAGGTACAATCACAACGACCCGTTTGCCTACCTAATGTGCTCCCACCTCTACGTGCACATTTTCATCTTCGCGCAAAACGTCGATGTGAGCCCTGACAAGACAGACAAGCCGAATGAGAGTCCATCTTGCTTTGGTTTGGAGGAGAAAACCCAAGTACAGTACAGTAGTGGGGATATTTCACTCCTGTCAAACTCTCCGGTGACAATGTCGTCGAAATGTCTCCCACTCCGAGGACAATACATCCACAATGATTAATTAAACTGGGGATTTTCTGCCCAGGCACATGCATCTGTGGGCAATGTTTTGCTGAGCAGTAGCCCCATTTCCTAGCAGTGTTACTAGGAATAAAAGTAGCTAGTTAGCTTGCTAGCTCTACAGCCTGCTAACTGGACGTGTCACGGTTTTTACATGCAATGGTTTCCGAGCAGTGAGAGCTTCTCGCACAGTTGCTGACCAAACTTACTGACTGAACTGTGATCAAAATACTTGTTTGTGCTGTTGCAGCAGTTCGTTTTACATACAACGCAGGTTTTTGCTATGTATTTGATGCGGATAGGAAGAGGAGGAGGAGGAGGAGGGGGGGTCATACCACCTCACTGAGAAACAGTTGCTTTCCCATTTATTTTACACGGCGATTTCAAACCGGAGTGAAGAAATATTTCTGCGAAACAGTCACAGTAACAAGGTCGTATGGTCTATAACACGGGTTATCAATGAAATGTCGATGGGAGACAAACAAATCCAAGGGGAAGCCAGCAGGCGGACATCATGTCCAAAGCAGCGATAATAACAATTTTTCAGAGTGACTGACTGAGAGGTTGAGAAAACAGCGACCGGGTTTTCACGGAAAATGAATAAAACCACAAGTTCTCTGTCATGAACGTCGCCTTGATGTCTGAACATACCTCTAATATCCTGCTCAAGTACCGGGGGGGGCCTCTCATCATTGGTGCCGTCCACCTTTTTAACTTATTGACACATCATAACAGTTCAGCACTGGCTGTACTAAACACAGCTGCATCAAGTCTAACCAAACACGGCACACGGAAACCCGGAAGCACAGCGATTTGTCACCAAAATAAAAAAAAATTAAAAAATTAAAAAATTAAAAAATTAAAAAAAAAGAACTTTTGTACGTAAAGCAATTAAGCTCCAGGCTATTCAGAAAAAAACAGTGCACCTCAAAAGTATAAGTATAATAAATAAATAAATAAGTATAATACTTTATACGTTATTCCAAGGCCTGTTACTATAAACCTGTGTTGTTCAGCTCTGATACGATGTTTACCGTACATTTATTAGAATACACAGCATGTGATATGTCTCAGTACATTACATACACCTCAGTACATTACAGCGCACCGTGTTAGGAGCTCTCAGCTTGTAATGTATTTTATTGCTGCATTTGTATTACATCCCAAAAGCACTTCTTAATGTAAGCCTGGTGTTAGAATTTTATTTAAGTTTAATACTATAGGACCTTTCATCACAGCTGTTCACAGTGCTTTACGTGAGACATAAGACATTAAGACATGATATAAAAGGAACACAAGACTATAACAGACACACTGACACATGAGCAGGATTCCAAGAGAGTAAAATAAAATATTGAAAGATATACATTTCACAGGTATCAACGGAGCATGTTGCAACCATAACAAAAATACAATGGCAAAATTATGGCCAGCTTAATCTGTGAGGCCTCCAACCAGAAAAAAAACGATATCTTCAATATTCAGACTACACAGATATGATGGGTTCCTTACAGACCCAAAAACCAGAGACCAGGGCTACTACACCAAAAGTCAAAATCCAGATGACACATCAGTAAATCTTGGTTGATGTCTGCTTTACATTGTTGGTAAATTCCAGTCTTAGGCATTATGCTATAATATAGGAAATGTTATATGTACCCAACATTACTTCAAGTAAAAACTTTTATCTTTATAATTTCAACCGGAAATAGTCTCTGTTAATCTGTGTACATTGACAGTGGTACAGAAACGCAGCACTTCACTAGATGATGAATGTTACTGTCGGCGAAGGCGACACATTAAACGACCTCAACCCACAAAACTAACACAAGATTGCGTTGATTCTGGCAGAAATACACACTTGTTCAGTCATATAATGTAATAGAAATCACTTTCGTTTTCCTCGAGGTGGGAAAAAATTCTCATCTCAGCTATATCCCTCCCCTCCCCCGGTCTGCAAAGTGCTCATACCCAAACTGGCCTGTACTTGCTAACACCATCCCTGACTTAACTTTATCTTTTACGCACGGTCCGATTGACAAAGGTCACCGAAGAGGTGCGGGCTAAATCAAAAAACCCCGATAACGACTTAGTGGACGCTGTTTCCAATCTATCTCAGTTGAGTGAGTACTTGTTATAAGCTTCCTGGGTGTTTGTGCGCGTGATAACTGATAACAATTGTTCCAGAAACGTCTAACGGCTGTTCCTCCGTACATACCTGTCAGCGGCAGCCGAGTCAGCCGGCAGCTAGTTGCTTAAATCTTCTTTAAAACCTTTAGCCGTGAAATTTTCAACACTTCTGCAGCATACTGTACACACTGAAAATATCCACCCCCGCCATGTAATGCTACATCTGAGTGGCTACTCCGTTTGATGGACAGTGCGGTTTCACCAATGAGAAGCGACGTTAGATTCTAGTGTTTTGAGATTAGTGTAACGTCCTCAAATTTAATGTTCAGGACACGTGTGGTAGATTTAGGCCTAAATAACACTAAATAACGACAATATAAACTTCGTGTGTGTGTGTGCAGTGTTCAAAAGTGCAACCACACTGGCCTTGTGGTGTTTCTTGGTGTATTTTTAATCTCCTAAAGTATGCCACCATAGCCTGTCCAATCTTTGGAGAGTTACATGGTCTTACATTTTCTTTAGAAGAGAAAGTAAAGGGTGCTTGGTAACTGGTTACTGTCCTTGCAAGTTTAATACGTTTTGTCAAAGTGACTCTGATTAGCCTGCTTGCTGATTTATTATACCATTTAGGCAGGGAGGGGTGGTCAGTGAATACCCTGTAACAGACTGGATGATCACAACTGGATGATAAATATATTGACATTCACCTTGGCTACAGAGTCACAATGTGCTTTCTGAAAATCAAGATTAAACAGTTCAGTACAATGAAACTAAACAAAATCAGGCCATTAAGGTACAGAGGATGAAATATAAGGATATAAGTAAAACACATTAGAAGTAAAATGTGAAACAAAGAGGTGACATTAATAAAGCCGTTTTTTCTTTTTTTTTATTTCAAAAACAAACACTTTAAGGAGTGATTTAAATGATTCAATGATTCTCCAGCCTCAGATCCTCAGGCAGGAATACGCCCTGTTTGTAAAACCCAGCCACCTTTAGTCTTGAGCTGGGGACTTAGGAACGACCACAAGAGCCTGCCTGAGGATCTGAGGCTGCACTCTGGCTATATAACTGGGATCAGTAAAATCCTAAAATTGTAATGAGGTATTTAAGATAATACATATATTACAAGCATTCCTTTTCAGTGCAGCTCTGTTGTCTTCAGCTCCATGACAGAAATCACGAACATCTGAACATCTATGAATGAATTCTCAGCAATGATAGTAACACCTGTGCTTTTCCTACTATGACAAAATGCCTGCTGTGAAACAGCCTGTTTGATTTGTTCTTCAACTCTTTGAGTTTCTACTTTTGGCTAATAAACATTCTATGTATTGATTCTTATTGATTAGCGGTGTGTGTGTGTGTACATGTCTTTCATTTCCATTGTTGTGAGGACATTTGGGCCTGTCCTCACAACTTTAAGTGGCTTTTAGAATTGGGCTTTGGTTAGGGTTAGGCATTTAGTTGTACATTATGTCAGTGAAGAATGTGTGTGTGAGAGAGATAACATTACACAAATTTACCAACAGGTGGCAAACAATACACATGAAGATGCAGCAAAGCCTGAGGTGAGACAGGAACTGTTAATAGCAAAGTGACAGAGAAACATGAAGTTGCATTAATGGGTTTTGAAGAAGAGGAAATGGAATTAAAGTGTGAAGCACCTTAATATGGCTGTGTGCTCCTGTTGGTCCAAAGCCTCAGAGGACCTGACCTCATCTTCAGTGCTGCTAGTTCACAATCTCTGAGAAAAAGGAAACAAAAACATAGTTAATCACAAATTCATGACTTTCAACCACATCACAGGCAATCAGAATCAGAAAAACTTTATTAATCCCCGTAGGGCAATTCTTTTGTTACGTACAAACTCCCAAATGAAAATGAAGAGGAAAATTGCACAGAGAATTTGTACACCAACAGAAAAAATGTTTCTAGAATAAATATGATAAAATGAAGTGAAAAAAGTCTAATGAAAATAAAAGTAAAAAATATTGCAATACCCCCCTTAAGATATACATATATCCCAATATCAAACAGAACAATATAATAAAATAAAAATAGAAAACCTAAAGACATCTTCATATTTGCATTATGTACATGAGGTATGTGGTTTAAAGGTTTAAAAATGATGTATACACAGTATACATGAGTCTGTGTTTTTTAGAGTTTTGAATTATATAGCTTGATTGCAACAGGCAAGCACATGGTGGAGAGGGTGTGAAGGAGAGTCCAGTATTGTCCTAACTTTGGACAACATTCTCCTCTCCAACACTGTGTTCAGTGAGTCCAGTTCCTCCCCCACAACATGGCTGGCCTTCTTGATGATCTGAGTTTGTTAGTGTCCTTTACCCTCAGGCTGCTGCCCCAGCAGGCAACAGCGTACAGGATGGCACTGGCCACCACAGACTCAGAGAACATCCGCAGCATCGTCCAGCAGATGTTAAAGGACCTTAGCTGTCTCAGAAAATAGAGACGGCTCTGACCTTTTTTGTACACAGTGTCCACGTTTTTGGACCAGTCCAGTTTGCAATCTAGGTACACCCCCAGGTACCTGTACTCCTCCACCATGTCCACATTGACCCCTTGAATGGTAACAGGGGTCACCATAGCCTTGGTCCTTCTCAAGTTCACCACCAGTTCCTTTGTCTTTGTCACATTGAGCTGCAGGTGGTTTCTCCTGCTCCATGTGACAAAGTTGTCCTCCACAGTCCTGTACTCACTCTCATCACCACCTGAAATACATCCTACTACTGCAGAGTCGTCAGAAAACTTCTGAAGGTGGCAGGTCTCTGTGCAGTATCAGAAATCAGTGGTGTAGAGAGTAAAGAGGAAGGGAGAGAGGACGGTCCCCTGTGGAGCCCCGGTGTTGCTGATCACTGTCTGACATACAGCACTGCAAGCGCACATACTGTGGTCTGCCAGTCAGATAGTCAACAATCCAGGACACCAGTGGGGCATCCACCTGCATCGCCGTCAGCTTCTCACCCAGCAGAGTCGGCCTGATGGTGTCAAACGCACTGGAGAAGTCAAAAAACATGACCCTCACAGTGCTCGCCGGCTTGTCCAGGCGGGTGTAGACTTGTTTGAGCAGGTAGATGATGGCGTCGTCCACTCCAAGACGGGGCTGAAAGGTGTCCAAAAGTGGTTGGACCATAGAGCTGCTCCAGGATGAGTCTCTCCAGAGTCTTCATGATGTGTGACGTCAGTGCAACAGGCCTGTTATCCCTGATGTCCCTAGGACGCGCTGTCTTCGTTACAGGGACACAGAGACACGTTACAGAGAGTCTGAAGACTGAGACTCATGTTGAAGACATAATGAAAAACTCCACATAGCTGGGGGGCACAGCAACATGTGGATATCACACTTCAGTAATGTCCTTGATTTCTGACTATTCAAAAATGACGGGTACGTGGTGATTTACCTTGGTCTGGTGATCACCTGATTAAATACAGGTGTGCTGCAGTCACAGCTGAACCTTTAGTTAATTTTTACAGAGAATTTAATTTGAAATACAGATATTTACATTTTCTGTGCTTTGATAGTCCAACTGCAGTAAAAGAAAAAGCAAAGGATTCTCATCATAAAATGTATTTAGAATGTTAAACAAATATAATGTATAAAAAAAAGAAAAACAATGCAGAAATGCCTTAAAATGACCTAATTTAATAGACAGCTGTTGTTTTCATACAGTAGTCTTTAGTAAACTCATAGGATTATCCAATCTAACACAAGAACTTCCCCATCAAAGTACAGATTTCTGGATGTAATGTACCAAAAAAAAAAAAAAAAAGAAAGAAAGAAAAGAAAAAGCAACTCTGATATATCTTCAGATATTGCTCACTTATTTATTGGGATTTTCATGTGCAAAAACCAGAATGTCTGTGTACAATTTCCTTTGCATCAGTTACTATCACACTGACTAAATATATAAATTATACATTATTCAGCAGACATTTTACAGTATTGGCCAATTAATTGATTGCAGATCCCCGTCTGAGATATATGAGATTTCAAGGTGTACAATAAAACAGACTGTATCATAAAATTACCTTTTACAGCTAGTTATAAAGTAAGTCAATGTTTTTACAGTGTTATTCTTAAGGGTTACAGAATTAATAAAGCAATAAACAGCCACATCAGATTATTATAACATGAGTCTGAAGCTGAGCAATCCAAGAAGAGAAGAGAATACTTTGCTAGAATGTCTTTTATTTTTTCCTCATTCATATGACTTCAACAGACATCAAATGGAAGCAAAAACAGTTTTATACACTGCTTCAACTCAGACTGGTGATGTCCTCTGATATAATGTCAGGAGCTTTCCCAAAAACAGTGAATTGAGAGAAATGTGACAGATGACACTGTGAACACCCAGAGGGATATTCTGAGTAAACAGCTCCATTTTCTGTCTCGGAAATGAAACATTGCTCGTTTGGAAACAGAAAAAAAAAACCCTACAGAATTAGTTTCACATTTATTGTCTATGGATCTGCTCCAGACTTTATACCTGAAGACATCAGGTGTAAGTTGTGATATCTATGATTCTCTGCAGTGAGTCTCATCGAGCCTGGTCCTGAGAATACAAAAATAGAAAATATGTATCATGCTCTTACGAGTGCCTGCACACCAACAGGTGGCAACATTGCTACCTGTATTGTTTCCAGTGTACACAATGGCAACTTCGCTTTCACACTGTGCCTCTGAGGTGCTTTGGTGTTGAGATGAGGAAGTTTACTCCATTTTTCATTGTGCTCTCTCTACCAAGCTGTTTATGCAGTGCAGTTTATACACTCACCTGTATAATGAGGGTTTTAGCAAGGCACACTGTGTGAATGTGGGACTCTGGAAAGCAGGTTACTAAATTGTCAGTGGGGCAAGTGTTATCTGCAGCGCTCCAATTTTGAGAACTGTTAACTTTAGTCTGAGAAAAAAAAAAAAAGTTATCCTAAGTTGAGGAAACAGAACATGTAGATTAGAGCTGGAACTGTCACATCCAGCTCCTGAGTCTGGTTGGTTGGTTGGTTTGTTTCCTTGTGTCACTTTAGCTAGTTTCTGCGTTGTAGATTCATTTCCTGTCCTCCTGTGTTTCCGGACTGTTTGATTACCCTGATGTGTTGCACCTGCATCTAATTGTCCTCCTACCTCCTACTGTATTTAAGTCTTGCTCTCTCCTTTTCCCTGTGCCAGATCGTCTTTGTCGATCTGGTTGTTGTTGAAGTTTGCCTCACATTTTGGATACCTCTGTGGGATTGTGGACTGCCTACTTGTGTACCAAACTTTGTGAATATTTTTTATGATTAACATTTATGATTAACATTTTTGTGTAACAAAGCATGGCATAATAGGACGATAGATTCACAGCATATTTCAAACCCTCCCAAAACCATCACCACCACATGCCGATGTGATTAATTGCAGCCACACTAGCTGTACCCTTAAACAAAAAACAAAAAAACAAAAAAATATATATATAAAAAATAATAATAATGAAATATATATATATATATATTATATATATATATATACACACACACACATTTACATACCCTTTAAGAAATTTAAATATTTACCCCATTTCCCTTCATATAGATCCAGTCTACCCAGTTTATATGACATTTTTTCAAATGCTGCAAACTCATGCCATTTCTACAACCCATTGACAATGGCAGCCCCTCTGTTCTCCAACCCCTGATAAGTATCTGTCTACCCATGATAATAGCTTTTGATATGTTTATCCCATCCTGTCAGAACTGAGTGATCACCCAAAACAAATAATCTCAATCTAACTGAATATTAAAGACCAGTCTTTGACTCCTAATTCCTGTGTTGTTGAGTTGTGCATGAGTCCTTTGCCTGAAACAAGTTTAACAGAAACTACTCTTGAAACTTGTGAATGCTATTGCCTACTTAACCCAACAACAATCAAGTGCCAAAGCTAAGCTATTCAGAGGTGATTATTTTAAAAAGCAAACTACAGAGAAAAAAGAATGAGGCAGAGACATGAGTCATTCTGTCTTGTTCCAATCCTGACACTACTGTTGGCTCTTGCCCTGTCCTGATCCCTTTAAAATGAAATAAATGACTCCTATCCTGTCCACACATCTAAATGAACACATATGCAACACAATCCATGGCCCCAAACTGTGGGACTCCTATTCACGTCATCCTACTGGGATCAGGTACAGTGGAGCAAAAAAGTATTTAGTCAGCCACCGATTGTGCAAGTTCTCCCGCTTAAAATGATGACAGAGGTCTGTAATTTTCATCATAGGTACACTTCAACTGTGAGAGACAGAATGTGGAAAAAAAATCTAGGAAATCACATTGTAGGATTTTTAAAGAATTTATTTTTAAATTCCTGCGTAAAATAAGTATTTGGTCAATAACAAACAAGCAAGATTTCTGGCTCTCACAAACCTGTAACTTCTTCTTTAAGAAGCTCTTCTTGCTCCCACAGTTGATTTATTCACTCCAAGCTGCTTGCCTATTGTAGATTCACTCTTCCCAGCCGTGTGCAGGTCTACAATTTTGTTCTTGGTGCCCTTCGACAGCTCTTGGCCATGGTGGAGTTTGGAGTCTGATTGTTTGAGACTGTGGTCAGGTGTCTTTTATACAGATAACGAGTTCAAACAGGTGCCATTAATACAGGTAACGAGTGGAGGACAGAAGAGCTTCTTAAAGAAGAAGTTACAGGTTTGTGAGAGCCAAAAATCTTGCTTGTTTGTTATTGACCAAATACTTATTTTACGCAGGAATTTATAAATAAATTCTTTAAAAATCCTACAATGTGATTTCCTGGATTTTTTTCCACATTCTGTCTCTCACAGTTGAAGTGTACCTATGATGAAAATTACAGACCTCTGTCATCATCTTAAGCGGGAGAACTTGCACAATCGGTGGCTGACTAAATACTTTTTTGCCCCACCGTATGTAGGTAACGACAGCCCACTGTAGGCAACTCTAACCAAAAGTGTGAAGTAGCAAATACAAACCCTGCAGTGACAGATGTGTGACCCAAAACACTGACACCCTACAGACTGCTTTTCAGTACTGAGATGAAAATAGCCGCTCGGTGGAGGAGAATGAAACAGTCATCCTGTTCTACATGGAAAGAGGAACTGCCACTTATTATTTATCTGTCAGTAGATTTGGTTTCCAAAATGAGTTCACTCATAATGCAAAGAATTATGAAGTAAGCACGCAAGCTAAGTCTTCAATAGACATCAAAAACAGTGGTGGGGCCACCTTCTGAGAAAGTCACTCATGCCAGTGCCACTAGAGGAAAAGTTTGTCTAAAACCCAGAACACGTCTCATGCACATTATGAAAACACATCAAAAACACTGCCTGTGTTACTGTAGAGTGATACTTAGAGATGTGAAGTGTTTTTTTTTCTGGAGCAGAAAACTGTTAGAATTACTTTCAGTGCTTGTGCAGGAACTACAGTCAAGACTTTGAACAGCACCTTTTGTACATCCCACACATTCAAAGAACTGTGTGAGTAGTACAGCCCTTTGAGCACATGCCAAAAGTTTGTATGGTCAACTCTTTAGTCCTCATTCTGGTAGATAACTCCACCTCAAACTTCAGATTAAATGTGCTGATGCTCAGAGCCTGAAGAGCAAAAAAAATGTGTAACTGTCCGAATACTTCCAGTCTTGACTGTAAGTGAATCAGAGTGGTGTCATGAACCGGCTCAAAGTTCACAGCAAAAACAAAGGAGATCACACAAACAGGGAGGTGGATAATCAATTAAATTTATAAGTATAAGTATAAGAGTATAAGAAAACATAAATTCAAAAGTTAATATAGGAAACTGTACAGTAAGTGATGTGGGAAGTGTCTGCATATGTGAAAATGTTGGATGTAAAAATACCCTAACACAGAAATGTCCAAACTGTTCCACAAAGTTCCGTGTGGCTGCAGGTTTGTGTTCCAACCAAGCAGCAGCACACCAGACTTGACTCATTTAATCAACTGATCTCAGTCTTCAGACAGCTGATTGGTCAAACTGTGTGCTCTTGATTGGTTAGAACAAAAACCTGCAGCCACACGGCCCTTTATGGAACAGTTTGGACACCTCTGCCCTAACAGAACATAAAATAACCAAACCTTACCAACCAAAATCTACATGCCAGAGTGAGAGAGAGAGAGAGAGCGCCAGCCTCTCCAGCCCTCTTTTATGGCTAAGTGAAACTCAGCTCAGGTGTGGCTCAATCAGGAGGACACACCCCTGTTACTCTATCTCCTGAGGGAAAGGAAAAAAAGGAAATAAACACCAAATACAAACCCAGGACCACAGTGTAGGAGCGATCATCACAGTGGTCAAGGCTACTGTACAGTGCACATACCTGGTTAATGTATGGTCGGCCTGGGTTGTGCAGTGTAGCACAACCCAGGCTAAGAACACCCTCCTGCAGGTGGTGAGGCTGGGTTACATTAACATTAAACTAAATAACAGAAAAATGATCACATTTGGACCAGATGAAGGGATGTTCTTTCTCGGGACAAAGAGATTAACAAGGAGGAGGAGAGCATCCAGTAGAAGACAATGGTTTGCTGGCTGAGGAGAGAATATGCCCTAGATAGTTCAAGATAGTTCACACGTTAAAAGATTAAAAAACAAAAAACAGAGCTGATTAAAGAAACTCAATTGTGCTTAAAACCTTTGAATAAAAAGGAAATAAAACAATGACAACATTGATTTGATTTCAATCAGGAAAGATGCAAATTAACATGAATGCAGATACTTTACTCATTCTATAAAGACTTGGGCGTTGACCCTGTTGATTAAGGGGGTGTACAGGGACAGAGCCCTATGACCAGCAGCAAGTCTGAAATCCCAGAGGGAGCCTTAACCGGGCCTCGACACTGACACTGGAGGCAGCCCGGGAGGGTGGAAGGGGGGAATTTGCTGTTGCACAGACTAATGAGAGCAGTGTGACAACACAAGTAAGCTGGTTTATATGTTCCTCAGCTAAGATGATCTTTGGATGATAGGAAACCCTGCACACTGTGAAGAATGCAAACACAACAAGAGAGGGACAGAGAGGAACAGAACATGTGGTCACTGATCCACAGGTGAGGTGGAGATGGAGATACACTTCCTCCTGAAATGTGAATCATTCAATGAAATAAGGAACATTTGCTTTAAGCAAATTTCAATGAACTAAATGACACCTCCAAATAAAAAATAAAAAATACCCCCAGGGAGAAGGAGACAGGGCAAATCTTTCTGTCCAATACAATCAGTATGTGATTCTTTGGGGTCTGATGAAGCCAGCAGGAAAAAAAAAACCCTACATGTGTTCTAGTCTGGGAAGAGAAGGAAGGAAGGAAGACACTGTAACAAGAACAACCACATGAAGAAAGGCAGCAGCAAGTGCAGATAAGGCACTTTGCATTAGAGGAAGAGGAAGATCTTCAGGGATCTTCAGTTTAGACAACCAAAAGCCAGAATGCAAATGGTGCCACAGAGAGTTTAGAACGAAAGGAGGAAGCTCATCACTTCTCTAAGCACATGCTGTGGTATCAGATTTGGTTTTGAGAGTCGTGGAATTTAAATGACGTTGGCACTGACTACCAAATCTGTGGTCTTGTGGATGTCCCTGCTGTCCACTGACAGGCTTCCATGTCTTAAACTGCTGTCAGCCTGTTGTCTTATTGTATTGTGTTGTGTTATAAGGTGCTCCTGTTCCTCTGTGACTGTTAGACATCCCTTCCTGTAACATGTGATCAGATCCAATGATTGTCGATGTGTCCACATAGTTCCAAATGTGTGCAGAAGCCTGTTCTTCACCTAAATCTGTCAACAAATTCAGAACAATACTGTCTAACTTTGACAGTGTCATTATTAATGTTACTAGCTGACCTTTTCCCACCTGTCCGGCTACATGATGGGTTTACCACAATGTACAACTAGGTGCTTTTCTGGGAGTTGACAAGGTCTGGAGCTAAGCCCACACCATCTGGGGCATGACATTGGAATGACATGGAAATTACATTTTTTATAGTAATATTAAGACAATTGCTCAGGACAAAGTGGACATCTGCAGGACAACTGAGAATTCTCAAACCTATAGAAGAAATGTTTAACTGCTGCTTTCCTTTTGCTATTATTTGACTGCTATAATGTTTGGCACTTTGTGTTGTACAAATAAAATAAAACACAACAATGTGTTTCAGTTCATTTAGGGAATATCAGGTGTTTTGACCATTTCACTTTCCTCCAGATTGTGTCACCATCTCCTCAACTGTCCTCTACATCATCCATGGCTAAAGGAATGTCCAGGCCAAGCAACGCTCACATGGACAACTCAAAAGGTCAATCAGGCTGAACTTTGCAAGGGCACCAACATGGATGCAGAGGACTGA
Organism: Toxotes jaculatrix; assembly: GCF_017976425.1. NCBI lineage: Eukaryota > Metazoa > Chordata > Actinopteri > Toxotidae > Toxotes > Toxotes jaculatrix. Next base: position 3,144,291 of record NC_054405.1, on the reverse strand, counting down.
GGGGTGGAGTTACCACATCAATGTGAAAGAGAGGCAGAACTCGTATAATGTCTCCAAACACATCTTTCCTGATGTGAGTTTAATATTCCTCTTCCCATTGTCACTGCAAACAGGTGTTAAACACTGATATACGCTCAAGCAAATCATGACCAAATCATGGGCTGCAGTGAAAGTGTTTTAACCCACAGGGAATCTTAAATCATATCCTCTCACATTAATCTGAAATCAGAAGCAATTTTAATACAAGACTTAAAAGACCTTTCATAACTGATGTCAAATGACTGATTTTCCTATTGAAACAGCTCACGTTGACCATCAGAGTGTTGCTGTTAGCTCAGCACAGAAGCTAATTTCATCGGCTAACTACAGCACTGAGAGACAAAATGCATTTCAGAAATCTTGACAGGGTCATTTGAAAGGATGATCTGAGTTAAAGTATTTAATAAAAGATGTAGGACTTGACAAGGTCTGGGACTGTGAAGCAGGTTTGCAGTCTGTGTTGTTGTGAAGGATACAGGACATTCATTCTTCATTCGTGGTACATTTATGCCCCCTGGTGGGTTGATGATGACACAGCATCTGGTATATATATATGTTTATGTACATGTATATGTATATGTATATGTATATATATTCAGTTTTTCCCAAGTGTAGGGGCTAGATAAATAACCTGGAGATGATAAACATATTAAATCAAAATACAAAATAATAATTCACATTTACAGGCACTAAAATGTGCTTGCTTGCAGCAGCAACTAGCAGCTGCTCATCAGTAACTGGTCACATGGTGGCGCTATCACAACAGTTTTTGACTGTGTGATCTATTTCACCATGGGCACGCTGTCTTCACAGGTTTCAGTTCTGTAGCCGTTACAGTTTCTGAGATATTTGTCAATTTATGCACTCAAAAAATGAATAACTTATTCATCATAAGAAATATCAACAAGCTGTTGATGATGTGGCCCGGTCATGCTTCGTATTTTAAAAGTGGAATTATGTTATCAGCCTGTCACTATCTGAGAGTAGCAGCTACTTTTTATTTATTTATTTAGTCCTATGGTGCCCCCTAGTGGTGAAACTGCAAGAAATGTGGCAGTCTCATCCGTGGCCTCAGTCTGTGCACTTGAGGTAAGAATCCTGGACTGTGAGTGAATGAATGAACACTGAATTTAACTGAACATCAGCAGTCTGTGGAAGAGGGAGGAGTTCTCAAGTCACAGCCAGTCAGTGGACTACCCAGAGAAGATCAGTGAGATCTGATGCTGAAGATTATCATTGGATCTTGATGGGTATTAGATGTCAGGTTTTGGTTTTTAAACTTCATGTTAAGAAGTTTAAAACTTTATCAACAAATGCCGCAGAAGTTCCCACTAATGTGATGCTTTGCTTTCACCTTCTGTCAGGTTCATTCCAAACCAGCGCCATGTGGTTTAGGTCTGGAGACTGAGCTGGTCTTCATCATGTGAAACCACCATCTGGTTTGGGGTCATCATCCTGCTGTAGGATGAAGCTCTGACCAGCCAGCTCTGTCTTCCTGTGTTACTTGTCTTTTTCTCACCTCTCTGATTTAAATATACAGAGCTACTTCCTGCAGTACATCACTGTCCTATTAAAGCATCAGAGGGTGTCCTTACACACTTTGTTCCAATGCTGCCATTGTACAGACCTAAATGAACTTTTCATTAATTCCATTGCAGCAGCAAAGCTGTAGGTTGTTACTGCCTGATTCTAACAAAAAAAATGTATGTGTCCATCACTGCAGTCTCTCAAAAAATACTTGCGTTGTATCTTGATATGAATTAGAAGTGAACGTTTGAAAAATATGCTGAACAAAAGCAACAACCCAAAAATAAGAAGAGGAACTGAAGACATGAAAGCTTGTTTTAGTCATTGATCATTTCAAATCTTTTGTACAAACACCAACAATAAAACAGCTGTACCATGAACCCTCACATTAGCTGGTACAGCAGCTCCAGCCACAAAGGTAAGAAGTGGTGAGATTCGCTTGGTTCATTGTCAAACAGAAACAAAAGCTCAATAATATATAATATAATATATATTTAGATTTTGGAATTGAATACAAGACAAATTCTAGTTGGCAAATCCCATTACCATGGACACCATCATCATCATCATCATCATCATCCTCACTTCATGACTGATTTAAACATTTCTAACCAATAACATGATGTCAAACAAATTCTCCTGTACCAGAAACACAGTTTTAAAAATGAAAACACTGCAGTTTTCTTATATTAGCTGTGTTTCAGTTTCATTTCCATACCACTTGGAAAACAATCATTTTATCCTTTACAATCCTGACTGAAATTCGTGGCCCGATGCAGGTCAGGAAATATCATGTGACGTTGTGCTGTGTTTATCAGTCGCTGCTGATCATCATCGCTGGAAGCTGAACAACGAAGAAGCCACTGAAGGCATCAAACTTCAACACAGCCCGACTTCATACCAGTGAACTTGTATATTTAAGACCTAATAAGCTGATGAGGAAGCACCATTACTGAAGGAAGCAGCTGAATGTGGACAGTGACCTGCTGAGATGAGGCTTAATACGAGACAATACAAGAAGCTTAAGTTAAATAATTTTAAGGGATCAGTAATGTTAACAAGAAGAAAACCATAACGGTGAATTTTAAATTGTGGATTAACCAAAACATTTGGCTTGGACACCATCTCTTACAACAGTGTTTTTATTTGGGTTTAAAAGAGACACAGGTCTGATTGAATGATTAAAATCTGCAGTTTGATCTTAAAACACAGTAAGTACCTCAATGCTTCAGTTGTGTTGAATATTGCACATCCACAGGACACAGAAGACTGTTGCAACATGCATAGGTCAGACATCCTTTACATTTCCACACACACACACAAAAAAAAAAAAAAAACGCCTCCCACCCTCCCACTGGCCTGTAAAATATCGTGCCACAATTTCCACAATGACTTTGGAAGTACTGTATTAGGTTTAGCATAGTATCAAGCCAGTATATGAAGGTATATTTTCTTTTACAAGTCATCACATTGTTGGCCAGTCACACTTTTGAAAAACACGGGGCCAAAATATCGAGGTGTCTTATCATTCACCTTATTTAAATGTTTCTTTTTTTTTTCTTGTTGCCACAGAAATGCTAATTCTTAAGATAAAATTACAAAATATAAAATATCTCTTCAGCCTTTAACTTTGTAGAAGCACAAGGCGTCAACACCCTCAGCGCAATGACGCGTAGCTCAGATCGGATTCGGCCTTTTGTCTCTGAAGTGTAGATGTGAAGGAGGATTAAATACGATTTTCTATTCTCAAAGGAAAAAAGTACATTTAGAAGCTTTTCATCTTTGATATACAGTAAACCTACTCTTGTTAAGGCAAGTGGTGACCAAGATGTTATGGAAAAGTTGCAAAAGAATGACGGCAGATATCTCGAAACGTATTGCAAAAATAAAATAAAAGGAAACTTTAGCGTTGATCTACACACGTCACAGCTGAAAACCTTAGTTTTTCCCATCAGCTCACAAACATCTCAACCAATTCATGACACGGGAGAAGAGAAAGATCCTCTCATCTGTACATAGATAAAACAGTATTTATACTTCAAAGTACACACTTGTTTTAGAAACTGAAGTGTGTTTTAAGTGCTTCTTATCAGTCTACTACATGTACAGTATGTGGTCCACACCAGCAGGTCAGAGTTCAGTCTTCTCAGTCTTCACTGTGCCATCTCCCACAATAACCAATCAACGGATGTGATTTCTATTCGCTTTAAAAGTTGTATTCATGACTGTTATCATTCAGTGACTAATAAAAAAATAAAAAAAAAGACAATGAATAAGTGCACTTTGAAATGTCCCATTGATTAGAAACATACCTGCAATTAATGTACCTACTATATTTACTTGGTTGGGTGAAACATGCTGACTAAATCAAACAGCAGTAGCACGAGAAGATATATCGGTCACAAATCGTCGTCATGGAAACCTAGCAGCCAATGGCTGATGATGCAGTTAAACAGAACAGGAGGGTCATCACACCGGTTAGATGCATTTAGTCATTCCAAGTACAGAATGGGATTTTTTAATTTTTTCATTTTAAACAAAGCGAGGTACTATATTGTATGCCCTTTCAAACAAGGCAAGCCACTGGTGAGTAAACTATATATATAGTGGATATACTGTATCGTGCTGGGTCTGCTAAGCATCTACTCAGGGATCATCAGGGCTCGTCCACCTCAAAACCAAATGGTGATAAATCTGAAATAGCTTTATTCTGGTCTTCCTGGCTCTGTGTGGCTGATTCATACTTTATGTACATGATCAGTATCAGTTAACAGTTCTGTTTTCATATCAAAGGATTCAATCCCCAATTCAGTATTCAGAAATGTGTTCAAAGGTTCATTTAAAACTTCTATGAAGCTTCAGCAGTTGGAGTTAAAAGAAATCAAGCTGATATTTTCCAAAGTTATAGTCTTTTTAGTATAAAATTCCCTTTTCCTGTGTATTTTTTTATTTTTTATTTTTTGTATATGAACCAAAGAGCAACCTCAGGTCAATTGGAGATTTTGTGTTGGGTCCTCCCCCCGAGCTAGAAGTCCATGATTATTAAATCCAACATTTCATATAGGACTTTGGAACAGCCAGCCTGAGGACGCAGAACATCTGAATCACTATCCTTTGCAAAATAAGTAAATAAAAACTCACCTTCATTTACTTTTTCAGTTCCTTAATGACGCAACAGAATATCCACATCTGATACACATCTATTTTAATTTCCTTTCATCATTCTGACTTTTCTGTTTTTTGTCTTTTCTACCAGGTATTTATTATTATTTTTTTTTTTTACACTTTTGTCCTTTATTTTTATTCCTGTCCCCTCATCACTGAAAAGACCAGTTTCACTCTAAGTTGTACTGAAACATTCTGCCAAAATTCTGGAGCATCAAATGTTCCTTTCAGCGGAAAGTTCCCATCCACCCTAACGTGGTCACAACATACTACATCACTCAAATAAAATACGCTCTGTAAATGGCCTTTTAATCAAAGTTATATTCTCAATAATAAATAATTCTGTGCTTTTGTGCCCTCTAGCAATTGAAGTAGCAAAATATAGTGCTACATCTCCATTGTGGATAGCAGCTTTCTCCCTTTTACTTATCATTGTCAATGCCACACAGCTCAATAAGTAATGTCTGCTTTTAAATAAGAAAAAAATAACAACAACAAAACAAACATGAAAATTTTACAGTGAATTAAATACTTTCCTCACACATCCTCAGCGTCATGTCATGAAATAAATACAGTGATCGAAGGAAGAGGTGACAGTGTAAACAGCTGTGTTCAGGGCGATGCACAAAATCAGACAAAACATTGAACTTCATGTGATTATTTGTGAGTAGCTGCAGTGTGTGTGTGTGTATGTGTGTGTGTGGGGGGGGGTTGCGGTTGGATCACCTATTTTCCTTCCTACGTAAGCGAAGCAAAGACGTCTGCAGTGTGTACACCGGCTCCGGTTTCCTGGGTGAAAGTTTAACACGCGGTGCCTGACGCAAAACACGTGTCCACATTTATTTAGCATCCGTCACATTTCTTTTCCTTTTTTTTTTTTTTTTTCTTGTTGTTGTTCAAATAAAAATCAGCAAATATACAAACGGTTCATGTTTCTAAAATGTCCTAACACTTGGCGGTATACATTCAGGAACATTCATGTTGAGTGAAAAATGAAGTAAGAACCAAACAAAAGAGAAAAGTCAAAATAAAAAAAAAAACATATTCAGAATAGTTATTAATGAAGACTATTCATCGCCATACAGTTATCATATGTTACAACTTATTACTAGTTTCTAGCAGTCCAGACTCCAATCCAGAGTGATGAGTTATTATAGTTTCTCCTTTGAGGGGATCCAGATATAGGGTCCTGAATGTTCCTCTATGACCTGTTTGCAGTGGTTATAAATGTCCTCTAAGGTGTCTCCTTGAACCAGGGCTGCAAAGCAAAGGGAACTATTTATGTACCATGGAACTTTATATGGAACAGGTACATCACATTTAGTTACAGCCACACACACACACACATATTTTTTCAACTCATGGAGCCTCACATCTGTCGAATGTTCAAAGCCTCTGTGTTTAGGATTTAAAGTCGTTAGAGTAAAATAAAATAAAGCCCGTGGCGCCAGCTCCCACCATGTTTTTCTCCGATCATCACCGGGAGTTCCTGGAAACGTGAGCTTACCTTCCTCTACATTAAAGGACTCAGTTTGATTGAGAGGAAGTGTTTATGAAACAGACAAATAGTCAAAGATGAGAGCTGGACTTAAGCTGCTGACTGGAAATGTTAAAAATATAAATGATTATACTCCCATGCACTAATGACTGTCTTAATATAGACAGTTTCTTCTGTCTTTGTGTGTTTATTAATGTCGTACCTGTGAAGAATTCACCAAACTCCTGCTCCAGCTTCATAGCCCTGTCAAACGTCTTCTTGGCTTGTTCCTCTGTCAGTCTCTTATTCATGTCCCTGCACGGGGGGGCAGGACACAAATGATCTCAGAGCCACACACTTTTCTGTTTCTGATGGTGATTTCAGTATTATGACAACTGTGAATCTATTCAGTCATTATAAAGAGTATATTAACATTCTATAAATCTTTACAACACACTATAATGTAGTCATAGGCAGATGGAACAGCCTCTGTAAAAGGTTTGTAATAAAGGACAAAGTGAATACTCACATTAATGAATCAATAGACTTAGGTTTAATGAAGATGGCGATGGGATAGAGTTGTGCTACTTGTAGCCGTTTGATGGCATTTCCAGACACGTCCAGGATGCAGTGTTTACCCTGAGACAGAATTCACAAGAGCTGCATCACACAACACCACACGAACTCTGAGCTCTGGTGCAGCAAGCACACAGCTGTTATAAAATAGATGAAGAGGCTCACCCTCTCAGCCACGTATTTCACAGACTGGACGCTTGTTCCATACAGATTATCATTGTACTGTCCCGCCTCGATAAACTTGTGCTCTTGGATGTCCTTCTCCATCTGCTCTCTGGACATCACAAAGTGGTAGTCTCTCCCGTCCACCTCGTAGTCCCTCTTCGGCCGAGTGGTATCTTTGGTGCAAGGAGGAAAAAGAAGCTTTTAATGAGCTGAGTCACTAACAAGCTAAAACCAGACCAGAGGACACATGTTACACACAGATCTCACTCACGTCTATAAAGCACATAGCAATGCTTTAACAGGTGCTATAAGCAAATTAACACTGAACATTAGCTGTGGTGCCATTCAGTAGTTAGAACAAACAAAAACAACCATGGTATATATGACTTATACCATATGTTTGTTCTGTTGTTCATAGCAAATATCCTGAATCCAGATAAATAACTGTGGTAAACAATGATGTCCAATCACACGTTTGACTGCTTGTTAGGACATCAGCACAGTGGGGAGATGGGACATTAAATGCTGTCACAGGGTTTTGTTTTGTTTTTTTCAACACATGGATGAGCACCTTTTATTTTGTTTTTGTTTTTCTTTTTATGATTTACATGAATCCACCCCACCTGCCCCTTATGTATTATCTTTTTAATGATGATAAGTGGGAGTGGGGTGGAGAACGGTGAACCAGCTTTGGCAAATAAAGAAATTCCTCATTATATGTTGTTTTCCATGTGCTGGAAAATCCCTGGAACCAAACATTCTGTCACCTTGGAACAAAGTTCACTGGATACAGGTGGATAAATAACGAGGTATATTATCAAATCTATATCACTCTAATGTCCTGAACACTAACGGTGCCAAACACAAACTACCACCCCAAAAAGGATAAAACACCACAGGGTTAGAAGTACTGTACTTATGGCCACTCATTTTCTAAAAGATGAAAGAATGGACTCAGCTCGTCCACCCACTCACCTTGGTGCCCTGAGCTTATAGCAGCTTTATATGGTTTAAAAGGTAGATTGAAATAAAAGAGATGAGTAAATCAAAGCATGCAAAACAAACAAAAAAAAAAAAACATGCAAACAGAACATGTTACACAGCGCACAGAGGAGAGAGGTGATTGTTAGGATGAGTTAAAATGGAGGTATACACACACACACACACACATTTCGGTCCACAGTGAACAGAAACAGCACTGATGCCCATTTTTCTTGCCTGTTCATCCAATGTCATAAGCTAAATAAGCAAAATTCAACAAATGTCTTCCTCTTCATGCAAGAGATCAGAGGCTGGAGCTTCACAGAGCTGGAGGTGATGAGATCAAATTAAAAATAATGACTGTGTGTGTGTGTGTGTGTGTGTTGTCCTCCTACAAGTCACCTCTGTTACTGATTTCATCAATCTCATCACAGTTTAGCTTAGGTCTGAATCAAAGTCAAATTTCACTGTGTGACTGAGGTTGTTCAAAGTCCAGACAAACCTGCTGACAAACCCTAAGTCCATCAGCCGAGGACAAGGAAATACCACAGCACTGTCCCACAGCCTCATTTCATTAAGAGGCTTATTCATTCCCATTCTATTAATTCAAGCCTAAATGGGAAATTTGTTATGGATTATACCAAATATATTTATGAAGTAGTGAGAGTGGTGAGAAGTAAAATCTGAGCACAAGTTCACAGCAGCTTAGAACATATGTGGTAGAGAACTGTTTCATAAAGTCTTTTATGATTGCAGCTACTGAACAGAGGGTTTATGATACTTTTCTAATGATATAATATTATCGCCTCTCAGATTGTGAGTTCTCGCCAGATAATGAGGAAGAGGTCTGACAGTCAGGCGTGTGTCACATGTGCTGCTGTAGCACTGAAAGCTGATCAGAAGAGGTGGAACGTTTACAACATGCCCACGACAGGCTGGACACGCCCGGCACTGTGTGTGTCACTGCAGCGTTATCAGCTGTGAAACCAGAGGTTTACATGTGTGTCTCACACTTTGGATGAACGAGGGGCAGGTTTTCTCGTCTGATTTGACTTTAATGTGACGTTCACGTCACACTGAAAATCAATTCTTCCAGTAATGAAAGAAAAAAAGGTCAAAATGCCACAACTAGTCCTGTTTCTCATGAAATGTATATAACAATGTGCAGTGTTTTTCTCTTTATTTCTTTCATTTGTTTTTACTGAAGCAGTTTAAATCTTCCGCAGACAAACAGCCATCAGTGAACCAGACTGAGAAATGCAGCAGGACGAGTGAATGATGATGGTCTGCAATGAAACTTCAAACATCCCACTGACTCCACAGCACAATACAATCACAAACACCACTGAGTAACACATCGGCACATTTACACCGTTTCTACACACGGTAAGTATCACATCACATCACATCACATCACATCACGCTAAAACTACTAATACTACATGCAATTTCACATCAGTTTTGTTTCTCTCTTGTCCACGAACTATTTAAAATAAACTCCCACTCACCAATCCTGTGAACTACTTACGCGGCACACAAGAGCCAAACTTGTCAGGGAACTCAGATATCAGGTCATCGTTGATCCTGTCCTTCATCGGGCCGAGGATGATGACGGGCCTGGCATAGCTAACTGGAAGGAAAAACAAAGACAGGCCATGTTTCTTACAACATTCTTTATAAGCTAGAAAAAAATCCCCAAACTTTCACAGCACTGACTGTTTGTTATGAATGAATGTGAATCTTATGGAGGTTACTTTTTATGTGTTGTATTCAGTGGAGCTTTAGTTCATGTTTATGTGCAAAGATGCATCACAAGATATAAGTATAAAGTATAAAGTCCAAGACACAGCGTGAGCTTTGTTAACTTTCCTAAAGTGCACTGATGTGTTTGAAATATCCAGATGTAGCAAACATAAGCTGAGGGCTTTGCTGACTCACTCAGTGAGAAATGAACACTTACTTTCTTGCCGCATCACAGGTTCATATGAGAGAATCACGTCCTCTTGACTCCCTGGTGTTGCACATAGTGGAAAATGTTATGTTGTTATGTTATTTGAACAAATAGTCATGACTGACATGAACAAACATGCCACATCAGGCCACATGCATGACAGCACATGTCACACAACATGTCAACCTGATGTTCTACATACAAGCTGACTAATATGGTCCTGATAAAATCAAATGCGTGTCTGCAGCTCATGAATGCAGCTACATAAATGAATCATGTGATAAACTGTTAAAAAAAATAAACTAAATTTCATTCACTTATAAACATTTATCTATACTCTGAGTTTAGTATCAGCCACTTCTCCAGATTCCTAACTGAACCAATAAAACTTTATATTGGCTTTAAAGATTAAAAGAAAAATCTAAATGATTGTGATTTGAAACAGCTGTATAATATTTTTGTCACTTCAGTTTTTCTTGGACCGTTGTGATGTCCTGTCTCAGCTCGTGATGTCTGGTGCATTTGATATCGTTTCAGAGAGAAATGCTGATTTTGGGTTATTTGAAAAACTCCTGCACTGCACATGAAAATCCCCCAAACAACCCTGATTAGAGGGTCAGGGCTTTTTGTTTGAAATGAACTTTTCACTTCAATCATATCAATATGAGCAGTTATTGGGCATATTAATGTATTTTGTTGATTTTTGAAGTAAAATGTAAAGTAAAGACAACCCCTGTTGTAAACAGACATTAAAAATGGACTATTCCTCTTCTGCATGCACTGTTCAGTTTTATTTCATGAATGTAAATAAACAGAGAAAATGAGCGAGGGAGGAAATATTCTGTTAACCTACAGAGATTCTTATGAATCTTCTCATTAATATATCAAGAAACAGAACAATAACATTTGCTGCAGGAGCTGTATTAACTTCTTTTCACCTCAAAAATCAACTAAATGTCATTTTTCCCTGTGTGGGGTGTGTGTGTGTGGGGGGGGAGTGTCTATGTCCCAAATGACAGAGACTCCAACAATAAACTGCACATTACAACACAACTTATAAAACACACAGGGTTAATCATGATGTGCTCCAAAATCTGCTTCAAACTGACGTGCTCACAAGCAAAGACAAAAACATTTTAGCTGTTTATGTCGGCGTCATGCAAAACATGCATCAAAACACAACCAGCATCAGAGGACGGGGGGTCAGTGCTACTCTAGTATGAGTCTGGGAGGCTCATGAAGCAGAGTGCAAACCCTGCAGGAAGCCTGTGCTGCTTCACTCAGACACAACACAACTGTTCGGAAGCATGTGACTGTGTGACGCTGCCATGGTTAAGACCTGAGCTCTTCACTAGCACTAATAAGACATGAATCACTACCATACACCAGTGAAAATAACTAAATCAGACTGACTGACGTCAAACTATACTAAGCTGGAGGACATGAGAACTTTTTTAATGCATGAATTAAAATAAGAAACAAAACACCTCGTCCTCTTCTGACTACATTTAAAATGTTTGTCCAAGTCAAAGGATTAATCCTGGTTCACAAAAAACCCCCAGTAAATTAGTGAGAAGATCCTGGTGTTGATTTCTTGTGATTATTTCATATCAAGTATTTCCCAGTTTAGAGAACCTGCCTGAGACACAGGTCAACACTCTGCAAACTGAGACGCAAGACGAGTCCAACAAATGCAGCATGCAACAACGCAGGCAAGAGAAACACCAACCAGCTGACTTACTGAACGTCTTTGTCCCATACCCATCATCACCTATCCCCAGGATGTCCTACAGGCCATCCAATGAGAGCCAGAACAGAAGAGAGACAGGAAGGAGGACAGCCGCAACATAAGCAAAAGGTTCGAGGGAATGAAAGGAGGGAGCTGTGGGGCCCCACAGATATGTCTCTCTGTCCAGACACCGATCAGCCAGCAGGGGGAGCCAAATACAGCATGATCAAACTAAGTGCTGGTTGGGATGGATCCTCAATGATCCCTGAAGGAAAACTGGGTCGTACAATATCACCATATGGGGGACATATCACAGAAAAATGAACAGCACAGACTTGGCTTCTGTCCCGCTGACTGATCCGCATCTGAGCCACCGTGTCTCTGACTGTGATCCAACCAAAAGAGCAAAAAACACACAACAGGAAACCATCATGAGAGGAAGCAGGAAAGGCCTCCGCGAAGCCTCGACTCTCAAAGTACATCAGTAAATCCCCCTCCTCCTCCCCAATTACGGCCGTTTTAGCCCCCACATGTGACCTGCGCTGACTCTCTGCGTGTGCGTGCATGTGTGTGGGTGAGCTTACTTACGGTCTGAATCACTGCCATCCTGCTCACCCTCTTTGTTCTTGTAGAATGGGAACTTTCGTGTAAAGATGAAATTCTTTTTACGTTTGTCATTGAATGACTGTGAAGGGAGAGAGAGCATGGGGCAAACAGGTATATCTGTCACGTTCATGCAGGCAAAACAACTGCGTGCAAAAAGTGGGATGTCAAGAAGTTCGTACAGGAAAAAACCTCAATACCTGCTCCTCCCGCATCAAGTCTTGTGATTTCACTCAGTAAAATAAAGGTCCAGTGGTTAGTATTCAAATTTTAAAAAGCGAATGAATAAATAAATATGGATCTTTCGATTTATATCCATTATTGGAAGATACATTTTCTCAAACCTAATCTACATTAATCCATAAGAGGAAGGTGTGGGCTCTGTTTTTGTGTTGGTGCATGGCGTGGCACAAGCCACTGGTTTTCTTGTGTCTGAAAGCCCCAGTGTACCACTGCCTTCTGAAACCCATAATTTCCAATGGCTTGTGCTGCGCCATGATTTGTCGCTGCACTCACTGCTGCCACTCAGTGAACACTGCACTGAACCCTGCAGCAGACGCAGTACATTTTCCACTGTGTCTGTCTGTACAGCTGTACAGCAGGTATCTGCTCCACCTGTTAGTCATCAGAAGTGTTGGTTTCATGTTTCATCTTACTTTTAAAGAATGTGCTCAGAGGAGCTCCACTATTTTCATTAAAATACAGGAAGACATGTCACTGCGTTCATCAGCTTGATGTGACAGAGACTGCTCAGGTCACAATTTGTAATTGCACTCCCCAAAACAAAAGAAGGTTCTTCTAAAGATCCCAGTTCTTCTGTGGATCACGTTTATGTTGTAAAAAGAAGATCAGGCATAAACTGTTTTCTCGTCAGACTGTCAGAAAACATTTTTTCTGTGTAAAACTGTAGACTGGACAAAACATTAAAATCATTTCAGAAATAAAGAAACGTCCATGCTCGGCACGCCCCCTGGTGAACTTGGCAAGGGACTGCGATTCCTGCAACGCTGCCCATTTCACAAAAATAGAGCCCTCGTCCATCAGGAGGAATATAGCCGCAGGTGCCTGGGACTTCTTGACGTACCACAGTTGCATCAGAGGCATTTAAAGTAAAAGCAAGGTGAGAGAAGAGTTACCGAAGGTCATGCTCTGAGAGACGTAACATAACTGAGGTTTAGTCATAATAAAGACTATCATAAGCACACACACCACAAAAAAAAAACCAACACATGCAATGGAAGAAAGAAAAGATGGAACTATGGGAGGATGAGACTTCAAATCATGAATACGCTGTGGTCGTATATCATCATTTGAAGACACAATGAAGCTGCTGATGTGTGATATCTGCACAGTTTTGAAGGCGTCGTGTGGAGAGTCAGGACAGTGAATTAACAGCCACAATTCCAGAACAGTTGGTAGAATATACTTTTTACTTTTTAATATAAAATAGATAAATCAAATACCTGTGTGCAAAGTGGAACGTGGTTAAAAAGCTTCAAAAATATTTTTCTGACCATTGGAAGTTTAACATCAGTGACAGAAAATGCAGCCACATCCAGCCCCTCTTTAGATTTTTTTAGTTTTTTCCCAGGAGCGTATTAAACCCATCATAAATTAGCATTAAACAGATTTTTTTAGAAATGTGGGTCTGTGGCTCACAGTTGTGATGTCTTTGATGAATTAATGAAGAAACACACACAGGATGACAATGGCTGATATGTTCGGTTGAATCAATGACATTATCCCACAGAGTGAGCTGCGAATGAACATTGGACTGCAGTGAGAACAGCAGAGCTACAGAACCAACATCTGACAATGCACATGGTGACGCCGTGAAAATGGGTTCCACAGGAAACCACAGGGTCACTCTGAAAGATCTAAAGAGAGAACACTTTTTCTGTGTACACAGGAAGCTTGCTGCTATTTCTGAGCTACGCTATGAATCATCAAACTCATGTGGTAATAGAAAACTGCCACGCTGCAGGTCTCATAAAGCCACTTACCCCTTTTGAATCGAACGACCCTGGCTTGGCATTGAATTTCACAGTCTTTAGACGCGCCCGCTCTTTCCTCTCCACCCTGCCAAGCAAAGAGCCATGTCAGTCATTAACCACAGAGACGGAAAGAAGTTGCTCACACGGACACTACGCTACACAAAGCTTTGGCAACTCTGGAGTGAGGACGAGTCTCTAACACTTAACACTCCTCTTTTAGGAACAGATCAATATTATTTTCACAAATCATTGACAGGCTTCTAAAATTCCCTCAACCAGAGACACATTTCTAACGACTGCTCACCGTCTTTTGCTGGGGATGACGCCCATCTCCTCGCTGTCCCCGTGCGGGGTGACACGGCGGGCCTGCCACCACTCATCATCGGAGGCGTTGATGACATGGAGGATGTCCCCGTACCTGAAGCTGAGGCCCTGGCTGGGAAGGCCGCTGTCCTTTGACCTCTCATAGTCGAACAGTGCCCTGTTCAGAGGAAGATATTAGGATTATCAGGATTAGTTCTGCAAATGCACTGAATTCCCTGTTTGTTTCACTGTCGTTCCTCCGTGTGAGGTCTGGTCTAATTTAGTAGGAGGAAACTAGAAGCACAGCGTTACCAGGTCAGAGAGAACAGTGACTGCTGGTCCATGGGGGCTGCTATAATAAGAAATGTTCTACTGTTTGAGTCACAGATCTCAAACCAACATGTCTGTGTGTGTCCAGTCATTGCATTCAACCTGTTACTCAAAGAAACATCATGAACTGCACTATTTCAGTGAGTGTGAGGCATGGGGACGGGGCGGCTCTCTGTTTTCTGAATTCCCAAACTAGGGTAAAATCTAAAACGGACCAACCTCACGTAGAGCGATCTCTTTTGATTGGTTCGCAGGGATCCTGACCCAGAGCTCATGCTGTGGTTCATCATCTGTTCCCGCAGGTCATGGATTTTGGCCTCAAAACGCCCGTACTCTGCAAGACAAGATTAGAACGGATCAAGACTGACAGTCGGGGTCCCACATTCAGACTCCAGGACCTGGAGGGAAAGAAGAGATCAAGCTAACGATGCTGCTGAAAACTGAGAGCGTCACCCCTGGAAGAGAACAGGGATTTATCTGCATTCTTGATTGTTCTCAGTGCAGAGGCTATGATGAAGGAAGCACGTGTACTTGCAAAATATATCAAAATATGCTTCTACATATACAGTAATTTTCATTTTAAGCTTAACTCATTTGTTTCCATGTTGTCACCAACACTGTAGCTGCTACACTACAACTCTCACATGGTTTAAAGGGGACAGCTGATGTCAGCAAACCTAACCACTGTCCACATCTGGATTTACATTTTAACGGGGACATATACTGATATTCACACAGCAATTTCATAATCACCTCAGCACATTAAGGAAGTGATGTAGAGGGAACAGATAAGAGGGATTTCAGATTTCTGAGGCACTTCTCTGTCCTTTCCTGTTGTTTACGTTGATGCACTCAGGATGACCCAGCGTGGTTTAAAGCCAGCGACGCCTGAAGCCCTGAACTGAATCGCTCTCAGCGAAGTAAAAGAGGACGTCAGGATGTGAAAACCCGTCACTGCGTTGACAAGCGCACTGCCCCCCCGCCCAACAGCCCAGCTACTATGAGGATGGAAAAGCTGATAACTTGAGGCACGGCTGGCTAATCTGTCACTTTGAAGAGAACAAACCAGCAAAGAGACATGACATGCTCTGCCACGACACCATCGGCCACAACTACTGGCTTTTAGAAATCAGGACAATGAAAGATGAGAGGAGCTAAAAATACCAAACCTGCTTTCATTTTACTTTGTTTTCAGTGTTACCCAAGAAAAACCTGTCCTCCTGTTCTAACTGACCACAAGCTGCTACACCTGCATGACACTCTTCCATACCTCCTCTGACACTGATGAGCTTCCTCATCATCCTGTGAGAGAGGCTGCCAAAGAAATAACACGTGTGCAAGGGAAACAGAAATGAGGAGATCCTCTACGACACTGGACAATCCCCTACAACAACACACACAATCAGCATCTACTTTAGAAACCGACGTTTCTCCAAAATGTACTTTAAGCTTATCTTCTGCCAGTCTTACTCTAAACACGTCCCACATACCTGTCTGCATGTTTGCTCTGATGTTGTATCTCCTATGGCTGTCGCCTCTTCCTTATATTGTGTTCCTCTCGTATTCCCTCTCTCCGTTCTCTACACACAGTCCAATTGTGTGACTCTGCCGAGTGCAGCACTAAGTGGAGAGAGGGAAACACCTCCTCTCTCTCCTGTGGCTGCTTAAAAGCAGCTCAGGGGCGGAGACAAGTGGAAATGGACATATCAGGCAGACACAACTGGTCTTAAACTGATGTATCAGGCTGTTATTTACTCCACAAACTCTCTTCCTCTTACATATGTCTGATCATATTCATCATCATCATCATCATCATCGTATGTGTGAATATCTATGTCGAACACAAGTAAAAGACACATGTCCTAAGCTCCTACAGGTCCTGTTAGAATATTCAATAGTTAACTAAAGTTATTACTAATTAACTGGTCTCACGTCACAAGACAAACGTGTCTGTTTTTCCTCAGCTCATCCAGCCTGTACCTAAGGAACCGTCCACATTCTGCTGCCAGCTACCAACAAAGACCAAACTCAGAAAAAACATGTGCTTTAACTGTTTTGATAATGGTTACGTGTGTAGATCCTTCAACATACAGTGTTTGTAGTGTTTGTTTTTTTTTTGTCAAAAAAGTTAATATCCAGAACCATGTGGCTCGTCTAAAAGCATTTTACCACCCTGTGCACCTTCTCATGTACAGACCAAGGTCTAGGTTTTCTGTTACTGACCTCTGTTACTATACAATGTGACAAATCAGGAGGACTAAGAGTGTGATTTAGCATCATGGTACCCAGAAGGCTCTGCCTGCTCCTTCCTGTGTTTCTGAAGGCAGACGTCTCCTGAAATCCTGCACAGGTGTGGATTATGTTTTAAATTAACATTCAGCAGCCTTCACCTCTCTTATGTTTTAAAGAGGAAGACACATTGCAGTGTTTAGCATTCAGCCCTGGTGGTTTCCAGTCATGCAAACAGTACAGTTTTGGCTTCATTTGTTGAGGTTATAAGATTTTCCCTGCTGACGCCTCTTCCTCCACTGCAATACAACAGAGGTGAACGGGATTTCATGCTCTGGGTTTACATCAGTCACATGCAGAGACAGTGTCCTGGAAACTCTGGGCTGTCCAAAGACACTACTGTGGACAGTTATTTTATTATTCTCTACCTTTGCTGGAAAACAGCTGCAAATGAAAAGTGTAGACAGCTGAATATGAAACAAAGGCATGTAATGACACTAAATAAATACTTTATAAAAGCCACTAGACTGAGCTGCAACACAACAGTAACTGTGCCATCAAGCACTGATAAGAACCTCCTCAAAAGCAGAGCATATGTTATATAAAAGAAAAAAAAAAGAAAAGCACAACATTTTAAATACATTTTCAAAGGGGAAGAAGAAGAAGGGACAGGACAGAGCGTGACAGGTCACAGCCTGGGAGCACAGGAACAAAAGGTAAAAGTGCATGTGCAGTGGAGGAGTGAGGCAGTCAAACAGATCGGGGCAGGTAGGGACCAGGTGTGCTTCGGTTGGGGGTGAACAGACTTGTCTGTGATCACATTCACTCAGTAACTCTCACTTAGAAGAGCCCTGGTGAATGATGGGGGGGAAAAAAAAAAAAAAAAAGCTCAGAGCAAGCCACAGGTGCCAGTGGCACAAACCTGGTGCAGGAGAGTGGGCCCGTCGTGGTGAGCATAACGCAAGTTCTGATGGGTAAGAAGAGAAAGCAGTTGTTAGTCCCAGAGGAGTTCAGAGCCCAGTTAGTCATGTGTAAGGTGTCACCTCAGACGGGAACAATGAGCTGAAGAAGTGAGATTACAGAGGGCGTCAGGAGGAAACTCGATGCCAACAATAGCCCTGATGAAGATCCAAACACCCACCACTGCTCTCAGTGTGAGGCTTTGGACAGTTTGTGAGTTTGGCACCACTGAGACATTGAGAGGTCTCTGACTGTGAGTCACTGCCTCTGCAGCCCCTGAGTAGATACTGCTGTTGTTGACCTTAATCAGAGGAGACATGTCACCAGTCAAAGCTGTCTGATCCACTACATGTTAACTCACAGAAGGTTGGCAGGCAGTCTTTGGTAGATCTGAATTAGCCGTGACCGTGCCACGCATGGGTTACTGCAATTTACATGCTGATGCTACAGGACAAAGAAACCACAAACAAATCATTTCTACCATTTTTAAAGAGACTTTGTGTCAGTGAGAAAACTTAAATAACACGAAAAACGACATTTAATTTACAGCAACTTACAGAGAGTGCAGTAAGAGATAATGACCATTATTAACTGTAATTAAACTAAAGTTCTGTAAACTGGCAATTATTAATCAGCTCCACTGATGTGTCGGCACAAACTGCTTTCCATTACCACCCATTCAACAAACTTTTTTAAATACCTATTTTTAGAGATCTGACGATTCATGACCCCGCCTCTCGCCAACTGTCAGAGCTCTATGAAAAACAAAAACAGCTGATGGACACTTTTACTGGAGCTCTTACTCTTCAGCTATAAGTTGGTGCAACTGTCCAGGTAGAATCTGTTTTGATGACCAGTGAATACCTTTCTCCCGCAAGGTGCAATGTCTCTACAGCTGTGGTGAGGACTGGTGAAGCTGCTACAACATGGAGGCAGGGCTGCCAACAAAGGACACTGTCTCTTATTCATGTGGTCAAAATTTTAATTAATCAAAAGATTTTAAACATAAAAAAATCCATATGAAGGAAGGGTTTCCTGTAAGTTACTGAGGGGCAGAACACTGAGGGGACAGTGTGGGGCATCCTATTCCTCTTGTAGGTTTGTGTTGTTGTTGTTTTTTTCTCTT
This sequence comes from Toxotes jaculatrix, assembly GCF_017976425.1. Taxonomy (NCBI): domain Eukaryota; kingdom Metazoa; phylum Chordata; class Actinopteri; family Toxotidae; genus Toxotes; species Toxotes jaculatrix. The sequence continues at coordinate 3,125,136 of NC_054405.1, read as the reverse complement.
GTCAAAAATAATGTTAATGTTTCCAACAAATACAAGGAAGGTCACGTTTTTTTGTTTTTTTTTTACCTTTCTTCTTCTGACAGAATTCTGTGGGATGCTTTTATTGTGACAGAACTTCCTTGTTGGTGCTGACTCACCTTCTGGTCTGTACTGGGCGATGATGGTGACCACCTGTCCTGCTCCCTTAAGTGCTGCTGCCGCCTGTTCATGTGTGGCTCCTCGCAGGTCAATGCCATTCACCTGTTTCAACAACAAGGAAAATTCACAGGATTATTTTCTGTTTTATCTGACAACTCAAACACAAAGGAGCTATACTTTATCCCACACCAGCGCAGTTTCATGGTATCCTTTAAGTGAAGTGAGTTTTCCTAATGACAGGTGCAATTAATGGAGGGTGAGAAAAACCTTTTTGCAGAGGTGTGATGCATCTAAACACAAATACTTCTGTGACACATTCATTAAAGATTTCAGCTGTGAGTTTAGAGGACACTGTCTAAATCTAAATTTCTCTGGACCTTTCATTAAAACAGCAAAACAAATGTTCCACTTCCTCCCATTATATCACATGAGCTGCTGCCCTCTCCCCTCAGCCCTCCCCTAACCGTCGGGGTGCTGTGCTTCAGTGTCAGGGCAACTGGACGACGACAGCAGACCAAAGAGCCCGCAGGTGTAAAAAGTGTAAAAAGAGCCAAACTGGATGAGAACAGCGTGTGAGTGTGTGCTCTTCGGTTAGGTGGGGAGAGACGGGGGGGGAGTTATTGTTAGACTTCAAAACCAGGCCACTGTTATAGGATGTGAGCTGCCTGCTTTCATCAAGGTAGACCGTGGTGCTGATTGGAGGCTAATTAGCAGCCAGATAGTGCCATGTTGATTCGATTTTCTGTAGGCTGTACAACACCATAACACCACAATGAAATACGACAGTATAATCTGTCGCACAGTGTGGCACTAGCGTGGGAGGCAAACTATTACAATTAGCTATAATGAGGCAGAACAATCACTTCCTGCCAGCTACTGGCCACTATGCAGTCTGTTCATTATCTCAGTCAGTCGTCACACACACACTGATTTTATGTCATAGGACACTGGTGAATACTCTGACCAAGCAATGACAGTTTGACAGTAAATCAAGTTATTGTGATTATTATTCTTTTTTGTTTGTTATACTGTCTTATAAAAATGGCTGTAAACAGCTGTTCTACCGCAAAGTATCCTCATCCAGCAAAAACCTGCAAATATAATCCTTCTTTCTCTCCCCTCCTTCTCTGAGAAGTTTGCTCCGTCCCCCTAAAAAGCACTTTATCTGGAAATGAGAGGTCTTTTTAAAGAGAAGTCGTATTCATGGACAGATACATTTTTAAGAAGCTTAAATGAAGCGTGTAATGCTCACATCTGCTGAAGAAATCAGAGCACACAGACATTAGATGGAAAATCGAACTTTTTCTGCAGTCCTTCTGTTCATGCCCAGATAATGTAAAATATCACATATCATTTTACACTTCATATTGTCGTGTAGTCTGAGTGATGACACTGTTCAGAAGTGGAGAGCAGAGTTATGATTGAATGGAATTTCCTCAGAAGAAAACCTGGGACAAAACCCATGTTATCATAGGACCATCAGAGGACTGAAAGTCTCTCATGAAGATTTTATTAAACAGAACATCAAAACTAAAAAATGATAAAGGAACGTCATGAAATGAATAATAATAGAAGCTGTTGTTCTACAGACTGTAAGACAACAAAACTGACTGGAGTGTGTGACTGAATATTACATAACTTGACTAGAATACATGAACCTGTGTTAGTTTTCATTTACTGAACCTGGAATAACACTAACCATGGTCAAATGACCAACATGTGACAAAGTCATTTCAAAGTCAAACTCACGTGGATTTCAAATATATTCTTCTTGTCTGTGGACAAGTTCATGAACATCTGGACTTTACAATAGATTTTGTCTCACGTTGATGCTCCTGTGTTCAGCTTAGTCTTTGGCTTTGTCTGCAGGTCTGTCCTCTGAATAAATGTTTCAGTAATGGGATGCTGTCTACGTTTTTTTTTTTTTTTGAATGCACTGTGGTGAATGCTTGTCACTCAGGAGGAAGAGTCTATTACTGACTGGATGACCAGCTAAAAGTATTTTCACTATCAATTCATTTATCAATTGTTGTTTCAGTTAAAGTAAAAGCACAGACTCAAATACTTGTCACAACTGTTTAGAGTGACCTGTTTGTCCAACCAACAACCCAAAACCCAGAGATATTTCATGTATAATAGTATATATAGTGTTTACATAAACTGACTGTTGATATACTGTATGTAGTTTGCAGAACCACCTCTAGAGGTCACCTGTAATTTAGACAAACTGCTCCACTGTAGCAGTATAAATGCAAGAGACTAATTTAGTCCACATAACCATGTGTATTACAGAAAGTAAAAACAGTTACTGCTGCTTTTGGAATATGTGGGCCTTAACTCTCCTTCATTTAATTATTTAACAGGCCAAAAACTGTGACTATGTGTTTGGAACAGAGGATGAAAAGGGCTTAGAGCCAAGCAAAAAGAACTGTATGATGTTTAAAGCTATAAGGACACAATAAGAACATCTCAAAGCAGGAAAAGACCAGGAACAGAATGCAACCTCCTGAGCAGGGAACCACACAATCTGACATGACCTGATGAACTACCACAGACACACTACACCTGTGTCGTGACACTGGAGAAATACTGCAGGGACAAAAGGAAAAAACAGACCAGGTTGTTAGTGTTTGGCCCTGAAAACGAATCTAGGCCAGTGGGACTATTATACTCTCTCTTAATATGCTGGGAACAGACAGGTTTAACAAGAGCCGACTGTTTTAGAAGTACATCTGTAACTTGTAGCAGAACCTTGCTGAAACCCAGCAGCTTAGACTCTACATCACACATTTCTACTGCAAATCCAGGTGACCATGCTTTCGAACACGGGTGTCTGTCTTGTATCAGGCTGAGGTGGCTCTTGCGCACTCACCGATAAGATCTGGTCGCCTCGCCGCAGCTCTCCACTCAGGTCGGCGGGCCCTCCAGCCAGGATGAAGGAGACAAAGATTCCCTCGCCATCTTCACCACCCACGATGTTGAAGCCCAGGCCCGTGGAGCCTTTGTGGAGCACGACCTTCCTGGGTTCCCTGTACAAACAGTTGAGATAGTACATCAGCTCGGGGGAGTCAGTGGGTCTCAGCATCTTCAGCTCAGGCGGTGGAGGACGGAGAGAGGTGGAATACAGTTGCACGGCACGCTGACGAAAGCCTCTGTGATGCTTCGCTCAGGCAAACAGAGCTCAAAGACTGCTGGAAGCTCCACAGGGGGACAGTGCTCTACTTAGGATCACTTGTCCCCAATTCAGTTCTGACAGAAAAGGAACCTCATTGCGTGCTTACACTCACACACAGGCTTGTTCTCTCTTTCTGTCCCTCTCTCTCTCTCACACATGCACACATGCCAGGATAAATGCATGGGAGGCGTACAAACATATACTAAAGGATACAAGCTCTCTGTAGGGTTGTAGTAACAGTTTCACAGGCACAGGCTCAAACACAGACATGCTTTAGGCCACAGACGCCCATTTTAAGAAGATTTGGTTCATAGCAGCTCGTATGTAAATATTTAGTTGTTTAAAACTGAACTAGTACCTACAGTGTACATGAAGAAACAACGGTGGGAGTGAAACCTACTGTGTGCTGACAGTAGTTTCTCTTCTACACTGTCACACATCAGTGATATCTAGCAAACATTTTGCTATTTTACCCACCATGTTCATTCTCATGACACATCTGACACATTTAAAAGCAGAAGCACATTTGTCCTTCCAGAGGACGACCAAGTACGGTAACATCATGATGAGTTGGGAAGGCAGCATAATGCCATCTGCTGGTGAAAGCATCAAACTACAGGAAGCTAAGTCACATCAGTGGGCACTGCAGGAAGCAGAAAGTGTCTGCTTCCTTTTCTCTTGCTCCTCAGACGTACCAATTATTTGTCTTCTACCTCATACAGTGTCTCACTGTCTAACACATCAGAGTTTCTGGTTTTAAAAGAAACTCAGTGGTTTTAATTTGACTGAATAAGAAAATAACTGCACAAACACATGAGGTTTTATGCTAAGCTCTGAGATATTTTGTAAATAGTGACGGCCTCCTCTCTATGAATTCTAACCTTGCAAACAGGCATTTGCATCCAGGCGTTTCTAATGGAGCAACAGAGAACCTGATAGCAACCCCCCCCCCACCCCTGCCATTTTCAACCTTCCTTGCAGCCCTGCAGGTTTTACTACAAAAACATCGTCTGATCGTGCAGAAATCCAGTTTTGATGCCCTACAGAATGAATCGACATTTTGTCTAAGTTATAAACAGATAAGAGTCGGCAGAAAGCTGCTGCTGGTGTGGGGGGCGGATAGATGAAGGAATCATTCATGCAAAGAGCTGAAGAGACTTAACGTGGAGAGGACTGTCTGTTCCTTACACGTATATCATACCTAGAACATTGTCAGTGCATACTCTATCACAGTCTATGATCATTCAGTGGAAAACAAGCATTCAGTGCCTGTTTGTGTTGCATTTCTAAGGACTGTATGGCTGCTGCGTTATTATAGTTGCATGGTTTACATGAGGCTCTTAATCAACCCCCTATGGTAAATGCATGATTAATCATGAATAATAAGGTATAAAAAGCTAAAGAAAACAAAACAACAGTTAACTGTGACATTTTCAGAGTTAAAAATATCTCTGTTCTGTTCCTACAGTGACGCACAGAGTGAGGATCAGGTTAAACCTGGGTACTGACTCTTTGATTGAGCTGTACAACTGAACCAAGATGAAGGTTTCATCCTGGATTTAACTGGTTTTGTTTTACAAGGAAAATTGTTCAACTGATCTCTGGTGTTATTCTGTGGAGTTTCTATGTATTTTTTTTTTTATAATTTAAATTAAATTAGCAGAGCCATCATGTCCCTATGACGAGACCATAGTCTTTACATAGTTCTCATACTGTGACATGCTCTCACCTGTCTGATCATTAACTTCTCACATGAGTTACAGCTGTAGTTGTTATTTTAAAACCACTAACTTGTCATTTGTTTAGATTTTTACACTACATCCCCACTAAACCACACTGAATTCAAACCGGTGAGGAGTGGAGATGAAATGTGATGAGGCAGTCAGGTGAGGTGAGGCTCTACTGAAAAAAATAGCGTGGCACTAAAAAGACTTGATCCACAGCTAGTTCGATCATTCTTCAGTCCCAGCAGTGTCACAGTAAAAGATGCCCCAGCAAGGACATTAACAACAAGATGGCATGATAAGAAAATATTACTATAACCTCCTCCTCAGCTCTCTCCAGCTCACACAAGAACTCCAGCTGCTGTTCATTCAGATTAGGAAGAGGACTGTAAAGCCAATCAGCACTGAGTGGTGAAAATGATCTACCATGTTTTACCAACTAAAATGACTATTCATTACTATTAACTACTGCCACTACTACTGAATACTTGCAGCACTGCCTGCACACCAAACGAATGTAGCCAGATATTAGCAGGTTACAAGGTGTTTGCTATGTGTTAACGTGATAACATTTTTAGATAGTGTGAATATTTGAGACCAGATTTGTTCCTAAAGTAATCTAAATGAAATCAAGGTGGAACAGAAGCCATCAGCTCTACAGATCATGTTTAATGCCCCAAATCTTTCATCAAAGTCTGTGTCATATTTTGATAAAGCAGATATTAAAACAGTCACAGAGTGGAACTGCGATAAACCCAGGTTAAAAAAAAAAAAAAAAAAAAAAAAAAAACTCTTTCTAAAGTGATGCATCATCCTACATTACAAAACTCTATTATCCAAAGAAGACATTTTAAAAGGTGGTTGCTCATCTAATTTAACGCTGCAGTTCATTTTAAGCTCAGCTGGGCTTTGCCAAGAGCTCAGCTCGGCTGCTGACTGACTCAGTCTTAAAGCTGTCAATACGGGCTCCTTATTTCATGACCCTTCAGTGCACCTTTTGCTCGCCCACAGCACCAGAGATGTGATTCACCGTATATTGGATCAGTCATAGGAAATATGCACCTATAAGTCATTTTTACTCTCATCCACTTGAGAATACAACTAAATGAATCTGTGAAGGAGCTGTGGCTCCACTGTAAATCCACTACATTTATCAGCTGACACTGCTGTAAAAGTTGAACAGAAAAAAGTAGATTTGGTTTCATTTGTACAAGCAAAGGAATAAAATAGCAGGCAGCAACATGCTCTAACACACGTACTCACTCACTAATATAGTCAGTTAAATGAAATAAAAAACATTTTTTTGTGAATGAATAAACACAGTATATGGTTAGGGTTAGACACTGGTAAAAGGTTAAAGGTCAAGCCTGAGAGAAGTAGGTTAGTAAAAACATCTAACTACAACAAACGAGGTCACTTATCACCTGGGAAGCATGCAGCAGCCCCCCGCAGTGCCACATTTAAGACCACACCAGTCCATGATTCAGAGTGCTTTGCATTTGCCTGACATGGCCTCTGCTTCCCTCACTCAAGTCTCATGACTGCTGCTCCAACACTCAGTGATTACAGAGGATTTCAGGGTCACGGGCTGGAGGACGGAAGGAGCAAGGAGCGAAAGAAGCCCAATGACCTGAATGGAAAGCACCTGATGGTTATGCTACATGAAAGGAAGCACATCACCCGCATATGATAACTTCCTTCACCTTCCTTTGTAATGATGGTGAATGCAAACCAAAGTAGGACCTACAGCCAGAGGTGTAGTACAGCAGCTAAACACAAAATGTAACATTGCTAAATTTGTTTCAGGGACTTTCTAATTCTCACATGCTCCACCTTCTTTCAAAACATTGCACTTCTGCGGCTCACAATGAGTTCCTCTGGCTATGGCACGGGCCAAATTTTGATTAAAGTGAAAATGTGTTGGTGGTAGATAAGACTGGGAGGCTACAGTTAAATCAGAGTCCCGAGGAGAGAGAGAGAGAGAGAGAGAGAGAGAGAGAGAGAGCAGACATGCTGGCTAGAGAAAAGAGCATAAAGATGTGGCTGCTGCGTGGCTCAAAGGAGAGAGCAAGCTACTGAATGCATGAGAGAAAACCAGGTGCTTGTAAAGGATGGTGTGATTATATGGCATTCCATTTACACAGTGGGAGGAGACACAGAGGCGGAGTGCACACAGGTGGTAATGGTGGTGGTGGTGGAAAGTACCTGGTGATGTCCGAGTCAGGGAACAGGCTTAAGTGATAGTTTGGGAAGGGGACGGAGTGGAGGAGGCTTTTGTCACACTCCACTGGGGAATAGTGTCGGGGGGAGGGTGCTTTGTCACATAGTTTGTTCACAGTGCTGTAAACTGGCTCAGGAGGCCTACAGTGGAGTGAGAGACAAGAGCAGAGAGGTTAGTGTCCAGAGACAGAGGTGGAGATGAAGGGACGGGGATAAACAAAGATGACAGAGGCCCCCCGTTCACGCCTGACATAAACATGAGCCTCAGGTGATCCCATCACAAGTGGACAGCTCGAAGTACAGGTGCACCCAAGACGCACTGAGATCCGATCACTCAGACCACATTCAGAGGTGTCCACGCATGTTAATGCCAGGTGTGAACAGGGCCAATGAGGCCTGATGACGGAGGACAGGATGAATAAACAGAATAGAAATGAAACAGCATGAGACATGGTAGAACAGGAGGAAGTACTGGTATATGATGTAAAGGATGTATGGTTTTCGCTGGTCAAAACACAACAGTCAGAGAGTTTGCATGCTTTACATCTCAAAGAGAAAAGGCACTGGAGCCTGCTCATTTCCTGTCATAATCAATATGTCATATGTCATATGTCATACTAACATTATGGCTACTAAACTTTGTTTTTGATCAACTGATTCATCTTTCTTTTCACATCTTCAAACTGACCACCAGTTTAAAATCCAAGGACATACAAACAACATATTTGAAGTTGGAAGCAGAGAACGTTAGGAATTTTTACTAGACAAATGATTTCAGCTTTAAGAAAATTAATTTCTGTTGCCTTTAAATCATCTAATTTGTTAGGTTAATATGGCACAAATTTGACAGAGATACAGATTTATTCTGATATATTAGAGATAGATGCAGATATATACAGTATGTACAGTATTTTGATTAAACAAGGAGATTTATCTTCATTGTACAGATATTGTTCATGTAATTTATGCAGCCACAGTGGCTGAAATTAAATTTAGCTAAATGCTAAAACGTACTGTAACGGTAGCACACGTTATGTCACAACATTACACAGCTGTATACATCTGGCCCACATAAACTGGTGGTCATACCAGAGGTAAGACTGTGGCAGTAAAAGCTGTGAGTGTACTGGACTGAGCTGGGTGTGTTTTATTGATTATTCATTTAACTCTTGAAGGATTGTGTCATGTCTTCTCTCAAATGTTATACATAAAGTTGTGGAGCAGTGATCTACTACAACATAAACATGAGCGATATCGTCTTTAAACGTCGTTCTTCATTTCTTTGTCAGATGACAGAAAGGTTATCTCTGAGAAGAAAGGTTTAGGCAGAATGTCTTCACGCCGTTTGGTCAGGCATCCAAAACCCAATGAAAACAGGTTCATGCTTAAAAAAAAAAAAACTCTTGTGATGTCATTTCTATTTCCGAAACATGCAGTGACAATCATGCAGAGCGTGCAGACGGCGACTGAGCACAATCAGCATCTCACCTCAACTGGAAGTGCTGGGACTCAAACCTGTGACCCTCCCCATCATCTAGCGAAGGATTTCTACCAGGATGGAGAAAGTCAACTTTTGAAAACCAACCACCGAAAAAACAGTCTTTTATCATCAAATGTTTTTCTCTTTTCACATTTACACTCTGGATTATTTAGACACTGATCAAAGAAACACTTGGGGGCATGCTACACAGAACACAGCAGGACAACGGAAAACAGGAAAAGCCATGTCCTCGTTTGGTTTTTTTATCAACATCAACAACAGTATCACTAAACGTCACGGTGTGTTAGCTCATGAACAGTGTGCCTGCATGGAGAGGCCGTGATAATCTGCTGAAGACACTGCAAATTCACACAGTGTCGGCAGCTGAGCATTCAGTGAACGCAGTGTATGTGCGTGTGTGTGTGTCTGTGCATGTCTGCTGTCTGTGAACTGATGTGAGTCTCAGTGTGTTTACTGGAGCATGCAGTACAGTATGTGAGTTTGGAAAGGAGGCATTTATGCATAAAGTGGCCTGTGTGCGTGTGTCGTCTGTTGATGTGAGACATTTAATTATAGTATTGCAGACAATATTGGAGTAGATGAATGTGTAGGTTTTGTCTACAAAGACACGTATGCACACGCATGCACGCCCCGTGTCGCACCGACACTTTGTGCGTGATGTCATGCCGCAGCAAAGCAACACCACCTCTTCCTCATCCTCCTCCTACAGCTTTCTCTCTCTCTCTCTGTGTGTGACCAACTGTTGTGTGTTTGCATCCTGTTCAAACATAAAAAAAAACATCTTCACCCAGCAACTGTCCCTTCTGGCTGACTGTGGTCATCACCACAATAACAGCTACTCTAAATCACACGCTCCGGCCTTTCTTGACAGTTAAGCATCTCAAGAAATAAATGGCGCTAAAATAAATCTTAAATAAGGAGCTGAACGGTTTGGAGTTTTTGTGTGTTTACCCTCCACTGCATCTGGTGATATGAGCTGGCCCGAGGGCGAGGGTGTTTCACCAATCATATTTCAACATGACTAACCAACGTGGCAGCGCTATCAAAGAAAGTACGAGTGCGAATGTCTTAGGACACCAAACAAAATGAGGTCACTTCATCTGCTTGCGCAGTGTTTTTCCTACAGACAGCAGAAAGCAATGACAGGACACCGAGCAGAGCGAACCACTGCAGGGCCGAAGCTCACGGGCAAGGTCAAAGGTCAGATCAGAAATGTGAACCATCTCAGGGGGAGACGTGGTCACAAGCGTGCCCAGCACCAAGTCTTTCATACCAGCTGTTATTCTACTGTGATTCTCAGATTCTGTGCTCGTACTGAGGCTGGATAATGACCCACCGGTGAGAAGCAGGAGCCAGAGAGGACCGGACAGTTGGCTTTGTTTCTCTTGCTGAATCATTCATACTGCAAAGAGCTGAGCCGAGGCAGCCAGTCAGTCCACATCAGACCAAAATGTGGTGACCTTGAGAAGGAAGTGGACTGCACAGCTGGCCTGTGGGTGGTGGGTGTGTGTGTGTGGGGGGGGGGTCATCTCTCTTTTTCTTTTATTCATCAGCCTTTCACTCAGTCAGGTTTTGAGACCAGCGTAACTACTTTTCAAACTTTAAGGCAAAAGTACAGACCACAGAGTATCACCTGAAGATCAGACTCAAAGAAAACTACAGGTGCTCAAACACGCTGCTGTTTCAAAGGATCACACAGGACTGCGGAGAGGATCAAATGCCAAGGAATGAGGTGAGAATAACTGAAGACAACAATCAGAATTTGGACTTCAGTATATTTCCTGACATTTCACATCCTATAACAGTCACAGATCTAAGGCACTCTACTTCATAGCTTCTAGTAAATAATGATAATTGATAAAATTCTAGTTGACAGTAATGACAGCCTATGTCAGAGTTACACTTTAGGTCAGCGTGGTAATCTCAAAGGCTATTAGGGATGCACCTTGGGCAAGAGCGAATGGTAAACCTCTTATTTCCAAAGAGAATGGAGGACTAATCCTTCACTCAACAAAGCTTAACATGGGGGTCCTTCAGTTATCCTCTGAAATGAGCTTTTGTTATCACTCTGCTGCAACATTCCCTTCCTCCAACGGCCTTTGCTTTGCAAATGGAATCTGGCGACGCAGTACGATTCTCACCACAGCACGCAAGAAGGAGCTAATCTAACAGAGGAGCATTACACACGGTAAGCATTCATGTGTTCACCCGAATTTCCACCACGCTTCCTTGTTGCGCTGCCTGAAAATCTGCTTCAGTTTTAACCTATAGCCAATAAGCAGAGCAACTGAGGTTGACGCTAAGACGAACCTTATATCTGACCAGACAGACAAAAGCTTTACTATTAGATTTGACCTGATAAGATATTTGGCCCCATTTGGTCCCCGGGGGCCTTATGGCTGAGCTTACCGTGGGATTAGGTGTTAGGGTGGCTGAAGGTGTGGGAGCTGCTAGTGTTGTGTGTAGTGCTGTGACTCAGTCATGTTAAGCTTTGTGCCGTTTGGACAGGGAGCAGCTGCCAGAGAGGAGGGACTGAAGACGCAAAACAGGTAGAGAAATACAGCAGGGAAGGCAGAAAGACAGAGAAGCAAACACAGCTGATGGGTTTTTTCCACCAGCAAAGACTAAAACTGGAACGTTCAGAGCACATGTGAGTCCTGGGTTTTGTTTCCATTTCTGCTGTTTATTAAGAACCAAAAAGATAAAGAAACGTGTCAGTTAAAAGCTTTTTATTTTTCTTTCCAAGGTATTTGCAGCACGATGTTGGACTGTAAACTTTTACAGCTCTCCAAAATGCTGTAACATTTCCTTGTCTAGTTTCAAATTGCTCCAACCCTAACCCTGTTACTCACAGCTGATTTATACCACTGGTTAATAGACATATTCACACAACATCTGGGGGGGTTCTATCACTTTTCTGCCCCGCTACATAAAAACAGTGTTAGTAGCAGTATAGCTCATCTTCCCAAATGTGACAGAGGATTTGTCCTATCAGCTCCTGAGCAGACTCACTAAGTTCCAACAACAGATATTTGACACCCCTGTCAAATACCTCTGTTTGTTGACCCCCCCCCCCCCACCTCCCCGAAAGAAAACTGCAGCTGATCTGAGAAAAATACTAAACAAAACACAGATGAAACAGCAAGACAACATCTGTCTTTGCCACTGATGCCACATCAGTCCCACAGAAACAGGCAGGAGGGGACAGATCCTTCCCTAACCTGCCATCATGCATTTTACTGTGAAGGCCCTGCTTCTGGACCTGAGGCAGCCTTTACTGTAACAACATCATTTCCAATAACCAACATTACAAAAGCCGTTTTTAAACAACAGCTTGCACCATCAACGCCAACACACGATGTAAGTACTGCGGCTCTGTTATGTTTAATTATAGAGCAGTTACTTGATTCTAAAAGCAGATGTGTGTCACCATGGCACCAAACAACACACTGTGCAGAAAGAAATCATAAAAAGAGACATTCAGCCACCAACACAACACAGAGTAACAGAAACACAGGACAACGGCAGACCAGTGGTTTTCAAATTGTTGTTTCCTGGGACCCTCTATGTTACTAATATTTGTTGGAGTAAATGTGATCAGAACACTGCAGCTCCTGATTGGGACCCTTTGTTTTTTTTTTTTTTTGAGGCCATCTTTGAAAAACACTGTAGGAAACACAGACTTTGGGATTAGTGGGATTTTACAAAAATAACAGGTGATCCAAAGACAGAGAAACAAGGGAAATTGCATCATAACTCCCCATGGAGTTTTGATTGCTTTTCGAATTGCCACACAAACACAGATCAGTCGGGGACGAGGGGGAGACGGGAGGAGCGGGGCGGACAAAGCTTCTACCTGCAGTTCTAGTCGTCTGGTAGGAAGGGAGGTAATTACCGTAAGAAGGAAAAACCATCCAACCTGTTTATATCCTCTTCCCCCAGTAAGTGCTTAGGGAGGGGGGAATAACTCCCGGGGGAGATGGGGGGGAGACCGGACTTGTACTCCAGAGTGCCACTGTTGATTGGGGAAGAGATATGATTTTCCATGGCTGGAGAGAAAGCTGCAGGGAAAGAGTGAGCAAAGAGTAAACAGATGCAGCTGCATAAACAGACAAACTCGCTGACACATTTCCATGATGCCAACTTCATATCTCTGCATGCTTTGGATTTCTAATCTCTCAGTATTTTATATTTCACATTTAGTTTCAAAATAGGGTGAAAAGTGAAAAGATTTCTCTAAAATATCAATATAGTTCAAATCAAAGAATCTCTCTATGAATATAAAATACAATGTGCAAATAAAAGTCTTAGTGTACAGCTTCTGTTCAGAGGGATTTCATAAGTGGATTATACAGTGAGGATAAAGTGAGCGTTATGAGCTGCTGTTCTACAGACAAACTTGAGTTCAAGTTAGATCATGGATAACACTGGAATTCTACATGTTCACATGAAAATGTGTGACAGGTCCAAGTAAATTACAGAGACTGAGTGTAGTAAATTCTCTCAGTATATTTACTGTATAGTTCAGGTTCAGTAATCTCATCAAGCTCATTTTTATGCTACAGCAGGCAGCTGCTTTCAGTGACAAAGAACGGGATATATTTCTCAGCAGGTGGTGGAGACCAAATGAGACCAAATCAATTTAATGCTAAGGTTGTTCTGTGTCTAATTGACAGGTAAGCAAGCAACTGTTTGTCAATATGTGCACAGTACTAACTTTATGAGGTGATAGTAAGTCAGGGTTGTAGCTTTAACTTGTAAAGGTTTTGGGTATTTGTGAAAGAATGAAGCTGATTCACAGTCATACTCCATTTAAAGAAAAACACTCTCTTCAGCCCAGTTAAACTTTTCTAAAATCAGAGGACTGGTCAGTTAGAAATACAAGAGGCGGTGACTTACAGTGTGTGATATCAGGAGGCCCATAGGGATCTGATAGGTAGACATTGGTGGGCTTTCCCACCTTTAGGTAGACCACGTCCGACGTGTTCTTCAGGATGGCCACAGCCTCTTCGTGAGACACTTCCTCCAGACTGTAGTTGTTCACCTGTCCAGACAATGAATGTGTTCAATCGGTACTTTCTGAGGTTGCCTAGCGTTTTCCTGCTGCTCCGTTCGGATCAGTCTAGCGTGCTCCCTGCCTCCAGGAGACTGGATTATGACAGATGGTCTTCGGGTGAGAACACAACAGTAGGAAGGTAATTAAATTAAGCGCTGGTTAAGCAAGAGGGAGGACCTCCTTAAGAGAAAGCTTGCTGTTTAAGGACTGAGCCAGTAGGCTGCTAGTTGGCTGCTTTCAAAATATGAGCCACAGAGTCAATTAATCACTTAATTATCATTCAGGATAAATGTTTTCAGCTGCGAACGCTCTGCCTGGTTAGTGCACTACCAGTTCATGTACTACACAAAGTATAACCTCATTCATGGAATCACCATTTGTCTTGTGGATATTACTATGTATGGTAGTTACCATTATATTAACAAGATACAGATGTCTAGAGGTTGCCTCTTTGTCGTTTTAATAGGACTTAATACGAGATAATGGTCTTTATATTTTCATATTTTCTCCTGTCATGTTAGCTTAATACGCAGTGGCAAGAAAAAAATGTGTGAACTCTTTGGAATGATCTGGGTTTCTGTATTCATTTGTCATAAAATCTGCTCTGATCTTCATCTATAAGCAAACACAACATGATCAAGATAAGAGCACATCAATTATTCAAACTTTTGTGGAACCACACCCATGCAACATTGACCGTGCTGGTGGAAAATGTTTCTATTTGTTTTCCATTTCCTGTGTTTTTATCTAAACTATGTGACCAGTTAAAAACAGAAACACCTGTACGATGTTGCAGCACGTTTTGAAGCAGTACCTTGTGGCAGTGTTTCTTTAGATGACATTATATCGAAAGCTGATTCTTGAACTACAAACTACATATAGAGCAGCAAAATATTAGATATATCTTCATCTAATCCAGTAACACAGTACAACCACAGTGGAATAAACTCTGCCAACAACAGTTCTCTGATCACTGTAGAATTGCTTGATTGAATTACATTGGAGAGAGGTTTCTATCCTGCAGCAGTAGTGACTCAGTGTGTCGGCCATTTTTGACATTCAATAATAAAGTTTCCACTGAAGCTCACTGAAGCCCCCACACAACCACAGTCAACCACCATAGGTGTTTTCACCTACACCACTTACAGTGTAACAACAGCATCAGTATTAGGTGCTGACATCACACATCCTGTGTGTATTTAAACTTGTTTATTAGATCTTATTGCAAAGTCTAAAAATGGGGACTCGTGACATTGATGGTACTCACCATTAACAGTCTGTCTCCAACCTGTAGCCGGCCATCCTTCAGTGCTGCCCCGCCATCAATGATTTTGGTGACATATATACTGTTGTCACCAGGGATGTGCTGGTTTCCAACTCCACCTGCAATGCTGAAGCCAAGCCCTGTGTGTGTGTGTGTGTGTATACATGAAAATAGTTGGTTAGTTTCTGTGTTATGTGTGACAAGACATGAGACCATGATATGATGATGTGCATTGTGATGTAATGTAGGGACCAGCTGGGGCCCATATATATATGTATATATATCTATATCTATATCTATATATGTGACTGCATATCTTGACTTGGCAGGACTGTGTGTGTGTGTATCTGAGCAAACCTTTTGGTCCTTTGATGAGTTTGATCTCAATGATGGTCTCTAGCATCGGCCTGCGGCGCCGCACATACAGTCGGACAATAGAACCTGCAACCTTCAGGGCCTCTACCGCCTTACTGTGAGAGACCTCAGACACGTCTGCATCATTCACCCGCAGGATGCAGTCGTTCACCCTGGAAGAGGAACAATGTGGATTGGTGATGATAAAAAAAAAACTCAGCTTTTATTAAATCACATGACTATTTTATCCCAATGAAGATGAGACAATGTTTAACAGGAACAGTTTTGTATATTGTTTGTTCAAAAAGCAACTTAGAAACACATAAATCCACTCAGAATAGACTGAATTTACAATGTGGTAACATTTGTGAATACAAACTAACATGTTTACAGTATAGACAAGACAGTGCCAATCCTACTTTTGCATCTCCCTGTAGACACACACACACGCAATCACACACCCAGACACACATCTGACGACAGATGTGACTGCGAGTGCTAGCTGGCAGTAGATCGTGGTGACCCATGTGCTTGTACACTGGTTTTAGATTGCAGGCAATGTTGTGCATATTGTGCACACTTATTCATGTATGTATGCACGTCTGTCTGTGATGTGAGACGCAGTGAGTTAGAATGTCAGTGGGCATGTGCATGTGGGTGAGCACGCAAGTGTGTAAAAATCAGAGTCAGCAAGCAGCTCAGTCTGAATTCCCCTACGGTGTCGACCAAAAACATCCATCCCCTGGCACTCAAGGACACAACTCCCCTGGGGGTGAAGGTGGGGGTGGGGGGGGGGTCTGTTCATAGGGACCAGCTGGGGCCCAGTGCTCACGCACACACACGTTTGCACAAATACACACACATACAGTCTAAATCCCATGGATACATAGACACACATTTCCAACAGTGGGAAGCAAAGCAAAAAGATCTGTGTACCTATATATATATATATATATATATATATATATATATATAATATTATATTATATTATAATATATATATAAAATTTCAGTAATAATGAATGAAAAACTCTACAGATTTTTATCATAAAGGTTTACAGAAATAAATTCAGAGATAAAATGGTGGGGGTTATTGTGGATTTAATTCAGACTGCTTGCTTTTACCTCTCTATGCGAACCACTTAAAATGCTTCAAGCAGCCCCTTGAGCCGAGCTGGTGCATTAAGTATGCTTAGTGCTCTGCTACAGTGTCCCAGAGCAGGAAGTGTGTCTGGCTTCTATAAATGTTATAGAAAACCAAATCCCCATCAGGCCTCCTTCCTCGCAGAGATTAGACCTCCCTTCCATCCATAATGCATTAATCTCACTGCCCACCTTCGAGTGGGTGACCATCAATTAGGTTAAGTATGATTTATGCCAGGCCTGTTTCTTCTGTGATCTGCTGGAGATTGATGCTGCGCATGCATTACACTCCCCTCCTCCAGCATCTGTGATCTGACAGTATTGCTCCAGAGTTGCAGCCTGGAAGGACAACACGGGGTGGGCCTGAAACCTGAATACAACACACTGTATTCAAGCAGATGCCAAATGTCTACCCATTCCTGAGTCTGTTAGAGAATTACACCTTCAGTGACCTGTTCAAATGACAGCATGTATAATAAGCACTACCATGTACAGGATCTAACAAAGGGAACTTGTCACTGGGTAAAAGGTGAAATAATAATGACCTGTTCTTCAGATGTGGCCTAACTAAACCAGGCTAACATTCTGTTATCAGGCTAAAATAAGTCAGTTGTTATCCAGATAATTTGGATCTCTGAACAGTTTGAAATTTTATTTGTTAATCTTTATTTGTTAATCTCTGTGAACATTACCTTCAAATAAGGGCTAAATGAATGTGAAAGTGTTGAAACCATGATCAGTGCTCAAGTGATCTTTGGTGGATAACAACGCATTCATAGCTGCCAATACTAGATCGACTCCAACTGTTGTCCTGTATCAGCTAATAAATAAAATTTAGGATAAATGATACACTATGATGCACGCACAGGGGTAAACTATCATTTCCTACAGGTGTTAATTAGAGGGGAACATTTTAATGCTGTTTCTTGGACGACACCTGGAAGACCTGTTTAGTGAACACAGGCAGGCATAATGGATTAGTAATGGAGTATTTTACTCGCTCAGATACATTTGCATTAAACCAGAAAAGCTCCAACAAATGCTCTATGTAATGTAATGTAGCTCTCTCTCTGGCTTCATACTGGTGTCAGGTGCGGGGTAAGGCAGTGTTTTCCCATGAGTAAACCTTTCACTGCAGTTGAGCTCAGGTTGTGTTGTGTTGTGCCTCCTTGATAAACTGCTGTGGCAAAGGATGTGACAGACTGTATCCTTACCCTCCCTGTTCGTTAGCAGTAATAAGGCTGGTGCAGAAACACAACAGAGGCTCCAGAACTGAGTTAAGCAAAGTGATTGTTCCAAGCCTCTGTAAGTGACCTCTGTGAGGTCGACAACCCATGCGATCAGGATATGACTAAAACTATTTCAATTCATTTGTGCATTTTTGAAAAATATGGAATATAGAAGCATGACCTTGTGTGTCAGCACCCATTAACACTCCAAAGTGCTTTCATTCATTTAAACATCCCTTGTTCACATTTGGGGTAAATAAACATCCGGCTTCACTATTTCTCAGGTTATCAGAGGTGATTTATCAGATGTGTAATACTCCTAACCTGAGAATAATCAAGCAAACATATTTGTTGTACTTGCACAATTGATGTGCAAACTAACGAGTCACTACTTTGGAGTTGTTCAGACATTAATCCTTAAAAATATAAAGTTTCATTTCTTGAAAACTGTGTGAGCACAAACATTTGACTTAGCCTGTACAGACGATGTCCAAAGAGAAAATACCTGTAAGTTTATATTGTCTATTCAATTTATGTAATAAAAATAGTAATTTTCTGTGTTGAGGAATTTCATTTTTTTGGACATTTGTTACTACAGCTACCTGGGCCTCCAGAGCCCTTTAAGTGTCAAATGCTAATAGTAAATTAAGACAATGTGACAAGGTAAACACAAATAAACCTATCTCTAAGAAGTGCACACAAAAAAAAAATCCCAGGGGAAACAATGAGTTTGTTACTGTTGAGATTAAATAAACATAAGTTTAATATGTGCACTACTCAATGATGGTTGATAAACTGACAAGTAGAGTTTCTACAGGGCCCCTCAGAGATCCACTGTAACAGGTTTAGTCCTCAACACACTTCAAAGTTCAGTTTAAAAGCAGGAAAATCTGATGAAAATGTCTCTGGTTGTCTCTTATTACTGTGTGGGTACTAAGTGTGAGTGACTGACCTCAGGCGCCCATCCTCTGCTGCAGCACCTCCAGGGATGATCTTGGTGATGAAGATGCCGGGGTCGTCGCCGATGTGCGGGTTATCGGTCCCTCCAGCGATGCTGAAGCCCAAACCTGAGTTACCCTGCGGCCGTGGAAAGAAGTTGATAATGAAAGGGGACTGTGCAGGCAGAACTCAATCTGTATGTAGCGTGCCAAAACACCAACACATCACCCGCATATGTCTGACACAATTTGAGGACAACTGTCTCCAGCGGCGCTGTGTTCAGCATCCTATAGAAACTGTAATCGGAACAGAGACAACCTGACTCCTGCTGTTTATTGTCAGGATCCTTTTTTATCATCGTCCTGGAAGTGTCAGTGTTCAGGTTGAATGTTTCAACCGTTCATCCCAACCATATGAGTTTCCAGCTTATTGTGACAGTAGCTACAGTGATAATGAAGATAAATATCAAATTAATTTATAATCCTATTAGTGTGTTTTATTAATCCTAACTAAAATTTAATGATGATGGGTTTTTTTTCTGGATTTTAATTCATTTATCTCTAGTTTTTCATACCATGTGTCCTCTAACAAGTAGAGACAAATCCCCCTGGGGTAACAGTACCACGGGTCACTGACATACACTGTGTTAACAAATCCAAAATGTCCTTGCATGCATCCTCATTACCTTCAAAGTAATTTAGCAGATGTTGATTTTTCTAAATGTCGACCTTTGATTATCTTGAAAAGTGCAAGTGACAATTTCTTTAAAAGTTGCTCAAATACGGATGCATGATTTATTGGTAGGGCTTAACGCTGTCACTGCTCTCAGCATGATCAGAAAGTGGTCAGCGGTGTTAAGTCTTCAGTCCCCGGGCGTCCCGCAGTAAGCCCCAGTCACGGCCTCTCTCCTGAGTGAACCTGGCTCTTGATTGTCACGACCTTACTACGAGTGTTGGCTCTGCAAATAAAATCAAAATCCCCTGGATGCCCCAATCACCAAATGAAAGTCAGGCTTTGATTAAATTGTTAGCTGATGGGAACAGCAGCTTCTCCTGATTACAAGACCTACTGAGTGTGCCTGCGGGGGACTCAATGCCTGGAACGCTGAATCAAAAAAAAAAAAAAAAAAAAAAAAAAACAGAGTTCAGCTCTCCAGGTCAACGAATTGAGGAGACCGGACACAGCCCTGTCTGTGCTTCTTCTGGCTGTCATCTGATAGCAGATGATAAACATGGAGGTCCCGGAATATGGATGGAGGCTGACTCCTGTCTGGATTAAATCTTGTGCAGGCTTTCTCGTTGTTTGGCCAGTGGCTTTCTCTCTGCTCCCGACTGTATGGGAGATGTTGAAACTGCTTCCACTCTGCGCCTGTTAGCAGCATCCACTCAGTCAGTATTTCCATCTCAGTGACTCGGAGCTGCAAAATGAGACTTTAGAGCTCTGTATAAACCATGTTAGAATTCGTACCATCGATAAGCTCCTATAGGTCTGGAGGTGTGCTTTATGTGTGTATGTAGTTTAAACCTTGCCGCTGTTTTGATAAGGCAGTGTGGACAAACTGATCTAAAAGCTTGTCTGGGTATATACCAACTGATACCAGGAGACTTACAATCCTCCCACATCCATTTAAGATAGTAGCTAATGATATATACACACACAAAACTGAGCCACACACTTTTTCATGAAGCAGCAGGGATGTTTTAACCCTGTACCATGACTTTGCAGTTCTCGCTTTCTCATTTTCTGAGGCTAAACACAGCTGCGGGGTCTGAGATACTCACCCGCTCCAGAGTGATTTCCTCAAACTCATATTCAATTTCTGTGCCGTTGACCTGAGGAAACAAAACAAGGAAATTAAACCAAGACGATCGATCCATTTTAAGTGTTTCAAACACTGCTTTAAAATGAAAATACATGCCGGTGCTGCTGAATAATTATACTGAATTATGTTAACACTGGTTTATGTTCAGCAACTCTAAGGCCACACACTGAAATCGAAGGTGACAGGTGTTTTCCAGGGCCGCTTGTGTTTTCTGTGTTAAATAGGCCCCACCTCCAGGGAGACAATTTATGGTGAGAGTTAATTAACACTAGTTATTCTTGCAACACGGAGCTTGGTTATAGAGGAACTGGTCTCATCCTACATCTCACCGAGATGATTAATCACCAGCCAGTGCTTCCGTGATTACACATTCATACGGGATCAGCACATAAGCATATGAGATGTTGCATATCATATTCCCAGCTGAGCAGCGTGTCTGAGCAGCATCAGATATTATTATCAGAACCTCATGTGACTGTGGAAGGAACAGGAACAGTGTGTAACAGCGTAAAGAGTGAATGTTGTTGTATCTGATGGAAGAATATGATCAAACCCTGGCTCTTCAGGTTATACACATACCCTAAATAAAAGAGAGTCATTTTGTCTGGCAGGAAAAAAACAAAAAAAACAAACAAATGGTCACTGGATGAGGCAGATGCTCTCTTCACAAATCAGGAAAAGTATCTTTAACTGTTAACAAAACCACCGACTGAGACAATTTAATCACGACAAATACGCCAGCTCTCAGAACTTCAATCCCTGTTTGGGAGGTATTTGTTATTAATTCAGCTCCTGCGTTGCTTCAAGGCTTCACTTATTTCTTTTGATGTAAAAAAAACCTCTAAAAAGTGCCAGAGATGAAGGTCTTTGGAAAGCTGGTCTTTTATTCATGACAAACATCAATAATTCACCACGTGACCTCATTTGTTTTACTAAGATCAGTTACACAATCAAAGTGTACTAATATTATCACACATGCTGTCTCACCTCAAACTCAACACAACAGCAAAACAGGAAGGACTGGCTATTTTTTTTTTTTTTTGAGGTGTCGATCTTCTACTTAAAAATACTAATATGTGCATTAAAAAATATATATATATATACTCACATAAGGAACCGACTCCAAAGTGTCTGTGTTGACAATTATAGGGGCAGGGCTGGCCTGTAAGAGAGACAGAGAGAGAGAGAGGGGGGGGGGGGGGGGGGACCTGAGGTTTTAGTAATAGAGACGCTTGTGCCCACCGCTGTCCTACTTTCCATAAATGTATCCAGGGGACAAGCTTTGTGGATGTCTGTATCATCAACAATTTAACAGACTTCCATTTGCTGGATGGCACCGTAAACACCCCCTCTCATATGCACAGCACTCTGACGGAGTTATTGTAGCTGAATGGCTCTGACAAGAGCGAAGGATTAAGAACATGGGCAGTAAATGAGTGGATGTAGAAAGGTTGTATCATGCACATACGTCACTCTAACACCTCACAAAGACACTGGCTGAGCATAGTGACTGTAGAAGCTGTGGTTCATACAGGACGTGCCACAAAAACATAAATGTTCACATTTTAAATGACACCGAAGGTAAAACTGTCAAAACAAGACGTCTTTCCTTCTGTTCTGACTCTACCACAGCTCTCTCTGGTCTGTATTGTACATTGGTAGGTTGACCTCCAGTCAGGTAATGATATCACTGTCATAAGTTGTGCGGTAAGAAATAAAACTACTGTCACACAGCGCACGCAAAACGCTGTCTCCCGCTGGCCTGCAGGAAAACAAGCAGATGGTTAAAGGCGGGAATCCCAAGAGAGAGGAGCTCTGAACTGTTCTGGCCTCAACATGACTGAACATCAGATTAACAGCAGATCTGTTTAACAAGCCCCGCGTTTGGGACTCACTTCAAAAGAGGAGGCTCAAGGACGCATTTTACAGAATGAAATGCATATCAAGCAGTGTATCGTATTGTGTGTAGAAAGATGGGCGCACCATTATTAGTGAAGATAAGAACAGTTGTCTAATCCCGTCACAAATCCCAGGCTGGAAACATATTTCACATGTGGTGGTATCATGAGCTGGAGGGATTATCATGCTACACACTGATTTAGGTCTCTGTTACTGTGAAGTTGCTGATCCTGTAAGAGACCAGACTGTCTGCTCGGTCACCAGTTAGAGACTCTCCTTAATCCTGCTCGCTGCCGCTCACTGAGAGATCCAGAAGATAATGAAAACAAATCCATAAAACTAATTCATGAATTACACTGACATTTTTACCTTTTCTTAATTTTATTTTCTATATCTCTATAATCCACGAGGTGTCGGTGACAGTTTGTGACGATGTGTACGTTGACGGGATTTGAGTGTTTTGATGAATGGAGGACGGGCAGTCAGGCACTGTGAGAGGCCATCATCAGCCTGTCTCTGATATGGTTCCTTTGCATTTTATTTGAGTTTTTTTTCCACTTTATAGATTTTCTGTATCTTTTGTACTATATAATCACCTCTGCATGAACCTCTGATCAAAAGAACGTCTACATTAGAAAAATAAAGTTAAATCTGATTTGAAATCGGTAGCTAATTCAGTTCATGCACATGTTACCAGACAGTCTGAACACTGTAGATTTAATTTTAAATGGATAAAATCTACAGTGAAAATATGTTTTTAGAATTTCTTGCAAATTTATGAAAAATCAGTAGTGTTCAGCTGTTCAGGTCCCCGCTGTGATGAAGCAGGTTTTTCTTCAAGGACCTCTCTGTGTTTGGCTGCATTCATCCTTTCCTTATTTCTGACCAGTCTCCCTGTCTGAGAGCCCCCCCCCCCCATCCATATCACGATGCTGCCATGCCTTGGACTTGGAAATTTACATCACAGTGAAGTGCAAAAAGTGAAGCCACTGTATGTGGGTCTCTGTGTATATACTATATTTTATAGTAATTTTTTTTTTTTTACTGTGCAAACTAGAAGAAGAAAAAATAATCCTTCCCTAATAATCCAAGACAAAACACACAGCGAATTGTGCTTTTTGATGTGCAGCTGATCTGGGACAAGCAGAGTTAAGATAATGAGTAGATGTAGACACAATATAATTCAAAGAGCAGCAAATAAAAAAAAAAAAACAACAACAACCAGGCAAACAAAAATAAGCCCCACAGGCCACTTCACTGAGTCAAGTCAAACTGAATGAGAAAAATGTCACCATGGTTACTTAGACTGAGGAAGACTTCACCAGCGTCTCCGGCAAGAATTATCCACACACTCCCAAAGGTTAATTACCACCAATCATCATCATTTTCAAGTCAGATGAATAATGGAGTGTGCCTATCACTAAAATAATTCCATCAACATGTTTTCACGCTTGGTCTGATTCTATCCCAGCGAGCTCAAATCAATTAATCAGTATTTGAGCAGATTAGTGAATACAAATTAGATTTAAAACCAGACAAACCAGGGATATTTTACAAATCACTTTTCAACTAAATGTAAAAAAAACCTCAAAACAGAATGAGCTCATGTGTCCTTAAATTTCCGTCTGTGATCTTTTTGCCAGTTTTTGTACCCAGTTATCTCTCTGCTCTATTCTCAGCCCCATGGAAACAATACAAACCTCATCATTTAAAGATTAAAATGTGAAATCCCATTACTGAGTTGGAGGCTGAAGCTGAATAATGATGCTGTTACTTCTCTCCAACACAGCTATTTGAAGACAGTTTACTTGTTGAGGTCATTAGCATACAGCATCTCCCCGTTTAATCCTGAATCATTTCCATTCGTGCGAATCATTAAATGAACGTGGCTCGTTCATACAAATGATTCTGAACTGAGTGTGAACATCACAGACTCAGGCAAGACCGACTGACTCAGTGAATTTAACAAAAAGGAGAAATCTTCCAGTCGGCCGGCTGCGCAGGACCGCAAGGCCAGAACGAGACTGAAGGAAAACGGTGTTTGTGAGAGGAATGATGAGAGGGATTAAGACGCTTCCGCTCGCTGTGCACGGACACTAATCATGGGAATGATTTCATCGCCGTTCTCAGGGAGGAGCAGACAGCACATCAAACGTGAACTCAAGTCCGACTTCACACAACACAATGCGACGGCATGTAGCAGCCCACAGTGTGTGCTGCCAAAATGAAAAATAATCACTCATGTAAGAAATGTTTGCTTCAACCACCTACAGCTCCTGCAGACAGACAGACAGACAGACAGACAGAAACAAACAGGATCTCATCCAGCAAATTTCCTTCTATTATTGCTGGAGGAGGAGCAGGAAGCTCAGATAATCTGATTATAGGTCTGGAGAATCTGTCATTAATCTTATTCCTGTCAGTGGAAGCTTTCCGCTGACCACTGCCCGTCAGCTCCCCAGCAGCCCGAGCAGGGCAATGGCGTGGAAAGTCTTCGCCAACATCGTGAGCTGTACTACAGGGAAGAGAGGTAGCCTTCAGTATACTGCAGCATAGCTGTGCTATATGGATTACATCAAGTTATTTCATGTCTTAGAGAAAACCTGAAAAAAAGTAAGAGACTCATACATCTTCTCTTCACTGTTCTTCACCCTACAGTTTCTAATACCTCACAACATGGATACTGCTGCCAATGTAAATCCAGATGTATGCACACACAGACCCCCGTCCCCCCCACTCCCCACCCTCCCGAGAGGTAATGGCCACTCAGCTGAGACATACATAAATGGCATGCTTAACCGCACTCAGGCTCATTTCTCTTCTTGTTCATGCTTCCTAACGTCGCCACGTGATCACCTGCCTCTCCGGCAGCACGGCAACACTGTGCGTGATATGTTAAAGGGGCTTTCACGGAGCTATAAACTATACCAGTCATAATATCATGGCCTCATTATATTGAGTTATTGCTTACAGTTCTGCCAGGCACAGAAAAATATGAACATTCACAGTTGAGTGATATGTAGTGAAAGTAAGGGGGGGCAGCTGTTTGATGGGTTCAGGCCAGATGTTCTCCTACATGGCTACGCCCTCATGCATATCATTGTGCCAACACTCAAATAAACATGTGGGTGGGCTGCTTTCTGTTTGAACCCAGGTTGCAGCGATGTTGGTGTAGTTTCTACTTTTCTTCTAAACTCTCTGATATTGTGCGACGATGCAGCATCGGATCCTGGAGATGTTACAGAGCGAGCTGCTTGTGTTTTCTTCAACAGCGTCTTGCGCTTGTGTGGAGAATTTTTGCTCAATAATTCAGCGGCACCTTTATGTATAGTGGCTCATGAAAGAACAGCGGAGAGTATCAATAATTCACCCGCATCTCATGTAAAAATAGTCAACAACTCAAATGTGAGACGTGCATGCTTTAGAAGTACGGTCAGAGCGAGGAGACGGGAGATGGAGGAGTGGGATGGAAACGGACGGATAAGCGAAGCCAGAGGAACGAGGGAACGTCATGTGACTCAAACTGTGTTTCACAGTGGAAGGTCAACGGTCCATATTTCTGGGCCCCGCAGAGATAATATTGATGGATCCCTCTGGGGCCTAATTGGACATAATGAATCATCATTTATCTCTTCAAGTGTAGAAGAAGAAAGCAATAATGAAGAATTTGTGGCTGATGTGAATCTGTGACGGGTGTTAAAAAGAGAAATGGGAACAGGTTCCATCTTGTCTTGAACTTTTAAATTTGATATTTCCATTAAAAATATGTCTTCACGGTTTATTACTGCTCCTGCTGCTGCAGACTGAAATACGCCTGCTCTGTATGAAGCTCCGTTCCCTCTATCTCCTCCTATCTTCATACGGTACCTGTGTTCCAATTTAAGCTCATTGTCCAGCTCCCAATATTTCAAAGGCCAGGGCAACAGCTAGAGAACAGGTAATACTGACTGCTGCCCCCCCCCCCCACTGCAATTTCCTTGCCGTGCCTTTCTCTCAGCTACATGATGGATGGCCTCCCGTTACACCCCCCCCCCCCCCCCCAACCCCACTGGCCTTGCCTGAGGCAATTTCCCTCGTGCTATGGCTGCACTAACACCACACACCCCCAGCAATGAAATCCACAGCCATGATTTGCTTTTGCACTTCATCAGTTTTGTGTACAGTGCATATATTTCCTGAAGGAACACACTGACTGATCAGCCATTAAGCCCCTGTTAACTCTCCTCTTTCATCTCATGTGAAAAAAAAAAAAAAAAAAAAAAAAAAAAAAGGCTCCAGTTTGCACAGATAACGACGGGCAGCCTAAACAGCTGCTTACACATTAAGAGCAAAAGTCTCACTAACACACACACAAAGTTCTTAAAAGGTAATAAAGTGCAACTCTCCTCCATACGATGACAGGAAATCTATAACGTCAGTAACAAGGTGAATATTCAGACCCAGACATCCACACAGTCATTACAGAGAGCAGCACTTTGTCATCATGGCTGCTGTTCGAGCTGCACACTCTCTGCATACAACAGCATTTTTATGCCTTTTCTGTTTTCTGTGCAATGTTTGCACATGGAAAAGGTTTGAAGAGACATGTCTTGTGCAAAAATACTGATGTGCATTTAACTTACAGTCCATGTTTGTTTGTCATCCATGCTGTTTGTGGTGTTAATCATTCTCTCACTGTCAGATAATGTGATGCTCTTACTTTTAGATTAGATTTGAATGTATCGCTGCTTCTGCTAATTAGAGCGAGATCGACGGGCCTGGAGTCAGTCTGCACGTATCACGGCTCTATCTGTGTCATCATGTATGTCAGCTAATACGCAAGTGACAGAGACAGTGTATTAGAGAAATGCCAAACATATGTTTGATGTGGAAAAATAACTGAGGCCTTCATATACAATGATAATGTTAAAAACAAACCGTCAGTTTGGGTTCACAGATCCAATATCAGTGGGCTATGATGCTAATGTGTCCAATTCTTCTTTCATTTGGTCCCCAACAATCTTTAATGTGCCGCTTACGTTCCAGCAGATTTTTTTTTTTTTTACATAATTATAACTAGAAAGCAGCTGCTGTGTGCCAAGAACCGCAATTAGAAAAGATTCAACAAGGCTTTTAATCACTGTTGCACGCTGTCAATCAGCAAGAGACACATCCAAACACAAATAATTCATTCAGCAATTTCTGACTGAGCAAGTTCAATAAGAATATATTCCAAAGGGGAAAGCCTGGCCAATAATAGCCCACTGAACAAATCATTAAATGGCCTGAATTTCTTGCCACACCCATCTCTTCCTCAGCACTTGACAGTCTTTCACCTCTGTCTCCTCAGCAAATAGTTCTGCTCTGGCAGACAGATGCAGATTACAGGCTCGGCTCACTGCTCTGTTTTCTGACCTCCTTGAAATCAATTTCATCAGTGCTATCAAATTTACCAGATTTGCTCCCCCCCCCCCCCCCCCCCCCCATATTTAGAAACGACCATAAGTGTGCATAATAAACACAAACAACCAAAAATCTGAGTGCTAAGTGTTGGCAGAGGAGCAGGTCCATCTTCTCCATCTGACCTTGCGTTTTGGTTCGTAGGTGCTTTTACAGCACACACACATTATATGAAACAAGAGAGATATGCTGAGAAGTTCAGTCACAGATAAAATGTGGACTTCAGGTCTTTGACTTCAGTGGAGATGCAGATGTGAGAGACAAAACACTTTAAAGTCTCTGACAGTGGAATCTCTCTGAAATGTCACTAACTCTGATACAGCCCTTTAAGTCACCAGTTCTGAGGGACAACACAAACAGAGTCCACATCTGTTAGTCGTGAGCGAGAAGCTTTCGGGTTTGATTTCTGAATATGATATGACACAGACCAGATACATACTGCAGCAGCTCAGCCTGGACTAAAGGAGGAAAACATATGAGATCATCAATGGGGTTATCTACAGCCTCTTAACAAGCCTGAACAGGAAGGTCTGGCATCTACCAGACCCCCCACTCCTCAAAAGGAAATTACACTCGACAGAGGTTTGAAGCCTCAAACAAAAAAATTTACACAAAAGCACAAAACATATCCGAAAAGAAGAAGAGCATTCAGGTTTTTTTTTTTTTTGAGTATGAAGAAGAAGAACCTGCCTCCTCTGACGCAGTGATGTTAGGACGACATTTGTTTCCTTCACCAAAAAGCACAGCAACAAAATCTCCTCATCATAATTTACCTTACTTCACAAACAGAGTCCACATCTGTCCAACCGTTTGCTGGTCCTCATGGAGGACAGAGCCCATCACGGCTGCTGATGTACTCTGCTAAAGGCAGAATTTTACCTGGTAGGGCTCCTGCCAGCTCGGGACGCAGCCACACTCAGAGGGCCACAGGTCACAGCTCCCCCCCTTGGCTCTTACTGCCGCCAAGCGGCGGGGGCTCCTGGAGGACGAGCTGTCCAACTGCCAGGCCGCCATCCAACCCCCCTTCCGGGGAAGGGTGGCGCTGCCAGGAACAGATCTGTAATGGTACTGCTGGCACGGGTGATGTTGGTGGTGGTGGTTGCCTGGGTGCTGATGATGCCAGCTGAGGGAACACGGCGTCTCCCCACAGTCCCCGCTTCCGTCCAGGTCCGCAAAACAACTCTGCTGCTTGCTCAGGTAAAGAGTCATGCTGCTGCCACGCAACGCTAACCTCTGCTCACTTCACCCACTTCGTCTTCTGCTTCTTGTTGTTCCTCCTCTGGAGGTTTACTGACACAGCCATCAAACACAAGACGTGGTCCTGCCTGATGTGTGAGTCGCTCACTCCAGCAAAATGAATGATGAATGAACCAACCGGCTGGCTGCTGTAGCTGTACAGGCTACAGAGGGCGCATGTGTGTGACTGTGTGTGTGTGTGTGCGTGTGTGTCAGAGCTTCTGGAGTGGGAGAACGATAAATGAGAGAGAGAGAGAGAGAGAGAGAGAGGAAGGGGAGGGAATAAGAGGGCAGAGAGAGATAGAGAGGGATAGAGGGAGATACTGGATGAGAGTGAAATTGAGCGAGGGGGAGGGAGAGGACTTGGGCTGAGATGGGGGGGGATAGATGAATAAGAGAGAATGATGGGAAGGAGAGACGCAGATAAGAACAGCAGGAGACAGAGAGAGAGAGAGAGGGAGAGAGAGTTGTCTGTGTGTTGGCTGCCAGCCCTCTGTCAATAAATGACTCAACTGGCAGGGCTGCTTGACAGCATCCGCACCTCCAGGCAGAAACAAGCCATGCTGGGTGCTGCTGGGAAGTGGAGGCAACAGGAGTTTGAATCCCTGGACTGCTACTGCAGGAGGTGGGGGGGCTGCGTCTGAGAGGTCAAAGGCAAGAAGCTAAGGAAGTGAAGCATGCTGGTTCCAAGAATCAAAGCTTTGTGACATCAGTCGTGTATTTAAAGCAAATGAAAACATTTGCCATGACAGCTTTGGAAGGAAATCATATGTCAGCTGTTGTTTTATACAGCTTGTAGGGGAATTTAATGCAGCTTTAAAATAGTTCTAAATTACATCATGTTGTATTAGTGGTGGATGAACAACAAAAAAAAAACCAGCTACCACCGGGGCAGGGCTTAAAGCATTAAGGGGCTAATACAGTATCAGCCACCTCCAACCAAACATGTCCAGACTTTATTATTTATGCCACAGATGATACAATAATCCTCTCTCCTTTCTTTCAACAACTTTCTCCAAGGATTCATAAAACACAAGCCACTGATCCTCACATGGATCCAACCCTTCAAATCCCCAATCTCACAGCTGAAGGCCTCACGGTGAAATGAAAGCGCGCGTCGTCAGGCATTAAATTTACCGGACCCATGTTAATTCAATCTGATCGGAAACTGCGCTTCTTGACTCCCACCTCACCGGCTTCCTCGGTCAGATGAGATCAGGCTCACAGGGGCTTTTTATTCACAAGCAAGTGATGCTAAAAAAAACCCATCCAGCTGCTTTCGCATCAACATCATCTGTGATGTGGGAGGAGGAAGTAACCCGTACGCCTCACAGCGGCTGAAACACACAAATGTACCTATACTGCGTTTACTCTGAAATCTCATGTGGAGGTGATCTCACGGTGAAAAGAAAAAAAAAAAAAGAAGAGTGGTTCACCTACGGAGAGATAACCAGTTTTTCTACACCACACAGTAATAACAGACATCACATGGTCTGTTATGTGATGCTTTAGTATGTGTGGGTGTTATCATTACCCATTCCATCTACCAGAGGCGACAGCCACAAAACAGTCAGTGATGGAGAATAATACCTCATCAGAGCTGACTGAGGCAGTGAAACAGCATTCCCTCGTAGGAGAGGGAGCATCAGTGGGCAGCCTGAGTGTGTGTGTGTGTGTGTGTGATATTGTAACAAAAGATGAAGCGTGCGTGGGCAGCGGGGCCATGGCAGGATGGAGGGGGTGGTTAGCTGGTTAGAAAATAAAATGCACAAATCAACAAACATGGACCTCTTAGCTCAGTTGCCATTTCTGACATCCCTTCTTGTTCACGCGTCCGTGTTAGTTTCAGGTTTGCCCACGTGTCTAATTTCATTATGTTGGGAAGTCGTTGCTTTCCTGCTTCTGCTGTGCGCTCACTCACAACACATTCACATGTTGAAACTCACAGGTTGAGTTTCCTCCAAACAACAGTGAAATGTTCTGGGCTGAGAACAGATAATTAGGTTGCACAGGTTTGAGGTTTGCAGGACGTTCGAGCTCCAGGGCAGGCTTGTGGGTCTACCTTCATGTTGTGTTGTGTTTCTATTTACAGTGTGTGGAAAAAATTCATAAATATATTAAATGATTCATTTCTTACATTAACTTATTTGCTTCCATTAGAGCCCACAACATATACACACACACATGCCGGTGTGTAGAGTCGGGCAGGCTTTTAGTGACTCATGCAGAAATCTGTTAGCCTTGTTTACGTTCCTAATCCTCCTGCCTGCGTTGGATTGATGCTATCCGCACGCCTAGGATAAACAGCCTCGCTGTATGTTTTCTCTAAAGGCATCTAATAGGTGGTGTTACAGGAAAACAACACCACAACAAAACAAATGAGTCCTATGATAGTGTCAGATTTGAATCCATGCCTCTCCAAAAGCTGCAGCTCAGAAAGCTGACACGGCAATGTTTCATTTTTCACGGAGCATTGGTCTGGATGCTGTTATATCCCTTCACTGGGACCTCTCACTGACTCAGTGAGTTATGAACTGGACTCACAGGTGCAGTCATCTGACAGAGGCAGCGTTTGTTCGTGGGGAAGCATTACTAGTTCGAAATGCCGTCACATGTATGATCGCTCACACGATCAATTCCTCATTGTGTTTCCAGTTGAAAGGATCACTGCCAGAAAAGACAGCACTGAAGTGATTACCAGCTGCGTGCTGAACTCTGATCTGTCTGAGAAGCTGCTCTCCTCGTTAAATCTTCTTTTCCTGAATTTGTTTTAAGTGGAGTTTTAACTTGGGTTATAGAGCTCGGCCTGGGCCAGGGACTTCATTCTGGATCTCATGTTTTTCCCTGTGTATTTGGTGTGATGAATCCATTCTTTCAAAGCTCTGAATTATATCTCATACCGATGAAATGTGAAGATCACCTGAAAAAACACAGTTTCCTGTCTTAATTTTTTTGTTGTTGTTTAGAAACCAACGTCAAGTAGTAGAAGATCCTAAATGATGTGTTATTTCTAGATATACAATAAGCTTTGGGGGGTATCACTTTACAATCCACTGCAGAGCTGCTATCATGGCACCTGCCACAAATCCTGTCTATTTTTAAATGTTGCAGCGGCAGGTTACTGTTGACTTTTGAACATATCGTTTCTGTAAAATTATTAAAAAAGAAAAACAAAACAACAACAACAACAACAGCAACAGCTCAGCTTTAATAAGTATCACTGATTGCTTCAATCATACAGCGCTGGACTGAGCCATTAGAGGGCGAGAACAGTAATACTTCATAAATATCCCCCTGGTGTTTAACTGAAGGTGTTCCTATGCCACAGCCTTCAGACGCCCACACAGTTCACCATCACTGAGAAACGAGCCCCAGCTCTCTGTGGGTCCTCGCGATAATAGTTTACTCAGCCACCACAGCACTGTGGCAGGAACCAACTAAAATAGTGATAGGATGCGATGCATGCACTAAATAACTCAAACAACCAAGTATACAATGAATATACTGAACATGTGTGCAGTAAACGTGGTCACTGTCGGCGAACCTGAGATCAGACAACAACAGCGGGGTGTTTCCGAAGCCCATCACAGTTAAAGCTCCTGGCTCATGTCAGAGCTGCAGACTGCGTCTGAAAGCAGCTTATGATTTTCACACCAAAGTCTAATAGCAATGCTCACCTCAGTGAAGGCTGCCACAGCCTCACGGCCTTAAATTCTATTTTATTTTCAACATAATGCTACTTGATGTGCTCTCTGTGATAGTTTCATATGTAATATATTCTCCAAGGTATGATGCTCTTACAGTCCAATCAAATGTGTTATGTGTGTGTGCGTGTGTGTTTTTGTGCGCGTATGCAGTCTCATCCAGATACCATTTGACCCTTGACACAAACTCGGGATGAGCTAATCACAATCCGACAGGTCGTTTAGCGTGTCGGTGCCACTTGATTGAACAGCTCTCAGCCACTCAGGTCTCTGTCGCTGAGGAGCACAGTCTCCACTGTAAGGAGGAGCAGAGCTCACAGTGGGAGAATTGAACTGCGTTAATGGGCTGTTTCCCCTCCTGTGCCATCGACGTGTAGCGTGTTCGTCATCATAGAGGGGAGGTTACAGGACATTTACACATGCGTGGTTAACCAGTTTGGGCCAATTAAGACTTGAGATTAACCAACTGGCCGCATTCACAAGAAAATGGAAATGCAATGATATGAATTCATTTTAACAGGACGTGAGTCTGACACGGAAACAAACAATTCCTCAGCTGCCTATAAACTGAAGGTGCATTACAACTAATTTGCCACATGGGGGCACTCACTGCTCAGCTTCAAGATGCAGTGGCTTACTAACCAGCAGCTTTTCACTTGTATCCTTCAGGAAACCGCTCTCTTCACAAACCAGTCCCACGATAATGTGTTATACTAAGGAGGGGAGGAGAGGAGCCACAGCACCTGCCAATGCTGTTCTTCTTTCTCTTTGTGGTAATCCACCCTGTTTGTTCTGCGAGCAGGCATGTTCCACTCATTCGTCATTGCCTGATGGCCTGTAAGCATGTCCAGCTTTTTTAGCAAACACTGAAAACAAATCAAACTGTATTTCTGGAAACATTCTGAACAAAACATTTTAGAACAAAAAAAAACAAAAACAAAAACCTGATGGACAGGCCATCTGGAGCGCTGAGAGCTGTCCCTGTGAGCCAGTCAACCTGGGGCAGAGCAGCAAAAAGCCCCAAAATTAGCCCCACGTTGCCTATCCTGGATCAGACTGGTCTTCTGACTGCATGCAGGTGTGTGAGGCTAAGTTACACGCCCCTCCCTCCCCCACAGGTCTACGTAGGCAGAGCGTGCCTTTGATTCGGAGAGCTGACGATCACAGACGGACTGTACTGGCCGTTTATTCAGAGTGAGTCAACTTAACAAACTGACACTGTGCTACATGCAGCATGTTGGAGACACCAGTTACCAGGTGCACATGCATCAGCAAGCTAGAGGGTAAATGTGGCTGAGACTTTCTATGATCTCCAAGTTCCCAAGAAGAAGGCACTGTGACATAAACGCCATCGTACCCTCCCCTCCCTTTAATAAACGAGGGCGCACATTATGCCTGTGCCCAACCTGCTTGAGTGTTTACATCCAGCTGAGATGAATCAAAGAATGATGGATTATATCTCATGTTAGGATGTGAAGCTGGAACTGACACCGCAGCGTCTCATAAATCAAAATTTGGGGACAGAGCAGTCCCAAAGGCATAAAACTGAAAAACCTTTGATATGGCAGCTCCAGACTTTCACAAAACTGTCACTGGCTGACATTTAACCCTCTAACTCCCATGTAAGTGAGTAAAGGAGTGCTGATGGCAGTCACCAGTGTAGTACTGCTGATGGTTTTCATTCACAGTCTCTTCTGGAAGGTTCGTTCATTTCTGCTCTTTCTTCATTTGTCTCATTCGTCATCACTCTTTCAAACTCTGCTGCTGTTTAAACACTTGTATGTGGCCTTGGAGTTGATTCTGACATCTTCCAGCTTCCTACATGTACAGTTTACTAATAGAAAAGTGATTTGAATCAGAGTTACAGGCAGTACAGTCTGTCAGACAGAGCTAGAACACTGTGATAAGGCTGCTTGATTGCTTAATAAAGACTGCTGCTGCACAGTCGAGCACATAACAGTCACTATCTAACATTAATGACACAATCACTAAACCTCTGAGAGTTGTTCCGGTGCTTTCTAGACCAGTGACATTCGTTATGAAAATGCTTTCTGATGCAAATACAACACCTCCTGCAGCTCCTTCACAATAAAAGCCTTGCAGCAGACATAAAATAGGGTTTTAATCCAGGACAGAAGTTGTTAAATTGACATTTAGACTCATGACGTTTCTGCTGCAAATGTTCAGCTAAACCACTGGTTAGATATAATATATAATAATCTTTTAAAATGTCATCTCAAAACCACCTACAATTCTTTAAATAATTCCATATTCCCATATTTCTGAACGTCAGTAAATTTCCCACACTGACCAATTTTACTTTTTTGCACACAGGTTGTTTACACAAAGTAGCGGAGAGCTAATAGCACCTATCTGGATCGCAGCTTAGTGCCGTTTCAAGCATGCAAACAGTGAAGGTGACCAGTGTGACCAGTGCTGGACTGCGTAAAATATCCCTCCCAGGCTGAACATTTTCACACTCACTACTGCCAACATCCAGGCTGAGCCGGGAACAGCACCACGCAAACACCAACAATGAAGACCCGAGGCAACTTGTTTACACGGACAATTGATATTAGTTTCAGAAAGGAGGATATCAACCACTGTGAAGGTAATGCTATAAATATGAATGAAGAGAAATGTGTAACTTTCGGATTACTTTAAGACGCCTTGACATTTGTCCTCACAGACAAAGCAACTTATGTAAACTGTCCACTTACAGACAGAAAACTGCTCCACACTGTCTGCCTTCCCAGCTCTCATCTGCAACATTAGAGTAACCTTTGACCTCTCATTTGAACATCACGCAAATCTCATCACTAAAAAACAACCCAACTCATCTCTGCCCATCCCTGTCCTCTGCTGCAGCACGCCTTCATTAAGTCCACTCTCCGCTGCTGCACATGTATTCTTTATGGAATCCTATCATCCACAGTGTGGTTTATACTGACATGTGAAGTCTCCCATACTACTATTACTATTATATCCATCCATTCACTTCTATTCCACAGATATGCAGTATTAAGCTAAATTTATCAATTATCCTGCAACTAAATACAAATATAACGACTATTAAAACAAATCATTTCTTACTGTAAGTTCCATTAATCATAATAATGTGTTGCCATGATGAACACCAGTTTTCATGAACTCCATCCTCACACCCAGTCATATCCAAACACTTTCAACCAACAGAGCAGCCAAAGGACTAAACTCACCGTCCTCTCAGCATAAACCCATCACCTGCTGAAACATCTCCATCTATAAGGAAGCATTTACTGCACGCTGGGGGACACGACACAGTCAATTATGAAGTGAGGGGAAAAAAATGACTATGAAACATATTCCCTTATTCTCCCTCTGCACCACTCTTTGCACCTACATGAGCTCTACAGCAGTTTAAACCCCAGCCTCCAGTACAGAGCCGGAGATAGTGAACACATTAAAACATGAGCATTTTTTATCACATTATTAATAGCACAACCCAGACAGAGAGAGCAGGGGAAATAAACTTAGTGGAAACCTAAAAAAAAAAAAAAAAAGCCAGTAACCAGCCAGCTCCTCCATTAACTGATACAAGGGAAGTCTAATAGGAAATATCTTCTGTTTAATGAATTCCATAAATTTCAGGAAGGTGTTGGACAGAAAGAAGCTTTTCTAATTACACGGCATGTAAGAAATGTAAAAAAGCTGTAAAATCACAGGAGCAGCAGATGGCTTCATGATTGTTGCACATGTGGACGGTCTCTCAGGGTGTTTGAACTTACACTGGCTCATTCATTAAGGAGTTTAACTTTCCACACAGCTTGCCCTTTAAGTGTTAAACAGTTAAACAGAGATGCAAGAAGTAAAACTTGTGTATTGCTATGTCACAGATACACTGTTGGCCAGTCTGTGATATTAATTAGCTAAAGGGCTTGAAAGAAAGTTGCCATAAAAACTTGAAATCTAAAAATGTGTAATGAAGACCTTCCAACACAGGGATGTCCATCAGTCTCCAAGCTTTCTAACCTCATCCTCAGCGCCAAGGTGTCTCTTCTTCAGCTTCTCCGTCAGGGTCTGTTTCCACTTGCAGACAGTAACTAGCGAGGGCCATTTCACAGGGCTCAGATTCAGATTGAGACCCATACTCAGGCTCCCCAGGTCTGGGGCCCAACCTCGCAGGACCTCCATGGACAGCCTCTTCTTGAGGGTCCCCAGGCCCTCGGAGCGTGGAGGGGGCAGGAGGTTCGGGACGCTTCCTCCGTGGAGAGCGTAGCCCAGGGATGAGTTGCTTATCATGCTGTCCCACCGCCGCTTCCCCACGAAGCTCATGATGAACGTTTGTACATCCAAATAACACCCTGACGGACAGAGGTCGGCGAGCAGGTCACACAGCCTCTACAAACAGGGCGCTGCGTTTGAGAAGAAATATCCCAGTGAAGGAAAAAAGCTCAGTACTTTCCCACAGCATCTTCAACAATTCAATCCATGAATCAGCTGCTTATACTGTTTTCAAAATCAGCTTCTCATCCATTTCCTGGGGTTTGTCTGGATCAGAGGCCCTGTGCTGGACACATCTGTCCTCTATACTGCTGTGTTCTGGTGACACACAGTGAATTCTAGAACAATAGGACGTAGTGGAGCTGTTGAGGACAGATGGGTGATAACGCTCTGGGGGGGTGTAAGCCGGGGGGGGTACACTTGCGACACATACTCAATATATCTGATTGGGTGAGAGCAGCAGCGGCTGGGCCACAGACGTGGATCCGATTGGATTAGGCAGGGAAGAGTGCTGGGTGCTGGAGCCCACTGATATAACTCACATGGAGGCATAATTAATGCCTGAGGGAAGTCAGCTCTGTCAGGAAGCCAAAACTAGATTAGAGACAGATCAATGGAGAGCGTCAGGAAAAGAGGTGGAGCAAAAGGGCCCATGACACAAACAAACAACCCAACACCAAACACAGCAGAGTGAGCTCAAAAACAGCAAATGGAAACAATAACTTAGTCACTGCAGTGGGAGGTAAATCAAATACCGTGCTGAACGCTGGTTTACGGCTAATTGAAAATTCGGAGAATAGAGCTGCTTTAAGCTTTTGTCTCAATTTTTTGTGGAGTGGAGCAATCAGCAAGAGGAGGTCCAGCCAGAAAGGAGAGAGATAAGCAGCATCTTCGTCTACCTGTCTGTCTCCTCCCGTTCTTTCTTCTCTCACTTTGTGTTCTGTCTCTTTCATTTGCTCGTTTGTCAGTGACCTTTTCTCTCTATTACCAGCCCACGCCCACCCACCGTTTTCTCCCCGCCCGTCTTCCAGTGGATCAGGCCGCAGGAGGACGTGTGTGGACGCCGGAACAGCTCAGGCCTCGGGCCCAGGCTGCCTCGAAGCTGCGACGCTCTCTGCTTCAGCGCTGCCTGATGGCTGCAGGATTAAGATTCGCCTGGCGTGACACTGATAACAACTTGCAGGTACACGTAAAACAAGGCAGAGGGTAAAGCAGAATGTGAAAACTGTGCTCGGCTCGCAGCAGACGTGTTGGACAAGCTTTAAAGAATATAAGAAAGAGTAAAACAGACAACCTCGTCACACACTGCCATGTTTCTATATCACTCAGTTCTCCGGATGCTTGACAGTGGCCCTCTCAGAAACCCACTCAGCTATCATGCTACGGGAGCGCACACCCATTATCGAAAGGAGCAGGTTCCCACGCAGCAAATGGCTGCTTTGACTCTGGGACGTAGTGAGAGTAACAACCACAAGGGAGTAAAAGAGAAGCAGGCAGAATGTAAATCCACGAGAATGGAAGAGGAACAGGGTAGTTGATGGGTTTGAGCGAGCTGTAGAGACAGAGATGTCACTCAGATGATGCTGACGCTGAATCCTATTCAAACATGACTCAAACCGTTCGTACTGAGACGTAGCTGCACCAGATCGCACTTGAAGCCAGGCTTGGCTTTGCCACAGTGACCTCAGCAGTGTGTTCACACACAAGCCTTTCCCGGCAGATCACTAACACTTCCTGCTCAAAGAACAAGCACACTGTATGAGTGTGTGGATACAGCAGCACTCTGCTGCCTTTAACTCCTCTCCCTCTCCTCATCCATCTAATGACGTATCATATTCTGCCTCCAAGTGCCCATCATACATTATGACTTTTGATTTTTTTTTTTTGCTGCTCTCAGGACATCCTGAGAACATAATTCATATATTAAATGTTGTGTTACATCTCTGCAACGCCAGTATTATACAAAACCCTCCCCTGTCATTTGTATGTACAGTTTTGTTTGCTTATTCACGTGGGCTCAGTTTGTAATTATGATATCTCTGACAGCAGACAGCCACTCAGCAGCTGTGGGGGTTGCTGTGATCCCGGCTAAGTCCTTTGAAATAAAGCACAGTTCACTGTGGACAGCTGTAGAGACAGATTAATTTGGGGTGTTTGGAGAGCAAGCTACCATTTGAAGTGGAGAGCCAGGTAGCCCTGAATGGTTCTCTGTGACAGAATGACAGAGAGGAAGGAAAAGACCGTAGTGCTCATATATTATGAACAGATATCAAGGCACTGTGCATATACAGCTGTCCAGGGACGGCACAGAGATAAAACTGTTCAGCAACAGACAATTGTTTATTTCACAAAAGTTTTTTTTACGATGATTTTTTTGGGGCATTTTTGCCTTTATTGGACAGATCACGCCACAGAGAGACGAACAGGAAACAAGCATCTACACAGGTCCCCCAGGGTAGAATCGAACCAGGCCAGGTAAAGCCTCCGCTGTGGAGCACAGGCAGCTCAAACCACAGCACAATTTTTAGATGTGATAGTTCAGGATGGATATTTTAATGTATCACACATAACAGACTGAACAAACACACCTGGCCTGGGTAATAACAGGTGAACAAGTAGATATAATAAAAGCTTATTACTGGAAGTCTATCAGCTGAAGCTGAAGAAATAACCTTAATAAATTAGACTGAATCACATCAGCCGACCAGTCTGTGGTTATTTATTCTTCACCTCCTCTCCAGTTTTGTTCCTGAAAACAGCCTGTGGCTCAGACAGTGCCTGTAATGTGATTTTAAACAGGATTCAAAAACAGCTAACATCATACTATATAACCTGATCATGTCATCCTTTGCTTCATGTCAGCCGGTGACTCATTGCCTCCCTCACTCGCACTGCTTTGCTCGTCTCCCTGACCAAAATACAACCTGATCTCTGTGGTACAGTTTTAGATACAGGCCTTCAATTCTCTTCTTTTTGCCATTGTGTTTCCCTTTTATTACCAAAAATACTAGCACCACATAACAAATGTGTACTGAATTTTTTATTTATTTTTTTCCCAACTGAGCCTCTCTGGGAGACTGCAGGCTGATAGCATGTCCAGAGACGCTGCAGATAATAACTAGAAAATCTAGAAAATCACTCAGAAAGCCTGCGCGTACATCTTGCTGTACAATACCTCTACTTACGACCCACCTACTTAGGCCTCTGTGTACTATTAAAGCTTTGCTCAAATTATTTCAAAGAACCATTTGTGAGAGAAACTTTCAAATGACCAACTTTCTGTACTGCAGAAAATGTAATACAAAAGTAAAAGTCCGCAGAGGAAATAAGGATCTTTAAATCATTCACAGGGAGAGGAAATTAAAGCGGCTCTTTCAGCGAGGAGTTGACACCATGGGTAAATTTAGATGTGGCGTGGATAGCGCAGATCCAATAATTGAAAATAGTTCTTTTCCAATTTGATTTCAAAGCACCGCCGCGCCGCCTTGTTCTGCTACACGTGAGGCGTCTGTTTTAATCAAAACAGAATAATAAGGAGGGTGTGTGTGTGTGTGTGGAGGGGAGGGGGTGGGGTGCGGGGTATCATTTGTCCTGGGAAAGGAAAGGTAGAGGAAGAAGATATTCGCTGATACAGAGCTGTGCAGCACGAAACAACATCCAACTTTACTGATACTGAAAATGACTTGAACAGCAGCTTGCTTTGGTCTTATCTTCTGTTTCATTCAATAGCTTGAGCTTGAACTCAGTAGCAGGGCTTTAGATCAATATGTGTTTTTCTGACTCTCTGAGTTATTGGACAGAAACACGTCTGTCTTCTTCCAGCAGCTTTGCCGAACAGCTGTTGGAAAGGCACTGCAAAGACAGCACGTCAGTTACCTTACTTTACAGAACTGAGACAAACCTAACTGAATTCTTCACAGCTCAAAAAACATTCATGTGCCGTGTGTATGGGCGTGAAATCCTCGAGTCTGCCCGATGAACAGAGAAATCTGCCGCTTTAAAATACCACACGCGACACACAGCTCCAATTAGTCGCTTCCCAGCTGAGCTGAGGAAAGTCTACTCTCCTGTGCCTTTGCCAGTGCTTTACGCATGACTACATACACACACATGGGCTACAAGTGCTGTATACACACACTCACATGCACACCCCGCCCCCCCACAGCTTCATCACCCTTGTGCCACCACAGGCCAACCAGCAGGTCATTTATTAAAGAGTGTCATGTAGACTGGGTCAGGCGGGTCCACATTCTGCACCTCCATGTTTCTGTGAGCACGCTCATAAATTCTTACACCGCCATTATTTATCTTTAACAAATGAATATAAACCTATACACCATTATGTTTCTTTAAAAAAAGAATATAATTGCACTGACACCATTGTATGATGATGTAAATCAAGACGTTAAATAGAACAAGTTACAGGTAGAGAACACTTTAAATTTAATATGAATTCTGCCTCTTCTGCATCTATTAGCAGTCAAAGCATTAATGTGTACAGCAGTTCTATCCTATTTATGCATCATTGGTATAAGGTAGTCCTCTACTGCTTGCAAGTGCTTCATCGCAATGCATTATGTCCATTACTGGCTCCCTCCACCCCTCACCTTGGGCTTTTAGGTAAAATACAAGCACTCTACTGCAGCACTCTTTTAGCCTCTGCCACATCCCTTACAAACAACACACACAAACATTTGTTGCTAAGCAGCTCGCTGCTTTTTTTAATTTTTTTTATTTGGTTCATGTGAATGTGGCCTTGGCACACACTCTGCAGGGGGGTCACCGATTACGTACGTAGCTGGAGTATTGATGCAGCAATTATGGGTGAGCCAGTCTACGGTGGAAGTTGTAAGCATCACACGTGATGACAAAAGCGGGATGAGCTGAGCGCGTCAAAGTGCGACAGAAGACGAAAGGGAAGGAACCTGATGTGCACCCACCCTGCCCCC
This sequence comes from Toxotes jaculatrix, assembly GCF_017976425.1. Classification (NCBI taxonomy): domain Eukaryota; kingdom Metazoa; phylum Chordata; class Actinopteri; family Toxotidae; genus Toxotes; species Toxotes jaculatrix. Next base: position 3,083,081 of record NC_054405.1, on the reverse strand, counting down.
CCCCCCCCCAGATGGTATAAAGGTCACAAAATGGGCTTTTAGCCAGAACGATTTCTCATTTCACTGAAAAACAACAGATGGGTAGTGAGTGAGAAAACTTGTCCATTGATGCTGAACTATTCCTGCTGAGGTGCCACTGAGCCAAGACAGAGATACTCCATGATTTAAACACTGTAATTTTGCTGTTCAGTACCCACAGGCTGAATATGGAAGAAAGCTTCCATATTATATCATTATTTTATTGTTTTAACCTGGTGACCCCATCATCTCTCATTTCTTTCTTAACCAGGATTGTAAACCTCCCTTCTTCTCGACACTGAAAATGGTGCTGTCATAACATCCACCACCTGTTGATACCTGAATCCTAGTGGATGAGTGCCATGGAGCTCAGTATATCTGAGGGTAAAATTCAATTAAGTTCAAAGCTGGTGACAAACCCTGGTCTGGACTGTGACCTTACTTTCCTATGTCTGGTTGGAAAGTGGTTGGAGCTGAGTTAACATTTTAAAATTAGTTAAATCTGTAAAGGGTTCATCCACTTGGGAGCATGAATGTGCCCAGAAAATGTCATGGCAATTTGCCCTTTACATTATGGGACAGCTTCTGTGCAATGTTGACATCTTGCCCAGAGGCTGGTGCTGGATGAAAGAACAGGGAGCATCCAAAATGTTAAAGCTTTATCCTCTGGGGAGTCTGAACATGCTCAGTAAATTTCCTTTGATCTGAATAGTTCTTGTAGGCAACTGGAAAATTCAACCTGACAGTGGCACATGAGGAACAAATTTCAAATTTGGTAATTAAAAAAAAAAAAATGTTGTTGTCATGAGGGCAAATGTTGATGGCGCTAAATGGAAGGTCCAGGACTGAGCTAAATATCTACGGTAAACTTCAGAAGTATTTGCAGCCCCTGGGAAATACACATTTCGTTCACTCTTTTGAAGATGAGTTTAAGCAGCAGCATCATGAAAAAAAAAACAAAATTACAAAAGAGTATCCATAGGCAACAGAGAAAATCTCTCTGCGCTGTCAGCATAGTAAACTTGCAGTCAGGTTCATCGATCAGATGACTCCAGCGGGAGATTTTTGCTTGTGCCTGCAGTGCCAAAACTTAGTGGTGGTGCTGAAGGCAGATGACCCCCCCCCCCCCCCAAAAAAAAAAGATGTTGGTGAAGAAAAGCGGTGCTCAGGGACAGAGTGACTGAGACACACAAATCTGCTGTTGCTTAATAAGCTGAGATTTGAGATTGAGTGCTCATCAGAGGTCCTCATGCACAGGCAGAGTGAAAACACAAGATCTGGATTTCCAGGGAACAGGGTCCCTCACTGATTAATCTGACTCTCAAACAAGACACAAAGGACGCAACTGAGCAAAGTCAACTCATTTACCCCAGAAGTCAAATCACTAACGCACATCTGCAACATTATTAATCAACAGGTGAACTTTAGCAGCACTGCCTGCTGCAGTCCTTCCTAAATCACACATCTTGACTGTAAAGAGCTCAACCTTTCATGCAAATGACAAAGGGTTAGTGTCAGGGAAGATGAGCTCAGCAGTGTATTTCACACAGATCTGCCATGAAATTACATTCTCTCCCTTTTTTTGTCAGCCCAAAGTAAATCAGAACCTACCTTGTCTTTCAGCATTTTAGCTTTCCGGCTGTTCTGTACAAGTCGTCTCCCTAGCTTCTTGGCATACCAAATAGAGGCAAACATAGCGACAGGTGAAATGATAATGTTCTCTGGTCTGTGGTGACAGCCCGAAACGGCTCTAGCTGCTGCCCATCTGGACTGAGTGGTCCTTAATAGCGGTGTATAGCGCACAGGCGAGAGCAAAAAAAAAAAAAAAAAGAGAGGGAGGGAGAAAAGACAGGATGATGCTGAGGGAGGGAGGGAGGGAGGGAGAGCGTCTGCACAGCAAAGTCAGGTCTCCGTCAGCCATAAAAGCAACGGGAGGGAGGGGGAAAGAGAGAGAGAGACGGAGGGAGAGAGAGGCTGAGGAGGAGAAGGAGGGGAGGGACCAACGCTTTCCACGTGGAAACAGCATCTTGAGCACCAATTGAAACCTGCTAAGAGGTTGCTGGCAGCTCCCACTTTCCAGAGGTGGGGGTGGAAGGGAATGGGTGATGCTCTGCTCTCACAATACCTACGCCAACATCACTCGTCATCATAAAGCCAATCAGAGGGAGCACAGAACAAAAACTTACTGAAACATCACTTTTTTTTTTTAACCATAAATGAAGATGTTTTTTCACTGATGAAAATATCTTTTTAAAGTTAGCAAACCCCACCGTTCAATATGTTTCCATTGCTTCATTATCTCCATACAGCAGTTTTCACTGTTACTGGCATAGCTCAACCTTCCCTCATGGAATCAAACTGCATATTTTCTTGCACAATGGATTCACAGCAGACAAAGCAGGAACATTCTGAACACTATGTGAGTGACAACAGCTGGTGCACGCACGAACTTCGTGAGCTGAATACAAAACTGTTAAATGTCTAGTCTTTTATATCAAAATGCGAGATGATGACTTTGAGTTTGTTTGGCTGCACTGTAAACAGATGCATCAGCTGCTCTTCTTCTGTTGGATTTCCTATGGTGTGTCTACACAGAAAGCGTTTCAGCCATGTTTTTGAGTCGTCCGTCTCTTTGATTGTACAGATATTTTTAATCCAGCTGACCCACAGCTCAGTACTGTGCCTGTATTTACCTGTACCTGTATGTGAACCCTCAACTTACAACTATAAATCAAGCTTAAGGCTTTTGGGCATAGATGATACAGTAATACAGTAACAGGTGTGGAGATAAAGGATCTCTACACTGCACATGATCACACGTTAAAGATGTGTTTCATTAATGTGCCAGGTGCTGACATCATACCTCATCACGAGCTACAGTAACACTGCTGTCCCATGCATCGCCCTCCTCCTCGGCTCCCTCATCTATCAACTCTGAGCCCAGACGTTCTACATTTCACTCCTGGGCTTACATTCAAGCCTCTCTAATCAATTGGTCGACTCACTTGGCATCCAAATAATTCTGCAACAGAACCACGAGGAGGACAGAAAGAGGCCCGTTCCTCCCACTTTAGAGTGTGTGTGTGTGTTGACAGCGTATTCCGGACCAACCTCCTATAATAACACGGCTGCCCTTCTATCACTAAAGAGAGGGAGCGCCGCAGGCTAATTGCCAGGAAAGATGACACCACACAGCTGAACAATGATAAACTACAGGGTGGGGAGGATGACGTGGCTGTGTTTTTCTCTCTGGAAGAGCTTCAGCTCATCCTGTCCTGCTTCAGAATAGATGGTTGAAATCTACGACATTTTACAGTCCACATATCTTTTGCCTGTCTTTCACTCCTCTGTTCAAACCTCACAGTACAGCTCAGCTGGATACTAAAGTGTATTTAGCTGAGCAGCTAGCACGACAACCATTGTCTTGTTTTGAAAGACAATGGTCAATCGGATGGTTGGTGTTAGCAGCAGTTACCAGCACCTGTCTCAGCTTTGTTCTACCTGCAACAGGATGCACACAACTAAAGCATGTTATTGTTCCTCTGCATGAATGCAGGTGGGGTTTACAAGAAAAACCAAGGCCTGGATTCAATTATAATTGGGAGAAATTAAAGTGGCTGTGAGAAAATTCAAACTTTTATGTCACTGAAAGAACAAACCTACGTTTACACATGAATTGCGTGAGCGTCAACACTACATTCCTCGAAGTTGTCATGGGGGCAGTACTTGCTTTTTGTTGTATCCACCATCTTCCAGACTTTTTGATAAGACACATTTTATCAAAAAAAAAAAAAAAAAACATGGTATTTTTGCCATGCTAATGATCTTTTGATGAATGGTAATTTCAGCCTTCAGTGGATTCTGTATGTTGGAGGATCTAAGGGCAGCTTTTCAATCAGTGCTAATTATTAAAAATGTAAAATGAGGCTGATACCTTTAGAACCTGCTGTGGAAAGGTTGTTATATTTGACATTTACCTGATGTTTTAGGCAGCGTTAGTGATTACATTTCCTCTGCTTCATTGATTATTTATGATTTTTCGCAAAGCCCAGGTTTGGGACTGATTTTGAACTTTTTCATTGTTTTGCAGATGACACTCAGTTATTCATGTCAGTCAGCAGGATGGTCTAGTATCTGCTCCACTCCCGGTCATCCTGAGGAATAAAAGAATTGAAGAAGAGCACATTTTTTGATAATTTTTATCATCTAAATTCCACCTTAAATAATATATTATGATACTTGTGAGTCTACAAATGTGTACTTATTGTGAAACATGTATCAGTCCGTGTAGCAGGAAAGGGGAAACATAAAAAGTTGGGATCAGAGAATATCAAAGGGAACGTGTGCATTCCTTTATATTTCCATCTGGTCTAGTGTTGCATTTCTTGTGTCTGCTACTTAAAGCTTGGAGTGTCAAGGTTGGGTTAGTCCACAGCGGCTGGAGCTTCGCTAACTGTGGAGGACTGTGATAGGCTTGTCAAGCAGGGGCTGGAAGAGGCTTTGGCCATCTGGAGTGAAGGGTCCCGGTGTCCCCCAGGGTCGAACTCAAGTTGTGTTCGTGTGCAAGAGGATACACAGCTCGCTGCCTGTGTGTGTGTGCATGCGTGTAAATGAGTCTGTGTGTACGAGAGAAAAGTCTGCAAGGAGGAAATAAGAAGACAGCGGGGACGAGGCTGAGCTCGTCATGGCACCCTTGGCCTTGTGAAGGAGGTCAGCTGCATTTGCATTTTACTCTGTTTCCAAAACCATTTACAAGAGCATATTTCCAGGGAGGTAAGTAACGACGAGAGACTGTGTTTAGAGGAAAACTGAGAATTGAGATGTGATATTTTTTATATATTATCTGGGTTTTAGATCATTAAAACCGTCGCAGAGATGCATTTAAAACAACACAAAAAAATAAAAATACAATTCCAATAGAAAGCTATAAACTGTATTAGCAATGGCTGCAATTCACAATGCACAGTTATTAATGCAGATAGTGTTACAGTATATGAGAGCGGTATCTATAAGTGTGATTCTGACAAAGGTGAATTAAGGTACTATGCTCATAAAAGGACATCCTCCCATATGCATGTCCTTCCATCACAGCTAACACTTCCTCTTTTTCTTTTGAATCGACTGTTGCTGTGTATTCTGGGCAACTACTACACTTCTACTCTGAGCTCTGGGAATGTTAGAGCTGAAATATTCAAAGTGAGAAATAACTGAGAAGTCTTCCGACACAGGTACGACAAAGGGAATTTATGTTTATAAGAGTGGCTTAATGCTACTTTCCCCATAATGAAGCGGTGCATTCATAATGGAAGCAGAAATACATTAATCTTACACAAAATAAAGTTGTTTGTTCATTGTCAAAACCTCATACTGTGAAAGCAATGTTGTGTCACCACAGGGTAACACACCACAAAAGAAATGTATACAACCAACCTGAAACTTCACCACAAAATACAAATACAGCAATGTTATAAAGGCCATGCAAACAAACAAGCTGCCCGAACATCCTTAATGAAAACCTTTAAGCCTGAGTGGAGCTGAGTGGAGCTCTTCTCTCCTGCACAGCAACTTCATCTCCCAGCACCACTTCTATCTCCTCTGCTTATCTTATATTTTACTACTACTTTTCTTTGTATTTTTGTTAACTAAGATGCTTTTGTTAATACTTTCCTTAAGAATTGAAAGAGAAAACCATATTGTGTTATTTTGTTTATTATTTCTAACTTATTTTAGCCAGAATCCTGCGGCCTGAACAAAAGGCAGTAAGTGAATGTAGGGAGGGTTAGCGTGTACTGGAACAGCACCACTACCACTCAAACAGCCAATCGATGGAAACATTTATCAAATATTTCAACCAGAAGTACTCGGTATACTGTAAATTGTATCTCTACTCCAAGCAGATTGATAAGCAAATTGCAAAATGTGCATATGAGTAAGTAGCTGCTATACACACTAGAGAGTCAGAGAACAAACACACACACACACACACAGTTAAACTTTCAGCACTGCACACTGCCCCAGATTGACATATCGAGCTGAGCCATTGACCTTGACTTGCAGAGTGATGTGGCATAGGCCAGCACACATTAAAACACAGACACACAAACACAAATAGATACACAGGTCAATAACTACCAAATACGAATACATAAGTATTCTTATGCTATGGCACAGTACCACAGGATTATACTCATTATTCTGCAACTGTTTCCTAAAACGTAAACCAACAGAATCTCTGTCAGAACCACCTGAAGGTTGGAGAAGACAATACCAGCAATTTAACACTGAGGCATGGAGAACATGATAAAAATGGTGTCTGTGTGTATACAAACATGGAGATGGCATTTTTCCCCCCAGGGGGTTACTTCAGCTGGCATTAATTATCATATATCAAAAAGAGATCTGCAGCAGTGTAGGCTGCAGATCTTATTTCACCAAAAAAAAAAGAAGCTTTTCCTGTTTTGCTTGTATTGCTCCATTTTTTTCCACTTAATAGTAACATTAGTTTCATGTAAAAGGTTACTGGCTTCCAACACCAACACCAACCCCACTTTGGGGTTCCAGCCAAGAGAGTCCCAAGACCATCAGCTCTACTTAAAGTACTCAAGCTATCCTCTTCTCTTAGTAAAACCCAGTTGTAATAATATGAAATATATCTTCATAGAAGAAGTTAGAAGTGTAACTGAAAATCAAGAGGCTTTACAGAGAATCAACTGAAACTACTGCTACTACTACTACTGACATCACAACCCCCCGTGACCACGGGGGCCTGGTAAACACCCATGTCTTTCAAACTCCATACTTCCTGTATGTACACAGGGTGGTACAGGCTCTCGCCACTGTTTCCACTACCTGATATTCACAGTTATATATGATCTGTAAATTATCTATCTGCACTGTCTTGTTTGCTTGAACCAGGATGATTAGTATTAAAGGTACCGACAATCATCAATCATAAAATCACGGGTTATCCGAGACAACTAGCTTTTACAGAGACAACTCTCAACATCTAAACACTTGGAATAATTCCTGGATAAAATGTGCCGTGTTTGCTTTGACTCCATTAACGTTACTTATGCAGGCTTTACAATGACTCAAAGACATCTCACTCAACTTACTTTATTTAGAAGGCAAATGTGTGTTGGATGCACAAGCTAATCATTTACCGTTAAGTGCTTTTTTTTGGACCAATTTAGAATTCAGCAGAGGCAAGCACTCGTCAAATCTAATGAACAGCCTCATGATGATTTAACTTAGTGTAACAGAAATTTGCACAAGATACTTTAACCAGCAAAAACACAGGCTGAAGATTTTACAGTTCAACATCCAAATTAGAGAGGACATATATTCACTTCTACTGTAATCAAAACGTGTGTGTGAAAATAAAAATAAGTTTACATTGTCATCTCCCCTGTATGAAAATCTCCCTCTCTCAAATGAGTCCAAATGCAGCTGCTCCGACAATGGAAATTCAGACTTTTGAAAGTCTGAATTAATAAATAGGGTCAGCTCACATCCAGCATGTTCCCACATGGTGCTCAGACCCACGCCTTCGGCTACAGTCAAGCTCCATCTCATGATCTGAGAAGGTACGCCAGCACTCCGTAAGTACTGATGGCTGTTTCTGTTTAATGGCTTTCCATTTCCCGTTCGGCTGTTTGAGAGCTGACCTCTTTTAAATGCTGTCCTATTTTATTTATTTATTTATTTTTTAGTAAGATCCTTCTCTTATGACAATATAAAATGAATCGTCTAACACATGTCTTATTTTTTATTCTTTGAGTGTTGTCACCAACTTTAATGCATGCTCACGTTCATCATTCACAGATGGCTTTTCCATCAGCAAAGAAGAAAAAACTATTTTAGGGAAAAATGGTTAAAGTGCAGAAAATTGACCTCTTAGAGAAAACCCACTAAGAGCAAATCAATTTTGGAGGATCCCATAGTGTGTCTGAGTGTAGACAGCAAGCGCCGTATCTTTCACAGAGACGGCAAGATGGGTCTGTGGGGTTATTTGCAGTGCATCATTATGTTCAATCTGGGTTGGATGGGAACTCCTTGTGAACAGACCATCAGCAGGAGAGGTCGGTCACACTTTGCGTGACATTTTGACTCCTTGTGTTTCCTCTCTCCGTTTCTTTTCCTCACTTGTTGGCTTGATGTTTTGAAATGAGCTTTAGTCTGCCAGCAGAAAGAGATATGAGAAAGGCATCGCAGCATCCACAGAGGGTGATGGACCTCACATACGCAATTAGAAAGGCCATCTGTGAATGTGCACTGAAGGAGCTAACACACCAACTATGTTCTACATCACCAGGCACGCCAACTGAAGACCTCGTCCAACAGAAATAAAGCATTAAAACTACTAAAACATTTTAGTTTTAGTTTTAGCATTTTATTAGGAACACTGGTACTTCCTCCCTTTGCTCTCATGGATTCAGCGGATGCTGGAAACCGTCCTCTGAGGTTCTGCTCCATGTTGACATGACTGCATCACATTCATCACACCATTCAAGCTGCCAATCTCCTGTTCTACCACATCTCAAAGGTGTTGTAATGGATTCAGGTCTGGAGACTGGGGAGGCCACTGATGATAACTGCTGGATACTTCCAGCAGTTTTCCTACTGTGAGCAGCCATTAGAAGATGGTGAACTGTGGCCATAAAGGGATGAACATCGTCAGCAGCAATACTCAGACAGACTGTGACGTTCAGACCATGACTGATTGGTATTAAGGCCTAAAGGGATCCATCTGCAGCCTCAGCAGAAATTCAGATCCATCAGACCAGGCTACGTTTTTCTAGTCTTCATCTGTCCAGTTTTGGTGAGTCTGTGTCCACTGCAGCCTCAGATCTCTGTTCTTGGCTGACAGGACTGGAACCTGACATGGTCTCTGCTGTGGGTTAGGGGTTAGTCCATCCTCCTCAAGGTTGGATGTGTTGTTCATCCTGAGAGGCTTTTCTGGTCACCACAGTTGTAAAGAGTGGTTATCTGAGTTAGCGCAGCCTTTCTGTCAGCTCCAACCAGTCTGACCTCTGACCTCTCTCATCAACAAGGTGTTTCCATCCTCAGAGCTACTGCTTCACTGGATGGTTTTAGTTTCTGGCTCTATTCTGAGTTAAACTCTAGAGACTGTTGTGTGTGAAAATCCCAGGAGATCACAAACACTCAAACCAGCTCATCTGACACCAACAACACCAACAATCAAGTCACTGAGATTACATTTTTTCCCCATTCTGATGTTTGATATTAACATTAACTGAAGCTCCTGACCTGTGGATTTTATGTATTGCGAGGCTGCCACATGATTGGCTGATAACTGCATGAATAAGCAGGTGTACGGGTGTTTCTAATAAAGTGCTCAGGGAGTGTAAATGTCTGTAACACTACAACTAAGAAGAATCATTTCAAGCCAAAGAGTGTTTGTGGTTTTTGGAGTTGACTGGAACTTAAACTGTGCTCAGCATTCTTCTGTCCAATGATTACAAAATGTTTTGACGGTTACATTCAAACATTTGGGGTGTTTTTGTCACCATTTCTTGTGTTCAACTATACATATATCTTTTTCTTTTCATATTTTCATCAGAAAACTGCTGCATGCTTCATTTGCATGAGCCCATTTAGTGTGTCTGAAAGGTAAACTGTGAAGTCCACCTGCTCAATATTAGGAACTTCTCTGCTTTTCTTAGCCCCCTAAAAATCTGAGAGATAAGTATGATGACAGTGAACTGACTATGAAAAGTTCCTTGAGGCCTTTGATAGTATTTGATAATAACATCATCTTCTGAGATTCTAGTTTCAGTGTCCCTACAGAAGCAGAGGAGACGTTTTAAGGAATCTCTTTGATGACTGAAGTCTAGACAGTTCCTGTGGCCCAATTAAAGAGACCGAAAAGTGCTGTTTTATCAGCTGTGTAATGAATATTCATGCATTTGCTATGATGAATGGACTTTTCTGTGTAACCTTTAGATGATAATTTAGTTTTAGTGAAGCTTCTTCAGCAAAATCTTGGCCGTCTCAGCCAATGTTTGGGGCCGTAAAACTCTTCTTCTGTGACTGAGATTTTGATTAGCAGGTTTTCTGTTGTCTTAATGGAGAATGCAGTGCCCCTTAATATAACAGGCGCTATAAATGAAGCTGGTGCATTTACAGTGCCAAAAGCACATTTTTATTATCAGGCAATGAAAAAAATATTAAGTAATAAGGTCTGCAATCCTCAGCTAGTGTAAGGTAGAGGTCGTAAACTTGATAGTCCTGCGTCTGAAAGCGAAGGACTTCATGCTATTGGAGATTAAAATAAGCAGCTGGATATCATTATGACTGCTTGTGGTTGAGGTCATTTTGCAAAGAAGTCAAATGTAGGATTAGGTTTTAAGAAAAATATGTTGCTGTTGCTAACCCTGGAGACAACAGTCAATGTTCACATGGTCACAAGAGCTTGTTTATCAGGAAATAAATAAATATGTTATTTATATGTGTAGTTAGTTAAACTGTATTTTGATGCAATGGCAAGCACCTCTGAATATTGACACTGAATTTAGCTGTAACTTTTGTTTTGGTTCTATTTACTTCCTTGTTTTAAACAGAATTTGTTAGCCCTGTTTCTCTTCTTAGTTTATTTTTACCTTTATTTATTTGGAGGACTTGAGGTCCATTTGTTTCTGTAAAAATAAATAACTTTGTTTTACCAAAAGCATCTGGTATGACGTTGCTTCCCTTTCCTTTTCTGAGCTGGGTCGTACGGGTGGTGTTAAGTTCGATGATCTTCAAAACCATCCACGCCCCACCACTCCCACCAACTGCATCAGGCCCTCTGCTGTGTTTTATATAATTTCAAATTAGCTGATATTTTTCATTAGAAGAAACATAGTTTTTGTTATTAATCTTCCTTTAATTAAGTTATGATACAGTTAAAATGTTAAAATCCATGAAAACCTAATCCAGAATATGTCCATTTTCTTCAGTGTGCTGCAGCCTGACACTGAAAATCACATCATTATCTTCTTGAAGCAGGATTGGTGTGTTTACTTCACTCCACTGATGCATGCTGTACATCTTTTAGATGCCATGACATACCATTAAACAATTCAACCAGACATCAGTATCAACACTGACTATACATGTAGTGTCTTTCAAAACATTTACTCCTTTAAATACAGTCAATCCACAAACCAAGAAAACATCTTCCCCACATTATTATATGTGACAGAAGCTGAAGAGCTGTTTTCTTTCTGCTCAGAAAATAATGAACAACATGGCTGCAGAGCATGCCTGAACCTGAAGCTTGCATGGTGCGACCTTGTGTCCTGTTATACCACACAATGGGCCTGGATTTCAGAGTGGCGAGTGAGCCCAGGGCAAATATTTGAATTAAGGTCTGAATCTGTGCTTTTACCATGGTACAGTCCTTTATACAAACCTGAATGTGGGGGCGGTAAAAAAAAAAAAAAGAAAGAAACAGAGATAAAGGCATTTCTCAAAAAAAACCCAACATACACCTTTCTTATCGAGTTTGTGCCAGGAACGGTATTTCAGTGTCACAAACAAGGAATAAATCCATAAAGAAAATCAGGAATATAAAACACAATCTATCTCCCTCATATAAAAAAATGTCATCTATATATTCCCAAAGCCGAAATGCTGCGAAACGGCATCCTTCTGATAGCAGTAATAGATTCAGAGTGATGGAGCCGTAGCCTTATTGTCACAGCATTCTGCCCTCATAATGCTCAGCCAGTTTCAAGGACACTAGTCGCTTATCAATTTGTTTTTGCCCTGGCCCAACAAATGGATTCAGCACCTAGAAGCTGTCTTCTTCCCTCTGCTATGATTTTCAGCTGGGAGGAAAGACATTTCCTGTCATTCTGACAACAAAATAAACCACCCTGTCATTAAAATCCATCTTTATATGCTTCCAAAATCCCCCCCAAAAAATCACGTCAACATGAGTTAGAGCAGCATTCCTTTAAATTTGACATTTGTTTACTGCACTTTTACCACAGTCCACAGAACAGAATGATAGATGCAGCATTCTTCAGTACGGCTGCAAAAGCGTAGACTTTTATAGAGTCACATTAAATTAAAACATTTTACTCATTTCATTGATATCATTTGACTGAGTTAGGTTATATACAAACCCTGAGCCTCGTCTACTGCAGCATTAAAGCACTCTGAACTGCCTTTGATTGAAAGGTGCTATTAAAATAAACCTGACTTGCCTTGTGCACAGAACAGCTGCCCTAAAAAAAAAAATGTGATTCTCAAATGAAAGCCCTCAGCTTTACCAACCATCCACAAAATGCCATCATGAAGTGTATTTTGTGCAGCGCTGACTGAAAACGATTCCCTCGTCCTGGTCCTCGTCATCGCGCTGTTGGTGACACTGTTGTTATCCACGTCCCCCACTCTACCCACAGTGGCTTGAAAAGCCAATCGGAGCCAATCTGAGAGTTTTCACGAGGCAATCAGGGGCCTCCCGTTGTGCGGAGGAGAAGAAAGAGGAGGAATTATGACGACAGGGAGCGGAGCAGAAAAAGCCACCTCTTCCCCATGGGATGAAAGTTAGCACTAAGGAAGTGAGCTGTTGATCTGACCCCTGCTACCCCTCACCAGGCAAAAACCAGTGACTGCAGCTGCAGCCTTCATTACACTGACATTTATGACTCACAAACGTCACCCTGCCTGATTGACAGAAAAGTAACTGCTGCCAAAAAAAAAAAATTCATGTGGTTTTACAAGCTGATATTACCATGGAAAGAGGCTGGAGATCGATAAACAATGCAGTTAAAATCAATAACGTCTACCCTGAGTCACACTCTCCAATCTGTGGAGCTTGATTTGGCCAGCGAAGGAGGGGCTACACTTCCTCAGGTCATAGACTAACTATAATTCTTGCCTCCCTGCTGCCTTCACAATTACACTTGGCTGTATTAAAGCAATTTTTCATTCAAAAGTCCCAAGGCTGAGAGGAAACGAAAAAAAGGCTGAGCACAGAATTTCGTGGTCCTGCACGGACCCGTTCACGACTCCCTCCCTCTCACATTAAGGACAGAGTCAGGTCCTCCTCTACACCACGAGGGAAACCAACCCACCAGGAAATTACACCCAGAGAAAGTCAATAGTTGTCCAAGCAAGATATACATGTATATGTGAGAGAGGGCTGAGGATGAAACAGCACAGCAGAGCTGACACTGTGTATTTTACATTAGTTTCCAAAACAGATTTATCTTCCTGTTTTTCAGGGAATTGTTTAATTGATAAAATGTCAAGAATAATGAAAAATCTGTGTCAGAAGTCACTGAGGCACAAAGCGATGGGTGCTAATAAAATTGCTAATAAAAGTTATAAAGTATTCCATTTTATGATGCTATAAAACTGAGAGAGCAAACAAAAGCAAATTCATGTTTGGGTTTTTTTTGAGCCTGTGTTTGTAGAACTCTGTTAGAACACCAAATGATGGGCCTCATGTTTTCTTTATACTAAAATCTGAGTTAAACACCATTTATAGTTATATAATATTTAATGAATTAAAAAAAAGGGCCATCAGAGATGATGAACAGTACCCATGCTGTAACCTTGTGCCTTAATAGTAACCCTGTCTTTGAATAGAATTGGATTATATAAATCTATTGGATATATGTTTCATTACTCACTGTAAGTGTAGGTTAAATCAGATAACCACATGACCTGGGTACAGAAAACTCTTCAACATATTGTAATACATGATTATATTAATAGAGACAAATTAACACATCACAGTAACACCACAACAAGCACATGGGATTCGGTGGCAAGCAAATGGGTCACAAACACACATGGGGTTATTTAAAAACAAAGTGTGAGTATGACAAAGGAAAAAAAGAAAGAGAAAAGGCCCACAAGAAAGAAGAAAGCCCGCTCCTTCAGGCAATGGACTGAAGACAACACCAAAACAAAAGTCCATGCAACACTGAGGGGACATCATCAATACGCTGGGCAGAGGGGACCCAGGAATGAGGGAAGAGTTCTAAAAAATATATATATAGAGGGGTGGGGGGTCGAGGTTCCCCGGAGGTAAAATAAAAAAAATAAAATAAAATAAAAACTTGCCATGTAGTTTGCTGTGGTCACACTCGGGTATGCAAGATCAAAACGGGTAACCAGTGCAGGCTGCAGGTAAGAAAACGAAAGACAAGATCACTAGCTGGTATACTTGGGGGAAGAGAGAGAGAGGGAGGGAGAGAGAGAGGGAGGGAGAGTGAAGGGAGCCTGTTGCATCAGGATAAAAAAAAAAGCATTAGTAATGGATACCCAGTCACATGTTGAGTGGAAGGAGAAGGGAAATGTGTTCAGATGGGTTAAGATTGGATGAGGATGAGGGAGGTGGGGGGGGGCCTCTTACCCAGTGAGAGATATTCCCTCGACACACTGACTGCACATGTGCAAAATCACAGAGGAGCACTTTGGCTCTGCAGAGACACTCAAACTGATGTCTAAAGCAAAAACAAAAACAAAACAAAAACGAAGAAGAAGAAGAAAACAGCCGTTTTGCTCGTAACTCCACAATGAACAGCTTTCAACACTGAGCTGAAGGACTGACAGCTGCCAACACTCAAACAACTGAGTGACAATCAGCTGCAGAGACAGCACACCTGTCTCCACCTGCTAACTTAGCGATGACATGTGGTATGAATCCACTGGGTTATTACCGACAGTTTTTGCAATGTATGGCAATGGGTCAGATGCCACTGAGCAGACATCACTTTATGACTCACCACAGAGAGAGCTACAGCTCTCAGAGTAAGTTTCTATGGTGTCAAAAGGAAACAGTGGTCAGATTATGCTGGTGCTGTCATGCAGCAGGAGAGGTCCAAAGGTCTCCACTGAATCCAATTCAAGACTGAATTCATTTAACAGACAATGGTTTGTTTTGATTATAATCTAACATTTCCATTAAGAAGAATTATTTTGCTGCATGTATGCAACATCAGATCAGATCTATATGAGGCTATTTTCTTTATGATAATACTATATGAGACATATATTCTGGCCTAACTTGTTTTTGATGTAAACCGCACTGGATGAGAATATGAAATCTACAATAATAATATAAAACCTAACATGAAATCATTCTGCAAACGCTGCTCAGTGTTCTGCCTGTGCTCCTGAGAGGTGAAACACAGAGGTTGAGCAGACAATAAATGGTTTGTGAGGGGATTTCGAACACTGCCCAAAACAAACTGCAGACATGACATAAAACTTCTCTTCACCTCCAACACTGCCCTCTGCTGGATCAAACCTGAGCAGAAACACCACCAACCAACAAACTCCATCTGCCACCTGAACTGCCTCCCTCCATGGATTCAGGTAAAGGCAAGAGACAAGGAAGGATGTGAAGGCAGCAGTTTATCATTTTCTCTTCTAATCATACACAACAAAATACAAACTGACGCCAAGATTACGGCCACCAATCAGTGCTTCCATGGACCTGGGAAACACAATATAGAAGGGAACAGGAAAAGTAGAAAAGAAGGAGGGAACTCTGGAATAACCCAGATCTATCCTGAGCAGAATCCACATACTGCATCAAAAAAGTAAAGTAAAACTGTCCTGAATTCAACCACTGTCTACTCGCCCACTAAAGAAATCACATGTTCTGATTTATCTGGATGTTGTGCATTTCCTCCTGGTTCTCCTTATTGCCAAACCATCCGTTGCAAAGACTACACATAGACAATCGGAGGAGGGAGAGGCCATGTTGGCAGACATTCATGGTGCTGAACTGGGATGAAGGTCAGAGGGTCATGGTTTCTATGGCGGCAAAGAGGTAGTCGTGCTGACCTTGAGAGGAGAGATGTGGGAATGGGACACGTAGCCGTGCACATTCTCGATCTCGGACAGGTTCTTCTCGGACACGTGCACCAGCTCGGGGGAGCGCACCTCGTTAGTGAGCCGTGGGAAGCCCTGGTCCAGAGGCGGAGAGTCATCCTCTTGGTAGTGGTACTGCTGAAAGAGGGAAGGGAGAGAGAGGAAAGGGTGGACACGAGGGAGAAAGAAAAACACGGACAAAGACAAGTAATGAGATTTAAATGCTGATTGGTGTAGTTAATGTATGGAGCTTAAAAATCCCGAATATGAAAATGAATGACAGGCAAAGATGACACAGTTTAGTATGTATAAACCTCAACATGGAAAAATCAAAGAAGCACCAGGTTCACTATGCTACTGTAAGATTTGAATTAAAACCGATGACTATAAGATTTTTTTTTTCTGGAGCTTTGGATAACATGCAAACCTAGTGCTGATTAAAGAACAATATTAATCTAGAGATAACAGAGGTGGTAGTATGAGGTGGCCCAGTGAGCACAGGATGACATCCAGACACAGTGATTTAAGAGGTCAAATTTCCCATTACAGTACATCAGCATGATGAAATCTCCACTGAACATATCATACACATCACATATGATGCCAGGAAATACTGACACAAATGCACATGTGGTTATCTGGTTGATCGGCAGGATGATATTGAATACAATTTGAACCTGCCCACCCCACCCTCTCCTCCCCTCTCTCACCCAAGGAGCGTTCATCAAGGCAGGGTTCATGCAGGGTGGGGGCTGGCCGTTGTGGGGTGATCCCTGTACTGCTGGTGGCCTGTTCTGGAGAGAGCAACAGGACCATATGTGACCACCAAGAGCAAACAGGACAGGTGTGACTTAAGAAATGAAGTCCACAAACCATCAGTCACATCCAAGATCCCAAAGCCTACAACCAAGCACACCCATACACCAGCAAGCACACCAGCAGGAGGCCGAGAGGCTCAGTCAGGTACTGGATTATACAGCACTGTAGGTGTCTGTGATATTCTGCTCTAACACAACAGATGTCAGGACATGCAGGACAGATTTGGGTGATTACAAACTGAAACACACACACACACACACAGTAACACATGAATAGAGACAGCAACAATCATAATATCATCCCATGACATGGTCACATGCTCAGATTAAATTAAACTGATGTGCACCAGATCAGTGATATATAGTGAACCAAAGGATTATTACAGTTAAACTCTTGTGTTATTTTAAGTGAGAGACTAACAGCCTTAAATCTCTACTATGTGGACGTAGAGATGGAGCATTTGACCAGATGATCAAGCTGTACAACAGGAACAGCATGCCTCTCAAGGCCCATCTGTACACACTGAGAATGACTAAACAGTAATTAGAGGACACATCAGACTCAGAGAACGAGGGGTTACGCAAATAGAAGTGATCTTCAAGCGGAGAGAGAGTGGCTATAGCTGCGTCTCTGAGATGCAAATCAATTGTAACGCCCCAGTGATAACAGTTATTTTTGATGATGCCTAAAGGCAGCAACGTAAGGAGATGCATTCTCTCTGGGCCAGTGACATATCAGCTACCAGGGCTGAAAAGAAAAAAATAGAAGCTCATTCTGGAAGTTTGCTGGAGCTGTATTCTCATGCATGAATTATCTACTGTACTGTCCTGTAGGATGTAAGAGAAACAGAAAAGTAAGGCGACAAAGGAGCTTGATTCATATGAAGGACACTCTGTGAGACATATTAGATTTTTTTTTTTCCTTTAAAAACAAACATCAAACTGATCAATAAGGTTTCCCTATTCCAGTACTAAACATTTTCCACCACTGTGGTTCTTGTAGATTATGGACACGTCATGCTATAAGTACACATAGTGTGTGAAAATGTCTGAAGTTGCAAATTTGTAGGAATTTTGCATTAAAAAGTTTGTTCGGATGCCAAGTGTCAAGTCTCAGATGTCACATCTTTGCTAAAAAAAAAAGGACAGACTTTTCTAATTAAGTATGTAAAAAAGGTAAAATGTAAAAACACACACTGACTGAATGAAGGAAAGTGTGTGCAGAAGTGTGTATGCATATATCTTTGTGCTGTGGCTATATTTGGGGGCCTATTAGGACACAGGTAGGAGTTTCATTCAAGCTACTGTGAATCCGCTTCTCAGCGCTTCCTGTAATTACTGCCTTCCAATCAGTAGATGGCAGGAGATGCGTTGCAGTGTTTCAGCCTGACATTGCAGCAGCAATGATGGGCCTATTCTTTCATCGATAAATCCATTCCTACCACCTCTGGCTGTTAACCTACTGACTGCCAGTCTACAAACAACTGATACCAAGTAGGAGACAGCACTTCCCTTGGTTTTTGGGTCTGTTGCAGTGATTTGTGCTAAAGAACTAAAGTCCAATCAGGATTTTAGTTCTGATTAGTTCTGAAAATAAAACATTCTATGAATTGTTACCAACCAAATCAACTGCATTATGTGAGAAAGAGGCAACATACTGAGTGTTTGAACTGGATAACTAAAGCTCAGTTAAAGGTGGAACACCTCACAATACCAGTTTCTTTACAGGCTCTCTAAGATTCATAAGAGGATCATCTACCAGGAAGACTTCCAGGAAAAACTCCTGAGTCCAGGACATGGTCAAAACACTCCCATTCTATTTAACACACGAGACGCAATAAGAACCTGAAAATCATTTCGGGGAACCTTTGACACAGAACGTCTGCGTATGAACAATCCATGCAGAGATGGCATTAAAGCCTTACAGTGTTACAGTTAATCACCCCCCCCCCCCCCAGAAAAATACCAGAAAACAGAATCTCCTTTGTATCAGACTAGAGCAACATCTCTGAAGAGATTAAAAACATCATTAAAAAGAAAACACTGAGAGCTTTCCAAATGTCTGCGTGCCTGAAAAAATGTTGATGAGTCACTGGTTCAGTCTACACATACAGAGGCCATTTAAAAACCAGGGGGCTCTCTCAGGAAATCCATGGTAACTACATATGCAGTCACTGATCACATTTTTCACATACCATTTTAATTTAACATCCCATGTGGCCTTGCACATACAGACCAAAGTAAACACCACCTTAAAGTGACTATAGCTGAGCATAAAGGAGCTATCAGAGCACTAGAACGGGCCTAGATCTACATTTTCATTCTGATACTGTTGCAAGTAATATCTCTATCAATATCAGCTGTATATTGTATATATAATAATCGATAGGCATATTATGAATCTGATGGCCCACAGATTCATCCTCCAAAAACTTACTTTTGAATTTGAGTGAAATAAATGAACTTTGTAACACTTTTTAACACTTGATTGTTTAACTTTATGAAATGTCATTCAGCCTTTTCTAAATGATTCCAAAACACCCCCACCCCCCATCACCCCAGTTTTTCCCCAGTGCACAAGACTGGTCCCCTGCTCCACGACTGTCCATCCTCGCCATTACATGCCCAGCCTTAGCCTCAACCTTATGACTCCAACCTTCACCTGCAACATCCATCTGAATTATACACTGCACTCAGAGAAATGTCCCAAGTCGCAACACTGACAAGTCAGACAGATTCTTCTAAACATAGCAACAACACACACACACAGTGCATCATGCACACACTTGTTTTCAGCCATCCTCTCAAGAGACGAGGACATGAGGAGGCCAGAAGCAGTGTCTGTCAGCTTTAGGGCTGTATAGGCAGTTCCCAAACACAGATGTTGTTTCCACTGGGTGTTGCTACAGGGGGAAGGAGGCAGGTGTCTGCAGCTTCTACTGCTGTTTGGCTTACCATAGCACATTTAATGGGAGGGAGGATCTAAACATAGAAACTACAAGCACACCGTATCTGAAATTATACTCTCCACACATAGTCAGCAGTTAAAGGGATATGATTCATTTTCTAATCACTTGTGTCAGTTGAAACATCAGAGAATTCAGAGAGTCTCACTACACCACACACACACACACACACATATATATATGTCATGTATATTATAGTTAGTCTAGCACCTGCATTCTGATTGGCTGTCAGGCACACTGATGAGTAGCAGCGCCCCCTGGTACAGCACTGTGGTCAGATTAATGAGAGGATCCCTCTGCCTGTTTACCTTTTATACCTGTAACCTAGCAACGACTGTCAGTGAGGACACACAATAACATGCACAGATGAAAACGAACTGTGAGGACTCGTGTCACATCCTGTGTCTTTGGTGAATCTACATGAGCTTCAGATCAGCCGTGCGCTGTACTCAATGACATCTGGATGTGCCAGAGGTGTTTCCTAACAATAAATAAAACAATATTAAATTCAATAGGAGGGCTGACGTCACACAGACCACTTCAAAGCCAGTTGTGAACAGTCACTGTGACAGTGGTGGGAAGGAGGTAATTCAGTTTTCAATGACTTTAGTGACCTGCAACAAAAAAAAGTCCTTTTCTAGAGTTTCTAATATCTGAAGCTGTCAAACACTCAATCTAAGGCCTCACTGTGCATCTGCAGTGTTTCTGTTAAGCAATAATACGCAGACATTGTTAAGGTGCATGTATGGGCTTTTCTGCAGCCGAACAGTGGAATTGCCATAATGAGGTGAGACAGTGGTGCTAAGCAAGCAGACAAAGGAAGGCTCGGAGCTCAAGCCCATATCTACTGTACCAATCCAAGACCATTTGACCTCAAGCCTGAGAGAAGCCCAGTGACCGACAATATACTGTGTGAGAGAAGCGTTACAGCAGTGTGTAAAATCACCCGCGCTCTGGTTACACAACCATGTTAAAGGAGAGGGGAAGACCACTGGAGCATCGCTTGATGTTTATGAAGCCTGAAATGAGAATAAATGATTTTGATTTTTAATTTCATCTTAACTGACGTGGTTTGCTGAACTTTAAAGGAGTAGTAGGACCAAAGTCAAGATTTCTGACTACTGTGTAGTATGTAGTATGAAACTACTCTCAAGCTCTATCAGACTGGATGGGAAGCATCTGTGAACTGCCATGTTCAGTTCTCTCCACAGACTTTCTATGAGGTTTAAGTCTGGTCTTTGGGTGGACCACTCAAGGACAGTCAGAGACTTGTCCTGAAGCCTCTCCAGTATTGTCTTGGCAGCGTGGTTTGGGTCATTATCATTCTGAAAGGTGAACTATTGCCCGAGTCACATGCTCTATGTATTCTGTATCCTCTGTCTGGGTTCTTGATCAAGGTCCTTCTAGCCTGGTTACCTAGTGGTCCCAAAATTCATCCCTGGACTTCATGGCTTGGTTTTTGTCCTTTGGGGTGTTTTACTCTTTCTACATCTAGAATGACTGTACAAACAAGTGTGCATCACACAGCAAGACTGCATCATAGTGCCTGCCCCAAGCTACTTTCACAGTTTGCTGTATACAGCAGTAAAACTAAGTCATGGCACTGAGGCATGATGAGTCCCATGTGAATGAAGTGGAGCACGGCTTTGATAACTGATGTAAACTTTAACATGTAGTGAGTGACTAATGCTACAGGGAGTAAGAAAGAGGGAGAGATGGAGGAGGAGGAGGAGGAGGAGGAAGACATCTGCCCATGGATGAAAGCTAGGAAAATGTGTTTGTGAAACTAAGCAGAAGCAGTAATAAGATTTATCTGAGCAATGCAACTAAGCATTTGGGGGAGGGTGGGTGGGGGTGGGGGTGGGGGTGGGTACAGGTTACATACAGGAAAGAACCAGAGCGATTATAGGAGACAGAGCAGCAGCTAATTTGATTATCTTTTGATCAGTGAGGCAACAACAGTGCCCCTGTTAGCTTAGAGCGTTTTTACCAAGAAAGAAAGAAAACAACTAAAATAGACCCAGTTGTTTTATATGTCAGCAGAAACATATGACGTAAACGATTTCCTGGTAAAACATGTTTTTAATGCTTTCTGTACAGTATTTTTAACGTTTCCTTTCATGTAACTTCTTTGTCACATGTTGAGTGGGACTATGGATGGTTAACTACACAGCCGGTCGCCCCGTTTGGTAAATATGCTCCAGTGTGGTAACCATTTTGAAACATTCGGACGTGGTGATGATCTGAGTGGAGTGCTGACGTTTCACTCCAGCAGCATCACATGGTGATTATTATTCAGGCTGGGTCACACCAAGCTTTTTGTTCTGTGTCAAGATAAACTAAACACTTGAAGATACTGCTAGAGGAAATCTCATATTAGTCACTCTTCACAGTGCTTGCTCTTTTTTTTTTTTTCAGGAAATTAAAAAGTTAATTTACAATTAAAAAATGATTCACCATGTTCCATTCTTTGTGGGCTTCACTATTTTCTTGGTGATCTACGGCAACAGCAAATTCATTTTCTTGGTTTAACATTGCAAATTCTCCTCCTGTAGTGAAATGCCTCTGAACACCAGGGTTTATGATATGCTGTAGCTGTGGGGCTGGTCGAGCTGTGTGCAAAGCGTAAGCACTCACGTGCGGTGTTGTTATGCTCCACTGAGAGGATCCCTCCTCTCTGACGTTCTCTACAGCCCTAACCACCAGAATCAAGACGAGATGGAAATGTGGGGTGGCATGGCCGAGGGCAGATTCAGAGCCTCTGTGCAGATTTAGTGTGGAATCTCCTAGCGGTTGTGTGCGCTGACCTCTTTCTGTGGCTTTATATACCTACAGTAAGACTCTACCCCCCATTCTCTTCTACAGTCTTAATTCTTACAGACAGTATAGGAGGGAGGGAGCTGAGCTATGTGAAAATGAAAGAGCACCTGCCCTCTGCTTTGCTTGCTTTTCCAGTCAAACATACACATTTCTGTTGTCACAGTCTTGTCTTTAGCTTCACTGTGTCAGGCTCTCCCCTCACTGAACAGGTGAAGCAATTTGTGCTATAGAGATAACAAGATTATGCCCTTGTAGTCTTATTGTTATTGCTATAGCCAATCCTAGAATCATTGTACATCTATTTTTTTGTTTTTGGGTGTGTAGATTATTGTAGATTCTCTTACTTTCTTATTCAGAAATAAGAAAGTAACTGTAAAGCAACTGGTCCACTTCCAGTTGGCGAGTGGCAGCATTGTCATGTGACATGTGTCCAGACTTACACTCATTCAATCAGCTTTACTGAACTGTGCCAAGTTTAGCTGAGGAGAGGGGTGACCACTTTGCTTTAAGCTCTAGAAATCTGCCTGGACTAAAACAGGTTTTATGCTGCTGTATCAATCCAGTCAGGCTTGCAGGTTTTCTTTCCACCACAAATTTGGCATCAGAGGTGGGATGAGATAAAAACTGGAGGGCGTGCCATGAACAGGGTCTTTACACCTGATTCTGATTGGATAATGACAACCTAATCAAAAAAGAAGGGTCAAACTGTCCAATTAGAGAGCAGATAGCTCGGTTGCCTTGATCTCCAGTGCAGGTCCTGAAAGAGTGGACAACAGCACAGGCTCCTCTGGTGGGTTTACATCCATACACAGCACATTAAATGTTCACCTTTACTTTCAACAGCATCATATTTATAATTAAACCCACTTGGGTGGCAGAAGAGTCATCCATCTTTGAAATCTACTACACCTTTCAGCAACAGACCCCATCTGCTCTCTGATTGGACTGTCATTGTCCAATCAGATTCAGGAGTAAAGACCCTGCCCATGGTACATCCTCCAATTGATATCTATGCACTCTCATGATGGCAGGTGCAAAGACAGGCTCAAAACAATTACATTTTTTTCCACATTTGTTTTTTAAGAAATAATATATTAAATAATAGATTTATTTTACAAAGGTTGATTTCCAACTACAATCTTTGGAAATATTACTGAGCATCACGTTAGGAGCTCAGAATTGTATTGGCCCTTTTTCAGATCCACAGACTAAATGTAAATGTAATTACAGAGACGTTGGATAAGTGGTGGGGAGGGTAATCATTGAATGTAGTCATTGATCTAATGTCTGTTTAACACTGATCTGACACCAGTGCTCTTTTTATCCAAACCGTCAAAATCTGTAAATCTCTCTGTGGTTATGAGACGTGAAGCTGTAACTACTGATCGCTTCTTAGGTGATACGCTCCATGTAACACACACAGTTCCTGTGCTAGTTCTTAGCTTGGCATTGTTACATGCTTTTCATTCTTCACCAAACCACTTCACTTCCTGTGTGGCTCCTTGATTTTTCCTAGACCTGCTGAACAACAAAGCTTCTCAAGTGGTGGTTTTGAAACTCCAATCGCTAAAAGTTTAGCTTGATTAAGATATAATGTCAGTCAGTGTTAGAAAGCAAATACAGTACTGTTTACAGTCTGAACCCAAGTCTGAAACTGCTTCAGACCGTTTCAGAATCTAAACAGGGTCCTGTGAAATTAAAATGATCCTACAATAATGACCCTTCATCCCTGAGAGAGGGAAGCAGAAAAATGAGGAGGAGTGTTTGACTTGCATTACAGCGCGTTGAAGGCAGAAGAGTAACTCTGACCCGTCACTATGATAAATGAAGCGTGACAGTACAGGGATGCAGAAATATTACAGCAGTGGTAAATATGCCCTCATTAAGCCCCAGTAAGCATTAACACAGCTTCAAGGATCCCAGGCAGTGAAACACAACTGCTCTTCTACTGCTTTTCACACAAATATTAAAGTGTAATCCTTAACCCTTCAGATTCTCATTCCTATCAGGTATATCACACATGTATACAGATACACCACAGGACAATACTCTGACAGAAACATCTTTGCTACCACTCCAAACGAGCAAACCGTCAACATCACCGTGTTGCTCTGAAACAAAGGAAGCTGTCCGTAACCTACCTTGCATCCAAACATCAACGACAAAGTGTTGTTGGTGCAGGCAACTTTGCAGTGGCACAACAGTGGGGTGCACTCTGGGCTTTTCACTATGGGAGACATTCCAGTGATAAAAAAGCGTAGCTGGACAGACTCTGCCGTGACACCGAGCTTCACCGCACGAGGACGAGAGGAGGTGAGCTGCACTAGGACTCAACCACAGAGCTGGAGAGAGGCTTCATGAGAGCGAGGTCTTGCATACGGGCTTTTTTCTTGCACACACACACACACATTTATACACACACACGCACACACAAATACACTGACACTGTCACCACCATACACTCTTCTCTCCCACTCTCTCTCTCTCTCCCTCTCACTGTTTCTATCCATCTCTCTTCCCGCTCTGTCTCGATCACCCTAACCATCCTCCTCCTCCTCCTGTTTATTACCTGAACAATCAGTCATTACTCGTCCATAACTGGTGCAAATTTGCATTTAGAAAAGAAAGGATAGTCACTGTTTTTGTTTTATTCACTGTATCATAAATGCATGTACAGTATGCTAAGTATTTAGCTGATGCACACATATAGCGGTAGGTCAACCAAGCAAACTATCTCAGTCTTGATGTTCTAGACCCAAAACCAACAATAAATATGTCCTACTACAAAGTAACACATACATCCAAAGCCTGACACAGTGTATCTTACTCCTCTGAACCATGGAGCTCCACTGTTGTCCCCAAACTACTACAAACACAGTGAGCCACAACAGTGATACTGGGTGACATGTTCCTTCATTACCAGGAACACACACACACACACACGCACACGCACACACACACACACACACACGCACGCACACATTCACATACACTGTAGTTTATTTTGACTCAGTCCCACACACATCAACCTCCTGCTGATCCAGACACTCAATAGAGCATCGCAAAAATGTATTAATCGGCTACAGCAAATAGTCCCCCAATAAACGCACTATTTTCTGCTGTGAGCAGCTGTTTCAGGATGTTTCTTAACCTTAAAAAAAAAAAAAAAAAAAGAAACTATGCTTGTGAGTGATTTTCACGTGAGACTGAAAGATGAAATCACACATTGACAATAAAAAAAAAAAAAACTAAAAAAAAAACTAAAATAATACCAGCTTTATCCCTTAATACCTACCTCTTAATGCTGCTTCATTAGTCTACCTTCCGGTTAATGTGACAATGTGGAATGTTAATGTGACATTCATACAAATGTCTAACGTAATTATCCTCTGTTTGATTCATACACAAAAAAGTCTTACAAGTTACCCATAGTATCGAAGAATTAGAATAATAACATCATACTATGAGTCAGTGAACACTTTACAAATCAGCCCTGTCAGGATGAGAGCATTTCTGACAGGGCTGATTTGGGTGGGATTCACTACCACCAGATGCTCTGGTTAGAATATGACTGTACACTCTTGTTTTGGAAATTCTCTTCAAATATAACTTCAGGATGTCATTTGAGAATAAGTTTCTGAACCACTTCTTTTGAAATAAACGTCAAAGTCTCTACGTGTAGGATATCTATATATTACAACTTTAACCTGTACCTGCTGTAAAAGCTAAAATTACTCTCCTCCACACAGCTGCAATTAGACCTTTTGATCATAGCTAATGCTAATTATCATCATATCCACCCCCTCACCAGCACAAACCAGAGCCAAAGTTAACCCAAGCCCTCTGACAGACCCACAGCAGTGTGGAGAGGAACACTGATGCGCCACCCAGGTAAGAAGGGAAAGCCTCGGGCCAAGAGCATCTGTTAGCATACCAGGTGAAAATTACACAACCACGGTGGTTACACCCTGCTGGGTCTAACTACATCTCTCTGACAGAATGTAATGCTTTCTGATTGTCTGCATAGACAACTGTGACTTCTACTATAGACTCCACTATAAAGTGACGTATACTGTATGTCTGCATGGGTGTGCTGTTAGTGTATATATGGCATCCATGGCAACTACAAGCTGTTATTTTTCATTTCTGAAAATCTTTGGGTTTCATGCAAGGTTTGTCCAAACACTGAAGCCTCTGTGTTTTTACACTCGTTGTGTTTATGCTGCAGGACCTCTAGAGGAACATATCAATGGTTTTCAGTGTTTAAGCCTGTGCTACATATCATATCCTCACATACATTTTAAATTTACTATCAGCACTCCAGCAGCCATCACTGCAGGTTTGACTTCAGCTGTAGCCTCTGCTACATGAGGACAGACTGAACTTCCTCCTGTTACCAGATGCTGTGTAAGACGGATAAAATTCAATGCAGCCAAGATACAGCACTGTGTCTCTTTCACTGTCTCTCTCACATGATTATTCATCAGCTGTCAGCCTGCAGGAGAGCTGCAGAGGATGAGATCATTAAAAGTCAGTCCATTCATTGTGCAGTATTGTGTATGAGGACTACGCAACACATCTGCAGTAGCTGCAGTATCTGCAGGCCCCACTGGAAGCACCTTGGCAGGCACTGTGTGAACCCTGCATCCTGATTCAACAGTATAAATGTACAGTATTTAGTACAGTGTTATGTGAGCTGAACCACTAGATGGAACTGTAACGCTGAGAATATCACACTGTTCAAAGGGGGGGAGCAGAAAGAGCCAGTAACGAAAAAGTCAATTAGAGCCCACTGTAATAAACAGTGAGTGAGGTCAGTGAGGATTAATTAGCCAGGGAGCCTGTGAGAAATGATTCCATGGCACATCTCATTAAAAAAAATGAATACAATACTTCCCACAATACTTCTTAAACTGAAGTACTGCTTTCACAAGCATGCGGACACCTGCATCGTTCTAATTTGGGAATCTAGTATGTAGGATAATATCTTCTCCGTCACATTTTACATTATTTTTATTTTATTGAAATAAATCTTGGATGCAAATTTCCAGATCAAACCTCCAGCAGCACAGAGCCCATGACAACACGTGGAACGCAAACTGTAAACTAAACTCACTGTGAGCTGATGGTGATGATGATTTTTGCCTTTAAAAACAGAATTCTACTAAATCAATCCTTTAACTTTACAAAGGAAGAGAAAGTTTTGGAAAGGGTTTTTGTCTCAGTGGGCTTACTACAGTGCTGAGGAAACACACTGTGCACACTGGGCTAATTGCACTAATTTACCTAGTTGGATGAATTTATTGTTGAAGAAAACACCAATAATGTAACTGCAGTGGATGAAAGATGTGGGTGAAAATATGGTGCAGGGATTCAATATGCAAGACTACATGCATTAAAGTAGATGATTTCATCTAACAAAAAAATAAAATAAAATACAAAAATAAGGCCTGAGTTTCTATAAATACAAACTGAATATGCCTCATTGTGTTAACTGGGTGAAAGACAAAGACGGATAAAAAAAAAAAAAAAAGGCTGGAGCACTGGTTTCTTTTTCCGTCCCTTCAGGGGAAACCGTCTTACCTTTCTCTTTCTCCCACATTTCTACCTCTTAAATTCCCCTACATCCAGTCCAGAAAATGAAGGGGGCTTTCCCCTCCAAACAATACCAGCATTCTGACAAGAGAAAGGACGAGCCAGTGAGAGAGAGACGGAGAGAGAGAGACAGAGAGAAGACAGAGAGGCAGCCAGAGAGAAAGACAGAGACAGAGAGCATGAATGGGCTAGAGGCCACTTTATTGGTTCTCACAAAGGGGGACCGTGGGACCAAAACAAGCGGAGTCAACATGCTTTTCCACTCGTTGCCACAAACAGTTCCCTCGCACAAATTAGACTGATCCAACCGGCTGGTAAGAAGACTGATCTGTCAAGAGGAAAACATGTCTCCTGCCAGTATTTCCTTATAGAACTAAAAGAACAACTTCTTGATAGTGTTGTGTTTCAACAGCTACTGCTGTTGCCACAGGACGAGGAGACTATCGGCAGCCTAAAACACACACCTGTCCATGTGGAGCCTAACCCCCTACACTACATCCTAATCCTCCTGTGAGTTACAGCTCAGGAGACCATGGCTGCCACAGGCTTCAGTCGAGGAGTTATCTCAGAAAGACCGGATTTCTATACTGCTGAGGTGTTTTATGGTGACATGTGTAAGATCTTGCGTATGAAACCTCAATCCCACATCCAGACATTAAAAACACATGAAACTCTGCATTACAACTACTAACACTTCATGCAGATTATCTAATCCACTTTATTAGGAGGTCAAAGTGGAAGTGAGCGAGCTGCAGATGGAAAACTGTGTGTCCCAAACAACTACACTAAGTACAGCGAGTCAAAACTAAAGCAGGAAATCGATCTCTAAACTGTAATGGATGTTTTCAAATAAGCCTGGGTAATAATTCAGTTTCATTTTCAGATATGAAAAAAAGAATCCAGCTTGAATAAACTCTGTTTTGCTTTTAAAGAAGTAAACCACGACTGGTTTATTTTATTGGCGGATGACTGACATGAGTTTTAGTAGCTTGATTACATTTATTTGTCATGAACCATGTACAGAAAATATGAATCTCATTATAGCCGAGGAGAGGCTTTAGAACAGAGTCAGCTCCTAGCTTTATTTTTTGCATATGCAGGTAAACACATATTCTACAAAATGGACTGTATTATAGCTTTGATACATGAGATGGAAAATCTCAGCCTATCAAATAAAAGAAAAAAAAAAAAAAAGACACATGACAAAGACAGATCCAAAGAAGACAGAGCTAAAACATACAGTGCGTACACTGTGTACCACTAGAGCTGCATTTAAGAGCTGCTTTTACTGAACTGTATCACAAATAAAGCAGATTTTAGTCCACAAAAGGACCAGCATGTATGAGGGACGGAGCGGCTGAGCTCTGTAAGCCTGTTTAGTGGAGTCTCACTGTGGTAAGATGTCAGTGACAGACTTTGCTGCAGTTTTCTGCTAGTTCAAGCTCCTTTACCAGCCCAGACTGCAGGGAGAGCTGGCAGCGAAGCTACACACACACACACACACACAGACACACAGACCGAGCTTCTCCCCTCACTCATCTAACACTTTTAAATACTAAACTAACAACGGCCTTAAAGTCTTTCTTACCTCCACCCTCTTTTCCTTCTCCTCCTGCATGCCTGTGTGTGAGGCTGTGTGTTTGACTGTGTGTGGGCGTGTGTGTGTGTGTCTGTGTGGAGATTCAACCTGCTATCTCTCTAGCTGGGAAGTGCTCTCCTCAAACTACTCCCTGCTCTCCGGGCAGCACTCAGACTAACTGCTCATTGTGCCAGTGTCTGTGTGTGTGTATGCGTGTGAGAGCATGTGCGCGCGCGCAAGCGCTGTCACTGTTGTGGGACAGCAATGAATTGCTTCCCCATCGCTGCATCGGCAACTGCGGCAAACAAGTTCCCTCCCACACCCCGCCCCGCTGTAGGGAGTTCAGCCAAGAGGGAACCACAGACCGGACAGACTCTGCTGCAGCACGGAGGCTTCCCGAGGTGGCACACACACACACACACAGACCACAGCACAAAAAAATCCAACTACAAACAGACAGAGGAGTATGTGATTGTGAGCCTAAGTTTGGAAGGTTATGTTATTCTGTGGGAACAAAGCTTGAACACAGTGTTCTGAAATGAGAGCACAGCTCGTAAAGCGGCTGAGGTAAATCTATGCTAAATCTTCCATAAAGTTGGGTCAGTACAGCTGCTGTGTTGTCTGCTTAATGGTATTAGTCTGGCAAAAAAAAGAGTATATAACCTAATGCTGCAGTCACAGTGTGTGAGTAGGTGGATGACAGCAAACTGGATGTTCATTGTTTTCAGTAGGAGATGGCAAACTCTGCCAGCACTCATAGAAAATCCCATCTGCTGTGCTTCTACTTGAAACTTTCTTTTCTTATGTTCTGCCTGTTTGAGCAGTGAAACTTTCAGAACAGTGATATGTCAAAATTAAATCATGTGTTTTAATTTATACGGTTTCTAATATTTTCCTGAACTTAAGCATATTAAAATGATTTAACAAATTATTTTAATTAGGAATTATCTGAACCAAAAATAATATACACACACACACACAAGGGATCCTTGGTGTAACATTTTGTCTAGCTGTTACTCTGTTCCTAATGGACCCAGAATTGTCAGAATCAGCCTGACATAGTAAGAATGTCCAAGACACCAACTTGGGATTCTCTTCTCTCAGTCTTTTTTAACAGCATAGAGGACACAGATCCTCAGGAGAGAGCCAGAGGAAACAGACCATCTCCCAGTTACTACTAAACTGAGTGAAGTGCCAAGACCACAGCCTTCCCCAAACTAAGTGGTTTTATTTCCTTAGTTCAGTCATTCGTCAGCCATACTGGACCACGATCACAGCGTGTCCCAAACCTTCACAAAGAGCTTTAAACTGCCTAAACATGACCATGAGCAACCTTAATAATGAGAATGACAATGAACATTCTCCAGATAAATTAGCTGATATGATGTTACATTTTCCTTTCAAATATATTTAGCTACAGTTGATTTTTTGTAAGTGAAAAGGAGTAAAGCCAACCTCCTCAGCAAACAGATGTTAAAAATGATTCTTCTTTAAATGTTAATGATCCATAGTAATGGTGGCAGCCAGTACTCGTTTTATTTATCTTTTTACACATGACTGTATATGTGCATTCACTGAACATTGAAATTGTAAAACTCATTTCATTTTGTGCCACGGTTTGAGTTCAAATGCTGCAGTGCTTATTTCCTTTCTTAAACTAAAAATAAAAAAAAAGACGTGTGAAGAGTCATACAGTATTTATGAGGCAGATCAAAGTCCCCATCCCCCCCCCCCCGCCTGCAATGACTGACGTGTGTATTATGGCGAAGAATAATTCCTCCTAAAGATTACTGTGATGTTAGGTATGCTGCTGCATTTTGCTACTTATGCATTCCTTGACAAGGGTATTTGCATGACTGTGCTAGCTCTGAGCGCTGCAGCCTGGCCATGGGAGAGTTGAAATACATACACCACTGATCCGTCCGACTGCGCAGCAATCCTTCCACACTAAACCTCTCTGCAAAGCAAGAATTAGACCCTTTGGTGTTTAAAACTCTGACAACTGCTAAGTTACAGTTTGAAGTGGCCTAAAAAAAAACCTTCTCTCATCATCATCATCATCATCACTCTAACAGACAGGCTTCACAAACTGACATTTAGCAGCAGAGCTGTGAAAATAACTGAGGATACCTCTGATATAAAGCTCAATTTGCTGGATTCTTCTAGGCTGTGGCCTGAATTGATTCTCGCTTAAAGAAACAAATGCATTATGAGACTATGTGTTAGCTATTACTGCTGCTGAACATTGTACTGGCATCAAGTTGCATGTAGTTCAGTTGTGCAGTGGAAATAACCAAAGCCTACCTGCAGTAAACTTCACAATCATAGTGTCCTTTACAAACATGGTTTTTAAATGTTTTTAAGTTCAAATGCTACAGTGTTTGCTTCAGAAGTGTGTCAGATGTCAGCGCCTCTGAATAAAGCTCTTTGATTCCCTGTTAACTTGTGAAACAACATGCAGGGTGACTGACAGAGCCTTTGCCCGCAGGTCACATGCCACAGTGAAGAGAGGGGAAAGAGGAATTGCTGTAGAGAAAGGAATATCCATATCCTGAACAGCATCACTGATTTATGTGGGTCTGAGCAGAAATCTCTGTAAAACAGTGCCAATGGATCACTCAATTATTGATCACAGAGAACACTCATGGAGAAGACACTTTAGAAAGTGAAGAGGGAAGGAGGGAAAAGAATGGGAACATTGCTGAGTCTAGCCCCTCTGCTGTGGAGGGAGGTCGACAACAAAGGGAAAGGAAGGGAGAAGTTGTTCAAATGTGATGATTCATCACCCACCCATTGCAGCATTAAACCAAATTAGGTTCAAGGTCTGCACTGATACCGATGCGTTTGTAAGGTCTCGCCGGGCTGCCAGGAACGTAACGCTCGGGCGTCTGCACACGCCACTAACAAACTGCCAACCGAGCCCGATGGAGCCGATCCATCTCATTCGCACGTCGCCTCTGTCACCTGTGGTTCTGTTTACACAACACGCAAATGTCATTACTGCCTCTCTACAGGCTGCTTTATCTTACCGAGTTCATTACTTCCACCTCATTTCATATCATAAAGACAGGCTGTTGCATTTATCCACTACCTTCTGGCAAATGTACATGCACCTTGCAACAATTCCTAAAAATATAATGCTCAAACATCACACCAGAGCCATCTGAAATCAGTCCGGTTAAAGCATGTGAACAGACTTCTTTAATTATTCCTATCCCTTCTGACCTTTAGGAGAGCTCAGGCCACAGACTCATGTCACAGGCTTAAAAGTGATATACTCAGGAGGTAGAGCGGGTTGTCCACCAATCAGAAGGTTGCTCCTCCAGCCCGCATGACGAAGTGTCCTCAGGCAGGATGCATGTGTATGAATGTAAGTGTGAATGGGTGAAGCGCTTTGAGTAGCTGATTGAATATATAAATGGAGCCCATTTAGCCATTTCCCTTTTCGCAGGCGGTGGATTGGATTTCCCAACACAGGGAACTGGTTCCACCCACCTGTCAGGTAACGAGTCAGTGTAGCATCAGTGCTTTCTGTGCAGGATGTGGTATTATTGTAGGAAATATAACTGAGTCAAATAACCCATTATTATAATTTGTTGATGATGATGTTTTGAGCCCTGTGAGAGCTTGCGAATATGTACTTACAGCCTTCTATCCAAATGGTGCTTTGGTTATTATTATGACATTTAAGCTGTGAAATCATTTTATCATATATTTTGCTTAAAGGAGTTACCTACTCTACGTCTACCACACAATTTCTGGCATTTTGACTTCCACCATTGTATAAAATGCCAAACAAGGAGCTGTCAGAAGAAAATACAATACATCTTCAGGTTTTTTTTACCTTGCAAAAAAAACCCTCAGTGACACACTTTCCTCGCAGGAGTGGTGCTTCAAATCTTCAGGGGTGATTCTGAGACGCCTGATAATATTGTCTCACATCTAAATGTATGCCAGTGTATACAGACCATGGATGTACAGACTGCAGGAGAGGTGGGGACATTTTCTGATCCAAAAATTCTCATCACCGTAACAATAGGTTATCATGCTGCCATGCCAGCTTGAGTACAGTGGCAATTAACAGGCTATTTTCAGGAGCATTTTCCCTTGCCATTGGTTGCTTAGGAGAATTTGGCAAACAGATCATGTTTATGCAAAACCGTAATTTGACTATCTTCCTGAAGTTTTTTTTTTTTTTTTAATAGCATGTACTACATGTTTGTCTGAGCTTGTTGTGTCACTAAGCTCTGACAGTCAGAGTCAGATTTGTGGCTCCACACTCAGAGTTTTATTTCTCACTACAATGTGCAGATGTTCCGATTCAGAATCTAAAAATCAGGAAATATAAGTCTGTTTATTGAACTTTTATAAACCACTTCCTAGTTAATCAGTGTGCAGTGCCAAATGACAAAAATCAGCTTAATTGCGGCCTAGATAAGCAGCGGTGTGAGTCATGCCTGTGCCGATATAAAGCACACCACAAACACACACATTTCCCATTCTCTCAGTACACGCTCTTATTTCATGCATTTCTATCTAGATTCCCTCGTTGCACTCTAATATAGGAGTCTTTATTTTATGACGCCAACTGTGCCCCAGCAATGTAATGCAATAGATGCTGTCAGGCTGGCAGCTAGCTCAAACATATATATAACAAAAGAAACTGTGAAAACACAAGAAACTAAAAAAAAATGAATAGATAAAACACTACCCCACAAGTTTGCTTCCACTCACACTGGGCACATGCACATCATCCCCATCCCCCTTCACACAAGCACACACACATGCTCCTGGAAGTCCCTTACCTGCACGTCTGATCTCAGAGCACAGTAGCATGCAAAAAACATGGCAGTGTTGTAGCAACATGAAGGAAGCCGGGGGGATAACTGTTAAATCTCCTTCAAGGATAAGAAACGAAGAGCAAAAGACAGGCGCTGTGGTGTGAGATGAGACGTAGGTGGTAGCATCCCTGAGTTAGAGACACACTCCTCTCATTGTACCACACTGAGGCGGCAAGACCACTGCTTCTGTGGGAAATTTGAAACACCAAGAAAAAGACCCTTCACTGATGCTGAAGCTCCATCGTGGCTCAGAGACAAGCAGGTGGGACTGAACCTTCGGGGGGGGGGGGGGGGGTAAATGTATGTCTCACACAAAGAGGAGGAAAGCAAACGGAGGAAAGTCTGTCGGCTGAATGTGATCAGCTTGAGCAGGAATCACCAGGAATTAAAGGAAGATCAGAGGAAAATAGGACAAATGTGTGGTGTGCGTGTGCGTGTGTGTGTGTGCATAAAGATGTGTGACTGTGTTGTAAACGATGTTTGGCACACTGTGTAGGACTAATGTGTATGCATCTCTGTGTGCGTGTGTGTTTGTGCTTCAATACACATGAGAGTAATGTGCACTTAGAAGAAAATACAGAATATTTTTTTCCAGCATGTTGCACACCATCTTTCCTCTCACTGTACACATACTTTCCCTCTCTCTCTCTCCCTCACTCACTCACCCTCACACACACACACACAGTGTTACATAACAGTCAGTACTCCACACTGTCACTACCACAGAGAAAAACACTAGCGAAAGAGTATCACCTCACAAATTCACCAGTGCAGGTTTCAACAGAGAGAGAGAGAGAGAACAAGAAAACATACAAGTCAAAGCTCTGAGCAATACCACTGCGTGTGAAAGACGAGGACAAAGAGATAATTACTGAGACATTTTGTTTGTCTACACATTGTCACACTTCTGGAAAAATACACTAAGTATTCATTAAGTATGTAATACAGAGAAAACACACTAATAGGAAGTACTTTGAGATACTCATCTGTATCCTGTGATTAATGGCTGTGCGTATCGCACAACAGTGTACACTACAACTGTATTATCAGCAGGCTTTTCCCACAGGAAGTTACAGCGGAGGCGCAAGTTACAAGTTACAACATTTATCATAGATAGCAACCAGTTATTATCCTAAAATCATTCTAGTAGTTTATTATGTTAGTCAGTGACTATTAACACTTTGTAACAGAAGCTGTTTTGAAAACTCTTCCTTGTCCCAGCATTTAAGATTTGAGTTGCATCTCGAAACTGCACTGGAAAGAGCCGGAGTTGGAGAATGTAGTCATTGTATTATTTGGCATCTTGGATCAACTTCTTGGATTTAAGTTCCAGAGTTTTACAGAATTCAAGTGCTGCATTAACTACTAACAACTGATATGGTGTTTGCTCTTTACAGCTACTGCAACTGCTGTTTGGTCAATTAAAAGACATGGTTAAGACAGTATTAGCCTTGCTATTATTATTGAAATAGAACCATCAGGGGCTAGTAGTTCACGTTAACCTGGCAGTTTAACTGAGGAGCTCAGTTTATGTTGTAATTGACGGCAAAATGTTAATGTTACTAACATTAAACGAGTCCAGTAACATTATACAAGAGGAATTTGGAATAAAAGTATGCTAGCTCGGGTCAGACTCCTTTACATAACATTAAAACCTAATGTCATATCCAAATTGTGATGGCTAGTGTTCACTAAGGCAAAACAACTCAACCTCATCAGCCTAATTAACAATCCAATACCTGACACATTGTCATATAAGCTAATGAAGGTATTCTTACTTTAAGGCATGAAGACAGTCAAAGACTGACGCCCCACAGACGACCCTTTCCCACCCTCTCAGGTGCACTGAATGTTTCCAGCTCAGAAGCCAAGATCTTCTTTGTTTATGTTTGTTAGTTAATCCAGACTTCAAGGCTCCAAACTAATTTTTTTCACCATCATCCCAGAACCATGCCAAAAAAAACAAAAAACAATTTGAACTATCCCAAAGTCAATGTAAACTGTCAAAAAGTTAAAGTGTTGTTTCTTTGTTATCATCATCTACAATGGTCAGTGGCATAATACAAACACCACTAAAATGGAGATGCTGCTTTCAGCAACTGTAAACGTTTCCATGGCGATCTGTGCCTGTGCAATACAGTTTACATATTTATGTGCTTTGTAGAGCCCGCCATGTGAAACGATTTCCCTCTGACTGCTGTGCTGCTCTGATCGCCTGACGTGCAGTCCAGAGCCCTGAGGCATTGCCCCGCTGCTGCAGAGCTCAACAGATCGCTTGTTAATTCAAAGTTTATTAAACTACTATTAGATTACTCAATAAATTGCACCAAATTATGAATCAACTGCATTTCCTTTGGGTCCCCAGCAATACACCAGCCAAGTGTGAAGGCAACAGGATAAATGGTTCTCAAGACTTACAAAGGACGGTTTAAAATAAATACATAAATAATGATATATAAAAATCTCCTGCGTATATCTCTGTTCATCCCAAATACATTTCCTATCATCCCTAAGAAGACAGGATGCTCTTAGTCTCAGGCCCTGAATCCAAATCAGCGTTATCCAGATATTTGCTAAATCTGAATCGATTTATCCAGATATTTAGTGATCCTAAATCAATTTTTCAAACATTAATTTGGATTCATTAACTGTGTGTAAATGAGATGAACCAACTTTTTGTGTAAATTTGAAATGTTATTATTTTTTTAAGTTGTTACCTGATCACATTTTTATGTGTATGTTCACTTTGCAGTAAATTAAAAACAGCAACAGTCAGTCAGAGTCAGCCGCTGAGCAGTAATTACACAGAGAAACTCAGCCCAGTTCAAACTCATGGCCATGTTAAGACCTGTGATAAAGGCACAGAGTGACAGCCTGACAGGCCAGTGTGGCTGCTTTAGCTCTACATGTCAAATCATTACAATGTCATGCAGCAGCTGCAGCACCGGGCTCAGCTTGTCTTGATGCCACATTAGCTTTGTAGTTGGCTCACACCTGAGGTCACCTGAGGCAACTAAGGGG
The DNA here is from genome assembly GCF_017976425.1 of Toxotes jaculatrix. NCBI lineage: Eukaryota > Metazoa > Chordata > Actinopteri > Toxotidae > Toxotes > Toxotes jaculatrix. The sequence continues at coordinate 3,045,580 of NC_054405.1, read as the reverse complement.
ATTGATTATACTTTGGGTATATTAAAAAAAAAAAAAAACATATCTGTGCAGCAAAGGTTCAGTGAGTAAAGCGATGAGAACAAACTGAAGGTTGAGCTCATTTTGTACCAGCAGGCGATGGGACAGACCTTAACTAACCCTTTCACAAATTCTGGATTTCTTTAACATGAATGAGACCCCTCACACTGAAGAGGCTCATCCTCTGTGGTAAAGACACATGACAGTTCTCCTACACCACGGTGCAGCTTTTACACTTTCACATGTGCTGCTGTGTTTCAAAAACACAGGAGAAAACAAGGTTTACACCAGACGTGCATCCTGCCTTGGGAAGTGAGTTCACAGTGGTGTATGTGGGAAGATGTACCAGTTGGCAAACTGAATGTAGGGGGAGGTATTAAAGATGTTGTATAGAATATATTTTTGGTGCCAGCCTTCCTGTTACCGTGGTAACTGTCCATCGATTCAGCAGCATTAGCGAACAGAGAACCAAACCAACCCCCCCCCCCCCCCACCCCCTCACCCCCCTGCGTTCTTTATTTATTTCATTCTTCCTCAGAGAGTGTGAAGTTGAGCTGAGGGGAGGAAGAGAAGGAAAGTGGGGATACAGATGAGGGTGGGGGTGGATGAGCTGGAATGAAGTTGGCATTCTGAACACAGCCACTGAAAACTAAGGATACCTAGCAACATGGTGTATCTGATGAGACCTCCCTCTGTATGGAGGGAACAATACAGAAGGAAAATACTGTCCAAGCTCCTCAGCTCCAGGGTGGTCGACTGTTCAGGGTTAAACTCACTGAATGCACATGCAGGTTTATGCTGCTGCCTGCACTTTCTGTTAGACTGTTAAGATTCTAATATAAAATCATACCACTCAAACTTTTCAGCATGCATTTTACTACTCTACTACAACAGTTTAGCATCAGGGGAGCAAACTTTTGCATCACTGAAACTTTCCAGTTGAGCCTGGTACTTACTAAGACTACAGATGAAAATGAGCCACTGCACATCCGATTCTCATAAAGTGGCTCTAAATCAAATATGAAGCCATTTTGACAAAGGTTGGAGGTTTTAGGTAAAAGTTTTAGACTCCTTTGACTAAATCATTTCCATCAACAGATACAAATCCATATAATAATATCACTGTTCTATCATAACACATTACACTGGAGCTGCTGTGAGGCATTAAATGTCAGGAGAAATAGACTAAAAAGAAAGCCACACTCTGAAAAAATAACAGGACGGGTGAGTTGTTTTGTTTGTGTTGTGGTGCTGAGTGGAGAACTCCTGTAAATTATAATGTATCTTTATAAAGAACCTTGTGCCTCTGCTGCAGAGGTCACTCAGCAGCGATAAAGAAATCAGCGGCAGCAGCTATTTGCGTGAACTTTCAATAAATTGCTGAAAGATCGTCCCACAGAGTGAGATGTTTGTCCACAGTACAACAGAATGCAGGTATACTAGAGAGGATGATCCACCCTGTCAGTGGTTCCCTGTGTCCAAACTCAAAGAGCACTTTGACCCTGCTGAGTGTGATCACCTCACCTCAGAGATGATCAATAAACGGTCAGAATAATGTTCTTGTAGCCATGCATGGCGATAATGTGATGGGGGAAAATAACTGTGGTGAAAAAGCTCGCAAGGTGAGTACGTAGAGAGAGGAGACTGTTTTAAATCAACTGGGGTTTCAAACTATTTGCAGGTACCAGGGCCTTCAGGACTCACTGCACACTGCCAGTAGAACTGCCTTAGAACTTCACCTCAAAACCCTGTCCTTCTTCAAAGAGGAGAAGATTAGAAGCAGGTCGTGCCCTGAAGTGTTAACAAAAGCTGCAGTCCTACAAGAAGCTGATTTTGTGATTTTCACACGCTCTCTAACACACAGTCTAACCCAGTTGTAACTTTGTAGTGTATTCCTGAGTAGCAGTGGTAAGTATACTGTGCAAATACAGTAACAGTTAATAATTAGTTAGAGACAGTGAAGGTGATCAGGGGCCTGCACAAGGACAGTCAACACCAGGTGAAGAGACTCCCCAAGACGGGCATGAGCCAGCTGCCAACAGGTGTGTTCCCATGAAGTCCCTTGCAAATGGTATTTTTAGTTGTAAAGTTGTAAACATCGATACTTAATCCCAACTCTGGTTTCCAGTTTTGCTAAGAATCAATTCTGACATTCACTCTCTAAATCCCATTAGCATATTCATATTATCCTCCATTTTTTTTTCATCCTCTCATTCTGCTGGTAGTAATTTGCTCGGAATAATTCCCTGACATGTCCTCACTCTCAACACTTCAGCAAATCTAAGCTTCCATCCATGAGCAGAAGTAGCCGTAACCCTGCTTAAATTCTCTGGTGCTGGTGCAGGAGGATGAGCTGGTTAACATAAGCATAATTGATGGGGGAGGCTGACAGGCACTGCTAACAGAGCACATACACAGTGGTGTGAGGAGAATGGTGCTTTGCAGTGTCTCTGACAACTTAACCACTTCAATGAACTCACTTGGGACAATTATTACTTAAATAAACAGTAAACACAGTGGAACAGGGTGCGAACAGAATCGTTCGACATCTGACTATTTTGCCCTTTGCAGAAAGTCCAGCCTCCTCACCCCTATAGAGAAGCAGTGCTGTTTCCAGGCAACACAACTGATCACAGACCTACCCAGCAGGCTGGCCTGTAGTGGGAGGAAAGTTTTATCATTGGTGCAGGAGTGAAGGTTTATACCACGGCCAAGGCTCTAACAAAGATTATCGTAATGCTATTAAACTGTGTAATGCACAGCAGACGGACAGGCAGAGAGACAGACAGGCAGCAGACAGAGAGACAGATTTGAGACTCATCATTTCTTTGAATGAGCCCTTGCAGCCTTCAGTGAATCCTTGAGGGCAGAAACACAAAGAAGAAGACTGGGAGGTTCCATCAAGTGCGGCAAAAACAGACACACAAGGCGCAGGAGATCAGTGGTATTCTGACATTTTCTTGAGGGGGGGGGGGGGGGGGGGGGGGGGGGGGCATGTCCCTCTGTTGGTGAAAAGAAGCACTTAGTCAAGCCATCTGTGAAGGCTTCACTTGCTGCTTCTGTTACTGATTACAGAGACTGAGGTAATTTGCAGGTTAAAATGGAGAGGTCGGGTCTCAAGACACATCGGGAGGCAATTATCAGGTTGAAAGACGAGGAATGTCTCTGTCTGTCTGTGTGTTTGGTTGTTGACACTAGAAAAGTCTTTGAGTCAAATGAAATGTACTCATTTTTTGTAAAATTCAATTCAATATGATTTGTATTGTATCAAATCACAACAGGCGTTATCTGAAGGCACTTTACAGAGAAAGGTCAAGACCTGACAATATCATGGAGAGAAACCCAGCAGTTCCCACTGTGAGCAGCATTAGGTGACAGTGGACAGTCAAGAAGATTTTCTTTTAAAGAGTCACTAAAGCAGTGAATCCCATATGGATGAGATTGTGGTTCTTCAGTTTCTGAACCTTTGTTTGGTTCATATTTTCTTGTTGTTGTTGTTGTTGTGTATTTGTTTTCATTGTACGTCAGTAATGTTTACTGTTTCATATGCAGAGTAAATTTACTTATTTTCTGAGTCTTGGCTTGTTTTTTTTTTTCTTTTCTCATTTACGTTTTATTGAATCAGAGCGATTTTTAATTATTGTTTGTTTTATTTGCAGTTGTTTTTGCGTGGAGCCGCTAATGAGGATACAACGAGCAGTTGGGCTGAGAGGAGAGAAATTGAGGGAGAGAGAAGGGAGACAGACCAGCAACAGCTGTATACTGTACTGTTGTACTGATGCACTGTCAGACTGGTTGTTATGATGATAATAATAATGATGATAAGTATAGGTGTAGTAATGTTATTAATACTAAGAGCAGCGATGAGAGCAGCAGTGATGGCAGTACCATTTATTATTATTATTAAGAAGAAGAAAACATAGTTAATATAGTCAATTCTAAATGTATAACTGGGTAAACTAACTTCTTAATAACGATAATAATAATAACAATAAGACGGAGAAGAAGAAGAAAAAGAAGAAGACAACCTTATCCTTTAATAAAGGTCTCTGCTGTCTTTCTGTCCTACAATACGTTCTGTAACACCAATATACTTCATGTAATGTTTCCAGCATGTGTCCCTATTTTATTGCCAAGTCTACATAGCATTAGCCCATTAGTTGACAAAAATTCTAAACATGTCCTTGAGATGATTAAATGAATGACTAAAATATCTGCATTAAAATGAGATCACAATTAAAGCCATCTGCCTGGAGGGACAATCTCTATTTTGAGATAATGGCGAGGCAGCAGCAGGATGCTTTAGTCTCTCCGGGGTGCTCGAGGTCAGTGTCTTCAGCAGAGGTCACACTGCTGACCGCACGGCTCTGTGAATAGGTTCAGGTCAGCATGAGACTTCAGAACAACTTGAAGTCTTTTGGATTAAACCCAACCTGTAATATTTTTAAAGCAGTAAATTGAGAAACAGTGGGGGAAAAGTGTTTCAAGCTTGTGAGGTGAAACTAAAATGTGTTTTCACACCTAGAGGGGCTTTCCGACAGTTAACTATTTGCAAGAGTGCAACAAAAAAATAGAAAAGGTGCAGAAAGTGCCTGCTGGCAACAACACAGAGCCAGTGGGCTAAAGCCAGGGCGCTCCACTACTTTTATACCTGATCTTCATGTAACTTAAGAGTCTTCCTTGTGGCCTCTGACTAAAACGCCTCTTTAAGCCTAATTCAGCATGCATTACTGTGCCTGCCTGTTATGCATGCATTCAGTGCATACATCCGAGACAACAAAGACTTCTTGCTCCACCCACACTTCCCTCATTCTGCTTCCTTCCTGAGTTGTAATTGGTGAATCAATGGTATTGACTGGCCACAAAGTCCACTCATCATCAGGTTTCTAAGGGCTGGAAGCTGCTGGCTGATTAAAAAGGGGAGAGGCTAAAAGTGAGTGCACGCAGTGGTTTATAAGAAGAACTGTAGTAAAGTCAAGGCCGTTTCACAAAGGCAAAGCCAAACTGCAGTAGTGCTGATCTGATGAAATTAGAGGGAACGTACAGTTTTTACATGAAATGACAGTGATTGATATGAGCTAATTTAATTTAAGCTAATTTATACTTAACATTACTCTGTAATATTCCAATTTAATCGGCAATCAACAGCTGTGTAATCAAAGTAGCCAGTGATGGAAATAATGACAAATACATTTATTAAATATATTAAACTCAAAGAAATCTAAGGGTAAGCAGTGTTGTTTCTTCCCCAGGACCATCTTTGGTGAGCATTAATTGAACAGAAACCAGCACACAGAGGGAACGTTAACAGGATAACAGCAGAGATTTCTTCTTTTGTTGTTTAGCCAACACACAGAGCTTTATGTAAATGACCACAGATGAATAAATTTGCCAGCCACAGCAACAGCTGTCATTATAGCCAGTGAAATCAGCAGCTGCTGCTTTAAACCTCCACTTGCCGTAGTTTGTTCACACACTGTCTCGTGCGTGTTCCATTTACAATCACACACTTTGCAGTTAGAAAATTGCACTCTATCAAACTGAGGTTTCAATATAATTGACAGGCTGAACAATACAACTCATTGCTCAGCCGGGTCTACAGTACGTCTGTTTTCAGCAGCATTGCCTCATCAAAGGGGTGTCAGAATCCAGATGAGAGAGCTTATCTAAAAACAGCAACAGTGGCATGAGTATCAACACAATCATGTAGGAGTAGTTTCTTCCTGGTTTTTTTTTCCCTCCCTTCTATTTCCCTCTCATGTTGGACTACAGCACAGTGCTCATCGTGCACCCCCCCCAACCCCCCAAGCTTTACATAACATGGCCACAGAATGAAAACTGCATATCATTACGCTCTGCACATTCATTATGGAGAGCTGAATACTCACGGTGTAATATTGTCGTATGGGATCTCATGACATGAGCTGTAGGAAGGGGATGCTTTTTAAGAACTGAGTATGACTGCTGTGTAATGTATTCATTATGAATCGAGGGACTTACAGAGACCAGAATAACTGGACATGGAGTACAGCAGAGAGAGGAGGTGATTGTGTCACTTACTGGAACTCATGACGACGACTGTGAGGTCAAACTGGCCAATTCTCACCACAGTGCTGTATCACCGAGAAGGAGCGGATGTGTTTCAAAGACAGGCAGATATCTAATATTAGCTTTAGCACTGTGTGGGCTGGAGTTAAACCTTATATAAAGCATGTTAACAATGCTATCATGCGCTCCTCCAGGTCCGTCTCACAGGACAGTACGCAATATTTCTGCATTCAAAGTTGAGAGATGCTGTTTCATAGAAATGGGCTGGTATCTCACAGCTGACTCCAAGTCATGTTCTGACAGTAGAAGACACATTTTTCTGTTTGCAGGCAGTAGTGTCCACACAGCAGCTGACAATCATGTCCACAAAGGAACAGTTCCTACATCCTGTGAACATGCCATGTAATGCAACAATCTCAGTAATGCAAACAGGTGCAATATATACAGCACTGTGAAGTAAGTAACCACCCACTATTAGTCTCATGTTCCTAATAAATACTGATTATCACAGTGTTCTGCCAGGGTGCCATAATCACAAGGTGACAACACAAAGAACTTACAGGATGATCACATGTTGAATTTGCCTTCAACCTCTTGAATCATTTGACCCTGTTTATCTGTGACATGCTAAATGTAGTGGAACTGGATTCACTCATTTAAGTTAGCTACACAGTATCAGTTTGCTTATATTAGCTAGCATTAGCCACCATAAGCTAATATTCATAGCAGACCAACTAAAGCAGCAGCAGCATCAGCAGCAAAGCCCTCTGCTCTAATGAACTGAGCAAAGATACATTTTTGCTCGTGAATTCAACTTTTAATTTGAAAGAGGAAGTTTGTGCTGCACAGTTTCACTTTATAAACATATCTGTTACCACGATGCTACGATAGTAATACTGGGTACACACATCATGTGAACTCTGACATTCACTGACAGTTATTATTTAGACTTCCAGTTCTATTATTAACTAACTGTGCAGCACACTGGTGACATTAGCTGAAGAATCCTGAACACAATGCTTTTCCAGCAATAACTGCAAACAGGCCACAACAAGCCCATTTTCTGCCCCTACAGACTGCAGTGTCCAGGGAGACTCTGCTGACGTGTGAATGTTCAAGAACGTTGCTGGAAAATGTTGGAGAGAGATTTAATCACAGGCTCGATGATTTAAAGTGAAGCACTTTTGACGCCCTCTGGTTTACTTGTGCTTCTGATTGTTTTTCAAGGACAACAGGCTGACAGGTAAGTGACATGTCAGTCACAACCAGTCCAAGCTTCTCAGCTCTGCAAAGCTTTTTTTTTTATTTGCTTTTTTTTCCTGTGTTAAAGAGCAAAACAACTTTTCTTCTACAACTTCTTATAAAAAACCCCTATATCGAGGAGTACACCTAGGACAGAGCAGCCAGTCAATCACAGGGCTGACACATGGAGCTGCCAATTCATTTTCCTAACCTATGTGTGTTCGGACTGTGAGAGGAGAACTGATCACTCGTGCTGCTCGTGTACAAGAAATCACGACCCCCCCACCATCAACAAACTGCATTAATGTTACAACACTTTCTTCCCACAGAAGGCAACCACTCAGTGCGAGGAACTCTGAGTGAAGGGCGAGCACACTGAGGCTGACTCCATAATGACTTTCATGCAAAAGCCGGTGTGAATATTTCACCACGGCTTTCAGGGATTCAACAGCCTAACTGGCCAAAGAGGGGGGGGGGGGGGGCGTCTCTGCTCCTGCCATGTGTGTGTTCTACAACATACAAGGAGGAGAGAGCTGTATGTGTCCATCTTCAGCATTTGCAGCCAGGGCGGGTGGCTAGCTAGCTGTCTTACTGGGATGTAGACCATGCCTATACTTAGGCTGCAAACCACTCAGTGGAGATTTTCCGCATAAATGACGAGGAGAGCTCTGTCAGTTTCACTTAGAATGGGCCGTGCAAACGTCAGTGTGACCTTAGTGTGATGTAAACAGTAGGCGAGTTGCTTCTGAAGGAGCAACCTGTTTGCTGTTGCTTTCACTGTTGCTACCTGCACGCTGACAGCACCGTTCTGTCATAAAAAAAAATATACATCATTTTGACCTTTGCTTGTAAATTCGTTTCTCACAGTTAGTAAACAAGACTGCAGATGGAATGTTTACCATGTTCATAATGTTCGTTTGGTGCGTTAGCAGGCTAATATTTGCTCAGTAGCACACAAACAGTACTGTCATTAGTTTTGCAGGGATGTTGTCATAAAGTATTGGACAAATGAACATTTTGGCTCTGTTGGACTGCACTGTATGGACAGCTATTACTGTTCATCCACTCGGCACTATGGATGGATAGAAATACTAATAGTCCGGACCAAATTCATGTTGCCATCTCTAGCTAGAGGCAGTATCCCTGCCTGCATGGCTAAAATCTGATCTGGTCATTTGCTGATTCAGATCATGCCACACAGTACAGTATACCATGGATTGACAAGCAACTATAAAAAGTTTGTTCAAAATAAGTGCATTTGCTGTACTAAACTTCAACACAACAATAAATTCATCACGTTACTCACTTTCCGGTGTAGCGACCCAAGTCATGTGAAGGACATGTATGTGACATAAAAATCCTACATGAGGTAATAGACAACAACACAAAGTTTATAGAAGGCTACATAAGTACCATGTAAAACCTGTTTCAACATCATGTTCTCACAAACAACAATGATAGCATACAGACATGCCTTGGGTAAAGCACTGCTGTTCCAGGAGGATTCCCCCTCTTCAATGATGCAGTGGTCATTTACACTGTGCAGACAGTACATACAGTCCAGGGATCAGGAGTCCACTGAAACGAGTGCAATTTTTTCTAATATCTTCCCTAAATATTATACTTGAGTTGTGCAGTTTGCAGAAGGATGTGTGTTTTGTAATGTTGCAGTAATGTGTTGCTTCCAGCCTTAGCCGAGTGCACTCCACAGCTTTCAGAAGTGCTCATGTGCTGTGTGAGCAGAGGGCTGCAGCAGAGGGCTGCAGCAGAGCCGTGAGCCGGTGCTGACAGAAGTTCAGCCCAACTTCTGCTGCCATATCTCAACAGACAGGCACCCGAGCTCTCTCCAGGGCTGCTGATTGACACGCATACTGTAGTTAGAGAGAAGAAGTGAATCATTCCCTCACACTCAGACTCAGCATGACAACTCGCCCTGTCAGGAGATAATAACCCACAGTAAATATGCGCCAAAAGGATCTAATGACAACAAGTGAAAACTCATTTATTCAACTCTTCACGTCAAAGCTCAAAGAGACGAGGTGACGAGGATGATCGGGACAGAAGACAAAAACATGCGTGCAGATAAAAAAAAAAAAAAGCAACACACAGACAGAGCCTCACTGCTCCTGCTTCACTGCATGTCTTACTCTCCCACAGTCCTCATTCTCTCTGTCTCACTCCAGGTCTCCCTCTCATCCCCTCTCTGGTCTAGTGAATCACTCGTTCGTTCCGTGTTTCTTACCTTAGTGGTGACAATGCAAAGACAATCCATGCTGGCCAGGCGAAAAAAAAAAAAAAAAAAAAAGAAAAGAAAGAAGAAGCTCTCAACCTATGCTCAAATTCATCACCACTAAATGTCACCACTGGAGGATAAAAAAGGCAGGAAGATGGAGAAAAAGATACCAGTGTAAAGAAGCAAGGAGAAAAAAAAAGGTAGGAGTTCCTGAAGAAGAAGAAGACGAGGGGGAGGAGAAGAGGAAGAGAACACACACGCACGCACACGCGCTCACATCCACGCACTCACACGCTCGGGAGGGAGAGAAGCCACAGCGGACAGACGTTACAGCATGTGGGCCCCTTGTGAGGACTGGGATGCCTCCTCCACAGAGCTGAAGGCAATCAGGATTCCTAACGCCATCTCAGAGCGAAGCACGCGTCATCAGCCGAACACACACACACATATACACACACACACTAAAAATGCTCAGCAGCTGGCCTGGCCTCCTCCAGCAAACCTGAAATCATTCCTTAGCTTCTCTCCCTCTCATTCATCCTCTGTCTCTTGTTTTCAGCTCATCGTCTCCTCCTCCTCCTCCTCCTCCTCCTCCTCCTCCTCCTCTCTCTCTCTCTCTCTCTCTCTCCCTCCCGTCTTTGGGCTGAGCCACTAGGCAGCGTTATGGGATGAGAGCGAGAGCGAGGGAAGATAGTGAAGGACAAGAGCGTCAGTGGAATGAATTACATTCCCATGCTCTCTGTCTCGCTGGCTATTAGCTGCTGTGGCAGACTGCTGGAACTTAATAATAACACACTGGCTTTAATTTCATCTGCAGAGTAGTGGGAGCACTGCCTTCCACTGACTTTGTCACAGACTTATTTTACAATGTGTGTGTGTGTGTGTGTGTGTGTTTTGGTCAGTATGGCCTTTTTAAGGATGTTGGTTGGTTTGTAGCGATGTAAGTCAACAATAGGCAAAATTCTGTGACAAAAAAAAAATAACAATTACGAGAAAACGATTCAGCACTGCTGCATCATCATACCCCTCTTACCATAATGTTGATGCACCAAATATGACTCACAGATACACAAGACTGCAATGCACTGCTGATGATAGCAGTACAGATAGAATGAAACAAAAATCATTTAACAGCTTCTTATGTAACAGTGACACGTTTTTGTGGTCTTAGTGTGTGTGTGTGTGTATATATCCTGGTGGGCACTTAAACCTAACTGCACACTAACCTACAAGGACTCCACAGGTAGAGACACCTTTCTGAAGGTTAAGACTTGGTTTTAGGGTTCGGGTTAGAGTTAGGAATTAAGTTGTGATGGTTAAGGTTAGGGTAAGGGAGAAGGAATGCATTATATCAATGAGTGTACCCCACAGGGCTAGTGAGTCTGTGTGTGTGTGTGTGTCAAGTACAAAGTATTAAAAGTGTTAAATACATGTAAGCATGTTCAATACTTGTTTTGGTTTCTTTGTATGAATGGATTACTTGGGTTGTTACTGACATCTGGTGAAAATGTCATGTCAATAGCACCTTTAGAAATATATTTACTGTGGAAAATGGTGACGTGTTCAATGTTTATTTTACCTGCTGTATGTGCATGTGCTGCGTGTAATCTTTTAATGGCCTTTCAAACATGCAAGTGATGAAAACATTTGCTCTGATAACACTGACTAACCCTAACCCTAACTCCCTGAATGTGCAATTCAACCAAAACAGTTTCACTGCACTGCACAGGAAAACCTGACACCAAACCCTGTCCACAGTTTCCACTACTGGTCTCCAGATGTGTGTTGTCCAAGCCGAGAGACAGAACCAATTCTGAGTCAGCAAAGACTTGCAAACTATATCTCCAACTATGTTATGAGACACCGGGGTAAATCAGCAAATTACCACATGGAACTGGAATCAGAAGTTTCCTAAAAATAAAAAAAAAAAATATAAAAAACAAATGCAGCCAAATCTGCACTAAGACGGGTGGTGGGCCCATGGGAGGCGGTGCAGCCCAGATTGGGGCTCAAACCCACAACACCGAGAGATTGAGTCTCGTGCTCTACCAACTGAACTCACCAGGCGGCCAAATAGCTTACAGTAAATCTCAAACAGTTTAACAGTAATAAACATAAAACACAGCTTTAGTTATTGAACACAAGCTTTACTTAAGGGATGTAAGAGAAATGAGAATCTCAAATGAGAATTTGGTGGAGTTGACCTAATATTGAGATGATATTTGATATAGGCTTCTCATTTGCACCTGGTGTGCATTGAAATAACTGTCAGTGTCACTGGAATATTCTGTTTATATATTATATAAATATATATATATATATAATATTTCTGAGCAGAGCTCCAACCAAATTTAACCTGAGTCAAACCGAAAACACCTGTGTGGGTGCGCAGGGACTTTAATCTGTCGATTGGTTTCTGCCTTAAAAAAAAAACCAAACCTTCTATAGTAAAAGCCTTGACCAATTAAAAGTTACTGTACAAATTCACCCTTTCAAATTCACCCAGTAAATTTACTGTTAAGGTCAATTTATGCTTTCTGGTTAGGAACAAAAAAAAAAAGCAAAATATAAGTAAATGAATAATACGGCAGTACATGTGTTCTGAAAAGCTCAAGCCCAGTGTCTTAATGCTGCATGTCAAGAATCAATGACCAACCACGTCATCCAGTAAGATCCCAACTCTCAGGTAGCAGGTAACCTTAGCCACTCCGATGTCCAAACTCCCCCCTCTAGAGACTCTAACCCTCTGAGCCACAGCACATTTCCCCCATCTAAACTATGGCAGTACCTGTTTCCCGGAGCCATCCTGGTGAAGAGGTGCATTGCAGAACTTGACCTTAACTACAGCTTTCATTTATGGACAGAAGCAGTGCCCTTAAGACTTCCAGTCTCCCGTTGTTCTTCCTGAACCCTTTCACCAGCTCAGAGTTCTGCTGCCAGAGCAACGGGGCTAATCTTTTCAGGTGATGCAGCTCAGGCAGCTTCGACTTATTGCATTAGAGAGAAGGACTGCTTTAACCTCATTTGTTAGGGCTGCAACTCATATATAGGGACTAGGTGTGACAAATTTGGACCGGTCTGTGTGTGTGAACAGCGCTAACAGCCTGCTAGACAGATTTACGCGAAAGCCTGCTGTACTTGTTTGACCTTGAAGCTAGCCTACACCTAACCCTAACACATTCTCCTGAGTCATTTTCTGCCATGGTGGCTAAAAATCATCGGATTTGTGCATAGATTGCACTCCAGTGAAACGAAATGTCATTAAATAAGGGCTTCATGCATATTAATCATGGATGACATGCATATATTCATTGCAGGAAGCATGCGTGGAAGTTAAAATGTCTGCACTGGCTCATTTTTATTTAAACACTATGTTGTTTATTTAGTAAATGATAAAAAATGCAACGTACTGTCATTTTTTTTCAACAGCGCGCAGAGTCATAGGAAACATGAGAAAAACCACACACACTGCAGCAAGAAGCTGATCATACTGACCAATCAATGGTCACATGGTATATAGCATATAATCAGTAACGTACCACCAAATCACTGCATGAGAGAGTATGTGTGTGTGGGAGAGAGAGAGAGAGTGTGTGTGTGTGTGTGTGTGTATGTTTCCTGTGCTTTTAAAACCCTCCTGCAAAGACTGTACTACTGACCAGAGCAATATGGGAAGTAAACATCTAGAGAAAGCACAAATAGACTGTATGAAAACAAATTCTGGTAGCTATGGTTGATGTTACACTGCACTCAATTCACATATGATTCCCAATGTCATCATATCTTATTTGTAAGGAAAACATTTCATTTACAGTTTAAATAAAAGAATCTCTGCAGCTCCTAATCACTTCACATCCTCTACAGGGAACAAAGATTAAACTATCCTCTTCACCCTGAGGGGTTGTTACTGATAAGGTCTAATCAAAATGAGTGAAATGGACAGTAATGGATGCTGGTAATGAAAATACAGTGGGTGACTTGGTGTGATACGTAATCCCAAATTAACAAACTAATGCAAGACACACACACACACGCACACACACATACACACACTGTATACACAGGGTTTTCAGAGAGAACTCACCTCAGAGGTCTTGGCACTGCTCTCTCCCTGCTCCATCCCACTGGGGTCTGAGCTGCTCTGCTCCCTCTGCTGGAACAACAAACAGGGCCATGAGTAATTCTACACAACCACACTGTAAAAGACATGACCTGAAGGAACCTGGAGATTCGGGTAACTTACAGAGCATCTTATAGCATGAATACATTAGGAAAAGACCGTACACATCCCCTGTTTCCTGTCTCTCTTCAATAAAAGGCCAAAAACAAAAACTGTGTAAGTGCACAGTAATAACAGGATGCAGTTGTAGGGGTTATGCAAGATTTGGCACTGACAGATAGATGGAGACACTATTAGCTGCTCTATCTGTTGCTTTGGTAAGTCTTTAATTAGAAGCTCAGATGGCGTAAGCTTATATGTGCATGTGGCAACCAAAAAAAAATCCTAGGCACACTAAGACATACTACAAACCCCCGGTACACGCAGGTTGGCTTTATCCCTCCCTCTGTTTATAGTAGCAAGCCCCTCCGACTTTAATGCAACTTTTCTGTTGATCTATTCAATGTAACAAACAAAAATGTAAAATGTTCTTTATTTATAGAATAAGCCATAAAAACTGGGCCACACTGCATGCCGGGAGAGGAATTAAAAACAACGACATCAGGCTTGTTTATTCTGTGTAACGTATGCCTTGTAGCCGTTAATCCGTTCTGTCATGGCTAATGCTGTTACACTGCTGATAAATCTTTGAAACACTGACAAGACAAATCAGCCGAAGTCAACTGCTTGAATATCTAATACACACCTTAACATATATAAAACAACATTTTAGATGCAAAACCACATTTATGCAACTGTGGGACTCGAGCCGGGGACGTTGCATTTCATGGGCAATGCCATGGGAGCACCCCACTCATTCACGGCTACCCTACTGTATCAGCCCCCAGAGTGGCCATTAGGAGGGGTAGTAATGTCCACACACAGTCACCCCAGGTCAGGCTGTCAGTCCAACTCTGCTCGGCACTGCAGAGGACTAAATGCCTTTTTAAGGTTTCAACCCTAACTCAGACACTACAGAGTCAGAATATTTTCTTTTAACAAATAGCACCTAATGAACTCTTCTGTTTTAGATCACCTGCTTGATATTCCTGTAAGGCCCCAAAGATCGTAATTTCATGTTTTGTGTAATCTCTTGATTACATCAGCGGTTTTGTTTTTATCTTTCAATCCATAAACATCTAACCAACATCTTACAAAGTGCATATAAAATGTATTTATTAGTGGTCTATACATTTGAATAACCTCTTTGGACTCTGTTAATTAATTTGGATGGCGCCATCTGCCATCTCATTATTTGACAGGACATTTTGCCTAATCTTCATAGGGCTGATTGTGGTAACAGAACATGGGATATAACAGCAGTGTCCTCGTGACCTCATGGTGGGGGCATCAGTCTCTGAGGACTCTTCTAATCCCCTTCACTTATCCCTATCGTGGTACTACTGGATGACCTCAGCAAAGTGGTTCAGAAGCTCCTGCTGTTACACTACACTGCTATTTTGAAAGCTATAAAGACATTGCGCACATGATCTGTTTGGAAATGTACATTCATGTCCCTTGTCATCATTTCCTTACTATCACTGCAGGGAAAAAAGTCAGGTACAACACACAAGGTTTGACAGTTTAGACAAATAGGATTACTAGTGGATTACCAAACTGGCTGGTCCCATTCCAAGTCAAACGTGCTATTAGTAACATGCCTGGTGTGCACACACCCACAGGTCTACACTTTCACACTGGCCAAGGGCCCCCATCAACCAACGAGCAAAAACAGACGCTGCATCATAGCAGGAGTTATCACAGCCTATAGCCCTGATGGCTCATGGTGAGGACGCTTATTGTCAGTAATGGATGCAAAACATGACGTTAAAGCTCTGGCTTCAGCCTAAATCTTTTTGGTAGCTGCTACAGTCTGTTTTGACATTCAGTCATTATTTTGTGGCTGTTGCAGCACATTTTTTTTCTTTTAATTTAAAGACCAAAACAAAAATCAATTCCAAGTCCTCCTCTTGGTAATTTTTGGAGCCAAAGCTACATTTTGATTCATCTTTCATGCTTTTTTTTTTTTCCCAGTCCTTCATGGCCCTCAACCACTCAGCACCCTCTATTCATCCCCCTTAATTAGAATGTCACACTGTGAGTGTGTTCGCATACATCTACCTTCTCTCTCACACACACACACACACACATTTATACACAAAGACACATGGACACAGACACACACACACACTGTCTGTCTTAATTTAGCCACTTCAACAAAGAGCACCTTTGTTCCTTCAAATTATACATATATTCAGGTGATGTAAATGACAGGACCCGTACAGTTAGTCACAGTGAGTCTGTGCTGTGCCTGAGCAGCATGTGTAACATATCCTGACATCTTTTTCTTCTCCAGTGATCCATAGAGACAGGAGTTTGGCTGCTGCCAGTCTGGAAAACTATTGTGAGTTATGAAGAAAAAAAAAAAAGAATAATTTTCTGGAATTTTCACTCTGTCAGAGTTGAAGATACATTTATCTATTTACTTATTTTAACATAAACCACATAAACTAGGTTTCAAAAAAGTCTTATCACACTCCTTAAAGAACACCAGAATAATTTCCTAATACTCAGAATTGCAAGTGAGTGAACAACTCTGGGGGCATGTTTTCCCTGTGTCTGTGTGGGTTTTCTCCGGGTACTCTGGCTTCCTCTCACAGTCACAAAAACATGCACATTAAGTTAATTGGCTACACTAAATTGCCCCTAGGTGGGAGTGTGTGCGTGAGCGGTTGTCTGTCTTTGTGTGTCAGCCCTGCGATTGACTGGCGACCAGTCCAGGGTGCACCCCGGCTCTCGCCTGAAGTCAGCTGGGATAGGCTCCAGCTCGCCCTTGACGGATCAAGCGGCATAGAAGATGAATGAATGAATGAATGAATGAACAACACTGGCAGCGTACATCAGGAAACAGTAGGCACAGAGCTAATTTTGGTTAAGCCTGTAGTAACTGATTGTTATTAGCCACTCTGGGGCAGCAGAAACAAGTTGTGAACACACCATTAACACCTCATTTTTTTTGAGCTGATATAGAAATTTGATAGCAAACATTTTGCTTTGTAACATTCAGAGGTTACAAAGCAACATGATCATTCATTTGCGGTGGTGCTGTATCCATCACATGACTGTAACTATAATATTCCCTCTTGTAGCTCTGCAGGTATGAGAAAATGAAAATTCAGAAGTGGTGTCAGTTAATCGCTATTAAAGAATTCAAATCACATTAAATGGGGACATCTCTAACGCCCTAAGTACCACAGCAGTACTGTCATCAGCCACATAGCATAATGATCTATGCATTAAAAATACTGTACCCTTTTCAGTAGCAAAAAGCCCACAGTACTGTGTGAGGATGATCATCACAATGTATCCTTGATCACGCCCTTAGTGTGACTTTCTTAGACCTCTTGTGAAATAATGAACAAAATCTAGTGGGTTTTTCAACCCAGAGGAGATGAGGCAGGTTTGTTTACACGGTCTGGCTCTGAGGGGAGCAAATTATCGCTCCTCAACTGAAACTGAACCCTTTGAAACAAACGCTTCCAAGCACAACTGGCAGACTCTGAAGACTTTGTTGTTGCACTATAAATGTACTATAAATAAGTAACATCAAAACTACCATCAAACCAAAGAAAATTCAAGACCATTACAAATGCTAGTTAGTTAGCACACAGGATACAATGACAACATGACTGGTCAGTATCAAAGCAGAAATCAAATCAAATACCCTGACTTTTAGTCTCTAGTATGGATGAAGCTTTATTTCCCAAATGTCCCATGATGCAACTGAGCAGCACCTTTCAAAAGACCCGTCTTGTCTCCTAAATGCCACACCTGTGCGAACGTCCAGCTTTCGGTCAAAATTCTGCCAAATGTTTTCAAAGTTTGCAAAGCTCCCTCCAGAGCCTTAAATGACATTACACAACTGTTGTCACACTACAACCATTGTAGTGTGATTGCTGAGTAACCTGGACCTTACTGTGTGTGTAAAATCAGTGGAGGGTCCTGTAAAGTAATGATAATAATCATTACTTTACACAATCATCCTCTTGAACATGTTCATGGGTGATGAGCCTGTGACTGGAAACGATACATTTCAATAAACTTCTAAATAAACACATAATTCTGTTCAGCTGACAGCTCACCACCACCACCACATGTCCCTGCAGTGACTTTGCGGTCTATTTAAAGGCTTCGACATTCAACTCAGCATTCAACTCTTTAAGCTCTCCATAGATACACGCACACACAGTGCACAGCACTCTGGGAAAAAAAATAATAAATCTATTATATTTCCAGTTGTGAAAAAGTCTAGTCCTCTGGAAAATGTGATTAAAGGCCAGTGGCTTTAACTTCCAATGCCATGAAAGCCTTAGGTTCATGAAATCCTGCCAGAGGAGCTACATAAAGAAGTGAAGCCCCCCCCCCCCGTGAGCAGCACTTGGCACCAGTGGCAAGAAAAAAACTGCCTTTTAAGTAGTATTCTGTTCATTAAACAGGCCACAACAAGTGAAAATGAATTCACTGCTCTCTGATACAGCAGGAAGCAAAACAGAGGCTCCCCGTGGATGCATCAGTTCATGCTTTTTGTTTACTCTGTATACAAACGACTGTGTCAGCTCCCAAGCTGATCACTTTGTACTGAAATTCTTAGATGACACTGCTACGTTCAGTTCACAGGCAGCTCCAACATTGGCAGCTACAAACCTGAATTGGTCGTGGACCGGTGTGATGAGCATCAGAGGCAGATCAGTGTACATACAACTGAAGAACATTGTGTTGTATCCCACATCAGTTAAGATTTCGCCAACACCCACACGCCTCACCCCCAGGAAATGTCTGAGCAGTCTTCTATTCAGCAGACCAACAGGATCCCTGAGCTCTGAGTAAGTGCTAATGAATTCTGGAGAGAGGTACGGGGTCCCCTTGTGTAAGAATAATCATTCTAAATGTTCTAAACAAGCGTTTTCTGCCTCAGTATTAGTTAAAACTTATTAATGTGCTATTCCTAAAGAACAGACAGAAGGGTGAGGAGGCACTCAGATGGCAGACTGTGTGTTGTTTGTAATTTATTTGCTAAGTTGTGTATGCCTGGGATTGTTATAGGTTTTAACAGAGTGAATGGTATCTGGTTATTTTATCACAGGGTAGTGGCTGCATGTTGCATGGTTCTCATTTTATGTGTTTTATGGTGATGGTTGGTTTTTATGCAGCAATTCCCTTTGTCCAAGACAGTTTTCTCTTATGGGAGACATAAAAATAACCTTGAACCTTTATGCTTGCTGATTCACACTTTGCTGCTGCTGTACAAATTTCTACACCTCTGTCTCCACCGGCTTTACTTCTACCCTTTTTGAATGGTTCAAGCAAACAACCCAGTCATACAGAAGAAATTCTTCAGTCCAGGTATGAGGTTTTTTGTTTTTTTTTTTTCTGGGATGACATGCTGTGAGACGCTCAGAGACTCACCTCCTCCACTGGACAGGCAGAGTGCGCGGGCTCAGAGTTTTGTATAGAAACACTCTTCTCCCACTTGTCCGCCATGTGGTTGACCTCCTCAAGCTTCTGCTCACAACTCTTCTGCGTGTTTAGCAGTGTCACTTCATAGAACTCCTGGATATCTGTGGGAAAAAAATGGATATTACATGACTCAGGTGCTGTTAACGCCTCCACAGACAACATAGTGAATCCTGTCTCCTCATGATGTGGACACCTGTTTTAATCAGTGCTGCAACCATTACATAATATTAGAAAATAACTCCAGTCAAATTCAATTTCAAGAAAAGCTCCCTTGTGCCCTGTTGTTCACCTCCATTGGTCCCAGTTCTCAGCTGATAAAACCCATCCTCCTCTCACACTGTGTGCGCATCATTCTTTTACTGCTTTACTAAGTAGCAAACACCACTCGATTCAGAAAGAAGACAGGACGCAGCTCTACACAAAGGAAGCTACCTTGTATGTTTATATTGCTATGGCCAAGTGTTCTTTAAACTCAACATGGGATTTAGTGTGGGAGGGAATAAATGTGAACAGAGACAGAAGATGCAAACTCCACAGAGAAAAGCGTCACCAGAGACTGAACCCAGCTCTTCTTTTTCTTCTGTTTGTCACCTGACAGAGGAAACTGGGTTCAGATTTGAGAGCAAATTCTGACAATTAATAATAAACTAATACCAATGGTACTGGAGTTTCACAGATTGTTTAAAGTAACCTTTGATGACAGTATATGGTGTTCTTACTCACATTCCTGTGTCATGTTTTTCTTAATGTGTTCCATGTCTTAATCCTCAAACAGCCCTTTAAAGTTGTGAGGATCAACCAAAATGTCCTCACTCCTGAAGGTCTATAACTAAAACTGGTCCTCACAAAGAAAGAAGCACACACACACACACACACATATTACCATGACAACAAAGCTTCCCTGCCTGAAGCTTCACGGTAGATCAACGTGACTGGATAAGAAAAGATGTCATTACACACACACACACACACAAAGCAAAAACAGCATGTGTAAAACAATGGACATGCATCTTCTCCAGATTTTTGCAACATCACTGCAGAAACTGTTCAACAATCAGAACACACTCGACCACAACTACTGACCATATTGGTGCAAACATTTCCACATGGTCTGCTCTGACTGAATGTCAGCATGAGTCACTGCTGTATCAGCCTCACTGCATCAGAATCTGGAGCAATGGACTCAACATCTGTTGGTACGTCTACCACAAAGCATCTGCATTGTATGACTCAAGTGAGTGAGCTCTTCGTTTGGCATTCAGTTCAAGTGCTATTGTTTTTGAAATGCAGACACATTTTTTTTTTTGAATGGCCTAGCCGTGTTTTACCAAAGAACCAGACCCCTTAACAACTCACCTGCCACGCCAGTGCAGCGCCTCGGCTCTGCACATAAAAGACATATTTACATTTAAATGGATTTAAAAGCCATTAGCTTTCACCGCCCGATGTAAGGGTCATGCCTCAGTCCAAATCATCCACAGATGATTCACAGAATATCTGTTTTTAGAGACAGGAAATAAACTGTGATTCAAGATTTACTGTATTATTATTATTTCTTTTTTTTTTTTTATAACACAAACCAGAAAAGCAGGCACAGTTCAATCTTTTTGTGATTCAAATGAAAACAGGCCATTATGGATACTAATGAATACAGCGAAATTTATGCAAATCCCAAAAAAAGCTCTTGAATGGTTAGGGTGCAGCAGGGTGAGTATGTGTAAGACTCTGCATGCAACAAAACCAGTTGTAGTTAGCTGTCGCACCCATTTGATTATTACGACGGAGTAGAGTCGTGTAGCAGAACACCGCAGAACACATCAACTTTGAAACACAACACATAACACTGATGTTTTCCAGTTTAGCTTGCCTGTCAGAAAGTAAGCAGTCTCTAACTTTTGTTTCATCATAAGGAATTTAAATAAAAATGACTTTACTAAATAAAAGATCAAACTAGACAGCCATCATCAGTGCTTACCTGAATGTGGTTTTGAGAAGCACTGACAGCTGGTCTTAAGTAAACTCCTCTCCTCCCTACACTGCCTTACAAAACGATGCCACACTGCATGACAAGCTAAAACTATCAACTGTGATCATCAACAAATTCATAAACTATATAGGGGGGAAAAATAGTTTTAGTTTCATAAACACAGCAGCAGAAAGTTGTCAAGAGTAACTCACAGTGCAGTAAAACCTCCCTGCTCTCTCCGGTCATGTTGCAGCACTGCTCTCCTGTGAAACAGTGCGCTGTGCGAGGACCAGATGCCTGGTAGCAAGCTAACAGCTAGCCTAATCCTCAGACATAGAGGCCGCCTGTTCCCTTCAATGCAGACAATGACCTTCCACCCCGCATAGCTGATTTCTAATTCAGCTCTCTCTTGGGTAATGTGCTTAACACGGCCAGGGGGTCCTTTCCAACTCTCCTCTTAATGAACAAAACTCTCAATTCTCCCATCAACAGATGGAAGTGGTTCAACAACTCATCAACAGCCAAGCATCCATTTCTCCACCCTCTGCCTTACAGCAGTGGAGTGTTTTCTTCATGTTCTGCACAAGTTCAGCGTGAGGCATTAAGGACCTGACACAAACCAGCTTCTGGGACAGTCCATTCACTGCTGGTGCTGCTGAGCTGCTTTAAAGACGGCAGCTGGCGCGGTATTTAAGGCACACGGCTTGCGTGTGAAGAAAAACTTTAAGTGGATATTTAGTGCAGGGTGCTCATGTGTTTCATACAATGTGTCCTGGCTGAGGCTGATGAGGGAGATCCCCTTCTTAAGCCTCTGTGAGGCAGTAAACTATAAAGGCAGAGATGGAAACCAAATGATTGGGAGAGTGATGATGACATGATGAGAAATGATGATTTGAGAGTGTGTTGTGAAGACAAAGCATAGGTGTTACACAACTGCATTTCCAACATTTAGAGCTGAACCCACAGTTCCAGTCGTATGTAAACTCCTTCAGTCCAGGAAAGGATAGTATCCTTTAGTCTACATTTACACTGTAGTCAACCTGAGACAAAAAAAAAAAAGTCTGTTTCAGCTTAAAATGATATAAAACAGGGAAAAGCAGCTCACACTTGTGAAACTTGAAAAAGCAACTCATTGGATTTTTTTCTTGATGAAAGCTTGATGAAAGGGACAATGTGTAAGAACTGGCCAACTGTCAGATTCGTACTCCAAACAAATAAGGGTCAGCATATTACCAGGAAGCTGGGGTGTCCACCCATATCATAAGAAACAATATCCCTGTACCTTAGTCAGACTGGCCATCAGGGATCCAGGGACAGATCCTGGTGGGCCGCCACATCAGTGGGCCAGTGAACCATCAAAAAAAAATCCATAAAGTTTAACTCACCCTTCTCTGTGTACCTGTCTGGGTATTGGCCCACACTCAAGTTTCAGCCCTCACCATCATGCTGAGCTAACATTAAGTTGAATAAATCTGACCTCAGAACAGAGCAGTTGTTGACATGTTGCCAAACCTGCATGAATTGGGGTGTAACGTTTTCCCCACAGCTTTAAATGCAATCTGGTTATGTAGCTGGTCGGCTGTTTCCTTCAGTTATTGTTGGACTGACGACAACAATTACACACCCGGTCTGCCCACTCAGAGAGACAGGGAGGATGTAGAGGAGGCAGGAGTGGAGGACGAGCCAGCTGTTACTGCTCACATTATAATTTCTCCAAAGTTAAACTGGCAGTGACAGGCTTTATCAGTTACAGGCTGGCATATGTGTGTAACTTGTGGTTAATGGTTCAATCCTTCACTGATGCTAAAGTCATATTTCATTGTCATTGTTTGTGCAGCAGGTAAAAAATCAAATGTATGTTAAATTGGAATCTATGTATGTATGAACTCAGCAAGTTATATAACAGAATAAACTGTGCATGCCAAAAATTTTTATTCATGTAATTACACTTTAACAGAGGAAGTATCTGTTAAGCCCTTGGCATTAACTGTTAAGCCATAGGCCTTATGAGAAAATACAATGACAAAATCCCAATCTGGTGAGTGTTTTTGACAGCAGGGTCACATGTAGTGTGATGGCATGAATTCTGCTCTTCAGCACAGATGTGCAAACACTGCTCAGCTGCAGAGTACAAATTTAACAACACATTTAGGATAACAAAAAGGCTGAAGAGCACAAGAACAGCAGCAACATGGGACACTTAAATGAACTACAGGTGGAACACAAAGCTACTATCTGTATCTCTTTATATCAAAAAAAAATATCTGTATGTGGCAGATATGGCTTATACCACATTAAACAGTTTTTGACCATGTGTTAAGGATTTAAGTTTCTAAGAAATTTTTAAAATACAGTTTGTCTGTATTAGTACTGTGAACTATAAATCTATTTTAAAGAGTTTCAGAAGTTT
This sequence comes from Toxotes jaculatrix, assembly GCF_017976425.1. NCBI lineage: Eukaryota > Metazoa > Chordata > Actinopteri > Toxotidae > Toxotes > Toxotes jaculatrix. The sequence continues at coordinate 3,021,987 of NC_054405.1, read as the reverse complement.
AGAGATAAAGCTCATTATCATGCAACAGCCTGCATTTTCTGAGGAATGTTCTGGTATTTAACCTACATTGTACAGTGCACAGCAAATGCTGTTATCATTTTAAGGTACTTCTGTGTTCTCTGGCCACATTTCTTCTTTTGACTGCCTGTATGCTGCTCTCACCCCTTTTGGGTTTCCTAGGCAACCCTGCAGTGGATCTGAGGAGATTTGCATCCTCTCTGACACATCTACGTTCCACATGCGACTTTATGGGTAGATTCATTTAACGAGTACAAAATCCCACTTACACAAGCCTTTTTACAGTGAATACACATACACAGTGTCACAACGCTGATCTACTTTCTTCATGCTTACGTAACGGGTGGGTGGAGTGGGCTGGGGCTCACAGTGATGGCTCCTGTGTAGCTGTGTTTCACTGGGGAGCGATTATTCCAGCTGCATCCCCTCCCTACAGCTATCCCTCCTCCACAGTGACTAAGGTGCCAGCTAATCCTTCTATCTCCCAGCACACATAGGCCACCAACTATTGGTAATACATCACTTCTCACTCCTCTGGCTCTCACCTCCTTTAAGGAAGTAACATTGTACAGATTGTTGGTGTTGAAATGGAAAGAATCCAGTTCTGTGAAAATGCAGTTCTGTAAAACTCAAATCCAGGATTTTGACAAGAACAAACTCTCACAATTTTTGTGAATGTTGTGTAGATCAGAAATGAACCAGTGACTGAATATGACTGGGTTTCTGGACAAAATAAACAGGTCATTACAGTAAACTGCATGATGCAACATGTGATTGGTTTCAGCCGTCTGTAGCTGAATCGATTCACTTTTTGGCAAGGTCAAAACCTAGTACATGACCGGACTACACACAGGCGACGTGCAAACCTGAGGATGTATTAGATAACTGGAACTGCTGTTAACAACTACTTCCAGTAGAAAGTAGCTAATGCCTCCCCAAAGCTGCTAAATGTCCCTAGATGACGTAATGTGCTAATTAGCATATTCATGACGTCTGCCTAGTTTCAGCTGGTTTGCTTCTCTCCTCCTCTCTGTGCTCACATATACAGTCATTTAATACAAGTGAATTCACCACAAAGCTGTTCTCATTGACATGTTTCTCTGTTTCTGTGTCAGACAATGGAACAAGTATGAAACAGAGACCTCATGTTGGCCCATTAAAATCCATGTTAACCAGCAGACACGACGTCGTCTGACAGAATCACCACACACACAAGTTAAAGACAACGGCTGTGCTGTGATTTCAGCGGGAGAGACAGCCAATGGGGATCCTATAACACTCGGCCAGCCAGTCAATGGGGATCCTCCAATGCATAGCAGGCCAACCAATGATGTAACTTCATCACTCGCTCAGCCAGTGACAACGATTCCTGTTGTGCCAAAAATTGGGTTGATTGTAGATAATGAGACTATCAATGATACTGTAGTCTTAGACTCTTAGACTTCATCAATAAGGACTGGAACTTTAAGACTTTACAGTGTTCTCTGGCTCAGATAAGAGCTTGACAGACATAACAGTAGAGACTACAGGCCATTTTTTAGCATTGTCAATTTGAAATATGTTCTTCATCCACTCTCAGACAAATCAAAATCATTCATTAATACAACATTCTAACTTTACATTACAACTGTATTTTAGTGTCTGGAGGCTGGAGAGGTGGTTTTTACAATGGTTTAGGCAACTCCAAGCAAGAGTTCAAGCAGTTTAAGTAGAACACTGGATGGTCTTGGGGATGTGAAAGAAATGGTGGTTGGAATCTACCTCTCACTGACCTGTGTGGCCTTTATTTCACACGCCATTGAGTTTAGAGTCCACATCCTTTTTGTTTCACATACAGGGCAGCAGCAATGGAGACACCACTGGAGACAAAAATGTGAGCGTTCAAAACAAGGGAATATCTGAATTTAGCAGAGGAACAGTGCAGCGTGGGTGGATAACTTCGCTCAGGTTTAACACCAATTTGAGGGAACAGTGAGAGGAGGATTAAAATTAGAGACGGCAAGAGGAGGTTAACACTTTAAGTGCAGGTTCATCTGATTTTCTTCATTTTAGTGTAAAATGTAAACCCAGTCAGAGGTTGAGTGTAATCGCACGTATATACAAAATGGTGAGATTTAGGTCTCTGAACATCTAGACAAACAAATAACAAGTGCACTCTTCTTAACGACGTCAGTAATCTGACACTGAAATCTAAGAACACGTTCAGATACAGGAAGTGATGTGGTGGGACTCTACATAAGCTAAGTATCACATGTTATCCATAAGTTTCACAGCTGTGGGCACAAAACATCCTCTAAATCATTCTGTGAAGCATCTCAGCATCCTAACCTGTCACTCAACACACCTCTGCAGTCTCTCATTCTTCAGCTTGATTTTCTACTCCAAGCACGTTTGAGTAAGCCCACGGTTTGTTTCCAACTTGTCTGACTGTCCGACTGCTTTTGAATTTGTCCCACTGGACTTGTTTTTAGTGATGATGCTAATCTGATCTCAGTGATTTAACACGATGACTACAACGTCATTATCCAAGATCCAAGTTGTGATAAAGCAGAAATGTCCTTTAAAAATCTTGTTGGTCTTCCTACAAACCCGTCATAGTACCATACAAAGCTCCCACTGCTCCAAATGACACCCAGTGACATCTGCCTCTGAAACCCATTGATCTGAGCCTGGAGGTTTAAAGCGTCTGGGTCCTTACATGTTCTTTTACTCCTGCTTTAGTCAAAACTCCCTCTCTCTCATCAAGTCAAGCCTTCCTGAAAGCCTGCATGTTAAAGACCCAGAGAGTTAAAAAAAAAAAAAAGCAAATCATAATCTGCCTAATGAGTGACATTAAAAAAAAATAATGGTTAAACGAGGAATACTGAGTTGCTTACAATACAGGCAAAACACAGCAGCTAATAACCAGGGTTTTCCTTACTCAGTTTCCAGAGGGCTTAGGAGCTGTCTGCCTTCCAGGGGGTAGTGGTGGTTGGGGGGGGGGGGGGGGGGGGGGGGTTTGAAATTATTCAAAGAAAATTTTAAGTTAAGTTTCTTTCATGTTATTTATTAGTTATCAACCATTATTCTTAACATATTTGTGGAAGAAAGCTGGCAACACTTATTGTACTAACAGTCCAAAGCCTATTCATCTCACCAAATAACGTTTTAACGAGATTTAGTGAAAATATATGTGGATTACCTTAACTTGGACAGGTCCTAAGAGTTTCTGGTTGGTGTTTGTGTTTATTTTGATCGCTAGCAAAACCAGCCTGTCACCTAACGTTAACCCCCAGCAGTTGTCATCATAAAAAGATGCTACATGTGAACAGTGCCTAACTTTGTTTTAGCCATGCAGCTCTGCTGGCTAATGTAGCTTCATACAATATATGAAGATCTATGTAAGCTGGATAGGTTAGAGATTTCATTAGCTGTAAAATTGGCTGCTTTAGTTATATCTTCTCTCTATCTGCTACGCTATTAACATCCACAGAATTCCTCCCTGAACTTTATACTTCACTTTAGTGATGTTACATGAGAGGCTGAGGCTTCAAAGTGTGTGTTTAGTATAGCTATAGAGTTTTTCCGATGTGTTTTCAACGCGTGTGTCATTTTAGACATATGACATAGCTGATGATGGATGAAGCCTCGCTTCCCATCTGTACCACATGACTGCTTTTGAAGGCGGTTTGAGTTGTGGAGTGATATTTGACTGTGTATATAAAGGGAGAAATGATACGCTTGACATTTTGCTTAGTTGTATTTGTAATGGATCCACCAAGGAAAAGAAGAGTTCTCCAGCTTGGCAACACTTTGATCTTATTTCTCCCCAAAACTGGGCAGCTTGAGGATCCACTGAAATACTGAGGACGGCAGAGATTAATTCATCACCATGTCCTTTTTGTTTGTGTGTTTGTTTTCATCTGTGAAAGATTGGTCTCAAAGGCAGGGGAGATCATTAAAAAAAAAAAACTTAAACAGTCCTATTCCCCCCAGAAGATGTTATTTCTTTATAAAAATGAATAAAGTATTTTCCCAAAATCCTTTTCCATTATGCATGTTCTTTGCCTCCACTGCACGCTGACGCCAGTCAATCACAGGACCACAGGGCTGATATGTGGAGACAGACACCATTCACACTCACATTCACACCTATGGACACAAAGTCAACACCACTGTGGGAGGAAACCAGAGCACCCAGAGGCTGAGAGAGAAGATCCAAACTCACACAGAAAGACCCTACTCAGCCAGCGGATTTTAACCACACCACCTTGCTGCTGGGAGGTGACAGTGTTTAACCACTGCCAATCAAGCTCTATCAAATATTTACATTCTATGTTAACAGCTAAACACCTTTACTTTTTTACTGTTTTGAAATAGTTGCAAAATAAATTTGAACACATTGTAATATACTGACTACAGGTATCATAGTCAAAAGAGTGATCATTTACACTGCCATGAAAATTTGATTTATAATTGAAAAATAAACTATAAATGGTGACACTATTTCAAAATATGTCTTTGGCATTTTTATACTGGTATTTCTTGTTGTTTACTTATGCAGATACCAATAAACAGTATCCTCAATAAGCTAATTTCAGCCAGTATATCTGACCCCGTCCGTTCACTGGTCTAGCTCTAGTCCAGGCTCAGTTCTACAGAAACAAATTCTTTTATCATTCTGTTATTTCAACATTACTTGCACATATCTGCTAATGACAATGCAAAGCACATAAACACAGATATCACTGACTGAGAAATAACCCTGAACTTCATGACAAATACTGGGGACTAAATGAGATGTAGCAGTTGAGCTAGATCTCATTTGGTGAATACAGTAATTGATGAATCACAACCCACAGCTACGTGTTAATTCCATTCCTACACACAGCCTTAAGCATCATGGGAGTCTGAAAACAATGACATATGGCTCTTCTGCTTGTGTGGCTGCGTTTTCCTGTGAGGTCAGCCACAAGGCTGAAGTAAAGCGCAGTGCACTGCAGCAGGGTCAGCTAAATGTGTGTGCGCCTTAATGACCTCACAAGTGTGGGAGGAATAACTTAGCCTGCAGTGAGCTATAATAAAGTACTGAGATCTGCATCCGTTCTTGCTATGATGGTCACGCAGTGGAACAGCAGCACAGAAGCTAGTATCATTAACAAAGAGTATTCAGATGACAGCTTACAACAGGTAAACCCCACATCCACCTCGCACTGTCATTGTTAAAAACTGCTACAAAGTTCACTGTGGTTTAGTCAGTGTGGACTCCACTCACAGCTAATGCAGGCTGGTTACAAACAGATCACAGATGTGGACAACTCTGGACGATTTAGCTCAGAAAATGAGCTGTACGTCTTTTTTTTCATCACTCTTGACAAAAGCAGGGCGTAGAGCAGTGAAGCTGGAGATAAACAATAGTAAACCCAGTCGTCTGGCTCCCTCTACTGGAGCTTCAACTCCACCTAAAAAAAAAGATACTGTGCATCTGTATTTATTCCAGCACATTCACATTAATCCATCTCAACTGGGGGTTTCGTATCAAACTCCAGCAGACAACTGGAATAAACCCGTGTTGTGTGAACACAGGTATGAATGCTTAACATTTCTCATCACGCCTCATCATCAACATGTTACTTGTTGCTGCAGCAACACGTTTGCTCGTACAGTAGTCACCATGGCAGTTTTGCAGCTGTTACATTTAATGAACACGAACAGATCCAACATTTCTTTGATGGTAGCGTGACATTTCTGTTGTGTGCAGAAGCTCAAAACTACAGATTATACAGAGTATATTAACAATATATGAAATTTAGAAATGAAAGGTATTAAAGGGATTTCATTGTGTAAGGAGTAATTTAAACTCGTAACACACAGGCCCATTTTAACACGTGATTTGCTTATGGAATCATCAGAGTTGTGGCTGTTTATGTCTTGTTTCAGTCCAATTACAGTCTTTAAACTATAAAGACTGTCATACTATGTTGAAGAAAATGTATTAGTATATTTTAGTTTCACTCTAGGTTTTAAAGAAATAAATAAATGATGAATATCTACTGGGGAAAATACATTAAAATACAAATTTAAAAGTTTCTCCCATCCATTTTTATCCCTGATTTATACTGTAAGATTATGAAAAAAAAACAACTAGATTGTCTACTTGTCTGCTTGTTTACATTTTGAATTGTGTGTGGTTGACACATGCAAAACAGACCACTGTCAATGTGTATGAACAGGACGACATATGAAATGTTCCATATAACGTGCAGAGTGCTGGTAAGACAGGACTGGTATAGCAACATGATTCATTAGTACCTCACTCTCTCCACACGATGGCGACCTTCTCTACATCACCTCTCTCTGAGCTGGGATTATTCTCTGGATTTAAATATCACGGACAACCACTGTGCAACACAGGGGGGGGGAAAAAATTCAATAAGTAACACAAATGTTCACACTAAAAATTTGACTGAACCACATGAACAACAATGATTACTCTGGATTCACAGTGGTAGCAGTCCAAGGCACTGTAAGGTGACAGCATTAACATGAAGCTAAGAGGGAACATATACAAACCGCAGTAAATGATTTTAATGTGCTCTGACCTTAACAACGGTTCCAACAGATGATCTATCCGATCTAAAGCGCTAGAGAAGTCCTGTAATCCATTAAGTATGCATGAAACCCTTAAAACCTACCACTGACACTCGTAACCTTTGACATGGCTTGGAACAGGAAGAGTCACACTGAATCACATATGAAATGTGCCAATTACAGAGCCATTTTAAAGGGACACACAGCAACGATTTATAGTTGCTTTATAACCTTTAATGGGCTCTGAGGTCAACCCATGATAATGGGTAGAAATACTTGCAAAGAGGCAGAAGCACTTTGACAGTTATGCAGATCTGTTGCAGTTTATTATAGCTGATATCTGTCTCTAGCCTAGATTATACTGTTTGCTATATGATTGTAATTGTCCTTTTGACACAGTGTCTTGAACATCTGTGTACCCTGGAAGCCTCATATATGCTGTGACTTTTTTGTTCTTTAAGCTCTGTAGAAGGAACATTAGCACCGAAACGTCAGATGATATAATAAAGTATGTGCTCCTGCTTCTTTGCTGCTTGCTTAAGACATTTTGTGCAGCTGAGCACACCAGATTTGAGCGCACAAGCTACGCAACAAACTGCTTCACCTCATTATTATCATACTGCATGAGGTTCATGTGTATGTCCAGCTATTTATTGTAAGTCACTGGTGTATTTGTTGATGATTTAGCACAGATGGTAAAGGCAAGTTCTGAATCATAACAGCACATGCGAGTAGTTAAGGGTACACTCAGAAGTTAAGTGTTTCTAATCTTGTTTTCTCACAGCTTGGCAAAATGTTGCTGGAAGCTCAGGATGTTTACCCCAACTGGTATAACCAAGGAGTGGAAGGTCACCTCTACACCTGCAGTTCAGCTCAGAACAAAATTATATATTTGTAGCCTAGTCTAGTTTATGTTTGTTTGTTTGTTTGTTTTCACAAGCAAGCCACAAGCTGTAAACATGAAGTCAGACACATTTATTGGCATCCTGCATCGTCAGCTCGACATGGACCCATGTAGGGAAATCACATTCTGGTGACTGGCAGCAGGTCAGGCTGCGTTTTACTGAACTTGATATGTTTATCTTCTCTGGTGTTACACACTGACTGACAATAAGTATTATTACTCTGGACTGCAATGAGACATCATGTGTCATTAATAATGATGGGCAGGTGGAAAGAGGATGAATATACTATGGGGAAATGGTCGCTGAACAACTGCCAACACCAGTGTAGCACAACTCTCTTTAAACAATTTCTTATTTGCTCAGGAATAAATCCTTGTGCTCATGTGCTGATAACAGTGCGTTAACTTCTGAATTCATGCTAAAATCACATATCTAATATCACACAGTCCTGTGGTTGGTCTGCTTTGCCTTCACACCACAAATGAACCACACTAGAAACTGGCAACTGGCACCAAACCAAGACCATCTGAAAATGCTACAAAAGTTGGGTGTGAAAGCACCCAAAAAAAAAAGGGACAAATGAAAGGTCAAAATATTTATAAGGCCACAAGCTTCCAAAACTGTCACATGGTTTAAATAGGCTAATTCATCACAGCACCTAAATTTAAGAATTCATGTAAATACAAGCATATCAAACGTAAAAGACTGCATATAAGTACAAGAACTGAACAGAGACCACATTTATTCCAGCCCATTACTGTTGCCTGATGTTAACTCCCACTGGTATTACCAGTCTGCCTGGGAAAGATTCAATTAATACTGAGAGTAGATTAGAGCAAATGAAGCCTCGCAGGATCCAAGGATCTCTCTCAGGCAGCCCAGCAGAGTGACACACGTCCCATTACAGGGACTGACCAGCCTTGTTCATCAGACAGTGATAGATGGAGCTCATTAAACATCTTTGTGGGACATTTTCTGGCAGACAATGGTTACGAGATCAGGACCCCAGGAATCCCACCTGAGCCAGTTCATACAGGTGAGCACATGACATTGGAGCTTGTTAGAAGGAGACTGGGATGCAGCCTGGACATTCAGTTCTACTGTAGGGGGGTAGTGAGGTTTGTATAGTGATCATGCATAAGTACATACCTATTGATTGTCATTAGAATGATACAAACATTCACAGCACACCACAAAAACAGCAAATGTAGCTACTAGGAAATATCCCACTTTCCTAGAATGCAACACAAAATTGTAGTAAATTAAGTCAGGTTGCATACAGAATAGTCACAGCAATCATCCAGTCAACACAGCTTTTAGAACATATGCCTCACTGTGAGGTCAACGTACTGCTAAATATTTAGTGCCAAAATATGCACTGCCAAATGCAGTGTTCATGCCAAACATCAGGGACTGGTGTTTTTACATAAAACAGGTTCTGAAGCAAACAGTCGCAGACAGAAGTGATTTTATAAATGAGGCCTCACTGTCCTGAGTAAGAGTCAGAGTCTGATACTAATCACAATTAACAAAATCAGTGTGATTCTAAGGTAGCACAGAAGCTTAAAGTGTACCGGGTTCGGTTTCTATCTACTTATAGTTTCAAAGTTTTTGATTCTGACCTTTAATTACGGCATCTACATCAATATGAGTTGGGAAATTGCACAGTCACTGAGCCAAAGTTACTGGCTCTACAATGCACCACCTCATGCTGATTCACACCACAGTGGAAGAGCAATAATAAGAGCCCGAACCATTCTACAAACTGTAAAGTAGATCTGGGATGACAACATGTTCATGTCAGTTTTATCTGGTTAGGAATAAGGGGTGGGGATTAGCTCATGTTACATTTCTGTTTCGTTTGTTTTGTTACTCTTGTAAATGAGACTGTAATTATGAAGAAATTCAAAGATCTTTCAGAAAATGGCCGGTGACTACAGAGTTGAGTGATCTATGAATAAATGAGGCATGATAAGCATACACTATAAAATCTGTTAAATTACTCTACTGGCTTATTCTGATTAAAACAAACAAAAAAAAAAGTCAAATGCAACAAACATTCTGTGTTTCAGCTCTTTAATTACACTGAATGTTTTTAAAACTGTCATTGCTTCAGGCCACATGAAAGCTTTCTGGCAGATTTGAAAACATCTCTTTGTTATAATTTCTTCTGATTCATTTTTCTCTCTTTTTTTTTTTTTTTACACAACTGTCAGTTTTTGAGTTTTTTTGATCAACACTGACGTCAAATGTTCAAGCAAAAATAAGTAATCTCCCTTCTCCCCACTCATTGCAACAACTTCGCAGATCTTTTAGATTACTATGACCTCCTCTACAAACCTGCCAGAAGTAGTTGTACTGCTGTTTCAATTTCATAGTGTCACTTTGAAAGTTTTACAGACAACATAGCTTTTAGCATTTGGGAATTTGATCTCCAGCAGGTCAAAGGGTGGATTTTTGGTTGGGTCAGACACAACCCTGTCAGGGTATGACCCTAATCAGGGAGCATGCAGGTGGACGACAAAGCCACAAGGCCAGTAATTGGTGGTCTTTCCCCGATGATACCCCTGAATGGAAACAAGCTAATACACTCAAAACATCCTTTACATCCTCATTCACTCCTCAGACAGTTTCTTTACTTGTGCCGGACTTGAAATTTTGCTGAGCTTCGTTTTCAGAGCCTACTGAGCGTGACCTCTGCCTGCACTGAAACTTTTCCTCAGAAAGGATGTTTCCAATGCAGCTTCATTTGCTCGGCACAAGTAAGTAACTGATGTACATGTTTATTTGCAAATAGAGCAAGGAAGTGAGATCCAGTCACATCTGGTCACTGGAGAAGCATGTAGAGACACATTATAATGCCAGATGTGACAGGTCCATAGTCAGAATGCCAACATGGTCACAATGACATTGAAAGCATGCAGATGTTTAGCAGGTAGAATGTTTATCATCCTCATAATCTTTGTTTTTGTTAGCATAGTAACATTTGCTAATTAGTACTAACCACAAAGTACAGCTGAGCCTGATGGAAACATCAGTAGCTTTTCAGGTATCTGATCATAAAGCAAAGTACTGGACAAATTAAAATTTCAGGATCACCCAAGATAGTCTCTTAGGACTAATCTGTCTTATACAACTGAGTACATCTCTAAGAGGCTATGAATGGAAGCATACAAATGCATGATAATCCAAATATCAGCCAACAGGCATTTCAAAGAATTGAAAATGAAGAATCTGTTGGGAAAGCAGCAGCACCTGTGATGATGCCTTCTACCTTGACAGCACCCTGACAGAACGTACGAGGGGTGATTGATAAGTTAAAGGCTTAAGGTAGAGGGAGATGAGTTACACAGCTCTCGCTACAAGCTCATCTGTGGTCATCACAGTTATTTCCCTGTGAATCAAAGGAAGTATGAAGCTCGAGCTGGAAGCAGATCGGTAAGTCCTTCAACTGTGCAGATGAGTGACTGAGGAGTAGTGGGGATGATGAATGGGTTAATCCACACACAGATCCACTCTGCAGTGATGGGGTTTAGCTGGGGCGCCCACGCCACTGGCCAGATTAGACAGCACCTAATGCTTTGTAAGATGATTACATCTATTTCAGGAGGCATTTATTCCATCGCAGAATGGTAACTGTGTTTGATTGCATTCCACAGACCTATTGTCCCTCGTCACTCCCAAAGGAAAGAGTAAAGACGTTTCTTTGTTGAGTGAGGCGTAACAAGTGTGAATAACAACTGCGCACACACACTAATAAATCCATGCCATGATTTATAAATCTCAAACAAGAAGCAACATGTCATTGCTTTCTACCACCACATCAGTGAGAACAAATGGTCTCTGATGCATGAATAACGCGCATGAATAAAGCGTCTCCTTTTGTATTGGTCAATGAGGAACAGTGATCAATATTTATAATGACAACTTGTGGTCAGTGGGAGTTCATTTTTTTACGCACAGCCTTTGAGGGCAAGACGTAAGCATGTTCCTGGAGAACATCTGTTGCAGGATATTATGTAAGCATCCAAACATGGAGAAAGATTAGACATTTCAATGTAATCCACACATTAAATGAAAAACTAGTCCTAATGGAGTTTGTCCACAGGCTTAAGATTTCTTTTCTAGAAAATATTGATTTGGATTGGATTTTGGATTCTAACCCTGATTTGAAAGAACTGAACAGGCAAGGAAGGTGAAGATATGTGTGTGATGGAATTAATTGCAACACCACTTATGTATATTCCCCACACCTGAAATCATTCAGGTGCATGCTGTGCAACATCCTATGTGAGTGCATATTACTATCTTGATAATGTGCCTTTAAAATAACAGTGAAATACTGGCCCACTGACTGCAGATCAGATATCTGTTGGTCAATCACTTCCTGCTGCCTCAAGACAGAAACGCACCAACAATGCGCCTGACCACATTTTCAACGGGTGAACGTGTCGATAGCACAAGCCCTGGTTTGGGATATGATAGTTTGTGAAAGAAGAAGCTTGCAGATAAAGATTCAAGGCTGGTTCACGTTAGGGTTGGGTCGACAGTTGGATGTCAGGGGGCAAATGCAGAGTCATAAGATACAATTTTTCAGTCTGTGGCAAAAAATGAGCAGAGACAGCAATTCTGACTGAGCAGTGAAGATCGTTTCACCACTGGGATACCACAAGGGAGAGGAGTCCTGCAGAACTACAGCCTGCTCGCTGCAAGAAACTGAATGACAGTTGTAGCTGTAAGCAATACAGGAACCGGGCGCCAGGACTGGATTGTGGTCTGCTTGGCACTAGTGTTATTGATTTTATGTTACCAGCTATATGGAAGAACTAAGGAAATGTTGGGGTGACACATTCTGTCTTAGCTAACAGGATTTCAGGGAGGACGCAGGTTTCAACATGGCCTCATAAGGCAGGTGGTTGATTGTGACACAGATTACACAAAGGGCTTTGCATTACTTTAGTCCCTAGTGATAGCAAGATCCTACAAGGAACAGGACACCACAAGCAAGAGAGACCTCCGTCTCAGCAGACCAAGCTTGATGTGGTAGGAGGTTGACTATATGGAGATGTTAGAAAGTGTGAGTGATGTGCATCTGCACAAGAGGAATGGGAACTAAGATCCAACTACACATAGCCACTTGTGAGACAATGTGAGTCATGAAACTTGCTGTGAAGTGTGAATGGAACAGGGTGAAGGACTGATGTGCCCCTGTGCACAGATTCAGCCAACCAGTAACATATATTCCATACCTCAGTTTGGATGTGGACGCACACGGCTGAGGGCTTGGATGCTTCTGTACATACTACAATCAGAGTTCCATGTACACAGATATGTTCCACACTTGTGCAGTACGTCAGGAAAATAAAGACAGGGAAACGTCACAAAAATAAAAATGGTGTGCACAACCATTTGGTGAGAAATGGACCAACATCCAGTGTGCTCTTCACACCACTGCATCTCACACATACCATGTAAACTCGAAGTCATATGGAATGACAGCAACTCATTCATTGTACACTTCTATGATCCATCACCTTACATTATTGTCTGATAGCAAGTCATGCAGCATTTAACTATAGTGGAAGGCAATATACTTCTGTGCTATAGAGCACCCTTTACAGGTAAGTCTGGAGACATTTAATATTTTCTTATCACCAACAAGTGCCATGAAAAGAGACATGGGGGGGGGTGTCAATTCATTTAACGATTACAATTCTTTTTTTTAATTCTCATTTTTGTTTGCTACACTGATTCCTGAATCAATAGTTAATTTATCATTAACACAGCTAACAGCTACTGTACCCACCAAGTACCTTGAAATAGTGTGTACAACAGCAGAGACCAAGTTCCAGTCCTGTCAGCCAAGAACAGAAATCTGAGGCTGCAGTGGACACAGGCCTCTCAAACTGGTTTCATGAACATGACAGTGAGTTCAGTGTCCTCTCCAGTCTCCAGACCTGGATCCAGTAGGACACCTTTGGGATGTGGTAGAACAGGAGATTGGCTGCTTGAATCTGCAGCTGACAAATATGCAGAAACTATGTGACGCTGTCAAGTCAACATACGACTGGATAAGATTTGACTGAATTGGTAAGATTTTACTGACACCAGTCCCATTACCAATTCTTCTCACTGGTTTGGTTCTTTGTGGAAAAGTGTAGGCCTACACAGGTTTTCAGCATCACCGCAACTCTTTTATTACCTCTGACTCTGAACACAGGCTGTAGCCTGAGAGCTAGCTGTAGCAACAGTCTGTCTGTTATCATCTAAAATGGATTAAATCAGGGGATATTATTCATTTAGGTTTTCTTAGTCAAAGGACAAAAATCAAACCTAATATTATATAACATATACCATAGGATATTTACCCTGGGTAATGGATGTGTTGCTTGGTTTGCGTAGAGACCATCAGAAAAACAAGCCAGTAACAGAATCTCAAAGGACTGTTTCCAGTATCTTGTGGAATCCATGCCATGAAGAAGTGAGGCTGCTTTGAAAAGCAAAGGAAGGCCCCACGAAAAGACCAAACCAAGTTAGTATGTTCTTTCTAATAAAGTGACTGAAGAATGAGCCCAGTGCATTGGGCTTGTGGCTGAGGGCCACAGACCACAAGAGGAAGTTAGAAAGACTTGAGACAAGGTCTAACACACTGTTGGTTTTGGTCTTTTCATGGAATTTGTTAACAATAACAAAATACCGGACACTGCCGGTTTTATCCTTTAAAAGAGCCAGTAGTAGTAAAACCCCTGTCACATCAAAATCTACAAAGTGTAAAAGAATTTGAAAGAATAAAGAATATTCCATGAATTAAATATGTCGCTGTTGTAACAATAAAACATACACATGCAACTGGAGTATAATTATTAAATAATAAAAGTATTGGGTTGTGTGAGGATGGATTGTCAAGAAGCTTTAAGTGAGCTCATGCAGCTCTAAAGAGGAGAAACATTTGCATCTACATCTGATTCCTCCAGCTGTCTGCAGAACAGATGTGGTAGCTAGTGATGCCAGTGAGGCTAATTTATGTTTCACAACTGGAATGACTTCACAGTCTCTCTGACCATAAGTCCATAAGTATGTTTTTTTGCCACTATGTGACACGTTAGCCCGTCATCAGCTCATCCCGCACAGCAGAGAACAGAGAACAGACTTCTTCACTGAAACAGTGAGACAATCTGCATCTTGGGTTACACAGACAGACCACTGCTGGATTGTCCCACTGTATCTGTCTCACTGCTGCCAAGTATCTCAGCTGCAATATTTGCTGCAGTGTGTCAGCCTTCAAGTGGCTGTGGCTGAGTGGTCAGTCAGCCTCCAGCTCACCACTGATAAAGTGACAGGAGGCAACAAAGTCTGCCTCAGAGATACAGATCCATGCAACTGCTATCAGACTGACAGCGATGGTGAGTGGTGCAAAATTTCACTTGTTGCAGAAAAGTGCTGATGTTGGACCTTTTGACAGTAGTCTCATTTTTGTCCTGAACGTTGAATATACGGTCGGAAAAAGAAAAGCAGGTTTGCATGTGACATTATTTCTTTCGTGAAACTTGCTAATAATTTTTGCTTTGATTGAATAAACATAAATATTTTAATTGCCAGGGACTTTGTGTGAATTCATAACTGAAAAATAGATCCAGCTCCATTGTTTCACACTGTGTCAAACAAATGGCCCTCACTGAACTGGCCCAAGTTGATTACATATTGTGATGGACCGCTGAGCCTGGCCCCCCGGCACACCCACGCAGCACGCTCTCATCCGTGAGCCGCTAAAGAGATAAGACAGGGGCGGCGCACCGATGCTGCTGGATTTGTCCCGCTGCTCCTGATGCCCAATTCAGCTGTGGCAGATGGGTCTGTTGTCAATGTGTTTATCAGGGGAGGCGGGTGGGGGGGGGGGGGGGCAGTCTGAGCCAATCAGTGCACTGTATACAGCTCTACAATAAAATACGTTGTTTTGCAGTCAGCACCATGGCTGAGTATTTCCACCTTGGAACTACAGTGTACCAATGACTCAGATTCAAGATATCTCGAAACCATGGATTAAGACAGCCTGGGTTCCATAAGTCACACACCTAAGGAGCCAATCTAGTCAACTTCCAGGGCAGGGCAAAAGAAACCTGAGATCTCCAGCACTGAGCAGACTTGTCAGCACAAACAGCAAGAGTTTGCATTAGCACAACCACTAATACTGCATCAGACAAACATATTTACCGATATATATATACCGATTTTGACGCACAACAGACTCTACATCTGAATCTGGGTCTGATTGAGGGTTAAACATGTTTGGATGACTCTCTCTGATGTTTCCCTGATTATAGCTATCTCAATGCGCACTGCCCTTTTACCAGTCAACCTACAGCAAGCAGCAGTGCTGTGCAGGGCACAAGGTAAGAAGCAATTATATTAGAGTATTTTTACATACAATACAACACAAACATTTTCAAACCTGTTGTCAAACTCAAACTCTCCTGTGGCCCCTGTGATTGGTTCAGGTTTTGCACATGACAGTCCTAAACCCTCACAGAGGAAGATGGTCAGAGCTTTTAAGCTGTGTGAAGATCATGAGGTCAGCCCACAGCACCTGAACACAGCTTGGCCACTGTCTGCCAGAGCACTCTAACATCAGGCCTGTAACACAACACATTATGAACGGGTGGAGGATTGGTGGTGAGTGGCCCAACATCCAGGATGCTTTTGTGATATATCAGTGAATGCATTAACAGTATTGTCTCTACATAATTTAACAAATGTAGGAGGTCAGGGGCACGTTTTTGAAGAATTCCTAGTTTCTGACCTGGCATTGCATGTCTTTGTTTTTAAACTGCACCCAATGGTTAAGCAGTTTGCTCTCAATGTGTTTCAGAAACTTAAAAAGCAATAACTGAATTACCACCACACTCAGCTGGCAAAGCTGCTCATAAGTGGGGCAGTCAATTTTTACTTTAAATCTCATTTTCAAACAGGGCAACATTAAATATTTGATCTGTTCCCATTCAAACGTCACCGTGTATATAAGGAGGAATAAACTGTAAGATTTTCAAGAAGTAGCACATCTTCACACTGTATGCACACTATCAAGTGTTCAGAAATCAGATGGTAGCTACTCAAGTCCCTGGGACCACCTCCTTTGTGTAATGGAATCACCTGTGGATGTGTGGATTTTACCAGACATAAATAATTCATTCAAAATAAACTGACTCACTTATGGTAAACCTCCCTTTGTCTTACAGTGTTCAGAGATAATGTACAGTCGGGAGGGGGGGGGGGGGTATCCAATGGAAAACCTACAGATACCAAATATATACCAAACATATGGTCAGATGAAATGAAATGATTAAAGGTCGCGCAAATTTATGATTTAATAGTTTTTATCTGATTATCAAAACTGTGGTAATGGTTATAGCTCTTTATTATTTAACAGATACAGAAGAGGTTGATCTAAAGTTTGGTGGTTTGGCACAGTAACAATTTAATGATATTTGTAACTGAGCCCTTAAAAAGAGAGAGCACAGATATGGGTGAGGGAGACAGACAGGGAGAATGCATATATGGATGTAAGTGAATGAACTACACTGCAGACTGAAGCCTGTGCTAAAAGGGGGCTACTGCAGCTGAACCTGTGACAGGTGACCCAACATGGGTCGAACACATGTTCAGCAGACTCACTGTTGTATTGCTCCATTTAGTGTGTCGTCATTGTGACTGAATGATTAATAAATACAGTAACTTTCTCCCTGCACCCTCAACTCAGCCTGCCTTCCAGCATCCCTGAAGTGGGCTGTGTGAGACCTCTTTGGTGTGCAGACTGGACTCATCAAACTGTGGATGGATTAGGAAAACTGCAGTCTAATCATAAAAGACTTACTTTCACACACCCTCCCATTACTCTGTAACGTTTGTCAAACTAGAAGAGTGCCAGTCAGTTACAAATACCTTTAGAACATCAAAAATCTGACGCTGTTTTCCCGAAAGCTGCCAGAATATGAGCCTGACCTAAAACACCAGTTGCTTGATGAAATGGTTGTGCTCCGCTGACTTACCAAGAAGAGCTTCAAACAGATTGCTTTTGAAAATCCCCATCACTCTTTGAATGGCAGTTTTGAGCTGCTGCTCCTCCGGCTTCCTCAGTTTAGTGCAGTACTCCTCCAAAAGCCCCAAGGCTCGAGCTGTGTCTGCAGAGGAGGGGGCAGATAAGAGAGGCTTTGGTGCTTCCTTGGTTTGTTTTCTTCAAATAATAATAATAAATGCATTTCCATATATAAGTCTGACAATATTAAGAATGATGTGACACTATTGTATATGATGATAAATTTAGGTCATAACAACTACATCAGCCCTAAAACTATAGATACACGACATGTCTATAAATACAGAGATGAGTAAACTGGGCTTAGGTGAGTTTACCTTCCTCTACAGCTGTACTCACACAGGTTATCAGAAAGAGACAGAGGATGATATACAGGATAACATATGGACAAAAGTATGTGGACACACCAACATTCCAGCCATGTGTGATAGCTGAACAGGTTTTCCCACAGATTTTGGAAGCCAGCTGCAGTGATTTGCTCTCATGCAGCTGTAAGAGCATATGTACAGTTCAGTAATGATGATGGGGGGGGGGTGAGGCCTGGCTTACTGCTCAGTGTTCGAGTTCCTCTTAAAGGATTCTGCCACAAAGCTGAAAGAACACTGATATTGCCGGGAGTTATGTCACTTTTATGTCACTTATGTTTGGCTGCATATTGGCCACTGTAAAACCAAAATGTAGGTTCGGGTTTAGACTGTTACTCTAACCTGCGAATGTTTCAGATCTTTCCTGTTCAGTATTTACAGGGTCTGATGAAAGCAGGAGGAGGAGCAAAACTCTTATTACCTGTGGTACATGCAGTACACTCACCTTTTTTTCTGATAGGCATGACTCTCACTAAGGCCTCCAGGTCAGTCTTCAGTGCATGGTCAAAAAGTTCTTTCTTAGTGGGATGACAGAAAACCACAGGAAACTTCAATAAGAGAACTTTAACCAAACTTCACTCAAAGTGAAGAGTGGGGGGTCATGAGGGCCCCCCCTGAGGGGATATCCATGGGGTCTGTGGCCAGAAAAGTGAAGGGCAAAAAAAAAAAAAAAAAAAAAGATGTGATCCCAGGTGTCTCTGCTAGCACCAACAGTAATCCACAAGAGGCTCAGATGAGGTCCCCTGCAGTGATGTCTTGATGTACAGTAATTTAAAGGGTCCTTGATCTGAGAACGCTTGGGAACCCCTGGTTCTAACACATTCTGCAGGTGAGGTTGTGCATTACTTCAGCCTGGGTCCGCTTCAAAAAAACATCCACTGGCCGAAGAGATGGCAGACCACAGAAGTGCCTTGTCATGACTGATTCAGTGCTGGTCCAAACAGTCTCTCACAGACACACCGCTTACTTACAACACACAGCTGGAGTCAGGCGGGTGGACACCAAGCCGTGAAGTCCTCCCAGTCGGATGGAGAGTGAGTAGAAAGGCTGCTTCAGTGTGTCCCCCCCCCCCACCCTCCTCCGGTGAGGAGGAGCTGTCGGGTCGGAGGGTTGGTGTGTGTGTGTGTGTTAACGCTCTCTGCTCGGTCCACAGTGACACACAGCAAGTGTGGAGAGACAATCTTTGGTCGGTCCTGTGTGTGAAGCGCTGATCCACATCATTTATCTTGCCTGACAGTCTGCGCGTGAAGTTTCTCTCAGCAGCCTCCGAACCAAAACGCAGGATGAATGGTGCACGCGGCGTTACGCCAGACGCAGAGTCAATATGGAGTTTAAATGAAATGTCACTGTCCCTGCGTTTTCTTCACAGCGGTGAGGGTAATGTCAGCTAACACGTTACTGGCACTTCAGAGTTTACGTGTGGAAGTTCTGACTTCTGGAGGGACGTGTGTGTGCCCCCCATGAGGCTTCTACTGAGAATTCACGAAATGCAAACCAAGGCCTTTAACGCTGACCGTTAATGTTGCTTCTACGCACAAATATAAACATGCGTGTTGTCCACTAGTTAGCTAGCATTCGTGCTAAATCACCAGCCAGCGGTGGTGCCAAATGAAATGATGCTTCCCCAGTGCGACGCCTGGCTGTAGGAAAATACCTGCCTGCCAACTGTGGGAGAAAACGCATGGCTCTCAAATGACTCCATGTCTTCTCATAATCCGTGAAATGGTGACTGTGCATTCGGAGGAAATTTCTCCTGATTAAAAAAAAACAGCACTGTCCTTGAGCTACCACATCTCTTTATTGTTTAACCAGGTACTGTACCGTAGCGTTAGCCATATGAACTGACAGCATCACCAACAGTTTTAAGCGCTAGGAACAAGCTAGCCACAATGAGGAATGGGACTTCCGTTTATAGCTTTCAAAATAATACACGTTGAGAACTGCTGTCAGAATTGCGCCTATTGCAAAACGGTTGTTACTTTATATTTATATGGTGAGCGATAAAGTGGTTGAATTAGCAGTCAATGCAATAAAATGTATGCATGCGTAAACTTATATGTTTATGCGCGCACACGCACGCATATGTATATAAATCCTACGCACAGGTCATGTGGATATTGTGCAGCTTTCGAAAGAACCAATTGTTCAAACAACATTTTTATGTGTAAAACGCCGATCAAGAGCCACTCATCTTTAACACCATAAATGATTAGACTGATTGGGGAACAGTTTTGATAGTGGTACAGTGTTCCAGCATCTGAACTTCCTTTTCCCTATATGTGGTGGGAAACAGCAGTTTAACCCCTTGAGTAAAAGCAATCCAGAGAAGCTTCATTTCGTATTGCTTATTTAGCTCCGAGGAAACCCAGATCTACATTGCCTTTGAAAACCTTAGAAACAGAGATCATCAGTATGATGTAAGACAAGCATCACAGACAGATGAGGTTCGATATAACAAGCATCGCATCAGTGCTGGTGTCCAAAGTTTCACTGTCACCTTTCCTTGGCATGAGAAATATAAGGTTACCTTTCTACATTATACATTTATTCAACGGTAATTTAGAGGCTGGATTATACATTTGACTCATCTGAACACCCCGGTAGCACATCGTTAGTTTCCGAATACTTTTATTTTGAAGGTACATTTGCCTGACTTCAGAGCCAAATGCGGTGAAGTGGATGCTGCTGTTTAACTTACCTTAGCAACGCAGAGGCTGGAAGCTGATTAGCTGGCTGCCGTCTGGATTGACAGGACACGACAACCAATCCTACGGTGGGATTTCTTGTCGCATCAAGGAGGATCAGCCAATGAGAAAGCTCTAGACCTGTGCGAAGATGAGAGGTGAAACATTGCTGCATTGAATGTACTGTGGGAAATATGAAAATTCTAGTTTATTTAGACTTCCGTTTTGGGGTTTTATTATTATTATTAGTAGTAATTGTTGTTGCAGTAGTTATATTACTATTAGCATTGATGTAGTTTGCTCATATAATGTTTTATTGAGGTAAGAGTTTAATATTTTACTTCAAGAGTAAGTCATCTGTGGCTCAACATCAGACAGTCAAGAAAGTTATTATATTAATATTTGTGCAGCTGCTGCTAGAGAGGACTCTAAATTAAGAACGGTGAATAACATAAATAAACACTGTTTAGAATAAATATAACATACCTATATTTAGCTATATTTATTTATACAGCTACAAGTGTAGCTATAATAATAGCTCCGCTTGGATTCTGCATTCATCATGCTTCCCGGGCCATTGCAGCCATTGCATTTCTGTTTTTTAGAAGCTTTAAAATACTTTTTTGCTGGCCGTGATTGTTGTTTTTGCAGAAGCCTGTGTTACAAACCTGTGTTCCACAATTACTTCTTGATGAATTATGCTCTTAAATTGCAGTCCAGGCAGACAGGTAATAAAGGAGGATGATCTGATCTGACTGTGTATAGCTGCAATACACACATGCTGTGAAAACTGCTTGTGTATTGTACTGTATTATATTTCCACTTGCTGACTTTTCTGATCTGAATGGACCCTCTCAAATGAAACCCTTATTTTACCATCAGATAACAAGTCCCATTAATGTTCTGTTTATTGAAGAGTGAAGAGTTTGATGCAGTAATCACATTGTAGAACAACAGAACGATATACAAATCACACGCACACAGATCAAATGTATCTTCAGATCAAAAACAATATGTATGTTTTATAACTTAGATTGTGCCCTCTGCCCTATTTGGTATCATTTTTATAAATAATAATCATTTTGAGATGACAGATTTAACATGGGGTTAGGTCTATTCAAACTAAAGTAGTTTGTGTATTCATTTGTCACACAATGATCATCAGTTCCAGATACATGCACATTGCTCATTACGGCTGCTGCTTCCATTCAAAGTATATATGTAAATAAAGTTTCCACACACTTCTCAGCACATTTTATACAATCTCACTTTGACATGCCTTTTGCCATCATCAACATTCTCAGAGGCAAAACATCCTCCACCCATTCACCATCAGACAGTAACATCCTCTGCCATAAATTCACTTCGTCTGTCGTTGAATCCATCCAGTCCACCTCCACCCCGTAACTCTTTCCTGCATAGAAAGGCAAACACATATTTGAATGTTTAATTTTTTTAATTATTATTTTTTAAAGTGAGGGAGAGGAGAAAAAAAAGAGCCCATTTATACCTTGTATTAAAATGCAATCTGCATGTCTTATATGACAAAAAACTAACATAAATGCAAACATGCATATCCCTCCACAATTCTAGGGTTAGTGTTAGGGTTGATGACTTTCTGGGACTGGGCATTTCTAAAACCAGACTATTGTTAAAGGGCAGGAAGTAGAAACTGTGGACAGCCGTCATCACCTTGGTGTTTATCTTGACAAAAAATTAAGTTGTGGTGTGAACACTGAGATAATATGAAAGAAAGGGCAACAAAGACTGTGTTTTTTGTGTCAATATTTAATGTTGCCAGGAAGTTGTATTATTTTACAGATGCGTCATAGACTCTGTTCTGATCTTCTCACTGATTTGTCGGTTTGGGAACTGAAATAAACAGGAATCAGCACTGTTTGCAGTGAAATCCCTGGTGAATAGCAGTTTTATGTCAGACACATTTTTTTACAATCAAAATCAGCGACAAAGCTAAATCCTTGTCCCTGGTCAGAGATTTCAAAGGTTAAAGCTCAAAGGTTTCTAAAATAAATTAGTTGCAACATAGTCAAGTTTTGGTTTATCCTATTCATTCTAATACAACATAAACTGCTTCTCTATATTATCCCTGTTATTATTGCAGTTTTTTTTTTTATTGTGTTTATGTTTTTGTGCTACAAGGATAATCTCTTGTGGGAGTGAGGGATGAGTGAAGATCTGAACTAAGCTCAACTGCATGTAATCAAATTCAAATCACAGTCTAAATCCAGCTGGAAATTCCCAGGTTGAAACTCATACAGCTAAAGCATCCAGACTGCAGGTGTAAACAGAAACAGTGGACTCTCACCTGTTCCTAGTCCAAGCCTCAGGCCGCCGATGAAGTGGTTGTTCAGCCGGTCATGATCCCACACAGTGATCTCCACACAGGCCTCTCTGAGGTCCTCTGTTCGGAAGCCATCGTATACCATGGTGTGGTTGAACATGGGGTTGGCTGTCCTCTTCACCACCCTCGTCTTCTGACGGCTTTTCCTGCTCGTGTCAGGAAGTACAGTGCTGCAGCAGAAGGAAAGGGAGGAATTTCAGTGCATTTATTCATTCATTTGGCCAGACCTGACGAAACTGGAAACACAATGAGTTCAAAACTGAACAAATGAACAAATACAGACAAAACATGTCAAATAATTAGGCCTGAACTAAGGATTATTTTCACTGTTTTTTTTTGTTTGTTTGTTTGTTTGTTTGTTTTTGTTTTTTTTATTAGCCCCTCTAGTGACTCTTTTTTGGAAGTTTATTTTTCTGTTTAGTATTTCCTGTTTTATTTTGAAAGGGCATGCCTTGACTATGAATTGTGGTATTACTTCAGGTCTTTGTGTTTTCCCGCCTTTGTGATTGTCCCGTCGTGATGGGTTTCACCTGTTCCCTCTGTGTCTCTTGTGTATCTAGGCCTCTGTGTTCTCTTCTCTCCAGGTCAGTTCTCTGTGTTCGTTCCCCCCTTCAGTAAAGAGTTCCTTAGTTTCCTTTGAGTTTATGGTCCCTCTGTTCCTGTATTCCATCCTGATATCTGTCCAGTTTGACCATATTAAAGAATTGCTGCATTTACTTACACTGTCTATCTTTTCATGATTATTTAATTCATAATGCTTGATTGATTTATTTAATTTTGAACCCTTTGGGTTTCCATACCCAGTGACCTAACTGCTTGCAGGACGTCCTACCATTTCACAAATGGGTCGATGATCACTCCTCTGACCGAAGGGAGATTCTTGCAGTCTTTCACCCAAATCTGCACCTCACCAGTCTCCGTCCTAGATGTCCTGTTACCTGTGGATGCAGTCAGACCACATAATGATAATAAATAAAATGAAAGAAAATAATTGATTAAAAAAACTGAGGAGTCATCAGCTCACTGTGGGACGTCTGCGGCAGGAATCTCAGGGCAACTCTCATCTGTCCTCTGCTGTCCATCAGACACGAAGGAGGCAGTGTTGAGCTTTGTCCTGACACCTGGAGAAGTGACCTGAGGTGAGTAAATGTCTAATAAAATCACTTCTACATTACACACAGACCACCCACAGACATGAAGCCTTTACCTTGGCTTTTAACGCGTATTCATTTATCTGTGTATTGCTGAAGTCCCACTCAGACAAATCCAGGTCCACCTCGCCCAGGAAGATGTTCCGTCCAAAAGTGTCGTTGTGCCACACTGAGATGTTCAGATTCAGAGTTTTCAGCACCTCCATCAGGATTTTAAACTGTGGAGGGAGAAGAAGGCAACAAAGGTTTGTAAAACAGAATAGATGTAAGAGACATTTGTAAAAGACTAAATATGGAAATCTTACCCGGAGGATTTCATTGTAGGTGGGGTTGAAAGTCTTCTTTTTTACTGCAGTTTTTCTCTTTCCCAGCTTACTTTTGTCAGGGAGAAGATAACATTTCACATAGCTGTAAAAAGACAGGAGAGTTACTTTTCTATTCTGTTATATATGTTATATGTATTATACAAATTCTTCAAAGGACAAAAAGAGGCAACTGTTTGACAAATGTAACACACATTTCAGTCTCTTCTCTGGCCTGCCTGTCTCCTTTCTCCAGCCTTCATGTCACACACGTTCATTGTTCTACCTCTACCATCATGAGCCTACAGTACATAGAGAGCACTCACGGGTCAGAGCGGTTCTTTTTGGCGTCTGCAACGGCCAGCTCCCTGCAGTGCACCACGAAGATGTGAAACTCTCCGAGCTTCTGGATGTAGTTCACAGCGAACTGGATGTTTCCCCGGACTTCAATGTCGCCGCAGTCTGCAGGGTAAATGCTGCTGGTGCTGCCGCTGACCTGCTCATTCATGATATGACACAAGAGAGAGAAAACACCAGCCTCTCTGGTTTGAACTCAGCAGATTTCATGGCAGGTATCAACTACACTGACTACATCAAATGTTACCACACCGTTATGTACAATTACATTCTGATCTTTGAAATGTGCAGGAATAAAAAATAAATTAAAAAATAAAAATAATAATAAAAAACTTTGCTATGACAGATTAAAAAAAACAAAAACAAAAGGGCTGCGTTCATGTGGACATACAGACGACATGGAGGCCATTCCCGAGGACAGACTTATGTTAGACGTGGAGCTGCCTGTGTTTCTTCTCCGGCCCAGATTAATTTCTAAAGTGCTGTCACTGTCTGTCTGATAATATCAGAGAAAAAACAGAAAAGCATGAATGACAGTTAAAAACAAACATTCAAACACAAAAAATACCTCACAGAAGAAGGAAGAATCACTACAATCAATCCTGAAAGCAAAGCAATCATTTAGCTCTTATGTGAGGAGTAAAGTAAGTAAACAGATAAGTTGTCCAACTGTTGTGTAGATGTAAATAGTGTAGATATCATACTTTTGTGGAGAGAGAGACATTTACCTCGTCCTGCTGAAGAACAGGCACCGACACACTGGTTTTCATCTGCTTCGAGTTGGACAGAGTAGATGCTGATTGTGGAAGTGAAGAAACTGGAAGAAAGATATGACCTTGAATCTCTAACAATGACCGAATGATCAAATCTTTACTGAGCCTATGTATGTTCTGATGAATGTGCATATATATGTTTACCATCATCCACACTTAAATTCATTTGTTCTATTGAGTTATTTTGGGTCCTCTCTTCACCTAAAACAAAAAAGGCCATGAAATAGCATTATTTACATATCACTCCCATATAAAATCATATGATTAATACAACATGATTAAAATGATTAAGACTTTTTGTAGAAATAAAGCACTGACAATACAATAAATCTTTACAACCATCAGGCGTGTGAAAGAAAGAAAGTTCAGTATCTAAAGAGGAAAGAGTTGTGTTACTTGTCTGTGAGGTGAGGTTGTCGAGACTTTTGGATGAAGACATGCTCCTCGAAGATAACCGTTTCAGAGCTGACATGACGGGATTAGAGCTCTCATCACAACCTGCCGCAAACGAAACACCATCAGTTCTGGAAAATGGACCCAACACAGGCAGCAACACAGTTTCTGATTCGCTAAGCAACCACCTGAAACTGCAATGCTTCTGTTTAAATCAATAAAAAAATGTGGAACAAGTGCTGGTTTATTTTTGATCAAACATTTCAGGTGAGTATATAATGTTTAGGATGTTAAAAAAAAAAAAAAAGTGATACTGTTCTTAGTATCACCGGTTTGAACCTTTACAGTGGTGATTAGCTGCTTCTTGCAAACCACATCTCTACTGCATCAAATCAGCAGCATCTTTAATCACAATCAAAACTACAGTTAGCTGAACACTAAACTAAATAATTTTCTATTCATTGAAAAGGTTAATGGACAGCTACAGTCTAAATATCTGTGCTACAGTTTTTTAAAGATAAAGTTGAAGAGAAAATACAAAAGAAAATTTAGATGAATGGGCACAGCAGATTGTACAAACTAATCAGACTCACTGTAATGTTAATGTGTTAACTTGAAATTATCTTGAAGAACTGTAAATGGAGAGAGAACTCAAAAGCTCACTGCCTGAACTTGCCCGAGACAGGGACCAGGCTCTGGTTGTTGTGTCTTGGCTGAAGTTTCCATCTTTCTTTTGCATAATCCAAGAACTGATGCTAGGAGGATTTCCCTCAGTGGGACTGTCACTCTGGTCTCCCACAAAGTCCCTGTGGGCACTTTGTGGTCTGTGTACTGCATCACTCTCCTCACCTTTCTCGTGGTGAAAAGGAGGGACATGGGCCTTCTCCTGTGGCCCGAGGTAGTGCTGACGGTCCTGAGGGATGAAAGACCTGGCAAGGCGTGTAAAGGTCCCCATTTTCTTCTCAGAAGCTTTTCTGGACTGTGGTGAAGTAGAGGAGCTTGAAGTACTTTGTTGGATATTTACATTACCAAAGCTGTCCCCTCTGTCGTTTGGATGTAATGGTTGAGGGAACGAGGCGATGTCTGTGCTAGGTTTACGATCTGTCGGCACTACTTGTTTTTCTCCATGAGAGGGACTCTTCTTCTGTCTTGGCGCTGGAGTAGGCTTCCCTTGTTGCTCTTCAACAACCTTAATTTGAGGGTTGATGTCTATTGGAAAGGTTTTCAAGGGAGAACCCTCTGGCCTGGATCTCTTCGGACTGGAGGATTCTCTAGGAAGGACTCTTGGGTGACAGGTCTTAGATGGACTCCTCCTGACTTCATCATCCTGCTCTTTAGATCTTGGTGTTTGGGATTTGCTAGGACTGAGGGGCCTTTCTTGAGGCTCTGTTTCGGGCTTGACTTGGTATTGGTGACAGGGTGACTGTGCATCCCCAGTAGTACCAGAACTTCTCAGCGGTGACCTGTTTGGACTTTGAGAGACAAAACCTTTGTCTGTCACTTTTGATGATTTCAAGACATTAGACTTGGTTTTGAGTGGAGAGGTTTGTGCCTCTCCCTCACACCTTTCTCTGTTATCTAAGGATGTTCTCAGATCAGACTGAGAGAAAACCCCTTTATCACCGGGTGTTGAACTGTTTGAGGCCTCCTTGACTCTTGCAGTGATCACCCTGGGTCCTGTATATTCCGTCTCCCAGAAATGCTTGAGCTCACTGATCTTGGCTGGCCTGTCCTCTTCAGGATTGGAACTGGACTGTTTGGGCAGAGGAACTGGATCATCCCCTTGTTGCTTCTGGGCATTAAAATCTTCAGAGGAAGGTGCAGGAGTTACTATGTTTTCCTGTGACTCTGTTACTGAACCTGTTAAAGAGTCATCCGTCTCATCATAGATGAGGACTGGATTAGCTCTATATGTGCCATCTTCTTTTGATAAATCTACAAAGAGGCTACGTTCAGTCTGTGGTGACGAAATCTTTTCCAGGGACCTTCCAGTGACAGCTTCAGCTGGCATTTCCTTTTGAGCTGAGAAACTGTTCGTGGTTTCCACATATGTCTGAGGTCCATGTGAAGTTTCTATTTCTGTCTTAGAGATGTCTTTCTGCCTTGCCTCTTCTCTGGTAAATATTATTTTGGGACCAGTGTTTTCTCTCTCCCAGAAAGCTTTCAGGTTGGATAGCCTCTCTGGAAACTGTACAGCTCTGCCTTCTGTTGCATCCTGCTGAGCTTCTGCATCTAATGCGGTCACTGTTTCTTTAAATGTAGTGTTCTGCAGTATTGTAAGCTGCAGTGTTCTGACCTCTGTCATCTCAGAGGATTTAGCTTCATGTTTGACACTTGCAGGTTTGTCCACAGTCGTGTCTGCAGCACCTGGGGAGAGTTTCGGTGTGTTGCCTGGTTCTTTCTGCTGTATCTTCACCTCTTCTTTCTGTGGACTCTGCACTTCAGCGCCTTTCTCTTTCTCTCTTTTAAAAAATCCAAGCAGTCTTTGTCTGGGCTTTGGTGAAACACCATGAGATGAACTCTTTAAGCTGCCGCTAGTTGAAGGCTTGGTATCTGAGGCAGCCTCAACAGGAAGGTCAGAGCTTTGTTCAGGCAAATTTTGTTGATGAACGCTGTGACTGACTGGCCCGTCTGTGGCCTCAGCCTGAGAGTGACGGTCCTCCTCATGCTCTGTCTCCAGGTGAACAGGCTTACCTGACTCCTGCTCAGCAGAGACAAGGCTGGACACTGCGGGGCTCAGCAGCTCCGAATGACAGCGCTCGGAGACATCTGCAAGGACAGTAACCACCTCTTGGATCACTTGTGTAGATTATACCTGCACATACACACTGCACATACAGTGTAATACGGTTACCTGTGTGGGATTTTTCTTGGTGTATTACTGTCGAATGAAGTGGAGCATTTATTTGTATCTACATTCCAACATTCTGTGTACCAAATGTTATTTTTGACAGCATTTTAAAGGCAACTATGTGAAGACTTTGAAAATTTGCAACTCTGGTGTCCCTCAGTTGTAATATAAATATATTGGCTTTAAGAATGTATTTCCTTTATGCACTGAGCACACACTACATCAGTCCACCAGAGGTTGCATTATAACACTACATACAAACCCATGAGCTCCAATTGTGGACTAAATACAATTAGCAGATTGTCAAGGTGGTGCTTTAGCCTGACTCCTATCCTCACACTTCATCTCACAGTGATGAACCAATGAAAATGGCCAACATCTGACATGAGACATTCATGAAACAACGTGAGGACAAATGACATGAATGAGAGGTGCAGTAAAGCCCAGTAACAGAATCAAAACAGATGTTTTCTTGCTGCCTTAGCCACCAGTCTCCAGAAGCAACCATACATGAATGCACATATTTTACAGCATTAAAGAACATGCAAAAGCAGGATGAATGTGAAAATTAGTTTTTGTATGTGTTTGTCTGATGGCTAAAAGTCTGTGAATGTTTAAAAATAGGAGTCATTGGTTGATAGTTTGACTTATTGATTGGTGGATTAGTTGTATAATTGACATAATTGGTCTTAAATAAAATTCTTACCACCAAGGACCTGGTCTTGGTCAGCTTCTTGCTCTCGGAGGTCTGCCTCGTTTTGGTGACTGAGTTCACCTTCCTGTGAATCCACGTGACTCTGCTTGAGTAAAGGCCTATGTGCTCCAGTAGCTGCATTGCCAGTGTTCTCGAGGTCACGGTTATGCAGATAATTATTTTCCGTCTCAGAGGGAGCGAAGGAGTCGATGTCCAGCAAACCGTGCTCTCCCAGTTCTTTCCCATCCTGCCACTCTGCCGTGCTCTGACTGACCATAGAGCTGAACCTCACCTGCTTCCTGTCTGTCCAGGTCTCAGTGGGAGAATCCAGACTGACTGGATTCTGTGGGTCCAGGTGAGAGGACAGAGAGTCTGTGGAGCTAGAAGTGGACAAGTTCTTGAGGATGCCCCGTGGAGCAGGACAGTTAGTCTGTTTACCTCCTGGTCCATCTACCTCCACAAAAGAGTCCTGAGAACTGGTGCTGACTGTTCTGCATCCTTGCATTGGCATGGGAACAGATGCATTCTGGGAGACCAGACTATTAGGTTCTTGTCTAAAGTCACTAACATAAGAAATGGAGCTGTCAGGTGATGGTAAAAGCTCTGAAAAAACAAACACAAATGAACACCAATCTTGGTCAACATGTTTTTTAATCAGTGGTGTCCTTCAGCCATCAGACACTCTGTATCTGTTCTACTCTTTCTTTCCTCCCCCATCAATCATCTCTGATCTCCTCAGACGTATCTTGTGACTCTTTCAAGAAAATACTTAACTGTGTATAATGTATTTAAAACTAGCTCCATCTGCAGCAGCAGCCACAACAGTAAACACTGCTTAAGCATTGTTTACTTCTTATCATATAACTTCCCCCTCAAAAACATTGTTTTCATGGCTCATGTGAAATATTTCCAGTAGCCACAAGTCACGCAGTACAGATTAAGGCTTTGGAATGTATTTCTGTGTAATCCTCTGGCTAGTCTGGCAGCCCTGTGTATTCGGACTTCCCCTCACTTTGACAACCCCTGGGAAAATGTGCGGCCCCAGCTCTCAGCCACCTTTCCTGCGGAGCTGTGTGAAAATGCCCTTCCCTGAGATTGCGACAAAAACAAAGTGGAATGGACTCAAGGCTGTTAAACTGTTAGAAATGACAAGCCAGTACATGCTCTGAACCGCCATGCAACCACCGCTCATGCCAACATGCTGAAGTGCAAAGGACCCACACGCCTGGATGTCAAAGGGATCACTGGAGCCAGACTTACATTGGTTTGTAACGGAACAGCTTTCACGGTTTGTCCGCGGCCACTCAGTTTGAAACATAGCACATGATATGATCATTAGATCACAACCTGCTCTCAGAATACATACTTTAAATAGAACAAGCTGATGTTAATATTTAAAGAAAAAAAAAAACCCTCACCCTCATTTGGTTTCTGGGTTTGATCCACTGCTCCATCCAACAGCCGACTGTCCTTTTCCTTGAAAGTGTGACCTGCACTGAAGTCGCTGTTGAAAGGATTTTTTCTCTGCTTCAAAGAAAGAGAAAGATTGGTTCAAACATCATTCAACAAAACGGAGTACACCCCCGTGCAATATCTGTCAAACACTATGTCATCTTATAGTAATTATAATAGCTACAAGTTGAAGTATAGGATTTTATCTCATGTATGAGTAAAAACAAACAGGTTACATCAACTACATTGAAAATACGGGCTTCAAAGTACAACCTCAATGCAACAAAGGAGAGTACACCCGTTACCGTGGCAACAAATCTTATCTGCGATCACTGCGACAAACCTCAGTTTACCTGTTCACCCAGTTTACCACTGCAACAAATGTGATCACGCCTGTGATTTCCAGTCAAGGATAACTGTACAGATATGAACAACACAGCGTGCTAAGTTTGGGGCCTGGGTTGTGTCTAATGCAACATGACTCCACATGGTGAGAAGCTGCCTGAACAACTGAGAAACCAAAGTGTGAGACTTCAGAAAGGTGGGTTAAGACATGAGCATCAGAAGGCTGATGAAACAGCTGCAGCAGTGGTCAGGAGGGTTAGGAAGAGCCATACCACCAATAACAAAGGGTACAGTGGATGTCCACCACACACAGTTCACTGTTTAAACATCCTCGCACAGAAACAGACAGGTGAGTGCTTCTGTCTTGGCACAAGGATTGTCTGTAGAAACTGGTGTTTCATGGCCAATCAGACAGTGTGAAGGACGTAGCATGAAGTCTACGGACGGCGTCCATAAAGACATTTGTTTCTCACAAAACGACACAAAACTGCTAAATTAAAACTTTGCCAAAGAGGATGAAAAGAGGCCTGATGAATGTTGGCAGAACATTCTTTGGTCTGGTGAAGCCAGAAGAATTAGTTTGGATCAGATGAGGAGGTCCAGCATGTTTGGTGTGAACCTGGCCGGGGACCACCACCACAGTGACTGCACATGGAAACATGGAAGTGGGAGTGTGATGATATGAGGCTGCATGAGAGCAGGAGATGAAGGAGAGATGATGTTTATAGATGGGATGAAAGAAGGTTTGCACCCAAATACTGAATGAAAAGACGACTCTCAGTGTCAAGAAGCTGAAAAGAATCAATAAATAAAGGTGGAGATACAAAATAAAAGAATGGAGTCTCCCCACTGAAGGCTGCAGTGACTTTTGTTGCAGCTGGTTCTGTAACATGGAGCTTTATAGATTCATTTGTCAAACATGTTCTTTTTAGGCTTTTAAATGAACAGGATTTGTAATTACTGAACATATTAGTGATACTGACCAGGGGTGTACTCAGTTTTGTTGTATTCTGTACAACACCTGCAACACAATGAAGCACAGACTGCAGACAGGATCCTACCTTTGTGGGTGACAGTAGAACCGGTTTAGGTGGATCCTGTGGGGTTTCATAAGGGTTCTGGTTTTGGTAGCTATTAAAATGAGCAGAGGTTATATCACATGTTGAACAGTTCTGAATTGAAATCTGTGTGCTCATCAAATTGTGTTCCTCACCCTTCTATACAAGGTGTTCAGTGTTTAGTCGTCACCTTTAAGAACAAACAGGTAAAACTAAAGGCAGCACAGAATATTTATGATGTTTATGGTGGGGATCACTCCTCAGAGGCAGTGGAAAACAAGACCATGTGAGACCAGACCTCATAAGAGGATTACTGAGAACTGCAGGGCCAATTACTAAGTATCCATTTACTGTGTGTGCACAAGTCCACTCACTCTCAGTCACACCCAAATAATCTACTCTACTACAGCAACATGTGATGATGATGAAGACAGACGACGCAGAGCCTATAGTTCTGGTTTTTAAGTGTGTACAGGGTGGGAATTTATACTGCGGGCATCATTTAAAGATTTTTCATTAAATTCGAGTTTTGGCGTTTCATCAATGGATGAAGTGACATAAAATCTCCTTTTCATTTAAAGTCAATTATCTGTTATTTAATCTTCATCCTATGAACAAGTATTGTGAGTGTATCCAAATCCCAGTATACCTGTGACATGAGCGCCATCACTGACCCACACACACACACAGAAATACTCACTAGATCTGTCTATAAAGCTGCTATCAACAATAGCTACTGAAGCTATGAAGCCATATATTTGTCCGATTTTTCATCATCTTTTTTTGTTTCATTTCATGGGAACAACACCTGTTTCATCCTGTGAAATAATGTGTGACCTGAAGTATGTTCCATCTTTTCCAGATGCATCCAAACCTCGTCTGCAAACCTGTGTCTTTACTGCTTTAACCTACAGCTGAAACAAGCTGTGAACACAACACTTGTTAGCAAGCAGCTAAAAATCTGGTCACTGGATGAATATGAGTCATTTTAGCTCTGGTTTTGGCCTCCACCAGAGCAAAAATATCTGTCTCAGCGGCGGCTAATTCTTCCACCATGTTCACCAGCTGCTCTCTAACCGAGTCAGTCTGCTTCATCTGCCTGCTGCTGATGACAGTGATTAGACTCAACCAAAGCAAGAAGCTGGAAGATGATAAAAAAACTGAGGGAACTGCAGAGTCAGGTTTACACAAGCAGCACAGCTCACATACAGGAATCCTTAACAGCAAAAGACCGGTTGTGATGCCTGGTTCTCTATACTCACCTGTCACTGCTGAGCTGCTCGTGAGGCTCCTGAAGGAGCCCACAGAGGGCAGGTGGGACGAACACGTCTTTATTTAGACTGCTGACGAAACTGGACCTCTCAGGCAAAATCTGAGAGAGCTCCACTGCAACACACAACACACAGCTGCTGTTAAAGACAGTTCATTACAGATCACACACACACACACACACACTATTTAGGTCCATTACCACACAGTGTAAACCCATTTGTAATGACACACCTCCATCAAGGTATTATGAAAGTTTCAGAGTGAACTTATCAAACGTGTCATCTAACATTCTGTTTCAGTTTGTGAAAAACATCCAGCAGAAGCTGTAGGTGTACGTGTGTGTGTGTGTTGAACCCCTGTAGAGTCAGTGTTCCTTCATGTGTGAGGATTTAAGAAGTCTTTCTCTTCTCTCCTCTGACCTTTTTGTGTCCAGTTCTCCAGTTTATTTCTCTTGAGGATTACAACAGCCTCATGCAACGTAATGACACGAGGGGGAAAAAAAAGAGAGATTTAAAGGACTCAGATCGCTAACCACACATTTTGTTGGGTTCCAGAGAATAACAGGCTCTTTTGGGGTCAGGACATGACATAATGACTGCAGCTGGAAGTTTTTTTTTTCTAACACAAACACTGGTCTCAGATCCATCACAAATCCTCCTACAGTCCCATCCAATTTATTGACAGAACGGACACTAATAACACTTTAGATCTGGCAAGTCAGGCAATTACAGCAAGTGGAGACGACTCATGTGAAGCTGGTTGAAGCAGACAGCTGGAGTTGGAACCTTGACCTGGATCAGCTGATTATCAGCTGAGTCTACGTCCTGTCAGAAGCACCTTCAGATGAGTGTGAAGGTTCTGTAAAGGCCAAACAAGACTGTGCTGCCAAATGTGTGAGGCTGTAAAGTTCATCACACACCATATTCACACCGTGCTCCTCTGGTTTTGATTTTTTTTTTTTTAATGTAAATTCTGTTCATGGAGAAAAATATTTCTCTCACTTCACGCACACACACACACACACAGATCCTCCATTTTAAGGCATCGCACTCATTTTACAATGTGAGAGAGACGGAGAGAAGTGGGCAGACTCACAGATCGTCATTGGTTTGTGAGTGTGCCTCATGGAGGCCCTGATGATGTCGGAGCCATGGATGCGATCCTGGTGACGCAGCTGCTTGGTCTCGTAGAACCACTCTCCGGTCAGGTACTTCAGCTGGGCCCTGTCATTAACAGTCTTCTGTAGGTTCCTGGGTGCAGACATGTCAGAGGGAAATGCACAGTCACTACTCTACTGTTCACAAGATTCACTTCAAATGTTTAGGCGTAAGAAAATGACTGATGGAGACTGGTGCGGAGAGCTCACTGGACACGCTGCTCCTCAGCCTTCTTCAGCTCAGCATCTCTTTTCAACACAGCCAGGATGGTTTCCTGCTCCTCCTCCGTCAGGAAGCTCAGGTCGATCATGGTGACTGCCTCCGCCCGCCACGTTCCTCCTCTGATGCTTTCCACCGCTTGGAGTTCGAGTCTAGAGGCTGAACATGGTCACCACCTCACTGGATGATCTGGGCCTTGTCCACACTATAAAATGATCATTCTGAGGAAGCACCTTCCTGTTCACTCCTCCTGAGCTTTGGGATTTGATTTGTTTCAGCTGGTGTTGTTCTTTGTTGCCATGTTTGACTCTTTGTGGACCAGTTTGAACCTGACAGAAACACAACACAAACCACAGAGCAGTACAATAACTAGCAGCAATTTTAATAAACAAGTCAGTGACTTTATGGAAAGTAAATGATTAACTGATAAAAATCAGCAGATTGATCAGTAATGAAAATAATCCTTAGTTGAATCACGGGTGGAAATAGTTTAACAAGCCTCAGTGCTTTGTAAAATACTCAACATCAACATCATTACATTGATTACAATTTAATTTCAATCTTTTTAAAAAATCAGCCAAAAACTCTTTTCAGTCCTTCTTTCCCTGTGAGGAGTAAACAACAAATGTGGAGGTTCATCCTGTGAACAATCCAGAGCAACATGTCACAGCCTGATGTTCACCACAGCAGCCTGATAAAACACTAACACTGCTTTGCCTTGACATGTAAAGTTCACCCACCGTTGACTGTTCTTCCTAGAAACACTGTTTCCTGTCTCTGCCTCTGTCCTTCATTCCTCTGTCTGCTACTAAAGAGGCAATGATTACTTAGTGAACACACATTAGCTGTAGTAAAGCCAGCAGAGAAACTTTGAAGTGAGATTACAGATTCAGTTTTTTTTTAATATCCCAGCAGAGCTGCTACTTTTCCTTTAAGAGAAGACAAAATCTTTATGAGGAATTTCTGCAGGTTCTAACATTGTCCACATCCACCCACATCAGAGCCTACAGTGGGAAATTTCACTCGGCTGGTCTGAGGTTCCTGCTGTTTATTCATCATTACACTGCATTAAACCGAGCTGTAAGGCGAAAGTAACATTCATGTAGCAGAAACACAGCACTTTATTTCCTCGTGAAGAAGAATGTTGTGTCTCCTGTTTCTCTAAAGGGGTAAATTCTAGCTGAAGGACAGAGGACTCATTTCCTTGTTGTGGTACTTGACTTATTTCCTCATTGATTTAAAAAAGCTACATTACAATGATCTTTAAGTGACTAATGAAATCAAACTCATTCATGAATGGTGTTTGCCCATTGAGATAATAGTCAAAATAAAAGTTTTTACAAGCAGCAGTGGGCTCAGTCACTCAGGCCAGTTAGAGCTGCAGCAGCTCTGCAGTCTTTGCTAGATTTGATTGTGTAACTGTGATTTCACAGTTCATAGGTATGAAAGTGCATGAATGTAGTCTAAGTAACTGTTGCCACCACATATCAACAGAAAATCCTACAGTTCAATTCATATTCAGTTAACATGACCTCAGATATGACTGTCTGCATATTCACTTACTAATGAGAGTCAAACATCAAACGGCGAGTGTTTCGGTCCAAACAGTCCAGCGCGGCTCTACGAGGCTGGCCGTGGATCTGAGTTCAGCTGGATTAAAACGGATCAGATGGATTTGAGTTTCATAATGAGCTGTTAAACAACCACATCTATTCTTCTGGAGGAAATACAAAAGTGAAGAAATTAAAAGAGGCAGCAATAAAAGAATGTTCTGACTGCTCACAGATGTGGGCTCCTGTATATATAAATCTGCAGCATGATCCTGTGGGGAGTTTTATCTTCAGTAACCTGACTTCATACAGTTTGTTGTTCCATTCACACTCTCTGCTCTGGTGCCAGCAGAGTTTTACAGACAGCTGAAACTTTCAGCTGCTCCTCTAAACACCACAGGTCATGAGGATCAGAAAGTAAAGGTAGTAATAATGGTAATAAGTACTGCACCGACCCTCCACCTCCCAGTGTCAACAGCACAACAACAACAACATTAGAACAACGTACAAAGGAAAGAGCAGGGTATCGTTCTCAGAGAAGACAGAAAGCAGGCGGCTCACCTCTGGCTGCTGCTCCTCGCTGAGTAACAAGCCAACTACAACAGGATCCTGACTCTGCAGCAGGAGGGAGGGGCTGCAGACACACAGCAGCAGGGGGCAGCAGAGAGCAGCTGGAGGCACTGCCTCCAGGTCTCTCACCTGTCTGCTCTCATACTCACATTTATTAACTCCGCAGTAACTGGACCTTCACTGCAAAGTGTTTTATTTTAATGGACTGATGATGTGGTGACTGTTCTGTGATGATGTAGGATGTGTGAATGGCATCACACCCTTATCATTAGTACTTTTCATTAGGCAGAATGTAGTAGAATAATCAGACGTGTCATGTAAAAAAAAATGGTTTGATTAAAAACAAACAAAGTGAGCTGACACAGAGTCAGTATCACTTTTCAACAGATGCTGTTAAAAGTGGTTTTCCATCAATCATTCAATCAACTGATAAATGAATAGTTTAATGAATAAAGAAAATGATAGATAAATGGAAGCTTGGATTTATAAATAAATAAACATTTCTACAGATGTCCTATTATTTGTTTCTATATGTCTACATATGTTTATTTCTGTGTTTGCATGTCAATCAGCTGACTGATCCTCCAGTAGTAGTGGTAAATGCAGCATGTGTGAGATCCATTCATTCTCTACACTGATGTAGTTACTGATTAATAACCTCTATGAGCTGCAGTTATCAGACTTTACATGGTGAGAAAAGATGAGGAATGAATAAAAGAGAGAAGGTTTCCGTCCGTCATGTGACCCCGGTGTGACCGGTACACACTTTCACAAACATTCTGATCTGGAGTCAGTGGTTTAGGGGGAAACATTGTGACACAATTTATGTCCAAACATGAAGTGGACGACAGGTTGGGATAATATTTTATTAGTTATTCATTAGAATTATATCATATTTGATCATAATTATAATGTTATTATATAGATATTATGATAATATACTATTATGCGTATGTACAACACAGAGAAACAACACAGGCAGTAAAAACACACATCACTCTTCACTGTTCTTCCATCAGCTTCACTTTCACACCACAAGGTGGCAGAAGAGCTCCATTTCTTTTTCTTTTTTTTTTTTACTGGTGCTGGTTCGCTGATCATCCCCCCTGATTTCTGAAACTCTGACTGATTGACTGATTGATTGATTGGTTGGTTGATTGTTCGTATTTCATTTCACTAGACTTCCCTTAATGTAAACAATCCATGCATCAGACATAGAGTCTGATATGAATCATACAGTAGACAGAGGCCTGATGCAGCTTCAGCTCCTGGAGGAAGCTTTGAACATGTTTTCCAGCTGTTTTCCTGATGCTACAGGAAGAACACCAACAGATGTTTCAAAGATCCACTTGTCTGTGTTCACTGATGCTGTTAATGTTTTAATTAAGTAATGCCATTTCTCAACATCTATTTCGTAAGTTCCCCTGTTTGCCAACTGCTTCGTCTTGACCCTCCCAAACAGGCAGAGGAAGTGCGCCCGGCCTCATCCTCCTTTGTGACAGTTGTTACTATTTCAGCATCGGTTTATGTGGAGCTTCCTCTCGATGAGCGTCACAGCAGTGAGTCCAGTCTGAGGCTGTGTCACGGTGATGTACTTCCTGCCTTCAGGTAAACACAGCGTATCATCCACACCAAAGCAAATGCAGTCATCCTCTGCCTCAGCTCTCAGTGTCTTGTCACCCAAGGAGGCCCTTGATTTGACCTGGTCTGGCCCCTCAGATTATTACGTCTTGAAGAAGGAGCTGTGTAGTCGCCATTTACACACTGATGGTGACTTGATCGCTGCTGGGGACCACTTCCTGGAGGTCCAACACACCGACTTCTACAACAAAGAGATCCATATGATCCATGACTGCTGGACTAAGTGGTTGTAGTAAATGAATGAAGGATCTACGCTGAAAGATAAATGTTAGATTTTTCTAAAACTGACTCCTTTCTACCTTGGAGCAGGAGCTTGTTAAATCAGCCCGTACATCATCAGGGGTGATTGTTCATGTCGTCTCCACAGTGGCTCACAGAGACAGGACTGGAGCCCCTTCCAGATGCACAGAGCATCTGGAAGGGGCTGCACCTCAGGACCTTTGGGTGCTGCTTGGCAGAAGGAGAAGGCAGAACTCCACAGCATATCAATCCACTGTCAGGTCCCCCCCCCCCCCCCCCCCCCCCAATACTGATTACACACATGTTAATGACACTTTCAGCATTCTTCTTTCTCAGTTTGAGAATCTGAAAAAGAAGAATGAGAATCCTGATCTAGAGGAAACAGTTTGAGGCTATTTTTTTTTCAGCTCATGTTTGGAAGGGAAGGAATAGTCAAATAAGGTTAACTATCTGAAGACCGCTGTCAAAGGGGCAGGCTTCAGTTCAACAGTAAGGCTTTTATGAACTTGCCAATTAATTCTATCCCGAACATCAGCGTCTCACACAAACGCACACTTGCATCTTTCTGCTGCTGAATCCAAACCGAGGGGAAGTGGCGGCACGACAAAGACTCCTCTCTCTGCTCGCGGAGATGCTTTGCCAAGCAGGATGTACCTTTTCTATCAAGCTCCTTCTGTGCGTTATGTGTTGCACATGGATGAGCTGCTGCACCTGTGGGTTCAGCAGCAGAGGGATGAAGGGTGGGTATTTATTTATTCCCCATTAGCTGTTAATGACAGAGCAGCTCCTCCTCCTGGAGTCCACAGGGAAAAAGCAGCTACAACAAACTGATGAAATTATATAAAGTACATCATCATATAAGCCTCTTGAGACGGGGTTGTAGTAAACACCACAAGTATCTTTATATTTTCTCTATGAATTATACTCTTATACCTAGATTGTGTTGTTATTGTTGTACTGTATTTTGAAGCTTGTGTGAAGATAGAACTTCACAATACGGCTGAACAGCAACAAACCATTTCTCCCATCACTCCCAGGACCTCCAGAATGCACTTCCAGTGAGATTCAACCACCTGCTGCCTTTACTCCACCGGTACTAACGTTCACTGTTTCCAACCTTAATAAATAATCTTAAACACTTCCGACTGATCCATCCGTATTAATCCAGGCCCAAAAAGCTTTTCTTCTTCTTCTTCTGATAAATAAATAAATACACAGAGCCAGAGACGTGTGGAAGCTTGCACTTTATTGGAAAAAAAAAAAAAATCAAACAAAAAAATATAATCTGCAGGGACAATGCAACAAATATGCTCAGTTAATGGATTAAGGGCCACTTTCATGTTCAGGCCATCTTTCATGCCTCCACCCGCCCGCCCGCCCGCCCCCCCTGTGATCGGCAGGATCAGTTTTATGTACACAAAGCACCGATCAACAGTGCTCTATTCTCCTGCACGACTGGACCTCATCGGCCCCGCCCCCACCCCCCACGCCCCACGCCCCACGCCATGAGGCCTGACTCGAACCTTTACATGATGCCTCTCCCATGTCCCACTCTGTCCCAAACACCCTGGTGCTCGCCTATGGAAACATGATCCAAGCATGAAAGGGTCCCCCCCGCCACATTCAGGTTGGGTAAGGGCAGCCAGGAGCTTTGTTAAATGTAAGAATAAATGGCATGCCAAAAGCATCAAAAAGCAGAAACTGCGATTCCTTTCCAACGCGACGCTGCCTCCGTCATAAAATGTAGTGCTTTAGCATGACGTGAAAAATGTTGCCTCCCCAAATTCACAGCACCCGACCCCACAGATCTGCAGTATTAAGAAATCATTGGGTTGATAACACACCCTCAGTGTGACGCCTCCAGTCACAGGTAACTGTCCATCAAGGCATCATGCGAGTACAGAGAATATTTAGTGCCCCAGCAGCAAAACGTGTCATCTCTTTAAACTTTATATTAACTTTTTTTTTTGTTGTTGTTGTTGTTTTTTAAAAATCATCTCAATCACCCCCAAAAAAAAAAAAAATCCAATTCTACAATCAATCATACCTATGTATAAACCCGACGACCGCCCACGTGGAGGACGCCAGTGACTAGTTACATTTACATTTTGTTTAATAACGTCATCCTCTCTATAGGTAATCATAAATAAATACAAACAGTAACACCAGGAATGTCTACTGCAAACAATACATAAAAAAAAAAGAAAGAAAACAAAAAGGGTGTGGTATAAACATGGGTTTGAAATCGTTTTTCCGAATCTGAGGATGATTTAAGAAGGAAAATCGTGATTGATAATCAAAAAGAGGTGACTCTCCCAGACTGACCTGGAGAAAGAGGAACAAAAGAAACAGTGTGTGTGTGTGTGTGTGAAAACAACCCAATGTTATTTGTTGTTTTGTTTTTTTTCTTTTCCATGTACATGAACAGTGATGTCAGAAAGCTTTCTCTCCCTTTGGGTGTTGTGTTTCTCTTAGTCCAGGATGCAGTTAGGGGCTGATCCCTGTCCACATGATTTGAATGGCAGCACGCACTCTTCTTCTTCTTCTCCTTCTAAAAGACTTCAGACATGACTAGATGGGCACGACGTCCACTGTGATGCTCCTCCGAGGCGGCCGGGGAGCGCCTCCGGGTCGCCGGGGTTTGTCCTTCAAAGTCTGGTTTGGGCTTTTCGTTCTCAGAGAGAGGTGAGTTCATTAGGAGCAAACTGAAGGTTTGCTCGGACAGTTGTTGACTTTGTTGTGAATCATCTTCAGATGGGAACGAACCCCCCCCTCCCCTCCCCCCCCTGCCCCTCAACCCCCGCCACCTTCAGGTTACATAAACTGCATCTGGGAATATAAAAAAAACAAAAAAAAAACAGTGTTAATATAAGACCAGGATCCAGACTTCTAAAGCCTCCACAGTTTCCCCTCTACGTTCATAAATACATGAGCAAAAAATCCTCCAACAGGCAAAAATAAAGATGGTGTGGGTGAAGCTTGTGTTTTCAAAATAAGAGCTGAAGTCCTATTCACAGGAGACTGGCATCACTGGTCATTTCAGTTCATTCTAAGATTGTCTGCAGGTTTATTCTGTGACTCCTCCTACAGTTTAATGCGTCTGTGATCAGGAAATGAATCAGACATTCTGATTTCATCCTGTTGCAATGTTTTGCTACTGACTCGTTAAGCTACAGCTCCTGAACCGTGTCAAACTCTCAGCTTGAACTAGTCCTGAGTGAATAGAGCTTCAGTCTCCCCGCAGAGCAAAGAAACATCAGCTAACTCCATCATTCCTCCACAGGAGACGAGACATGTGGGACAGAGGGTGCAAAGCAGCCAGCTGTGGTGGCATCTCACAGGAAAGTGACTCCAAAATAATCAGCCAATCAACAGCCAGGTCTGCTCAGACAAGGCAGAGGTAAACATGCAGTCTGCCGACGCCGGAGCTGCGATGAAGCGCACACACAAGACGAAGCTGTACCTAAAAGACGCTCTATAAGAAATTCTGCAGAAAGAGCTGAGCAAAGGGGTCCTTCCCCGGCGCTCTGAGGGG
The DNA here is from genome assembly GCF_017976425.1 of Toxotes jaculatrix. NCBI lineage: Eukaryota > Metazoa > Chordata > Actinopteri > Toxotidae > Toxotes > Toxotes jaculatrix. The sequence goes on along the minus strand of NC_054405.1, from coordinate 2,979,433 downwards.
GCTGAGACTGGAGGGACTAGAGGTTGTGGGTGACTGAGTCACAGAGGAGGACAGAGGGAGGGGGTGAGAGCAGAACAGGAGAGAAACAGAAAGCCAGTGATAAGAGAGGAACTCCAGAGGAACAGCTACAGGTGTCTGCTCAGGAAGGAAGGCTAAGTTAGGCGTTGTTATAGTTCAGCAAAGCACATGTCCAATCAGCGTCAGAGGCCTGGTCTCAGATCATGACCCACAGGGACTGAGAGGTGGATGCAGATAAAGGCCACGCCCATGTCTGAGCGAGCAGGTCACGTGTTTTTTTTTTTTATTTAAACTTTTTTATTGCATTTTACACATAACTTTTTAAAGAACAAGTTCCCGGCTCAGAATCATTATTAATAAGAAATCCTTTGAAGCACAAACCCTTTCATGATTGGCTGATTTTGATTTAATCTCAACACAAGACATTCTCTGATTAAGCTCAGGAGTAGAGGGGAAGTAGGACAGCGGATGTCGACCTCCGTTACCTGTGCACCGGGATTGGAGCCGAAGGGGTTGGCGGGCCTCATCATGGGTTGGGTGTACATCATGGTGGGCTGTGTCATCATCACAGAGCCCATGTGAGGAGGCTGATGGGAGCCAATACAGAAAACACAGCAGACAATGGATCAACAACCTGAACTATGACAACAAAATACAGATGGGTCCCAAAAACAAGGCTCTGAGGTTAGTGAGCTACGGACGCGCGTGTGTGTGTGTGCGCCGCAGCTTCGTCATAGTAAACTCCTCTTTGCATGTGTGTGTACGTCCTTTCTGTGGATGTGCGGACAAATATTTGTTTGAATCTATGGTTGTGAGGACATTTGGGCCAGTCTGAGGGTTCAGACTTGGTGTCAGGGTTCAGGTTAGAATCAGGTTTAGGTTAGGGTAAAGGACGGGGGACTGCATTATATCAATGAGCGTCCTCAGAAAGATATAAGTGTGTGTGTGTGTCTGTGTGAGACAGGAAGTGAAATCCTGCTGAGCATAAAGTCCCAGCTGACTTACCATTGCATATGCCATCATGCCTGTCGGTGTGGTTGCAGGGAAGGCCATGACAGATGGTGCCTGAGGTGACACACACACACACACACACACACACACACACACACACAGAAAAAGTTAATTCCTTCTACAAAATCAGGACAGAGTGATACTCAACTCTCATTTAACTGTTTATCAGATTTTTATTTAATTACAGTGAAGTAAAATGAACCTTTATGAATCTATTCAGGAATATTCTCTGATGAAGGAAGAATTCATTCATTCACCAAAGTTTAACTGATCGTGTTTCATTCCCACTTCACTTCCTTCAGCAAAAAAAAAAAAAAAAAAAAAAAAAAGGCTGAAGGAGGAATTTCTGCTCTTTAGAGAAGAGTCACATGACAAAGCTGACCGTGTTTGGACTTGCTGATGCTTTTCACTGCTTCATTCATTCAAAGCTCGGTGCACAGCTCTGATAGAAGAGTGTGTGAAGACAAGACACACTGTGTCGGTGCTTCTCGGCTGTATGTGACCATAATCGCTTATATTATTCCAATGAATCAACTAACCAGATGAATGGAGTAAAAATAAATCAATGAACTAAGTGAAGCTTCTTGCCCACTATGAATCAATAACCATCCCAGCTACTGTAGCTCGCAGTAGTGACTGATTTTTTTTATTTTTTTTTTTATGTTTTTTTAAATTGATATATAACATCTCCTGACTGCCCCGAAGAAGTTAAAAAACAAGTTCTGACTAATGTTACTGTCTGCAGCAGACAGGAAAATATTCAAGAGCTCTGTACATGGAATTTAAGATTGTTTAAAATAACTTTTAAGGCTTTTTTTTCCCTCAGGCAACTGTGAAAAACCCTTATCTGATCTCATCAGAGCTGGATTCAGTTCCTCTGAACAGTGACAGGCGGAGGTAAAGGAAAGCAAAAAAAAAAAAAGTAGAGAGTGCTGGTTGAGTCCTGGAGGTAGAAGCTGGGTTTACTGGCAGGTGCAGAGCTCCTTGTGGAAACAGATTAGAGGGAAAGAAGCGCAGCCTCTTTCTCTGAGCAGCCCCCCCCCCCCCCCCCCCCGCCCGTTTTCGCTTGTGATAACACAGCCCCTGCAGTGATAACAAACCCAGATTTGTCTAACGCCCCGGCCCTCTGGGGAAGGATACGTTTCATTAACTATTCAGTCATTGGGCGAGGGACGCACAAGTGAGTCAGACGTGACACTGGTGCCAAAATTGGCGCTTTCATCACAGGCTGAGCTTGTTTTCCGTGGCACAGAGAGCGCTCCTTCAGAATTCCTCCTCGCTGACAATGTTTGGTTTGTCTCAGGGACGTCTCACTCAGCGTCCCTCAGACAGGCAGTAATGAGATGATTAGGCTGCTTTTTGCACCATGTTGGGGATTATCCTTTAATGAGTGACGGCTGTCGTATGCATCTGCTTCTCAGTGCGTCGCCAACTCTTTCATACTCGACAGGGAACAATCATCAGCTTTTGTTCGTTGTTTGACGTTTGGTCACGTCGTCAATAACCTGTGCGCTCTCAGCCTCATCACAAGCACTGGGACTCCACTCAGAGGCTGGACAGGCTGTTGGATTAGTGTCTGAACATTTTACCAAGTCCTTCCAACAACCAATGAGTGGGGACTTTCAGTGGCGGACATCAGAGGTTGTGGGGTTAAAGACAGCAGAGGATGCTTGGGAGTTGAGAAAGTGCAGTAAAAAACTATTCAGGGGGAAAAAAAAACCCCCAAAAAACTGGAGGCCTTTAGTCCCACAATCACTCAACACCTTCCTCTGGCAAGACAGCATCAAGAGAGCTGGCAGGGAGAGCTTGACTGGGCAGGAAACAGACTGGATTTTAAATAACAATAACCTGATATTGGTTTAAAGGCTGGAATAAGAGGCTTCCAAATAATCCTGAACTAAGCCCCTCTGCCTGTGACTAGGTTATCCACACAGGAGCAAGGGGGGGGGGGGCTGACAATGGACTGAGAGAGAGCAGACTGGGAGCTGCTGGTGAGTCCTTCAGAGGACTAACTATAGAGGAAAACCACTGCTGTAAAGAAATGACGGGGGCGACAGAAGCCCTACCATGGTTGCAGGGTTCCAGGTGGTGGACGGAGCTGTCTTTGGCTGCCAGTTGGTTCCACCTGTCAGCTTCTTTTCACCGGGCTGACTCCAGTGAAGATCACTGCAGAGGCGGGGGGGGTGGGGGTAAAAAGCGTTAGTCACATTCAGTACGCCACATCAGGGACGTAACAGAGAGTTAAATATGACTTGAGTGTGCTTACTTCTTTGCTGTGCCGTTGCCAATTCCCAAATCTAAAGAGGACAGAAGGGAAGTGATGAACGCACAGCCAACGAAAACAACACACCTAATTTACACATACAATGTAGATAAGAACATATTTTTGTTTATTTATTATTTCTTTTTATTTATTTCCATCCATTTTGTAAAATGATCCTTCACAAACTTACTGCCGACGAGATTGGCCAGTGAGGAGTCCAGGTCACTGGACACCAGTTTATTGGGCTGCTGTCCGTTCGGGGTCATGCCCTGATTGGGTGAGGACGCCACTGTAGGTTTGAGGATGCCACCTAAAACATCTTAATCAAAAGGGAGCCGAACAAAGGGAAAGGAAGGGGAGGGAGGGAAGGGAGGCAGGGGTGAGGGAGGTAAGAGGATGGGGAGCCCAGAACAGGTGAAGACACAATACAACGGACAATAACACAACGACACAAAGAGACACGACAGCACATAAAATGTACAGACACACACGTAGAGAGAGGGTGTTCAGTGTGGATGAGGCAGTAAGCAGGGCTCACAGAAAAAAAAAAAAAACCCACACACATACACACACATCAAGCCAAGACTGTGTCAGAGGAATGTGTGCTGAGTCAACTCACCCAGTCATGCATATGCCATGCAAAAAAGCCAAGACCCCAGGGAGCGTGTGTGACCCCAGGACAAGGGAAAAGAGAAAAAAATATATATATATTATGAGAATGTGAGCAGCCTAGAAACTAGTGAGGGTGTACACAGAGATTCAAGGTGCTAAATGTAGCATTTAGAAACATCACTTTATTCTTCTATCCAAAATAATGAAGATACATTGGTATAATATAAAACACATTGATGAAGCAGAGGGTGGAATCGTTGTTGACCCCAGTCACACTCCAGTGCTGCTGTTAGTGACACCGTTTATCAAATTAGGACAAATTTCTGATTAATCGCACACCTATCAACACACCTATTTAACTAGTTCTTTCTTTTGATTTTGAAATATTTCACAAAACAGATTTATTTAGGTGATTTTCAGAGCCCATTGTAGGTACCAGTCATCAACAGAACGTAAATAATCCAAATGTGAGCCCCTCTCAGTTGAACGGATTTCTGTGGCCACAGAAAACTCACAATGGGAACCAAAAAAAGCATCCTTTTCTGTACCTGTGCATGCTGAAAACACACATTCTGATGAGATGGCAGAAGCACATGACACATGAGCAGATACTCAAAGATGAGAAATCCTCGATGCGCTTGCTTAGGATATTTCACAATATCAAAGATGCTCTCCCATCCGCGTCACTGTCTTGATTTTTCCATAGCCTTGACACAATGAGCGTGGAATCTAGCCTCAAAAATGGCAGTGGGAGGCCTGCTGACTCCTGAAGGGAAATGTGTGTGTGTGTGTGTAGGAGTACTTACCTGTGGAATCCAGGTTGTTGGCATTGGTGTTGTTGCCAAACACCGAGTCAAAGTCGACATTAAGGCCTCGAGAGTTTTGCGCCTGCTGCGGTGTAGGGGAGGCTGTAAACCCTGGTGAGGCCAAAAGAAAACAGTCAGGATGCAGATACTGACACCACAATATGTACACAACCACCAGCAGGTAGAAAAAAAAAACAAAAACAAAAACACAGCAGATACCAGTGGCGTAATTATAAACCACTTCCTTTTCTGTCTATGACTATGATATTTGGGAAAAAAAAAAAAACCCAAAAAACAAAACACACAAAACCACATCACTCACCAATGATGCAGTAATGACAAATCAGCCATTCTTTAGATGGGAGGGCAGCTTTTACTAAGCTCTTCACTTCCCTGTGTAGTCTCAACAGTGTGTCATTTTAAACCTGCTGGTTGAATGCTTCATGAAATGCTACCATCCACCCTAACCAGCGCTCTGGCTTCATGATGACTGGTGGTAGAATACTGAGAGGCTCAGGTTGACAGCACCGCGTCCATGGTAACCTTTGTTTTAGTAAACTTTTGTTGATTTTATTGTATGATTTGTCTGCATGTTATACAGAGGCTACAGTAAACAGAGGGAACTGGTAATCTGTTATTCAACGTATGTGTTTGTTGAGGGTAAATAGGTCTAGGAAGCATTTATTTGATTGAGAAAATCCAAAGCAGAACAATTAATCGATACGTGATTAAGTGATAAATAATCAGCAGCTCTTTTGATAACTGATTCATTGGTTTGCTGCTTTACTTCCCAAGGAAACTGAATATTTTGGGGGTTTTTGACTGTTCAGACAAAACAAGACACTACACTGGGCTTTAAGAAACTGTGATTCACTATTTTCTGATATTTTATTTTAAAAAAATATTGAGCCAGATTAATTAATAATGAAAATAATGGTTAATTGCATTCCTTTGTAACACCTTCCCCAAAATCCGACTGACTCATCTGGGTTTTAGATCACCCACACATTTCAAAACTCAATCCAACTCCACTGTATGAACATGTCCTCAAACGAAACATACAACTCAAAACAACAAAGGTCGCACCTGATGGACCGTACATCATCTTGTAACGCCTTCATCAGCCTGGGTGTACCTACCTCTGAATAGACCCGCTACAGCAGGGGGCTCAGATTGGAAGAGGGTGGAGTAAGGGCTTGGCCCACAGAAGGAGTCTGACACACAGCAACAACAGCAGACAGGCAACAGCAGACAGGCAAAGAACCAGAGGAAGAGGGGAGAAGATTATGTAGATATGAGACCAGAAATAAAACACGGCAGTGAAAGAGCAGCGAGGAAGCCGAGCGATGGCTGTTTTTTACAGGGGGGAGAAACAAAGATCAGGAATTGCAGGACAAAAGCAGAGGAAAGCGGCACTCATCACATGGCTAGACTAAAGACAGGGCCAAATTAAGGGCAGCGAACAACTAATGGCTAATCACCAAACAATGCAGGCTCACACCCTTCAGGCTTGTAGGAGGCAGGGAAGGAAGGAAGGAGGCATGTTTGATGCTCTGATTTCACTAAGAGACACCACGTCAGTCCCGCTCTACGCACAAAAGTTCACAGATGGACCACAACATATCACTACTTGTATGTCCAGTCAGACAGTTGTCCAACATAGTACCTGTGATAAATGTCTCTATCTGGGCAGCAGTTTCGAGATCAGATGCCAGGGAAGAGCTTGAGTCAAAAAAGGGAGTATAATGATCTGGAGACAAACAAAAAAATGCAGCTGATAAAAGATGATGGACATTCATGCAAAGAAAAAAAAAAAAAAAACAGTTCTGGCCTTACAGAAAGACAGGAAGTAGATAAAAGATTAAACAGCCTGAATCAAAGAATGTTAAGAGATGAGAAAATAAACATTGGGACCTTTGCCTAATTGCAGAAGGAAACAAATATTTGGAGCAGGGCAGCACGCCAGATCTTAGATGGATGTGAGAAAAGTGTCAAGAAACAGAATGTTCTGACCAGTGACCCTTTAGGAATTTCCTCCATTTCTTTCCCTTCCGCTCTGAAATACACTACTACGTACTCACTCCATACCCAAGCTTACATCACACGGTGAAATCACCTCAGTAAATCATCAGCCACGATGATTTTATGAGACTGGTTAACGTCAGTGCAACACATTTACATGTTGTGTGGAAATGAAAAAGAAAAGAGTAGATGCAGCAAAAACAATCCCACCGAACACTTCATGGCTAGGTGTCCTAGAGGACAGACTGCCGGCGTCCGAGGACACCGTAGGTGTGTGGACAGCATCGACAACAGGTAGTGTGAGGAAAGGGTTTGAGTTTGGAATGGATTCCTCCACAGCTTCTGCAGCGTAGGTGAAAGGATCTGAGTGGACAGAGGGGGAGAAAAGGAGGACAAGACAAAAAAAAAAAAAAGGAACAGAGAGATTATGATGGCGAGGAAGGTGAGAAAGGTTAAAGTTAAAAAAAAAAAGTGCATGCAAGATGACGTGAAGGGGGAAAATGCCAGTGATGCAGGATGAGGAGGATTAATACAGTGTTAGAGATACAGTGACAGGCTGATACCACCAGGACGGGTTTCAGCAGTCCACAGGTTAAGGGTTTTCATTATCAGAACGCTGAGGGTCCAGGACAGCGGCTGATACACCAAAACATCTGTGCTTACAATCAAACAGCTGTGTGTGTGGTGTTTGTGTTTAAGCTTGCATAACCTGCTTTGTGATAAAACTGCAATAAGTGCAAACATGAACACGGCACCCATATATGGTAACACTTCCAGACACTGTAATTATGTCGCACTCCAAAGTCCATTTAACAAAAAGCTTTTACACTTATACTTACGACCTTTGCCTACATTCAAAATGTTGGTGTTTGTCAGGCCTGAAAAAAATCGAAATGCAATGAGCCCTAACTCTTATTTTAGATAAGCTTTCCCCAATGTAATAAATATCAAATGTTACTTGAAGTGAATGAGTATGTGGCCTAAAATATACTTTTAGTCTGCTCACTAATCACTGAAATTACAGACAAACACTGTGTGTCAACTACTTTATCTACATATCTTTTGATATGAAACTGAATTGAAAAGCACACAACATAACTGAGAGATATGAGATTAGGCTGCAACTGCAAACAGGCACCATGCTCAGGATTCAGGTCAGGATTTTCATAGTCGACTTCACACGCCTGTAAACGACTCTTCTTTTACCTAAAAGCTCACGTTTAAATGTCTTTGTTCAGCATGTGGGGAAGTGAAACCATCCGATTTCCACACAGTCAGAGAAAGTAAAAGTCGGTGCCTCGGTCATAGCTCGATTTCGGTTATGAAATCCTACCACACTGTGCAGTGTCTCTCCTGAGAGACAGTCTTAGCTCAGGACACCGTGGAGCTGAGAGGACTTCCATCATCACCTCTTCTTCCATCACAGTTAGTTCTGTGCTTCAGTCATTTTAAGACAAGACTTGGTTTACAGCCTGTCACGCTGTTGTCCCTGCAGTGCTCCCTGTACTGTGAAGAAGCCTAAAACAACAGCACAGTGAGTCGATTTGCAGTCTACTTTTAGGGGACAGCCCTACCTCTACACTACGCAAATCAATATTACACGCTAATGTTTTCCTTGTGTCCATGTCATTACAAATGGCTCATGTTTTACAGAACATGTAAAACACCAACTAAGCAGGTTCCAGCACTGCGTTTTAAACAGTTACCATTAGCAACCTGTATGTTTGGTACCGTGTACATGTATGCATGTTTGTAAATGTGGAAGCGGTGTGGACTGAAGTGCTGCCAAGTAGAGTGGAGCTCTGACCTCCCCATGTGTTGGTGGCGGAGAGAGGCAGCGGCTGCTGGAACGCGGGCTGCAGGTCCAGAAGGTCGTTGGCTGCCTTGGACGTGCTGGAGGGAATGAGCAGGAAAATAAGGACATGTAGGATAAATCAGTGACTCATTTAAAAAACATGAGGTTCCCACCTCAGTCCTAAGGTTGGTCTTAGAAGAAAAAAAAAAATACATCTGCTATTGCCCTCTGCATGGCAGGATCATCGTAAAATATTTTTTGTGTTTTAATTTTGAGATGCAAATTCTGGTGTGAAAACTGTCTGCAGCGATATGTTTACATGTTAAGTTACTGCTGCTATTTGCAACAGTAGGACAGTTTTGTTTTTTCATTTTACAGCATTTGTTTGTTTGTGCTGCATCTAATGTTATCAGTGCTGCTGCAGCAGTGTTCCACTTTCTGCAAAGGATCAAAGTTCCATCTGATCTTAAAGAATGAAGAACCTGTGAAACCATTCTGAAATGTTTTGCAACAACCTTCTCAACCTGCTCAAGTGCTGTGTCCTCACCTGTTGGTGGAGCTAGGGGTGGAGAACAGGTCAATGGCAGGGGCTGAATTGATGGGTCCAGCCACTGTGGAGACGGGGGAGGAGTCTGTGGTGGCCATAGCAGGATTCTTCTGGAGCTCTTTCAGACGCTGCTCCTACAATCGTTTGGAAGCTAGTGTCAGCAACATGCAGACTTTATAATGTTGCTTTAATTTGGCAGTTCACAGGAAAGAGAGGAAATACTGGGAGGGAGAACTAAACCACAGGGGCCACAGGGCCACCACAGGGCAACTCCAAATCTGTGACAATTGTGTCTATGCATTTGTTGTAGATGTGTATGTATGTGTGTGTGTGTGTAAACCTGAATCACATTTGCAGACCTCAGTGGAACAGACAGACAAACATTCCAGAGACTACAGAAAACCACATGCGAAAAATAATCAGGGGTAAATACTGTGACAATAAAGGGTGAGCACTGTCGGCGATTTTCGGGGGAAAAACTCCCAGAATAGGCTTCCTCAACAGACTTCCTCTAAGCCAACTTCTCCCACTCTTTACACCACAGCACAAAAATGTCATTTAAGGACTATGAAGTACGTGCTGATGGACTCTGCAGCTCTGGCCTGAAGTGACTGAGGCTGAGAGGGATGTAGGTGAGAGAGAAAAATGTACTTTTAGTGCTTTGAGGCGGGCCTGCTCTTCTTCCAGGGCTGCCTGTTTTTCCCTCTCGTCCACTTTGGTGAAGGATATGCCGGTGTTGGCCAGGGAGGAGACAGCATTGGAGAGGGTGCTCGCCCTGAGTCAAGGGACAGAGACACAGAAAACATTGACTCACCACCTATAAGTAAAGAGCTATGGGAAAAAAAACTATACGCTTTGATAACTAGATATCAGTTTGCGTATTGCTTAACCTCACTGTGACAGAGAAATGAACAGTTTCACTCTAAGAAAAAAAAACGACATTTTTTTTTAGTCTTCTTTTAGATACTGCAAGAAGCAACTACAACAACAACAAAAAAAAGAATGCTCTGTAAATAAGTCCAGTACTATCAAGTTGCTGAAGCAAACATGAGCCTCTTATCTGAGCCTGGATGGCAGGAAGCCAGTGAACAGAGATGCAGACCTACCTGCTGGCTGCTGTGGAGTCTTTGACTTTTTTTCCCTCTAAAGAGGCCAAGTGCTGTTCCAGGGCGTCCAGCAGGCTGCTGGGGGCCTAAGCATGAATGTCATTTACACACAATAAGTTTCAGAAGCGCGAGGAAAGCAGAATACATGATGTCAAACAAACAAAAAAAAAACTCTTAAGCATGCCAGGTTATTGCCACGAGTCCACAAACAGCTACTCTCCAATACAGAGACAGAGAGAGAAAAGGTTCAGATACTTACACAAACTGTAAACTGAAAACGGAGAGAGATAGAAGGAAGGGGAAAATACAGAAAATAAAGGTGGTAACAGACAAGATATTATTAGGAAAACGTTTGGGAGAAAGCTACCTAATTCTGGTTTATCTGCTATAATTACAGAGTTATACTAAATACAAAACGCACATGGGAGGCTCCAAATAAATGCACTTTCTATATAATCCAACACTTCAGCAGATCACTGGTCCACGTATGGGTCCATCGCTGCCCACACTAAAACCTTTGATTCACACCTTTATTTCCTGTATGACGTGCAAGGTCAGACGTGAGTGTGAGTCGCAAGGTGTTTGTCAGTGCAATAGTGGGCTCATGCATTGCCTGCCTGGCTTGCACAGCACTGGGTGTTAAAACTCGTTAGGTCTGAAGCTGCAGGGGGGGAGGGGGAAAGGACAATAACAGCCAAATTTTGGAAGTTCTTATGCAGAAGGTCACTAAACCATTTCAGCCACACATAAAACCCCCAGCGTACGCACTGAAAGCTTGCAAATATGCTACTAGATAAACTCAAAGATATAAAAACAATAACCACACATTTCACCACCGCTGCACTTAAGTGCTTATAATAAGTCAGAGCTATAAGGGATTTAGAAACCTGGGCAAAGCAATCATTATGTCATCAGTAATGTAATCACCAGCCTTATTTTTTAACGCCTGTAGTTGTAAGTATTAACTAAAATATGAGCTGTTGGATTCCTCATACTTTTAAAGGGTCAGTTCACCCAAATCAAGGATAGTTTTGCCCCTATCAGTGGTGTCTTAATAGCCCAGCACATAAAAACTGGGACTATCTGCATTGCAGGATACCAGCTGGGGTAAATGACAAAAGATTTTTTTTTGTGCTTTGGCAAAATGTTTAACGGACGTGTACCAATGGTAATAACTACAGTATTTGAAAAAGGAGCAGACAGAATATACATTTACTGCTCACTCAAATCAGATCAGTAATCTTCATTTCAACTGTTATTCCACAATAATTTGCCACCTAAAAACACATTTATGTGCCATTTCATGACAAATGAATGTATACCACAATATATATATTCTAGCAATATATACACATTATATAAGTAAAGTTTTAGATAATGTTAATTTCCCAAAATTTGGCCATTCTCTGCTTTTTTAGTTAAGGAAAGCCAGCATAGAGGTGATGGGTGTCAAGTTAATGTTTGTTATTCAAAGTAACAGCAAAGAAGCCAAGTGGTTGTGTTTAGATTTTGCATCTAGGCTTACCTGAGACAGATCTGGGATGTCCCCTCGATCAATCCCCACTTGCTGCAGGAAGAGAACACGGATCATCAGAATGTGGACGAGAAAAAAAAATATAGCCAACCCACCTACATGATCCAAGGCCCCTGATCAGCTTACCTCTGCAACTTTAAGGAACTCTGAGATTCGTGTCATTCGTGTAAGGAATTTCTTGTAGATGTCAAGTCCATCTTTGCACTGGACTTTCTTCATGTCAAAGTATTTCTCTGTTAAACGAAGAAAACAAGCACAGAACTATCATCACCCAAAGGTGAAGCCTTTCTGCCTCTAACTCAGACACACAAACACACTGGCCACGCTGTCACGACTGGTAACAAGACTTATTCCCACAGCTTCAATTTTTCTGAAGTTTTTTTGTGTCGTCCGGCCAACACCAATTCCTTCCAAAGTTATGTAGTGAAAGTTGTGCCCGGTAATTAGTGCATCATTCTGTCATCAACTCGTAGGAGACCCACGCAGGCTGCACATCTGTCCACGACTGCCTACACAAGTACGACCCACGGAGAAAAGTCTGCTGGCAGACTTCCAAGTACCAAACAGCTGAGACACACTGGTAGAGCCTGTCGCCTGGCAACCACATGACGCCTCAGGGAAAACACCCCGAGTCCACCGTGCGGAGGTTACAGACTTCTAACAAAATGACTAGAACTGCTCGAAGAAGGAAGAATCACCTTACTTTACTGCTGATGACTGGGTTGATTTCAAAATAATATTTTTAATCCTTCAATTTCATTCACAATCTCGGTATCTATTAGTAGTATAGCCATATAGTAAACAGCCTAGTAATATGATATGATTATAAGCACTGAGGACTATTGTACAACTGGTTTCAATTAAAACTACAAAGTGATCTTAGCTGTCTTTCCTGTTTCACATTAAAAATGATTTTGTCGTTAGAAACTAAGGTGGGCAGCCTTGCCCTGTACAAGCTGAGCAAAAATAGCAGAAATGAAACCATGCTGCTTTGAATTTTAGGCCATGGTCAGAAAAGAATTCATGAGGTTTGCAGAGGAATAGTTTGCACCAGCACCCCCTAAGAATCCCTCCGCTCTCCAGTCCTCCATTTTTCCTGGTAATTAAAGGCTTAAATGAACTGTGTGGGAATGCTAACGAACATCAAAGCTGAATGCAAAGTATTAAATAAGCGCAAGGACATGTGGAGTTGGTCATTCAGTCTTTCGCTACTGGTCACTGTCTCTCATCATCTTTAATCACCGCTTCCATTATAATGCACAGGACAGTAAGGAAACACCTACAGTCCAAACAGTAAATCAGCAAAGCTGTGACAACACAAAAGCCTGTTTTTACCCAGGAGGTTGATTATGCCCTCGTTGTAGGCTGCAAACAGTCGGATCGCATCTTTGAACAGAAGCATGAAGGCAGCATTGATCACGCCATTCGTCAGCTCATTGGCATTGACCTGAAAGAGAGGTGGAGGTGTTGAGAACAATCAAGTTTAAGTTCGTCCCAAATAAATGGAATAAGCGTTTTAGCAGTGGATTTGAGATGCCAAACCGGTGCAGCCGATACTCACATTGAAATCGAGTAACACATCCATCTGATTTTGGATGATAGGGATGGTCTTGAGGAGTTTCTCTGTGTTCATGGTTCTCATCAATCCGTCAGACCTGTTGGGGGGGGGGGGGGGGGGGGGAGAAAAGTGAGCGCTTTAACAAATCTAATCTCATACACTCCTCAGATATCTTCGCGCCTGCTGACACAGACAGAAGTGTGCTTTCAAATTTTTAATTGTCATTATCTGAGGATTTTGCACTGTTCATGGACGTGGCTGATTCTTATGATCTCAAAATCACTAAATCAACACAAAAAAGAAGTATGAACGATTCCATCTCTCCTTGTAGTGTAGGGCTTCACAATGTCATGTTCAAGAAATTTGGCCCAAAAACAGGAACTCTTCTTTCCCCTTATGGAGCTGTAGAAGTTAAATTCTGCATACATCTGATGAGCTTATGCAACTTTGAACAAAACTGTCACAATGTTTCTGGCAGGAAATAAAACTATTGCAGTGTTATTTTTTCAGTGTTATTCAGCCCTGTCTTTTCCCCGTCCCACGGTTGTGAAACAAGACCGTGTTTCTAGAACTACAACATCCTAGGTTGGCTCAGGTACAAGTCAACGCTAACACCCCAATCAGTTACAGTGAAAATAAAAAGCTCCTTACCCTCTTTTCACTTTAGTGAAGTCAAACGCGACTTGTCTGTAGGACACAGCCTTCTCATTCAGGTAGCGGCTATACCTCCTAATGAACGTTGACATATCATAGCCTATGTAACAAAAAAAAAAAAAGGATGAAAAGAAGAAGTGGGTGGCGGTCAGGGTTAGATAATAAATGTCATGACACAGACTGCGAATATGGAGTATAAGTATTTAAGGGCTTCTTACGACTACAATGTGTATAGCGTTGGTAATATACCTTGTAGGCCACTTTTGTCCAAAAAATTGCTGAGGTTGAATAGTGTGTTCCTTGAAGCCAGATACTGTATAAATCTCTGCAAGGAAAACAAAGGATGAGGAACTCAGTATGCTTGCACAAGTGGTGTTAACCACAAGTGAGGCTTCTGAACCGGCAAACTGTTGTGCAAAGAACAGCTTCACATGTGGACATGTAACATTTAGTGCACTGCTATGCGATGGTATCCAGCTATCTCATACCGCAACATACTGTATGTCACTGTACAAGGGTTAAACCTTTATCACATAGGTTATTTAACAACAACAACAACAACAAAAAATCTCCTTTAGGTGCTGACCTCGTTGCCGTAGACCATCAGATGGTGTGTGGTGGTGAGGGATTTGAAGACAACCACCCAGCTGGTGTTGGTGGTCCTCTCAAAGAGTGTGTCAGCCAGCTGAGGGATGTTCACATTCATTTCATTTGTGCACTGAATCAAGTCTGCGGAGGAGAAAGAGAGGGGGGCGGGTCAATGAGCCGATGTGTTACTGAGGCAGTCAATGCACAGCACCTCAGAGGAAGCGAACAGGTCTGCTGTTCAGTGAAAGCAGATATTTTGACCGCGTAGCTTTCCCATTTTCTTTTATCTGTTCCTTTTCATGACACCAAGCTGACCACAATCGATAAAATACTGCAGGGCAGGGGTATGCTGGTGAGTCAAGAGTTCAGGTAAACAAAGGCGGTTCAGGACAAACAGTTCTAAAACGCTAAGGTACAGGAATACGTGACAAATTTGCTGGAAGTGGATGTTTTGATCATTGTGACCCCTGATCTGTTGTTTGCTACTAAAAAAAAAAAAAAAGAAAAAAAAAAAAAAGAAATGACACCCGACGTTTCAAGGGTGACCCTAGCAATTTTTAACTTGGTTTCTGTGGTTCTAATTTAATGAAAACATGAATGAAATTCATATATGAATGAATCAAAATATCTCTTTGCTCTCTAGCTGCAAAGGCAAAACTTGCTTGTTTTGCAACCTGCTTAGACTACATACTGTACTTCCTCATTCTTTGCAGGCCTGCCTCCAAGGACGGTCATAGCACACAGCACCACTCAGGAACCAAGACAGTCCCTGCACCATGTTGTTCTCTCACAAGCAACAAGGAAAGGCTGACACTAAAACACCAGTGTTTCTGAAAGGCAAAACAGTTTCATGATAAAATGTTGGACTAAGATGCAACAGCACACCAGAGAAGAGGTGACTGCAAGAGGTTTGTTACAACTGCAGCTGAGAGGCCCCTGTGGTCAGGGTGGCTCAGTTAGCTGCATCCGTCGCTGCGCTCAGTAAATCTGCAATGATCTACACAACTCACTCCAGCGCACGGTTTGTTTTGTGGACAGTTTTTTTGTTGTGATCCTGACACACTGATACAACACAACCGGACTCCGTGATTGAAAATAACTTGATATACAGAAACAAAAACATCAGCAAAGAGATACAACACTGGTTTACCGGTCAGCGCCATCTTCTCTGCAGAAACAGTCGCAAACCGGGCAAACAAACTCCCTGATGTGTTCCGTAAACACACCACCACCACCACCACCAGAGGAGGCCCATGGAAAGTGGGACAGTACCAGTAAAAAGAGTGGCACAGGAGCGGCAAGGCAGGCACAGCTGGCAATGCATTCTGGTTGTTGTAGGAGTTTGTGTTTTAGAGTAATATGGAAATACCTTTTTTTGGCACTGGGAAGTGAGGCTTTACTTTAGAAACTGAGATTGCTAAGCATTCACACTGTACCTGGGAAAACACCATGTTACTACCCTTGAGTTTTTCTTACTTTTCCTACACATACCCATAAGGCTCTGATTTGTGGACTGACAGGGTATGCATACATCCTCAGCGTGGCAGCCATGGATGGGTGCCATGACCATCTGGCCTGAAGTGAAAGCAAATGCCTCTGGGTTCCTCTTTCCATCAAGGCCATGGGACTGATCGATGATGCCAGACTTCATCAGACCCCCGCCCACCTCCATATATCTTCAAATACACCGACAGGTCTCTCTCTCAGCGCTCTGTGCCCATTCTTAACTGCACATCTTGCACTTGACTTTGACAGTAACCTATGCTGCCACAATTCTTCATTGTTTATATGAAGTGTAAGATTGTATATTTGAAGAAAGAAACACAGGAAAAGTAAAAAGTCAGCTCAAAAACCCAAATGTCTCCTTCTTCAATCAAAGATATCTACTATGTGAACTATGTGTGAAACTGACTGTGAGCTATTGGTGAATACAGACAGCAGAAAGGGGGAATCTATACGGGGCACAAAGGAGAGATACCTTTTCACAATGAAGTCAAATTCACGTGACCAATCTGAAAAAAATCCAGAGCTGTAAAGTCTGACAGTTACTGAACAACATAATCTGATTTCTACCCAGGACCCAGGACATGTAATCAGATATAATCAAATTCTGAGGAGGTGGCAAAAGTCCTCATTTTGTGCTCTTATAGAAAATCATGTGACACACTAAACTGTTGAGAATGAATGGTCCCAGTTATCCAATATTCATACCCACCAGAAGCCAAAAAGAGGCTTGGCAGACAAGGTAAATAAATATTTCAGTGAATTTTATATATGAATTGAGATGGGTGATCCTCTACGATCCAACACTAGGCGTACTCCATACTGTGTCGATAAAAATGAAACCGAAAGCAAAGCGACTGAAATATCTTGTTTAAGTTCATTGTTAACATTAACTGTTGTGTAGGAGGCGGCGGTGCTACCCATTGAGGCCTGTTTACATGGGTGGTCTATGAATCCTCCTCAGTGTTTGCTGAAAGCCACCACACAAAAGGCTTTTTGCTTTTTACATACACAATAGGCCACCCATGTGACAACAAAAGGCTTTTCAGACGCAACTGAAATGGCTGTGGCGAGCGCAAACTCACCACCAACTTTCTCCACTGGTGTTCCTGGCTGACTGGTGTGTTGTAAGAGGGCGAATCATAACCAGCCATGACCCCTGTTCATCAGAGGGACAAGGCTGCTGAAATCAGGGCCTTGTATAGCATGTCAGTACTCTAACGTTAGAACTCAACTCATTTTACAGCTGAGGCTGACAGCTTAAACGGATCAAAGTGGAGCCCACTGTGACAGTGTAGTGCTGAGCCTGACTAGCTGAGTCTGAGATGTCGTTAAATGGCCAACCTTTTCTGATTAGATAAAAACTTGACCTTTCTTTTGGTGCTGCTCAGTCTTTGATTACACAAAGAGGAAGAAGAAACTGAGACAAAAGAACTGCGGCATGCGGTAAAGCTTCAGTCGTCTTAAAACAGTTGCTAATAAACCACTTATTAAGAATGGCAATGGTCTCTATTAACATGTGAACCATATATACATATACACTATATACTGTGTGTTTGTGTAAGGCTAAGATCAGGGCTCACATCTTTTTTAAAGGACACAAAAAATATGACCAAGGTGGTGTAGAAGCTGGCAAAAAGCAGTAACACATAATAGAAATTATTTGGTTCAGTGCTACAAAGAAGAAGCTGTTCAAACGAGTCAGTTCCCATCGCTGACTGTGGTGAGAAACCTGTGGTTTGTTTCTTTCACCTCTGTCTCCGACTCTCATGATCGTCTCTCCGCTGCTAAAAGGTCACTCACTGCTCTTTGAGCTAGCTTGTGGTTATCTGACAAACTGTTAAAGCAGCTGTTAGTGAAATGGCCAGAGAGTTCAATTTATTCAAACCCACTCCCCCACTTCCCTAAAATCTATTGTTACTAAAACAGAACTGAAATTGTCAAAAGCCTGAGCAAAATACATTTTCTTTGGAAGCAGCTTTTCTAAAACATCATCAGCCTTGCACAATGATGTCCGACCATGAACACGGCTCTTGACAAATACTACATTTAAAGTCTCCTGTCAGCAAAATGACTGAGACAGAGTGTGCCAGGTAACAGATGTGGCAGACAAAATGACCTGGAGACATTTCCTGCTCCCTTTCATACGTTCTCCCAGCCACTAGGAGCGAGCGCACGTTAAAATGTCACTAAATGCACTGCAACAAGAAGCTTATAGAACCCACTCACAGTCTGTGGGCTGGATTGGCCTGCATACATTTTAGCCCGGCACAGCCGGCTGCTCCTCAGCACAACGGGCCTGCACAACAAATCAAACACACGTCTGTGCTGTGCATGGGCCACTGGCTGAGAAGCATTAGCCCACAGAGGTAGATGTTACTTAGTCAACTTTCACTTGTGCTCCAGGTTTAAACTGATGCCGTTTCCACACACACACACACACATATAAGCACACACGCTTGGGATACATTTACACAATCAGGCTGAGTAAAGGGAAACAAAACTGAAGTGCAAAATGTATAATGCATAAGGTCACAACTTCAAACTTTTTTGACCATATATATTTATATGCTGGCATGTGAAGGAGGAACTCAACAAATGCTTAAGTGCGTGTGGTTGTGTATGTTTCTGTTTTCTAAGGTAAAAATCTAATTGTTTAATATTAAATGATGGCCTATTATTTCACTATTATTAGATATTCATGAACTTGAATTTCCATTTGTTATCAATGTGACGCTAAACTAGAATAAATATGAAACAAGACAAAACTGCAACCATTAAACCACAACTGTAGCTAAATCTCCATACAGTATTGTTGACAAAAAAGAGGTAACTAAGATGGCGTTAAAAGATAAAAACTATAAAGAAATCTCTCTATTTTTTGGAGGAAAAAATGAGACATAATAAAAAAATACAATAATATATATTCAAATTTCCTGATATAATTCAAAGGTTTCCACTGCATGGCACGTCTCTCTTCCTATGCATATGAATCATCATCCCAGTGACTTTACACACCAGCACCTGTAACCAGCACCAGCCTGGACCAACATGATGGCATCAGTGTGGCTTGGTCCAAAAAAAAAAAATGGGTTGACTCTTGCACCTACTATTGTAGAGCTGTGGAACAGGGTTCTTTTCAAATGTGTATGCCTACTTGGGGTTAGTGTTAGCGCAAGCTAAGATCAGAGATCAATGATCGACTCATTGTCTGGATGTATTGCTTCAATTGACACCATCAGACCAGACATCCTCTCTGCAAAGCTCCGTTCTTAATCACACATCCTGTTATTCTGTGGCTTGTTTTCAATTCGATTAACATCAGTTGGATTAAATTTGTATTTGCTAAATTTAAACTGAAATGATCCTTCTTGGTCTTGACTAATCTTCTGATGACTAAAAAAAAAAAAAAGAGACTAAAGACACTAAGACTAAATCTAAAAATATCTGACAATATTAACACTAGAATGAAACATGGAAAAGGAATGAATGATGCGTTTGCAGCCTAGTGATAAAGCCAGTGGGAGCACACTTAATGAAGCACCTTGTGGAAAGAAGACTTATGGTAGGTTGCACCTTTCTGCCAACAGATGGGGAAGGGGGATCCCTCCTCTGTTGATTTTCCTATGTTACCTCATTTTTTTCCCCTGTTAAAGGGGTTTGAGGAGGAGTGCTTCCTTATCTGAAAGCAGGATAAGGATAGACGGTGTGGTATGCTGTACAAAGTGTGAAGCCCCTTGAGGCAAATCTGCGAGTAGTGATACTGGGTTATATAAATAAAACTGACTTGACTGGAGGTGGGCTTAGCTGTTTTTTTGGCTGCAAAGTCCACAAAGAATGTAAAAAGGTTTATAAAATGTGACATATGACAGGAAGTAGGTGAGGCAGATGGTAGAACTATGACAAGAGCTCAGTTGTAAGATGTAGGATTTTCAGGTTTCGGGAAGGGTTGTGTCCACGGAGGATTTCCAAAAGGGGGGTAGTATAACAGGATGAAGAATTAAAAATTACTCAGAACGGATGGCTGTATTATCAGATGGAGCTGACTCAGAATGCTGAGAACATGAGACAGGAAGTGATGAGCAAACTCTCTTGCAAAGAGGAAGTAGTAGGTAAGGACTACTGTGCATTGGGTTCACAGCAATCGCAGGCTAAATCAGCACACGCTAGAAAAACAATTTTTTTGTTTCAGCTATACTTTCATTCTGCACATGACATTCTGAAATGCATTAAGCTTCAGGTCTTCAGGGAGAGGATTTATGATTTCATTTTAAATTTTTAACGGTCACACGATGGAACCGTGAAGTGACTGAATAAATAAGAATATAGATAAACTATTCTCTGGACTAAAGAGGTGCTTTGATTCTTAAGAAACACTTGCTTCTTTGATCTGTCTGAGGCAAAGTGTTATGACGCAAGAGTGGCCCCGTTAAACCAGCACTGTTGTAAATATGTATTAACTAGTGTCTCTAGTGGCAAAGCCAAACAGCAGATGTTATGCCTTCATTTAAATTAAATAAATGTTTATAGTTATGTCATTGTATGAATTAGTAACCTCCAATAAATGAATTAAGGACTAGTCTGAATAGGTTGTGTTGAGTGTATCGAGTGCATCTGCGAACTAAAAAGTTTCATTAAACAAAGCCCACAAGGCATCAAATAAAGTTAGTTCAAAAAGATTGCTAAGATACCCGAGGCAAAGCTTTTCATGTTCAAGGCTGCCGACGCACAGCATACAAACCAATAGAGAAGAGAGACGCCAATAAGGCGCCACTGACATTTAATTAGTGATCTGTGACCCAAATGGCTGCTTTATGACAGTCCTCCGCAGTTTAAGCAGTTTATCCTGGGAACTTAAATTTCTTCTAAAGTCAACAACTGAGCAACACTGTTGTTTCCTTGAACAGAAAACTGTTATGTGCACATTATAGACTTTACAAGAGGGTCATCAGTCTGTATATTTAAAAAACAAAAAAACAGCAGAAAGCTGCTGGCTAGTGTTAGCTCCCCGGCAGGGACAGAGGGAATAAAGCAGAAACCACACACCGTTCACTCGACTTCTACGACTTCACTTCCCCGAGCCAGAGATAACATCTCTTCAACAAACACAAACCAAGGGCTCAAATCCGTCTGCAGAGTCTTTTTTTCAGTCTATCCCTTTTATAGATTCGCTCTGAGAGAGCCAGAGACAGCTAACATGACTGTCAGGACAGTCCTGTAAAGTGTTACAGGTCCACATAGACCGGAACTATTCATTCTAACTATTCTGCTCATACAGCAGCTATCGCACACACGTAATGTTTAGTGCAGATGTACATGTTGTCTGAGACAATATGCAAATGAAAAGATCAATCAGAAGATTTAAATAATTGATGTTCAATCATTCAAATAAAAACAGTGTTAGAATTTTAGAATTTAATTTAGAAAATTGTTGTTTTTTTTTTTTTTTTTAAATCCAGCCCTAATAACATGTTGAGAGTGCTGAAGGCATTCCAGGGGCCAAGCATGGTTGCTGAAATCATGATGCTGGTCTAATTGCCAGGAAATGCTTCAGAAGTATCCACGCCAATCTCCCATTTGATCAGCTCAGATCCCCTGTGCTCTGGGAAGGGGTTGGGTTATGAAACAACTTCCTGTTGGCTGTTTACCCATAGCAATCCAAGGCTTACTTTAGGAACTAGAGGAACACTTCCTGCTTCAGGAAACATCTATCCCCTTACAATCCGGTTACTCTAAACGTGATGTGGGCTAAAGTGCAGACGGAGGCCCAGAAACTAGATCCAGACCAGGACGAAACTCAGACAATGTGTGAGGTTACACCGGCAGTGACAGAGTACTTGCTGATTATTTTTAGTTTGTGATGAAGCATTCTGTGTTGAAAGACATACTGTACAACATTGAGAAACTTCAGTTTAACACATGTTGCCTAGAATCAGGTGACCGTCAGGTGTCACTTGTTGACAAAGACTTCTCCACTGCTGCAGGAGCAAGCACATTATGGCAGCTAGTCTGAGATGTCCTATTAAATCTAACAGGCCTTTCAGAGTCGCAGTGCACTCCATTCAGCTCAGCTGGTGGACAGGGCGTCAGCACTCTTTTTAAGGGCCGTCACTTGATGCCACTGCAGTCACATGCTACTTGTGTGCGGCACAGCATGCAGCGTGTGGAGGGTGAAACCAGGAGGAGGGGCCTCTGGTAGGGTGCAAAGGTACAGATTTATAATAGTGTACTTGCACATTATGGCTGATGAGATGAACCATGTACAGACAGACATGGCACCTTCACCTCTGCTGGGAGGCCGAGATATTATAAAACCAGGACGATCTGAGGTGGTGAAACATTTTCATCGCAAAGTATTGCTATCACCACTTCATACTGGGATTTAACACATTAACTAACACATTTCTAATTCAATAATACTTAAGGATGCACCAGCGGGTGCAATAAATTAAACTGCCAAAGCAATGGATTAAAAAAAAAACAGTAAAATTCTGAACAGTCCTCAAATGAACCTATTCTATTCTCTAGAACTGATATCCTGTTGATTTATGCTGTCTGAATTACATTTCACTGTAACATCCTGTTACAGTAAAAACTAATGGACTTTAAATCCTCTGCTCTAAATATTTTACTGTTCACCACGTGAACTTGCTTCCCAAGCCATACGATTCTAGTGGGCAGGAGATAAATGCTGCCAGCGGGGAACCAGATGAAACCTAAACCACAATCCACCCATCAAACTCAAAACAGGTGAGACATGAATGAGATCGTTCAAAGTTCCACTGTTCCAGGATTTGCATGTAGGCCAGGGGGCGAGGGCGAGACCGTCAGTGGAACATGAGGGCCTCGTTCAGTGACCTCACAGACTACACACTATGGCAAACAGAGAACAAACTCATTAACCGAAGGTGAAAGAGGGGGCTCTCTCCATCACTGATGTGCCCCTGATGTAATAATGGAAATTACCAACACGGTTGCTAAATATACACAAATAAACCACACGTATGAGAGAGCACACTGACCAGTCCTCAGCATACTGTAACGGGAAGTAGTGCAAATGTCTCATTGAAGGTGTATAACATGTAATAAACCTCCAATCACAAACCCCTTTCACACACACACGGCCGTGGACTAAACTCCAGGAATGAGAGAGCTGCTAGGCTGGTGTCGTTTGTGTAGGGCTGCTTCTCTCCAGTGAAAACAGCTTTAGCGTTCGCTGCTCATGCGTGTGAACGTATATTCGAAAGGAAGTGGTATGTTCCACTTTCATTTCACATTTGCCAAAAATACTCCAACTTGAGCACAAGTGCATGTTCAGCAGTCTAGGACACTCTTTCTCACACTTTTCTGATGCAAAAGCAATAAAATGACACCAACAAATGACACAGTAGACGGAGAAAGGACGGTGGATTTATAAAGGTCAACGTAATAACGATAGTTTGGAGCAGGAAAAAGCCAACAGCTGATTAATCGGCCGATATCTCCTCCTGAGCGGGCCAGGATTACTTCAGTTGTGCATCCCATTACATTGTTAAATGCCACTCTTACAAACCATAAATATCAGCTGCTCTAACGTTTACCCCGAGGACCACAACGGTTTCTGATCCTATTGTCAGAACATCAGATCAGCCATTGGCTTGTAGTTTCTAACGCCTGTGCTTGCTAGCAAAATAGAGGAAGCATGGTTTCGGCAGAGCTGCAAATATCTTCAATCTAATGCATTAATAATCCCATACTATAACAAACTGCATTATCCTGCTCTTAATTTACAAATAAAGCTGTCACATAATGGAAACTTGACCTCTGTGACATGACTGTTCTCGATATCAACCTTCACTGTAATGTCCCAAAACAATTTAAGGCAGACCGCCACAACTTTACGCCAGATTTAAGAATATGTGACACTAATATTAATTAACACCTGGGTATCTGCAGCTTCTAAATAATGCATCACATGTCGATCTTGAGTCAAGGTGCTCATGCCAGTATCAAAGATTCACAGCCACTGCTGACTTCATAAATTCATTACCTCATGAGAGACCTTTGAACAGTTTAACAGCAGTGTGTAATGAACTTCAAATAATGGCAATTACCCGGGAGGAAAAGAAAACAGACTGCTGCCATGCACTTGGGCTGCCTACTGTTCAAAGCAACTCTCAATGGAGGAAATACCACACATTACAAAACTGTGGAGCTGCAAAGACTACATTTCCAAAAGTCTGTACTTTCAAACTCTCTTCTGCGGTGTAAACTGTACGAAACCCACTTGGTGCAAATTTTCCCAGAAGTCATTTCACACTCACTTTGAACAAACACGCAAGCAAATACATTAAAGCTGACAGCAGAGGCTGATTCTGTTCACCCTTTACTTTTCCCTGTCTGCTAACTGCAGAGTCTCTTTAAAGTTATGTGACGGAGTTTATCTAGCATGCCAGTGTTAAAGAATGTGAACTGTGGTCCAGCACAAACTCAACATAGACTGAGGCACAGAGGGCCATCTCACCTGCGATCCAGACAGCAGCAACACAGGGACAGCAGCTAGACATGTCAGGACTATGTGTGGCTTGTCAGTAAACTCCAAACACAAGAGCACACTTCAGCTAACTTTAAATACCTCAAACCTAAGTGAGATTCTAGCAAAGCAGTGGGTCTCTAGATAACCAAGGAGAGGCTCCAGTTCGAGCAACCCCACAGAGGAGCCACATATCACCTGGTTGTCTGGAATCAGGGGGGGGGGGGGGGGGGGGTCACTGGGGCATGGCCTCATTACTGCATACTCCATCAGCTGAAAGCTGTGGTTATTCAAAAACCCACATGTTCTCACATCAAATACGATACTTCTTGTTCAAGCCAGGCCTAAAAATGTGTGGATTCCACACTGTGTCGAGGATTTGCCTGCAGTAAGTAATACTGTTTGCTGTTGAGCCAGTTAATAAAACAGAACAAAGCAGCCTGATGCAAAATATCTATTAGTCACTTTCCTTCATTTCAACCTGACTAACTCTTTGCTTGAAGATCCTGCCGCCATTCAAATTCCAACAGACATATAAATAGCCCTGTGTAGGACAGGCATGTCACTGACAACTTTATAACACATAGCCTACAGGCTGACTGATGACTTCTATTCAAATTAAACCGCGGAGAGTAATTTGCATAGTAGGTGCACTGCATGTTTGCTAATGGTGGAAAAACAACACAACGTGAAAAATAAAATGCCTTTTTTTTTTTTGAAAGATGAGTAATACACTGATTAGCACATACCTAAATAATAAAGACTTAAAGTGCCAACTTGTGAAAATATGATAGATGTGTAATACTTTCACTCTGTTTTTATATTGACTTGTTCAGCTGTCTGTAAGTGCGTACTATAATTTTACTCTGGAAAAACAGGGTTGACTTAGCTACTATGACCATGATCAAGCTGAGTGTGTATGGACAGCCCTGTTCATACTGGTTCACAAAATGAGGACAATGTATAACACCCAAAAAAGCCATCAAAGTTACAATGTAAGCAAAGGGTGTCCACTCAGCAAATGGTATGGGGAACCAGTCATCAAGGCTGTTAGGACTGACAAGTTCCATGTGATCCTGTGCAGGTAGAGTATGAACTAAAAATAAAATTAACAAAACACAGACAGGCAAAAGGGAACAGTTCAAAGTCAAAAGAGCAAAGACCTGATCACAGTGACAAAAACAAATCTAAAATACAACCAGTGGTTGGTTTATGGTCCCTCAGAACTAGTCCTAGAGACGTGCTGTCCGACCACATGGAAATCAAATGTGTTTATAGTTGTTCTACGGATAATGGCACATATTTTCAGATGGGCTCTCCACTAAGACATTCACAGAGTTGCTCTGGAGTAAAAGTGCTACAAACAGTTGCTGCACAAATGAAAAGAGAGCTCAGAGAGCAGAGTAATATGCCTTGCTCCTCTTGAACCTGCCCACAGCTGGCCAATCATAGAGTGAAGCGGATGTGAATGTCAGGCCGATTATTACTATACCAATGCTATGTGCGACTTATAAATAGCTTAAAACTACTACTTCATCCACACATACCACTTTTGGCATGGTGGTGGTGTTTCACTCTGGTTTTAGTATCATATGCCGATTCTTAGTGGTATGACAGTTCTTTACTGGCACATGCCACTGCTGACTACTATGATGATGCTGTTCCACCTGCAGATACCAAACAGAAAAAATTGTCTACATATGATCAGTTTGACTGGGAAGCCTCTGACAGCACCACAGACGTCTGGGAAAAGACAGGAACTCTATCACGACCCAAAGGTCAGGAAATACAGAGGTGATCCAGCAGTCAAACCTCTCCAGAAGAACTAAAAGACAAGGACTGTTAAACCCCATCCAGCTGTACAGGTCCCTTTATTATGAAAAGCTCAGTGCTAAAAGAACCTCATTCTGAAAGATGGTAATGAAAGATCAGGCTGACCCTGCTGAATATCAGTTTGCTTGTGTGCTCTTGATAAAGCTGTATATCAAAGTCCACAACCGCACAGCCACTTCCTGCAATAAGAAGATACTCAACAGGCACTAGAATTGCTGGCCTACACAGATTATTCCACTGCGCTTTAAATGGTGTCATTATCCTAGCAGACACTTAGAAATCAGCGTCCTAACACTAACACAGCTCACATATTTGTACCCCCAACTGTAACACTCTCAAAACAATAAAAAGAAACATCTAACACTTAACTTCTGAGCCTTTCTTTTTTAATAATTTTAGGAGTTAATAAGAGTCAGCTCAAAGTCGACTTAATCGTCAGGTAGCTTCAATTTCAAATTAAATGCCCAGTGTTGGAGTACACTCTGCTAGCTACCTGTAGCATCGCATGCTGTAGCTGAATAAGAAAGTGAGACCATTGTAAAGGTTGACATGTTATGTTAGCCATTTCAACTATACAGGTTCATTCATAAATTATTATATTTTTATATGGAGGTTACTCACTCTCTCCTAGGCTAGCTGGCCAATACAGTGTCCTGCTCGGGTTTAACTGTTGGTAAGTGAAATGAAGTGGTATATAGGGTGGCTGTCCGGAGAACACTGCTACTCATTTCAAAGAAAACTGTTATAGCTTTCACGTTACTCTTAATTAGCATTAACATGGTTCCAAGCCGCTAACACTGAGCCATTGCCATAGACAAACTGCTTGTGAGTTATCAAAAGGGTTGGTTTCAGGTAAAAGGCAGCAATGTCAGATAAAACTGACGGAGTCTATGTGTTGGACTCCTGCAGTCTCGTTCATTGACTTTAATAATTGACTACCATAGTGTGGCTAAGTTAACGTAACATTAACGTTACACGTATGTGCAGGCCTCATAGCCACAGACACAGCATTTAGATTCCGAAGTCAGCGTTAACTAAAACTAAGGAATATACAACAGTGTCGATAACCAATAAACAGGATACTTACAATCCAAATGTTTCTTTTTTGGCCCCATTATTTCGTGCGTGGTCGCCTTGCACACAGTTTTGGAAATCGCCGACCCGGTGACACTGTGCTGTGCGGCGGTTATCCTGTCTGTAATGCTCTGCCCAGACATCCTGTATCGGATCAAAAAATACGGTCACCGTTACAGAAACGTTTCCAAATCCAGCGGAACAGCCTGGGTTTGTGGACGGTGTCGGTCTTCAAAGGGCTCTGTGCCACCTGACAACACTGGAGACAAGAAGTGAGAGACAAGAGAAGAAATACTGAGACGACAGTAGGAGGTTATATTACGCGTGCAGGCTAGCTAGCTAGCTAACTATCTAACTAACAGAGGATAAATTAACATTAGTCAAAGACACTGACTGAACCTGCAGTAAGAACCATCCTTATTTCATGACTGTAAGATACGCACCCTGTCTTTTAATCGATCCCTCACGTCTACAGCGTCTTCTTCCCTTCCCGTACAAGTCTTTCTCACATACCGTAGCTAGACAGACAGAATAAAAATAGAACCTACTTCCGGACACATTTTTTCACAATAAAAGAAAAGCAGAAATGGTCGGGAAATATTAGAAAAAGAAACAAAATCATCAATCAGTTATGACTTACTGTAACGTAAACAATGTAGACTAATGTGACAAAACTGTAAATCCAAACCAATTCGGCTTAATTAATGTAAACAAATATAGACTAAAAGTTCTCTGGTCAAAACAAACTAACCAAGGTTTAGATATATGGGGTGGGCAACAAACAAGCAACCAAAAGAAAAAAAAAGAAAAAAAAAAAAAAAACAAATACCAAAAACCAAAAACAACAAACAATAACCCCCCTTCTAACCTCACCCGTTACTCAGTGACATCAACAACTCACTGTCACAAACCAAAGAGGAAACCATAACGCATCTGTTCTCTCAAACAGCGATGATGACATAATTATTGTGAGATATTGTGTCAAACTTATGAGATATGGAAGTTATAATGTGAGATAAGGTCTCCAATTTTTCTTTGTGTAGGCCCTGCTTTCAAAAAACAGGGCTCACACTGTGGCCGTAGATGTTTTAAATCTCTTATATCTCTATTATATCTCTTCATATATTCAGTGTTGCCCACAAGGTCAATATTTTAATCCATGATGGCAACATTACTTCCTGTTCACGACTTTTATCGTTTATTATAACGTTTACCAAAATATGTTACGAACGTCAAACATTAGGTAAATTTCCAGGTCAGGAACTCGTGCCCATACATTTTTTTTTTTCAAAACGCGTCCCTGCTTCCGTATTTCCAAGCCTTTATTTTGGAGTCGACACATGTCATTTCCTGTCTTGTCGCGGTTAACTTCACGGGGCTCTCGTTCTCGCTTTCTTCGGTTCCCACGCTGAACTCCGTCCAGTTTCCATACAGCGCCTCCCCCTGCTGGGTTTAATCGTTTAAATGGACCGAGGGCTCTGGCGGAAAATGGCGGGTGTATTTCCTGGCCAGCCCGGACCTCCCCAAATTCTGCACATAACGGACCAAGGGCATGACAGCGTCCCAGCTGTGAGGGTCCACCTCTGCCCTGCGCTCATGATACCTCTCTCCTCTTTTTAGAGACCGCTCTGTTTAAGGTGCAGGACTGAACCTAGTCTAGAAAGCAGACTAGAGCAGGCAGCGGCAGCAGAGGGCAGTGGCAAAAAGCTGCAGTTAAGGCCACGGATGAATGAGCCTTGGTTAAGACAGACGGTTTCCAACAGCCTTCACGGTTTGTACAGGAAGTCACAGAAACACTCGCACTCATCCCGATTTAAGAAAATGTTATCTGGCCAAACTATTTAGCTTGTATCTCCAGTAACTGCTGAGTTAATTGTTCTTCTTCTCTATAACACCATATAGTTTCTTAAAATGCTACACAGGTGATCTGTGATCATTATGACAGCATTCATGATTTAACCTCAGTTATTAACCTGAAAATTTGGATGGGTTAAGATTCTCATGTAAGGCAGCCATTAAAGTCCTCAGACACCTTCGCTTTTTGTACACAGTGTTGCAATTACCCACAACGACAAAGTGAAAACATATAAAAACATTTTTTTGAAATTTTTTGCAAATGTATCAAAAATCAAAAACAAAATCTCTTATTTAAGTATCCAGAAACTTGGGTCGGTACTTCACACCATGAGCAGCACTTGGCCACAGTGGAAAAGAAAAACTGAGACAGACATCTGCAGAATGAGGACACACAGAGAGAGAGAGAGGACAGAGAGAAAAAGGACAAACTACAGGAGAGTAAGGAGACACAAAGTTAATGGCATGAGGCAGTGTGAGAACTGCATGTAGAGAGAGAGGAAGACAAGCTCAGTGCATCATGAGAGTTCTCCTAGAATCCTCTGGCTATAGCGGCGTAACTGAAGGATGGGCTCACCTGAGACAGCCCTCACTGTAAGGAAAGTTCTAAGCCTACATGTAGAGAGACTGTCTGCCTCCACCAAGACCTGTTTGAGTCTAAACATAAACTTAAAAAAGTTTTTAAAAAATAATTTGCTGTCACTTAGTGAATATTGTGCTGTAAGATCAAATATTTTGGCGGAAGAAAAGAATGCTTAGTCAAGATCAACACCTGAACGTGCCATGTCCCTTCCAAATCGCCACTGCATATTGGTATGACTCTGAGGACATCTAGTGGTCAAGGTGTACAATTATGGCTCTGCATGTACAGTACAGAGATCTCTTGAGTCAGTGCAAGTCAATTCAAGTCAAACTGAATTTATATAGCCCGGACGGGGCTCATTAGATTAACAGTATGAACAAACAGGATGACAACGTTATAGACTAGAAACGTATCTGAAGGAAAATGATCCAGGAGGACACCTGCAGGTGATCATGGGGACATCCCATGATTGTCTGCACACCTGTTCTCTCTTTCTCTGTACCTTTCTGCAGGTATAAGCCAGGTTATGCTCAAGGTTTCTTCCTGTTAAAAGGGAGTTTTTTCTTGCCACTGTCGCCTTAAGTGCTGATCTGGGGTCAGGCTCTGGGTCTCTGTAAGGCTCTGGGTCTTCAGTGGAACCAGATAGTCTGATATTAGGAGAGGTGAAGAATAAGAAAAGGCCCTGTAGACAGCAGGTTTCTTTTTTTTTTAACTCTGGGGACAGACAGGAGCATTTCAGAGAGGTAAGAAGGACATGTAGAATTTTGCATGTCATCACAAGCACCTTAAAATCTGATCTGTCATGGATAGCAACCCAGTAACAGTTAAAATTGGCGTAACATGGTTTCTAGTTTTAGTTAACGATCTGCCTGCAGCTTTCTGAACCATTTGAAGACTTTCAGGATTAGCATGTGCCAGTCCTGAGAACAAAACATTATAATAATCACATTTGGATGACACAAGGGTGTGAATTAGGGTCTCAGCATCTGCCATGGACAGAAAAGTCCAAATTATAGCTGTGTTGTGTAGGTGGATAAAAGACATCTTGGTGATGTCTTTAATGTGCTGATAAAAAAAAAATTGTGCTGAGTTTTGCTGTTACTTGATCAAACTGGTTTCTATGTTGGGCTGAGCCAATGATCAGAACCTCAGTTTTCTTTGAATTAAGAAACAGGAAACGTGACACGTAGCTTTTCACTACAGAAAAGCAAGCCTGCAATTTGCAGCTGAGTGTCATCAGCTTAGCTTTGGAAGTGAATTCCATGACTGCATGTGATTTGGCAACTACTTTTGAAAATAATAGTGGGTTAGAGACTGGTTTATAATTATAAAGAGACTCTGGATGAAGGTATGGTTTCTTCAGTAAAGGTTTAAACCACAGCAGTTTCAAAGCTATCGGGGGACAGTGCCAGTTGTAAGTGATAAGTGAACAGTATTCACTGTTGTAAGTTACAGAACTGGCCAGAGATCTTTGAAAACTTTAGCTGGTAGAGGGTAAAGGAGGTGGGTAGTAGGCGACCAGTCACTGCAGACTAGGCCACCAACCAACCAGCTGAATTTATGATAAGCTGATTAAATGCTAACAGAATTAAAATGAACTGAAATATTAAAGTTAGCTCATTTTGACATGGGGCTGTAACATTTCCTAACTGATGCATGAACTGCCATAAAGTGCTTTTCATTTTACTTCATATTAAATTATTAATCAATTAATCAGTGAATCAAATGATCACAAACCATATTCTACACACTAAACCTTGGACCTTTAGAAAATGTGGGGCAATTGCCATCTTTGGCCTTGGCAACAATCAACGCCACAACCAAACACAATCTCAACAAAACACACTGGCATCTGAACAGTACAAGCTCACGCAGTTCTCTGTCCTGGTTACTACACACTGTACTGTATGTGGCCAGGACGTTCATGGCAGGTCCATCACAGCCCCCTGTTCAGTGGACACACTGTTCTGCCTTCAACAGCACAGAAAAGACGAATCATTCACCCTCACAAGCAACTTAACTGTCAACACTTTCTTCAACTGATCAACTGTTTATTGTATAGTTTGTTGTCAATTTGATCTGAGCTTCTGTCATCATTTACTGAGAAATAAAGCCCTATTATTACTATCCATGAAAATGTCCATATATTGTAAACAACACAGTTGAAAAGAGGATGAAGGATTTTTTTTAATATTTTGTACACAGAACATATTTCATTCTCTGTATGTCAAGAGACACTAAACTGACACTCTGATTGTATGTAGGTTTTCTTTCTTATTCTATTCTATTTTATTTTTATTTTTATTTTACTTCATGGCACCTCTCACTTGGTGAGGGAGAAACAGTATTTCGATTTGTCTTTACGTCCTGCACATGTAGTGAATTGACAGTAAAAATCTTTTGAATCTTGAATCTAAACCAAAATTCCCACAGCCCCCCAGACAGAAATTCAAACTTCCTAAAGAGCCTTGAAGGAACCTTTCTGCAAAGCAGTAAGAGAGCTGTCTGCCCATGAAGCCCACTGACCGATCACTTCAGACCAATCAATCCCAGAAATATTTTTTCCTGTGAATATCATCACACATATTAATCAGAGCTTAATAGGGATTATTTACAGCTTCCTGTCTCTGTTCTCTCCCTCCCTGCATTACACTGACGTGTTCCAGCCTCTCCACTGACTCAAAATGTATTCAGAATAAATGTGACTCAGCACCAGTTTGTAGATCATCTCACTGCAAAACATATTAAGCCCTAAGAATGCAGAGAAATTCTCTATTACTGCTTCTAATGGTCCCATCTGTCCTGGCAACATCAAGCATCCACGACTGTTTATTTAATCACCCTCAAGATAATTCACAAGTCTTATCCAGT
The DNA here is from genome assembly GCF_017976425.1 of Toxotes jaculatrix. Lineage (NCBI taxonomy): Eukaryota > Metazoa > Chordata > Actinopteri > Toxotidae > Toxotes > Toxotes jaculatrix. The sequence continues at coordinate 2,946,689 of NC_054405.1, read as the reverse complement.
TCCCACACTTCAGCAGTGAGTCAACAGGTGAGACACTTGGGCTTAGACACCAGTTATTTGATGATTATATTGTTATTATTATTATTTCTGCATACAAAACATGTGATTTACTGTCTCCATGTTTTCCTTTCCTGCTCCAGGTATATTGCTCAGGCAGAGAATACATCCTCCTCTGAAGAACGTATTTGTCATGTATATAATGGCTATGTCAACAAGGAGGACAAGCTTATACAGGGATACTCTCTGAGGGACCCCGAGAATGATGCAAAGACTCGGCTGCTTGTATGCGCGCCAAGTGATGACATTTTAGCTGACAAAAGCCGAGGGACTTGCCCTTTCATTTTGTCAAAGACGCAAAATTATTTGTGTGCCACTCAAAGTGATAAAGAGAGCTCAGTGTGACGGCACCCAGTCTAGATTGATTTCACTCCAGATAAAGGATCCTCAGATCTTTTTTTTTTTTTTTTTTCTGCTGAGAGAGATCATCGCTGGTTTTATCATGGTCTGAACCAAATACCACAGTTTTGAGAAATAGGATGATTCATTGTCTTCCATGACCTTATTCTAGTGATATACTTTCACCAAATTTGAGGTCACTTGACCTACTGACGTTATCACTTATGTACAGAAGCTTCATTTGTCAAACACAAGGAATTTGAATCAGTCTGCTGGTCACACTTCATATACAAGAACTCCAGTGTGATGCAAAGGAAAGGGATCTAATATACAGCTCAGAGAAAGACAACTGGAACTATTGGTCTCATAAACTTACTGTCACTGTGGTGATCTGTCATAAGGGCAGGACATATGACTCATTACTTATATAGCATATAAAACACACAGAGACAACAGTGAAAACAAAGAACGTACTGAAATATCTATTTGTTGTCTGTGTGAATGCCTGTACAGTTGAAAATGTATAAATAAACACAACTATCACTTCTATCACTGCAACGTCCCCCACTTGCTTTGTTTCACTCAGATTGCTTAGCTTCGTATTAGCTAAAAGGAGGACCCCGGATTTAGTTTTGGATTAGATTCAGGTCAGGAAGGCATCTCTTCATAACCATTATCAATGAACAAGAGAAATGACTGCAGTTAACCACAGCTCTTTCACTGTGTATATTGCCATGTAAATATTGTTTTAACCCAGATTTAAAAATCCTTTCATTAGTGAGCTACAGAGGGGCTGGTATGCGGATTTTGTTTCCGTCTGATAAAACCAGGCTAGTTAAACTATTCCTTTAAGTTTGTTTAGAGATACAGTATAATTGTTTTAAAATAGCCATATTATCTATATTGTGCAGATGCACGATGGGTGGATTTGTTGACTATGGTGTAACATATTTTAATATGAACCCAAGGAGCAGTGGTTGTTGCCAAGGTACCAAGTAATAAAAAAATAAAACAACAACAAACCACATGCCTCAATGATCAGAGCATTTGACAACAAAGAAAAGTGTTTATTCCAGACTGAGCTCCACAAGCAGCACTGGCTGAAAAAAATATATTTAGTTCACTTAAATTGAAGGTTTTAAAGGTCTTCTTCAGTGGTGCTTTGTGTACGATGAGTGTGCATGCTGGTGCAATAACCAGACCTCTTTAATTAAATGAAGTGAATTGCGTCTGAAGTAGTTTCTGCAGTTTGTGGACCCACTCTGACCACACATTAGATTTTTCTTTCTTTAAACTGGCTTTATAGCTTTATGATTCATGGTCCAGCGTCTGTCCCTCAGATTGTATAGCCTATTGCGAGGCCTAGCATCACCATCATACAGTAAGGATTCATTTCAATAAGCACATAGATACACAGGTTTTTAATACACTGACATTCTGTCTTGTACATCAGCTAAAACATCAGCTAGTAGTTCATAAGAGGAGTCATTATCTAGAGAAAAGGTTTCTCTTTGAAGTGCACTCAGGATTTAGCTAAGTAAACCTAAATTTAACCTGAGTGCTGTGGCTTGACAGTGCCGATCTGTCTCACTGTTCGGGGTGATGACAAGTCCCAGAATGATGTCTTTAATCTCCATGGATGCCATGTCCTGTGGACTAAGATGGTCTCCAACTGATAAGACCAAAAAAAGAAAACCATCAGGCATATAGAGTGATGACATGAGTTCTGGATGACTGAGGTACTGGGGCACTCTAGATGGCTATCAGTCTGCAAGTGAAGCAACACACTATGTCCAGTTTTCACTATGTCCAGTATTCTCGTAATGACAGTTTATCCAGGATGACAAAGAAACCTAGAAATGAGACATTAACCATTCCCAAAACCTTCTTGTTCAAATTTCTAGGCAGCTCTCTGAGTGAGTATCAGAGCTGCGAAGGATCATGACTGAACGTCTTGAGCTGCAGAGAGTCGCTGCCCAGTTGTGTGCACTGGCAGCTTCAACGAGGAGTTCTGTACAGAAAGACTGGAAATGTTGACTGAACTGAAGAGATCACAAAAGATGAAAGCCAAAGACTACTCTGAGTCCAGTGAGACGAACAAGGTAAGGGCAGATTACACCCGATTAACTGCACTTTGATGAGTTTAGGCAAAATGCATTGTCAAATACTTAAGTTTTTTGTTTGTGAGCCGGGATGTGATCCACCTCACCGCAGAGCAGATGTCTGAAAATGTCATCCACAGATGCCTGTAAACCTTTTACTGAAGCTAGTGTTAAATTATCTTCTCCATAACAGCTTTTGTTTTTCATTGGACCTAAAGGGAGAAGTTTGCTTGAAACTGCCACTACAGTGTCCTTTCTACCTCATACTCCATATTCACAGAGTCCCTGTGTGTCCTCTGTCTCATTCTCACTTTGGCGAGCTCATCACGTACTGTATACTGCTGTCCATATGGACGATGAGGCAGCGAGGGACAGGGTACTCCCTTGAAACTCTGTTGAACTTTGCTGTCTTTATGTGGTGGGAGTCTTGTGACCAGGAATCAAAGTCTGGGGATCAGGTGGGAGGCCAGCAGCAGCAGAAGCTCGCAGCTCCACTGAGCAGATTGCCTGCTGCTGTGTTGACTGAGGACTGCCACACATAAAGCATGAAAAGTGTGGATTCCCGGGGCCAAGGGCCCGTTCGGTAGACTCCTCGCTCCCCCGACCAGCTCTGGGGAGAAAGGAACGGCTCAGTCAGCAGGCCAGGGCCACTGGAGCGATGAAAAGATAATTCTCCCCTCTCCCCCCACCTACTGTCGCTGGACCTCATGCAGCGTCAAAACCATTTGTGAGCAGTGACAGAGCCAGATTGGGCCAAAAGGATATGAGTGGGAAACTTCAAAACCTGCTCATGTTTCTGCAGACGTGAAAGGATTTGTATAACACATTCAGATCTGATGGACTTTCCCATGTTCGCTCTGGACAGCCCTTTTTTGTTGACATGTTCAAATAATGAATCTCTTATGTGTGGGATCCCTTTTTCCCCCCCTGCTCCTGAGTCCTGTTTCTAGTTGTCAGGTAGGGATGCTGTGCAGACCATTCCACCGTCTGTCCCAGGCTTATGGAGTACCGCTGACTCGCTGGCTTCCAGGAACCAGGGTGAGTGGTTCTACCTCTTGTAGAGTAACGCTCTGCCTTTTTTACCTCGAGCTGTCAGGAGCAACATCATCTGCTGTCACAGCTACAGACGCTAACTACTACAAATGTGGGTGCAATTACTCCTTTAATTTAGCCGTTTCCTCCAGACTGAGACTCTGTATGTGTGACTGACAACGATTATGCGATAAGAGGTTTTCACAGGACAATGAGATGCGAGCGCGGAGATAAGCCATTATACTTTATAAAATGACTGCAGTTATCAGCACATTATCCAGCATCATTTCCAACAACTTTGATGCCAAAGCTGCAGGTGTTCAAGGATAATTCAATGTGACATTTGTCTGCTCTGATTCTGTTTAGCAGGCGCATGAAAGATGGTCCTCTGAAGTCTAAACTGTTTCGAGATAACCGAAATCCTGTGGAGAAATCTTCCCCTGAGACATTAGCACATTTGCAGAAGAATATTTTGGTTTTTTTTTTTTTTTTCCACAGCAAAAAAATAATTAAATATACGATGGATTTCACCTTCTGTTTTTCCCGCCTTTACAGGTTACTTTTTCTGACCTGATTTCTCACACATTGAATTCTTTGCTCTGTTGCAGGTGCTGAAATGGAACATATATATTTGATTCTTTTACTGTTTAGTAAGGCCTTATCAGCGGGAGCTCAGTTCAATGGATACAACTGTGACGCCAACTTTCACAGCCGCTTTCCCGGTGAGGAGCTCCAAGACACTGACACAGATTCCTGCTTTTGTTTCTGTGGATGGAAATGACCTGTGAATATCTTCATAAAATGAAAGTTATCTTCTAAAGAGGAGACAGAAATCATTTTTGTCCACACACCAGTTCATAAACCTAATGTGATTTCAGCTAAATTTAATGTAATCCCAGAACTGCACTTCTTCCCTAAAACATACATTTAGTTACATTTACTAATTTAATTCATCTGTATGATAAAATTACTTTTGGACAAGGTTGTTAATGCCTCCATGTACCTGTGTGTGTGTTTGTCTCGCAGCGGAGAGGGATATCAGTGTGTACTGTGGGGTGCAGACCATCACCCTCAAAATCAATTTCTGCCCCGTCCTCTTCTCCGGCTACACCGACACTGACCTGGCCCTCAACGGTCGCCACGGAGACGCCCACTGCCGCGGGTTCATCAACAACAACACTTTTCCCACCGTCGTAATCTTTAGCATTGGCCTGTCATCGCTGGAGTCCTGTGGCAATTCCCTGGTGGTAAGAAGAAGAACAGGAATGGTGTGAATGATAGTTTCACATTTTTACGGTATCACTGTCTGCACCACTGATGGTGATGAAGCTGGATTTGGTGCTTTAACTGTTAAGCAGGTAGTGTTGTTGTAATATCACTAAAGCTGGTAAAAATCTAGTTTACTGTAAAGAGTGGATGATGTAAGGGTTTTTGCTGCGACTCAGAAATGAGCCGTGCATTACACACACTTCCTGCTAAAAACTGTGTCACGAGATAACTCCTAAATCCTTATCTTTATGACATTTTGAATGCTAATACACGCAGAAGAAGAACAAACTGAAGCACAAAAAAATCTCCCTGCAGTCTGCAGAAAAAAAAGAATTAGATGTGTCTTCTACCTCAGCCAGCTGTCTCTGTCCGTTGATGCTGTCAAGCTGTGTTTTATCCTGCATGGGAATGAAGTCCGGGACTCTTTATCTCAGTGAACGTGCTGCTGTGGGATCCTAGAGGCCCCTGTGAGGATGATGAGTGAAAAACAAATTTTAAAACAGTTTATAAAGGTAGTTTAAAGTAAATCTTTGCTGAGCAAGCTGTCTCTCACCTATGTTTTGCCGCAGTATTGAGCTGGATGGAATGGGACCATTCCCAGAGGGGTCTGTTTTCAGATAAGAAAGGACTGAGTTGGGGATTAGTGAGGTGCATTAGTATGCTCAGTGTATGGGCTGATGGTATCAGCTTCTGTGCCCACAGTAAGCTAATGGTGGTCGGTTAGCGAACCAGAGTGTTACCCACGCTGATGTTCTTCATGCAGGTCTCCACGGCTCAAGGACCCAACGCTTATGGGAACCTGTCGCTGGTCCAGATTGGTAACATATCAGGGTATATCGACACACCGGACCCCCCCACCATCATCAGCTACCTGCCAGGTCTGCTGTACAAGTTTAGCTGCAGTTATCCACTGGAATATCTGGTCAACAACACACAGCTGGCCTCGTAAGTGTCACTTACACGATCCCTTCCACTTTTAACTCGGTTTGAAAGTGCTGTAGTGGGATGCTGCAGAGGGCCAGAAAGCCATCGAATCAAACAGGAGAAGGTGATCGCTGGTGCTTTTAGTTTTGGAAATCTCACACTGGTCTGACAAACAGTTTTGTGTCTACGGTCAATATAGATATATAGATGGATAGATATAGATATACACACATTAAACCAGTCACTGGATGAGGCAGGGAAAAAAAAGTGATTTTTCAGGTGTGACGTCTGCAAAGCTAAATACCAATCTGCAAATTTTAATATGAAAACAAAAAAAAGAAATGTCATCAGAATTTAACATTGAAGATTATAAATGGCCGTCTAGACTCTGCATAGTATGATTCAGGTATGGTATAAAGATAATGTGTATGTCTACCACATGCTTCACTTAGATTTTAACTATACACCTGTCACAATGTTGTACAGCGACAAAATATTAGTAGTGAAGCAAAGTGAGGGATAAAACTTCAGTTATGGTTTTAAGTTTGATCATTGTTGTACTACTTTATTACTGCTGTGAACGTTAAGAAGTCAAGCAATATTTGTTACTACACAATTATTTTCTGATTCACCTAAAATTTTGGAAATGCTTTCCATACGTTCTTTGCTGCTTTAATCGTTTTTATCTTGATTGAAGGTCAGCAGCTGCAATCTCAGTGAAGGAAAGCAACGGTACTTTCGTCAGCACATTGAACCTCCTGCTTTACAATGTAAGTTCACATCAGTTCAGTATAAATAGCTGGTGTTTTGCTGCACAGGGAAGCTGATGCTGGAGACAAAGCTATAAATACCAAAAGCATACTTAGTCAGTATGCATCAAAGAGCATGAGAAGGTCTGCAGTCGTCTAAAGTTAATCTGCAGCTCTTACACCTGGAACGGCAGTGATCTCTGAGAATGATGAACCACGTACAAGATGGGGAAGATAACAGGCACTCAGAGACCCTTTTATGCAGCTTAAGTAGGCAGCAAATTACCTTTAATCCTCTAATTTGAGAAGATTATACTCAATTTTCCCTCAATTCATTCCAAACCAACTGAATTAACTTGCCAATTTGAACCAAACACAAGTAAATGGGATTCTATGGAAACCAGATGATAGATACGCTGGGATACATCAAGTGCAGCGAAACCAAAACAAAATCCTTCTCAACAGGATGAAAAGAGTCAGGAAATGTGACGAGCGCAGTGAAATGCTTTTGTGGTTTGTGCGCAGGACTCGTCGTACATTCAGCAGCTGTCCATCCCCATGTCGGGACTGACCCTGAAGACGCGGGTGTTTGCAGCTGTCAAAGCCTCTAACCTGGACAGGAGGTACTCAGTCAACATCTAGCCCTGTTTCCATGTTCACTTTACACCAAGTAGGTTACTGTTACCACTTTACTTTGCGCACTATCACTTGTTCTTCTGCCAAATTGTTGGGTTATTTTAACACCTGCAGGGAACAGGGCTGCAAACGTGACACGATGTGAAGAGCAACACCACTGTGATCTATGTTCTTCATTTATTAAATAAGACTTTGCAGATTTTTTTTGAGAAATGCAACCGGGCAAAAAATAGATAAATAAATAAAAATTAATTGATTAAGATAATTAAGTAAGATAAAGCTTTGAAATAAGCATTACCTATAGATACTCAAGGAGGCATGAGGCTGTTAATTGAGCCATTTAGTTCACCTGAGTAGGACCTTTGTGTTTTACGGCCAGCTGCTCCCATCGGTGATAGACAGAGGACAAGCAGGGCTGGACCACATGTGAAAGCCTTGTCTTGACTCTTGATTTAAACCTGCCTCAACCTTTTTTTCCCCCACTTGAACTCATGGAATCTGACAAAGTCTCTTAAATCTTCACAAGACCAGGACTGGGTCAAAACCTAGAACATGCCTGGACCCCATTCTGTCAATGTTTGTGTGGCGAGGGACACTAAGGAGAGGATTGAAATCACCGACAACTCCACCTGGGGACTCGCACCCCAGGAAATTCCTAGCATAGACACTTAGTAAATGTACAAGACACACAGGTTCGTTACTGAGGCTGAGACGTGAGTTTAGAGATTTATAAATGTATTTAATAATCACAAAAAAAACAAACGAGGACTGGAAGTGATGGGAACTGCTGCAAAAGAAAGAAATAAAGGTGAAAAGAATACCGTCAACTGAATGAAATAGTTAAAATGTACTTTATTATAACCTATATACTAAAAAGGGGAAGGCCTCGACATTCAAGTTAAAAGAACAACATATTTAAGATTTTAAAATTCAAGTTAAAACACTTGGCAGAGGCCGCATGCTACACAAAAGGAGTGCCAGGAGTGCTACCACTACTCACCCTTGGTGCAGCAAACCAAACTCACGGCAACCTCACAGCAAATGGTGCAGTCTACAGTGTCCCTGTGTGTTAACACACATGCAATTCAGTGAAGGGCCCTCATCACAGGTGCCTAGCCTCTCCACAGTAGCACTCCACCTAGAAAGAAAAGAATCTCGAAACAAAATTAAATTACAAGCAAATGAACAATAATGGTAAAGCAAAAAATATAATGTAACCCAATAAACAATAATCAACAAAGTAGAAACACAAAGTAACCCAGTTGGCCAGAAGCAAATTCAAACAAAAGAAATTAATAAAAAAAATAACTAAAGGAACAGAAACCTAAACTCAAGGCAAACGTTAAAAACAAAAGGTCAAACTAAATCTACCAGCCAAAACTAAATGTAAAAGATAAATCTAAACAAGTAGACAAAGGTTAAACTAAGGTCCAACAAAGGCAAACTAAGGGCAAACTAAGGAGTGAACTAAGGGGCAAACAAAGGGCCAACCTAAGGGGCAAACTAAGGACAAAACAAGACCAAACTAAGGGCAAAACAGCAATAGTGCAGGTGAACCTCAAAAGAAGGGGAAGAAACACCATTAACCAAGTTCACACTGCTTATTTAAAAGGTATTAAAAAAGAACAGTCACAGGCCAACTCACCACAGGATGTTAAAAACTAGTATCAAACCCCTCACAAGCACTGCAGCACCTGGACAGTCACAGCAAGGACAGAGCAGGAGGCAAAAAGAGGGACAAAAAAAATCACAGGTGTCTTATATAACCTCACCCTGATTAGAAGGAGTTAGGAGGGACTGGCTCAAGGCTGCACTCAGCAGCTCCACCTAGAGTAGGGGAGGATTCCCCACCACATTTGAAACTGAAGACGTAGATAACAAACTGCTGTTCACAACAACCACTTTCAGTGGAAAGTAGCTACAGCCCAAAAAGGCCCTAAATGTTGCGAGATGGGGTAAACGCTATATTACAATACATATTCACAAATATACATGTCATGGAACAGACTATGAAACAGAGACTGAATGGCGGCCCCATTAAGATCCATGTTAACCAGCAGATATTTCCAAGCTGCTGCTAAAATCCTGATTTCATAACCACAACGTCGTCTGACAGAATCCCCACACACACACAAGTTACAGACAACGGCTGTGCTGTGATTTCAGCTGGATTTACCTGTAAAATGATGATTCAGAGAGGAAGTTAGAAGCTCATTCATGTCTATGTCTCCACTTCTAGAGGAGTGGCTGCAGAGGGAAAGTCTGACCTTGCACTCGAGGGGCAATACCGATTTTGGCTTAGTTTTTCCTTTAATTCATTACCCATCTGTAATATCTACGAGCTTTTATGGACTTTTGCCTGTCATTGCTGACTGATTTGTTAATGTTGCTTTCTCCAGATCCAAATGGTCTTCTTTACTCCCCATCTGGGCTTGAAATCACCATCAAATGAAATAAAATATGTGATCATTTGTTGGAGATTTATTCCGCTAAATTTGCCTGACCTCTCCAGAGGATTGGTCTAATTCCCTGGTGTTCTCTTCTCTTCTCTCTACACTGACCTGCTCCCTGCGACTCCTAAAACAAAGTACACTTCCCACCAATCCCTGACACAGAAACCCTACCTATACCACAGGTTTCTCCAGTGTGTCCACCCTCAGACATCCACAGCACTGGTACTGGAGGAAACATCTTTAAGACTAAAGAGGAAACCATCAACATTAGAGGGGGTTTCAGCAAAACAGGAAGGCAACCGAATCCAACATTTAAACAAACCTGACACAAAACCACCAATCGAAAGGACTGAATTCCAAAACCAAAAGAAAGAAGAAAAAAAAACACTACACTCATGCATGATAATTCCCAGATGCATTTAAACAAGCAGGGTGAGTGTGCAATTTTAAAAACATACCAAAACACCAAATGCCTACATACTAGTGACGCTCCAGATATACAGGAGGTACACAAACTAAACTGGGTCAAATTACCACAAAGACTAAACTTCACCTTACTGAAATGATTAAATTGTGTTGTCACAACCCGGATGAAGGCAGGAGAGAGGAGGGAAGACCACACATGAGCTGTAACAAAAATCAAGTTTATTTTACAGAACTGAAAAGGAAATTAGTGTATGGACAAAATACAACAAAACCAAACAGGGTGGAAGCAGGAGGGAAGAGAAACTGTTTTCCAGGATGTCAGCCAGCAACTCTAGAAAATGTTGTGTTAACAGCTCCATTGTGATAATGTATGCCAGCATTACAGCGATCCAGTTGGGACCCCGTCTTGGGAGGGAGGCTGCAAGGGAGAGTGATGACCCTTGGGGTCCTCTTGGGGTTTGGGATCTCTGATCTCTGTAGTAATCTGTATCTCTTCATTCTGCAGGTAGCTGTTACGATGATGTGTCTCTCTTTTGTTGAGCCACTATGTGTCTGAGTAGCCATCAAATACATGCATTTAATTCCCTGAAGTCTGGATTTACTAATTCTTAATGTTAAATAGATGGAACGTTCTAATGGACTACTGTTACACCACGCCCTCTGGAAACCCTAACGATGACCTCCGCTACGATCTTTTCTTTAGGTAAACTCAAATTTGAAAATAGATCTGTGATGTGTTTCAGCTTTGGTTTTCCTCTTGCTCTCCTTTCTAATGACACTTTCTCATTTCCCTTCCATGGACCAGCTGTGAAAAAGACCCCCAGACCACCGTCTTTGAGAATGGGAAGAGCCAAATGGGCCGCTTTGCCTTTGAAGTGTTCCGCTTTGTAAAGCACAAGAACCAGAAGATGTCCACTGTTTTCCTGCACTGTGTCACCAAGCTGTGTCGAGCAGATGACTGTCCGATGCTCATGCCAGTGAGAATAACACAGACCACTCATACATGTATTCATACACTCTCTGAGGAGCATCTCAGCATCTCTACACAAATGGAGAATAATGCAAGTAGTTGTGTAAAGTAATAATTCAATAATTCACGATGAGACATCCAGTGTTTGCTATTTTAAACTCAAAACATTCATATAATCGCGTTTCTTATGATAATATAACCCAGAAAGGCACAAAAAATACAGTTTATGAAATGTAAAACAGAAACAGGAATGGCTCATATTAACCATGCAGGTCATGTGTCTCATGAATCCCTCATCATGACAGGGTGGAGTGCATCAGGAGAAGTTCCATTCTGCCACCATGTCTGTCTTTTGCCTTTTTTTCCCCCCATAGATCTGTGGCAGCAGGAAAAAGAGAGATGTCTCGGAGGGGAAGGAATCAAACGCAGCATCTGGAAATGCTGTCCTGACTGCTGGGCCCATCATCACTCGGATTGGTACAGTTTGATAACACTCCTCCTCCTCCTCCTCCTCTTCCTCCTCTGTCATCCCTTCTCCTCAGAGTCTGTTTCCCACCAATCAACCTCCTCCTCCTGATATTATCCAGACAGCGCCCCCCCCCCCTCGAAACATACAGTAACACATAATAACATAATACAGAACCACAAGATCTTGTCATTCTTTAAAACCATTATTCCTGAAGCGGTTAAAATCTGCAATCATTCTCAAGTGGGATGTATTAAAAGCTACTCGAGTGTGTGGAACTGGGTATTTGACACTGGGATGTTCACTGATGGCGAAAACTTATCTGAGTGACCTAGATAGTCAGAGAGAGCCTGAAGGCATCCTGTTAACTCAAGCATCGTACACGAAATTAACAACATGCCATTGGACATCAGTACACTGCACTGAATACAATGCATCGCTGTTACCCTTAAATGCCCTTTACATTTTTTTTTTTTTTTTGTCTGTTTTTTTCCACAGATGAAACTCCAACCAACAACTCTCAGCTGGGTAAGCTTTCACACTCTGTCCGTTTGATTGCATTGACACTTTTTAAATGTGGTATTGCCTTTCAGTAATGTGAAAGGGAACCGTTTAAAAATAGGAAAAACCTCCTAATTGAAGGAAGATGTCTCATATGATCTTTTATTCTAGTCTGTCACATTATCCTGTGTGGTTCAGTGCATGGCAGGAGTTACATTAAGTGCCATTTTCCCACACTCAACCTTTTCTAACTGATCCTCAGTGAGTTTGAGGTATTTGAATGGGATGAGTATTGAAACTATTGAATTCACACAGGTGAAGAGAGCAAGAGCAGATGATTGTGATGAAGTGTAGAACTTGCAAAGGGAGAGTTTCTTGTTCTTGTGCTTTCTTTTTATCTTTTTATCTTTTATCTATCTGACTCTAATGTCAGTGCAGAAACTGTTATGATGGATTTCTCTTTTCCACGATTGTTGAACGTCGATGCTCTTTGATTCCTGCTGTTTCGAATGGCTCAATCATTTTCTGCTCTCAAACACAAACTGTAGCCGAGCTGGAAATACCTCAGCATGACATTAAAAGGTGTTCACAAGAGCAAGAATAACAAACCATCAAACAAACTGGACTGAGAAACGCTGGGTGTGAATTTAAGTGCAGGTTTAATGAAGCTGGTAGAGATGTGAGCAGATTTGATTGCTTCTTTGTGTTTGTGCTGCTTTAGCCCACCTGAAAGCTCCAGAGTTTCAGATGAACACAGTGACGAGCGCGCTCATCTCAGGCGTGATCATCCTGGGCGTCATGAGCGTCTGTTTCTTCATCTTCTCCCTCACCCTCCTCAAAGGCAAGAGCGCCCCTGTTGGCGCCCTGTCCGGAGTGCGCAACCCAGCCTTCAACTGAGCGCCTGGACCCAGCTCTCTGCAGACTCTCTGATGACGTTAAGGCGGGGGGGTGGGGGGGGACAACAAACGAGACGTGATGTTCATGCATGTTAGACATTTTACAGGAGAATAAAAAAAGCTAAATGTTGATTTAGAGAAGTGTTAACACATCTGTACAATGAGCATTAGCGTAGAAGTAAAGCAGGACTTTTTATATGTTGTTCTGTGCTTTGTGTTTGGACCATGTGGCAGACCAGGCCTCAGCCTTGTCGTGCAGCTTCAACCCACATAGCTGGGAAACGCTCTTCACTTAATTCAATACCTCAGTTATAAAGCTTTCAGTTGCAGCTAAAGGATCAATTACAAGGCTTACAGTGCATCATGATAGCATATACACGGCCATATTTCCCCGCTGGGAAATGCACTTCCTGCTTAGAGGCCGAAATATAAGAACACTTCATTGAAAATATACCTTGAGAGAAAGAGGGAAACTCTGACTGAAATGAAACATTAAATTGATGAAGTGAGGGAACAGAAAGCCTCAGGGTTGGATGTTAGGCTTAAACTCTTCAAATCAAATCTAACTAAATCTAAAAGTATATTGATAAAATAATTGGAATAAATCTTTAATTATCAACATTGCAGTTGTAGTCTTATGAGCCATCAGCTGATAGGTCTGTTCTACCTAAATATGTAGTTCAAATGTTTGATGCAATGTAGAGGCAAAAAAAAAAAAACAACTTTTAAGTTTCATTTGTACATTCACTCTGTGTATAAATCTGCTCAAAATGTGTTCAACTTCCACTGATGATCTGTTTCTGAAATCTACAAATTGTGTACAGTTGTGAATATTGCAAATATTTCATCTGACTTGTGCGGTGTCATATTTCTGAAGATACAGTAGGAATTTCATCTTAAACTCCACTGGTGAAAGGAAGAGAAATCAGTGTATTACCTGCAGTAATGTGGCAAATGACATATTATTATGTTCCAGTTTTTTTTTTGTGCTTAATGGCAGTATGGTATGAAAAATATTCGAGGTACCATCTAAAGTACTAAAACACAAACCTGTAAAATCAGTGTAGTGTCCTTGATACAGAGCAGATTCTTTATGACCACATCTTAACAGCAAAGAGCTCTCTGTCATATCTTATGATCTGTAAATTAAAACATACAATACATTAACTTTTATTTTGAGCTAAAAAGCCGACACAGAAGGTGACAGAACGTTTGTCAGCCCTGAGGGAGGCCTTCCTCTCAGGCAGTAAACCTTCCAGCAATAAAGGGCAGCCTAGAGGTGCTGCCACTAGGGAGGTGAGACCCAGGGGAAAAATCATTTCACATGTCTCTCACTGCTGTTTGCCAGGTTTAATTCACTGTGACCACATTTTCATGAACGTCTTTCCTCAAGATTTGGATAACTGGACAGTCAGAAGGGGGTAAAATAACAAGTCCTCATACAAAATGTGCTGATTGTCACTGCTTTCATGTTTGGTGGTTTGGTTAAGTTTAGACAGCTAAGTTAAGGTTAACCAACTGAGTTAAGGTTAGGGGTAAATTCTAGTCATGGTTTTTGACTGTTGATAAAAGAGCCCTGAACAATCCACAACACTCTCCCCCTGAAGAGCATCATGCTAGTTCTGCCTTTACCTCTCAGAGACAGCAGGCATTTCAGGAGAAATGACAAGAAGAACGGAAGAGAATGAGAAAATTTGAAGAAACTTTATTGTGAACAGGTAGAATAGACTTTGGTGCTTAGACCACGGCAGGGAGTAGATCCCCAAGAGAAGTGATCCTGTGGATTAGATGCTTCAGATGTGAAGGAAACTCCCCCCGGAGCCTAGTCACTGGTGGTGGTGATGAGGAATGGAGCTCGAAATTGTGGCATCTTCTTAGAAGGAGACACCTGATTGGAGGGCATCCACAGTTGAGGTGGTGAAAGGGGTGAAGGTCATGAATCACCGCAGAGCTGAAAGGACAGCTGATTGACAGCAGAGAGAAGGAAGACTTTTAAAGTTGACAGCTTACGAGCGATTGGCTAAACCTGAATTTGTCAGGTTGTGGTTTAATGAAGACAGGAATGAGCCGGTGGAGCTTAGAAATAGTGGGAAACTGTGCTTGTGTCTTAGAAGACGTGCACTTAATCCATACATTTCAAAAACCATCCATGCCAGCAATGCAGCAGACCCCAAGTGAGACACTTACATAAGAGGGAGCTTTCTTACATAGAGAGATTAATTCTAACCCCCTCACTTTAAATCAGAATGGTCCGATTCTTGTTAAATCATAAAGTGTTTGTTTTTTCAAACTGCAACCCTACCTGTCTACAAACGTCAGAGAGACGGTGAAAACTCAGCGCTTTATGTTGAACATATTGCATGTCTGATTTATGCCCAGAGGTAGAGTGGATTCAGATTCCGTTATGAACATCCCTCCTTTATTGTGTATAAGGTAACCCATCTCCACCCATACTCTGTATTCATACCAAGCTGCTTCATGAAAAGAGTGTGCGTATCTAATAATTGGCCCATAAACAGCTCTCATATACATCTGACCAAAGAAAATTCCCTCATGTGTTTTTTGGTGTGTTTCTGATGAATATTGTCCTAAAAGGTGATGACATGTTAGTGTTGTGTTCACAGCTTACACAGATTAGCCACAATGTTGTCACGACATTTGGTACTTACAGGCCACTCTGTGTCCTAGAAATGGCATTTCTGTATAACTGAAGTGCAACAGTAAATATGTTTTATAGGAAATGTAACTCTGACCAAATCTTGATTGACTTGTCTTTGAATGTTACGGTAATTTCTAAGAACAGGTACTCACCCAGATCGAGTAACACAGGGCAGGACAATCCTGACCTGAAGGATCCTGACGTGGGAACAACACCTTCAAACCATCAGCCTATTACCTTCCTCTCCACAACATGGCAGCTCCTCTCAGGGATCATAGCAGTTATGCTGAGCAGGCATGAGTGAACACATGAGCAAAGCTCAGAGGGACATTGGAAACAACAGCAGTGGGTCAAAACAGGCCTTAAGCACTAGATCTATAGAGGCAGGGGATTGCCACAGCAGATAGGACCCGAGCTGTAGGCTGTGTTAAGATGCCCCTGAAGCAGTGCAGAATATACTATCAGGGTTTAAGATGCAAGCTGGGAGAGTGAAGACCAAGAGGCATAACCAAGAGAACGGATTAGAGGCCCCCAATCCCTGATAGGACACACCACTGAGAGTGGTTGAGAGCAACAGAGATAAGATCCAGGCTGAAAGCAGCTGCTGACCAACCAATCAGACACCGTGGTGGTTGACAAGGAGCAGAAGAAGGCAGTTGGGAAAGATGTGGCAACCCCAGCTGACAGGAACATCAGAGAGAAGGATGAGAAGTACCTGGGGTCGAAGAAACAACTGGAACAGATGTGGAAGGTGAAGTCCAAAGTGGTCCCAATGCTAAAAGGATCCTTAGGAGATGTGACCCCCAGACTTGGGTTCTGAGTCCAGGTACAACACCTGAGGTCTCTGTCCAGAGAAGTGCAGGCAAAGGAACAGCCAAGACACTGTGCAGAACCCTCAAACTCTCAGGCCTCTGGTAGAGGACCTGAGCTTGAGGATGATACACACCAACCCCCCGTGTGGGGGTGAAAGGCAGATTTACATATACACATAGTATACATACATGTGTATATAACAACAACATTAAAACCATAAAAAAAAAGTGGTTTTTAATGTTGTGGCTGATCGGTGTATAAATTACAAAAAGTATTTCAGAAAAGTCATCTTTTCAAATTTACATCTCTTGGATCACAAAAAAAAAAAAAAAAAAAAAAGATTTTCTGTCATTTGCTCAGAATGCACTGAGGTGTCAGAGGCTTAATCCCAATAAATGTCAGACACGTGAATGTCCCCATTTATATAAAGGACAACGTGAGAAGATACACTGAGCGATTTGACCCTCGATTTGAAGATAATGGGTGGGCGTAGCTCTCTGATTGATAACTTTACATCAGTGACCTTTAAAGCAGATTAGCCGAAACAATGCATGGTGTGTTCATTCAGTGCATTAGGACTGTTAAAGTGATGTAGTCCAACTAAGGGTGTCAAGGAGAAGTAAGTTATATAGAACAGTAAGGGGCTCTGGGACACGCCAGGTTCATTCGTGCACCAACGACAGACAGACTCCGTGCTTATTAGCAAGTTAGCCTGTGGATGCTGTCCCTGCCTCCTGCTGGACTTAGTTTGGTGGCGCTGTAGTTTGGTTGAAAGTTACACAGCTTTCAGTGCTGTTCATGAAATTTACTCTGAAAACACATACATTATATCAACAATTATCACAGTATCAGCGTAAAAACAGCTTAATAAGATTTATGTAGTATTGTAGTAGGGAGGATAATGAGAGATATTGTTTTACCCACATATCACATTAGTGTATCCTGCAGCACCAAATATCTGTTTGAAATACTTGATACATTTACAGGTCCAGACAGAGCACTGGGTGCTGGGCATTTACAGGAAAACCCAGAGACTCAAAAGAAAGTGTAGCTCTTGTAAAAGCATATATACAATGGGTACGGAAAATATTCAGACCCCCTTAATTTTTTCACTCTTTGTTATATTGCAGCCATTTGCTAAAATCAGTTAAGTTCATTTTTTCCCCTCATTAATGTACACACAGCACCCCATATTGACAGAGAAACACTGAATCGTTGAAATTTTTGCAGATGTATCAAAAAAGAAAAACTGAAATATCACACGGCCATAAGTATTCAGACCCTTTGTTCAGTATTTAGTAGAAACACCCTTTTGAGCTAATACAGCCATGAGTCTTTTTGGGAATGATGCAACAAGTTTTTCACACCTGGATTTGGGGATCCTCTGCCATTCCTCCTTGCAGATCCTCTCCAGTTTAGGTTGGATGGTGAACGTTGGTGGACAGTCATTTTCATGTCTCACCAGAGATGCTCAATTGGGTTTAAGTCAGGGCTCTGGCTGGGCCATTCAAGAACAGTCACGGAGTTGTCCTGAAGCCACTCCTTCGTTATTTTAGCTGTGTACTCTCCCGCCAGCTCTAGGAAGGGTTCTGGTCGTCCCAAACATCTTCCATTTAAGGATCATGGAGGCCACTGTGTTCTTAGGAACCTTAAGTGCAGCAGAAATGTTTTTTGTAACCTTGGCCAGATCTGTGCTTTGCCACAATTCTGTCTCTGAGCTCTTCAGGCAGTTCCTTTAACCTCATGATTCTCATTTGCTCTGAGATGCACTGTGAGCTGTAAGGTCTTATATAGACAGGTGTGTGGCCTTCCTAATCAAGTCCAATCAGTATAATCAAACACAGCTGGACTGGAAATGGACAGCACCCGAGTTTAATATATGAGGGTCAAAGCAAAGGGTCTGAATACTTATGGCCGTGTGATATTTCAGTTTTTCTTTTTTAATAAATCTGCAAAAATTTCCACAATTTCGTGTTTCTCTGTCAATATGGGTGCTGTGTGTACATGAATGAGGAAAACAAAATGAACTTAAATGATTTTAGCAAATGGCTGTAGTATAACAAAGAGTGAAAATTTAAGGGGGTCTGAATACTTTCCGTACCCAGTGTGTGTGTGTGTGTTTATATATATATATATATATATATATATATATATATATGGTTTTTTTTTTCCTTTTGAGTCTCTGCCAGCATCCAGTGTTTTAATTCGGAGGCAGGTTGAGGTAAACACTTGTTTTATTCAAATGTCTTTGTTCAAGAGTTCTTATCCTTGGTGATTTAAACAGACATGTTTGTTGCTCCTCTGTGTCCTGGTTTACTGTTGCTTTTGTTAACTTCTTTGAGTCTTGAACATGTGACCCTCTCTGCTGCCTTTCCCCTGTTATGACACACCTGACAAACACCACACCTCCACTGTCACTGGAAAAGTACAGGATGTTGCCATGCTGCAGTAAAATCTGCTGTTGTAAAACACATCTGATCCAGAGCTACAGCATGATTGTCTCAGGAGCCACATTCCTGTCTGGTATTCGAGCTTTTTGCACTTTTGCCTCAGAGATAATGTCTGATGCACAACCAGACAAAAGAATATTTTCTTTTCTAAGTTAAGAAAGCAAAACTGAAAGATGAAATTGATTCATACCTGAGGATGTTTTCTCATTTTGAAAATGAGAATGAGAAAGGGTTCATTCCTACATATCAGATGTAAGAGTTAACAACCTCTGTAAAGCCAAATGTATTAGTTTGCGCAAACACACACAAGCCTTGGACCACTCAGAGTATCGCCTCTGGTTAAAAGACCCTGCTCAGTCAGTGTGACTGGTTGGAAAATCAAACAGTGGTGGAACATCCTCCAGCCTGACAACACAAACACAACTCCAGCCCTTTACACACAGCCCCACAGGTGTGCTGGCGTCACTGGCGGGAAAACAACAAGCTATGAGTTTAGCAGCTGTTTAACAATGGTGACGTGGAGCAACTGTCAGTCAACATTTGTTTTCCAGTACATTTAATTTAGACTTAAATGCTGCGGCCTGTGTTTAGCATTAAGTATTTTTCATCATGTCATTTTCCCTCACGGTGGAGAAGTGGTCAGACCTCCATAAAGATTCATCTGACCAGTGTAAACACAGCACCTGGAATTATCCTACAGAATCATCTTTTGGGTCACACTGAAGGATATTGCCATTATTTTTAATACACAGACTCTCACCTAAAAAGGGCATCAAAGTATTGGGTGTGATCCCCAGGGATTTGACACTTACTTCATGAAGTCTCATGTTAGCATTCTAAGGGAATCTGTGTTTTAAAGAAAAGGAGCTAGGCCATTGTTTCTGGTCCCTCATAAAGACTCTGGCTGTGTAGAGTTTCACTAATTCTTTTGTACAGGGAGTTCCATGGACCATACCTTAATGCCCTTAAGGTATGGTCCATGGAACTCCCTGTACAAAAGAATTGTTCCCATACAGTGGAGTTAAGGTGGACACACCAAACCTCATTGACCTTGTTTCTGTCCAATCCTAAGAAAGAGTCAAAGCTATATATATAAGAAAAGCTCCACACATGGTTTAAAGAAGGAGACGAGCAGAGAGACAAGCTGAGAGGCAAGCAGAAAGAAGGGACAACGGCAGTGAGACAGTTAAAGTGGGTGCCAAGTAAGGTAACAACAAGAGCTACAACAGAGAAACTTAAAGTTCTTCTGATGCATACTTCTATTTTACTATTACAGGTATGTCCATACGAAGGACGGCGATAATGGCCCTCCTTTGCCTTGTCATCTTGATATCCATGGTGGCCAAAAGCAGTCAGTTAACGTGCCAAAGTGACCTTCGACGTCCAGGTACAGAATCCCTGCTTTGGCTTTATCTGACAAGTTCGTGTCACATCTCAACTTTCTGTGCAGGTCATGAAAGACATTTATGACCTCTAAAGGACTGCAGGTGTGAACAGCAGAGCAGCAAAGAAAAAGTAGCATGTGTAAAATTGGAATTTTGCTTTTTTCCTTCCAGATATGAAATGTGTTTCTGACTGAATAATATTTGAAGTGATATTTGCAGAGGAAGCTTGATGTGAATGATGTACCTTTCCCTCTCTTATAGAATACACTGACATCTCGGTGGAATGTGGCACATCATCGATAAGCCTGGCCATCCTAATCTGCCCTGTGGTTTACACCGGCTACAACGAGTCCCTGCTCATCCTTAACCACATTTTCGACAACCCGGATTGTAAAGGAACTCTGGACGAATCTGTCACCCCGCCTGTTGTCAGGTTCACCTTCCCCCTCAACATGACCAACTCTTGTGGCAGCACCTTCCTGGTTAGTAGAGCTTGGAGGAGGAGGAGTAAAAAAAAAAAATGTTTTCTAAAAGCATGTTCTCTTTTTTTTTTCCTCTGTGCTTGACTCTACCGTAAATGTTGCCTCCAGACCACCAGTGCAGCTGGCACAGGGATCTTTGCTGATTTCTCCAACATCCAGACGGTTAATGTCAGTGGTGTGGTGCGCTCCCACGATCCAACCACGGGAGTAGTCACCTATAACGCTGAGCTCAAGTACTATTATTCCTGTGCTTATCCTCTGGAGTATCTCATCAACAACACCAAGGTGGAAGTGTAAGATCTCTGCTTGTATCCCTCCAGTGACTTTTTTTTTTGTTTACTGTACATTGAGTGGACATGTTCTTACATGGGGACAGTGTTTGTGACCATTCTGGTGGTAAGTATTTCATGAAAGTTGTGCTTCATGAAGGGATAGTTTGTTTTTCTTTTATAATTTAAAAATCCGGCCAAGGCATAGATGCTATTTTTCCCTCTTTGGTTGTGGTTGAAAAGCACGTTAATTGTGATTTCAGCCTTGTTCTTCATTGTTGGGTTGTCTCACTCTTTTTAAGCACATAAAGAATTAAAACCTCTGCTTTATTGAAAGTGTTTTTCTGCAAAATCCTTCAAAAGGCAAAGTATCTTCTTATATCTCACTGCTGTGGCCACTAAAACACCTATAAAACCCAGTATGTGATACTTGTGATACTTGGTGGCGTACATCTGTCCTGATCACAGTCTCTCAGAAAACAGGATTAGGATTTTCAGACTGTGAGAGTGGCCTGTTCTCTTGTGTTGGTGGAAATAATCCTCTGGTGTACAGTAACATGTGAGATGCAGTCAGACATCTGTCATCCAGCTGACTCCTCCCTGTCTCTGATGCCTCCTCTTGTCCCATCTAGGTCAGCATCCTCCATTGCAGTGAGGGACAACAATGGAAGCTTCATCAGCACTTTGAGCATGGAGCTCTTCAGTGTAAGTTGAGACAAGAGGTGTTTCACCTTGAGGTGCTGGTTGTCCAATTTATTAAAAGTGTTGTGTACAAACTATTGTGTTCTATCTACAATTTCTTTCAGCATATATTAAGTTGTATTACTGGTTGTTCCGGTGTGTTTTGTTACAGACATTAAATAAAGTTGGCTAATCTTTATTATTCAGTTCACTTCACAGATCAAATCAATTCTGGATTAAAACATGACAAACAAACTTCCCAATAAACCCACTGACCAGTGAATGATATAGCGCAGTTACAACCAACCGACTCTACATTTCTGCTGACAGGATGTCAACTACACCACCCCTCTGGTCATACCACCGCTGGGGTTAGAGCTGAGGACCAGTATCTATGTCCAGGTCCAGGCAGCCAACTTGACTGATCAGTAAGACTAATTTCATGCAACACATTGTTTAGTCTCTGGTCTCCCAGGTTCCCATTCCAGGAACAAAATGAATGAACACAGAATAAGCGGATGGTCTTAAAAGTGATTTTAATACCACCTCTGATGCACATTGTTATCCCTCCTTCCAGGTACCACGTCCTCATGGACCGATGCTATGCCTCCATCTCTCCCTATCCAACAAACTCCACTTTCTTCAACCTGTTTGTCTCGTAAGTCCTCAAATCTCACTCTGAAAAGACCGGTCTCCACGTTATGCCAACGCTTTCTTTTCCTGATGTCAAACAGGTGCTCTAAGGACCAGATGACCACCATGCATGAGAATGGGGACAGTCACCACGCCCGCTTCTCCTTCCCGGCCTTCAGGTTCCTCGAGCAGCAGAACCAGACGGTGTCCACGTATTACCTGCACTGTATCACTAGGCTCTGTGAGATCAGCACCTGCAACGATTTTAAGGTGAGTGACGGATCAGCCCATTTTTTCCCTGTGATGCTGGGAATTCTTTAGTTATTACTTACGTTCTTTCTTCCATCATCTACAGCAATGTAACAGCAGGAGGAGAAGGGACGTTAAGTCCACTGGTGTCTCAGAAGCTACCACCCTGTCCTCAGCAATTCCTATTGTTACCAGGAATGAGAACTGTAAGTAGGCATTACAAGGCATTACAGAGCAATCAGCTGAGATGTTTTTGAAGTTTTTTTAATAGCTTCATCACAAAGTAATCACATCAGATGCAACTGCATGCAGTATGACCATTGAACATACCACCAGGTAATATCAGTACACAGCCATGTACAGACCACAACACTGGGCTTCAATATTGATCTGATTTGATTGATTTTCATCATTCTCTTCCTTTCAGCACTGGTATCTAAGGAGGAAGGTATGATATTGTTTCACTCTGTGTAATATTTTATTTATTCCATTCGAGCACTGTCACTATGACAGTGACATTCATTACTAATGAGTGAGACTGTATACAAATGATGCTCTGTGAGGCTAAGGTTTGACGAACATGTATTCACTCTGTGTTGTGAGCAGCTCTGTCCGGCAGCAACTCAGACTCCGACTCCAGGATGGGTCTGGGCATAGCCGTGGGCATCCTCACCCTGGCCGTCATCGTGGTTCTGGCTGCAGCAGCCGTCTTCTACAGGAGGCTCAGGCCCTTTTAAAGGGGAGCAGATGCCTCGTCCACACCACTCCACGCGAGCGAAACTGCTGGACCTACTGGTTCACATCAACCTCTCCCACAAGACCTGCAATGTAGAACTAAGCTCAGCTTAATATCACGGTTAATGTGTTTTTTTGTTTTCTTCATGTAGCATCTACATATGTGGTTTAGTGGTCTTTTCTTACAGCTGCAGTTATGGTAGAAATGTACTGTATAGACTAATTTGAAATTAAAAGGAAAGAACAAGAAGCTCTGCACAAATGATGCTTTGCTTGTTTTAGTGGAGATGCTGCATTATACAATGAAAAGCTTAAGTGTTAGGCACTCATGCGCTTTGGCTTTGAAAAGCATATAAAGGGAAATCACTAGTTTATATCATTAGTTTATCATTTAGTTAGTGAGAGAAACAAAATTACAGAGGCCTCTTTGGAGATGGTTTATCAGCAGTTACCAATGAAATAGCACAAATCTGTGAAGAAACTCTAATTCATATAGTGTTCTACTGAGTTTTATGGAAACTAAATTAGTTCATTTTTAATGTTGTAGGGTCACACAAGCGTTCCCCTGATGTTAGAGTGACATGAAAGAGTGTGAAAAGTTTGGAGAGTGAAACCACTGTTGCATGATTGTTTACAGTATGAAGCAAGCAAAATAAGACAGAGAATAAAAGGTTAACCATGATGTCTCCTGCTCTGTTAGCTTCTCCAAGTGTGTTATCTCTTGAATTAAATATCTATGTGTGTCTGTGTGTGTTTCTATACGTATATATATATATATACAAGTCATTGTGACTGAGGACATATATCCATCCTCATCTGTGTTTGTCATGACCCATTAAATCCCAGCTATTTAAAGCAGACTTGTATAGAGTCTGTATCTAGTTTTACAGCAGACCTAGGACCACAATGGAGGTTCACATGTCACTGAAACCAGACTCAGTCACTTTCTATACAACCTGTTCTTTAACTTGACCTTTGTGAGAAGTCATTGACACAAAAACATCACATACAATGAATAAAACTCCAGCAGCGTTTTTATTTTGGGGGGGAGGGTGGTGGGGTGGGTTGAAATTGAATGCCACTCTGTCAAAAGTTGGAGTCAAAAACAGCTGCTCACACAAAGGAGGTGGGAAAGCCCATGATGAAAAGAGCAAACGATCACCACACCTCTGCTTTATGGAATCCAGAGCAGCTGTTGTCCACTTTTAATGTAGAGTTTTTGACAGCTAGTGATGCTGTAGAGATTCTTTTTTTTTTTTTTTGTGATGTTTTTATGATTTGATTTGTTGTCTAGTTTCTTTAGATGCACAGAATTTAAGTTTCTGCTGACTGAAGAGGTCCACACAGGGCTGTAATATATATGAATGTCCACAGCTGGTTGAGGTGATATGCTATAACAGGTAGGGAAGCACCAATGAAAAAGAGCAAATGACAGCTTTTTATGAAAATAAAACAGATATTAAAACATTTTAAATAGCTCCTGCCTCTGTTCTGTGATGAAGGACACACATTCATCCTGTTTGATGCTTTGTGGATACACTCAGTGTGTTTTTATGAGAAACACTGGATGCAAATAAAAATAATGATCATGAAAACTAACAAGGTACCTTTAATCATTTTCTAATGTACATTGGGATTGTGAGTTGAACCATAATTACCTGTAAATGCACAACAGTGTGTGGTGTCAGGAGGGTTTGGATGCTCACAGTTTTAAACTGACATGATGGTGACACATAATAATAACTATGGGGAGACCTTCCATCATCCATGAGCACAGAGAGAGAGAGCAAAGACATGTGAAACGACAGAGATGCTGCTGTGGGACAAACCACAGCTGAACGAATTCTGATAGAAGCCTCTGATCTGACACTGTTTAGCCACAGCAGTTGCACTGTTTAGCTTTATTTCAAGAATCGTGTCAACATGGAGCAGGATCTCAAAGGAAGGTTTCCAGCATCTTCTGGAATCAATGAGAGCAAAGGAAGGAAGTACCCAGCATTAGTGTGGTGTTAATGATAAACTGCTGAGTGTTTGTTCATTTGATGTGAATCATGATTGTAACAGGCTGTATATGCAGAATGTTTCTGTATTTGGTTGTGTTTTCTCGCTCTGCAGCATTTTTTTTTTCTCTAAATGCTGAGCATGTGTTGCCAAAGCGCAGAGAACTTTTTTCGTAGTTTGCTTGTGTTCTGTCTGTTTACATGTGTTTTCTTAAGCTGCAGTCCTCTGAGCTGTCAGGCCACCACAGACTACAGCACTATGAGACTTCTCTATGGATACAAAAACACTTGGTTAAGGTCAGGAAAAGATCCAGGGTTAGTTACAGCAGTAGAGAGTCTACATGGTCAGTATTTTAGTGAAGGTTGTACAGTGAGCAACCCAGAATCAGAGTAAAGCTACATGCATGTTCATTACAGAGTGTCCTTAAAGGAACGTGTTTTTTTTACAGAAATGGGATTTTTACTTTCTAACTTTGTATTGGCTGTTCTCACTGGCTTTTTGATTAAAATATCTATGCGAGAGTCATGCTGACTGTAAGGACAACAACTTTTCTGCAAGAATGTACCCTTCAAATACAACACAGCCTTCGGTTTGTAGTTACCTTCCCTCCCTGCTAATTTGACTCTTGTGCCTCTGTGTTTTGAAGCTGGATTGCTAACTTCAGCCAACCGAGCGCTTGCGCTCACGCTGTGTTTGTTGCTGACTTTCATCTGCATGACAAGCTTTGTTTGACTCATCCTGAAAATAATGGGATGGAATTTCCTTTTCAGTTGTGCTGAAAACTGCAGCGTGGATTCAAAGGGAAACTCCGTCAGCAAGACGCTCGGTTACTGACAGGGGAGAGGGAGAGAAGCTGGGCTGCTGTATCAGAGAGGATGACAGGGGGATCGTCGAGACTTTGAACTTGCCAGCGAGCACAAGTGGGCAGCAGTGAGGCCTCAAGGAGGAGAACACGTCTCTCTCTCTCTCTCTGACTGTGTTTCACACACTATTGTTGAGTTTGGAAAACTCAAATTCTAAATCTCAAATCATCTCAAACTTAGATTCTAAATCTTGAATTTTATTTAGGATGAAAGGATGCATTGTGTTTCCTGTAAAATGATTTTTTTTTTGTTTAAGGTAATTCCTCAGATGAACCAGTAGGAGGCACTTTAATCATTTGATTCTGCTCAGAC
The DNA here is from genome assembly GCF_017976425.1 of Toxotes jaculatrix. NCBI lineage: Eukaryota > Metazoa > Chordata > Actinopteri > Toxotidae > Toxotes > Toxotes jaculatrix. The sequence continues at coordinate 2,920,337 of NC_054405.1, read as the reverse complement.
AGTTTACATAATTCCTCACCTGCTGTATAACTATGCTTCTAATACATTATACATAGACTTATTTAAGAAGCCTGGTCTAAAATATAATGCTGCCATCTTAGAGAATGTGCACAACATTATAAAAATATTCTGTATGTAAGTTGTATTGTCAGTACAGTTGCGTCAATATGGAGAAAACTCAACACTAACTCAGAAAAGATTAAAATCCTCCTCAACCTGGGTCTGTTGAACTAAATTTTAATGAGTAGGGAGTCACGGTCTACCTTTTATCCGAGTCTGTGTCTTGAAAACATTGGACAAACACTGCTGGTACTGACAGTTACTAGTCGACTGGTTCCAGACTGGTCCAGACTGGCTGTTGTTACCTGTTTGTGCTACCTTTTTTTTTTTTTTTGGATTACCTGCTGATTTTCTGAAAGAGTTTTCCTTAACCTGTGACAACCTGTAGGCCACCATGACCTTTTTATATACCACCTGTTGTGTCTCAAGCTGCGTTCCAGTTCGGGGGACCATGACCACGATAGGCCTTTTTCACAGCAGACATTTTGACTTGTCACAGCAGGAAAAGCACAGGTGTAAATAATACATTAAGTGATGGCTGAATGCAGCTGATTTCAGATTCAGAATCCTGATATTGTGCATGCTGTTTCACTGTCACACTGCCGTGGCTCAGTGGAGACAGCAGAACACAACGGCTCAATCCTTAATGTTATTAGTCAGAATCTCTGCTGTGGAAAAGGACTACAGCAAAAGTCAAAAGTCTGTCCCCGTTCCAGATGCTCTTCTGAGAACTGCAGTCACTGGTTGCACGCAAACTAATTCAGTTGACCTCAATGAATTGTAAACTGACAAGATGCTGAATGCACAAATAGTTTTGGCCTCTGTGTGGTTAGTCTGTCTCATTTAGGGCAGTTTCAGATCCGCACCCTGAACTGGGACAGAGCTGCACTGTCTGTGGTTGGGTACCCTTTGCTTCTTCTGCCCATCTAAATTATTGTAGGTTGTATATTAAAGCCCCATGTAATGTGACTAAAGGCTTTATGTAAACTTGTGTCAAGTGTGTGATGCAAGTGCAGCAGAAGTAGAGACAGCACCACTGCAGAAACTGTTCAGCGACCTCGAGGTGAAGAACAGAAACAAAGCCCACAGACATCCACTAGCCTCACTTTTCATACACAACATTAACATGTAATTAGAATGAATATGTGTAATATGTTTTTTTATTAAATGTTAAAGTCTAAGCATCCAATGACTGGAAGCATCTGAATCTAAAAGCACCTGAGCAGTTTGAAAATACAGAAACAACCTAATAATCAAAGTCAAAGATAATTCAGGTGATATGCTATATTTTCCTAATCTTTGAGACCTTTTTAATTCCATATGTCTTCATTAGGAACCAGTGGGCTTGAGGCAGAGAGGTCAACCAGAGTCAGAAAGCACCAAACCATGAGACAGACTAACATGTTGCTGGTTTTAGACTCGTCATGGAATTTGTTAACTGTCAACACTAGGGCAAGGACTTGGACCCAAATGCACGACCCCACAGACGTAATCAAAAATAATAGTGTTTATTCTAACAAAGTGGCAAAACAAGGATCACCCATAAAGGGGAAAAGGCACAAAAACAAAAATACAAAATGTAAATGCAAAATCACTCTTGGCGAGGAGAAACACAGATCAAGGAGCTAAAACCAAACACGAGTAACAAATACACAACCTGACTGGGGATACAATGACGATAGGCAAGACGAGGAATGAGACAAGGCAAAGGATATGTGGCAAAGGCAAGAGACAGAAGCAAGAGACAAAAACGAACAGACAAGAACACATGGAAACGACGAGACTTAAATACACAAGGTAAGGGGCAACAGGTGAAACCAATTAGGGCGGGGCAGACAATCACAAAGGAGGGAAACAAGACAAAGATAGGAAGTAAAACAAGACTAGATACACAAGGGCAGTGATTTCAAAATAAAACAGGAACTATAAACAAAACAAACTAAACAAGAGTCTAAACGTTCACAAAAGAGTTCAGAACATAAAAGGATTCCCAAAACAGCCCCCTTAGGGGCTAGTCATGACAGTTAACAATGATAAAAATATTGAATATGGACAGCCATGTCATTTAAACAAGAGAGGTGTGTGTGCCAGTGGCTGGTCTACACCTTTAGGCATGTACACAGTTCACCTCAAATGTGTGAGCACATTTTATCAAAGCCCACTGAGGGCACATTTGACAAATAAAATATAAACAGAGAACAGATTGCAGGAATGTTGGTTCCCAGCTACTGTATAAACTATGTGGTGGGGACCTGTGATTTATTATTCAGTTCACAACCTTCCAAATGTTCAACACTGATAAACTCAGAGTGGGAAAAAAAAAAGCCATGTTGAACCACAGTTATCAGACTGCTAAATTTCTTTTCACAGATGTTGTTTGCAAATTTACCCCAAGTCCCCATTTGAGTGTAGGTGACTTCAGCGACGCAGCTGCCATGTCATTTTAAAGACCATCCTTCCAGTGAATGCTGAAAATCTGGTTTAAGGATTGCGACAGTGAAAACAAACACTGTTGCAGTGTCCTTGAACAAGCACTGAATGCACGCTAGCTCCAGGGCTAAAGGCCTAAACCTGAGACCTGGCCCCTCTGTGGAAATATACAAGCAGAACACAGTAATAAAACGAGTACACTGTTACAGTAAAGAAAAAAAAAGTAGAGAAGTGGAGACGAGTGTAGAGAGTGAATTCTATGGAACATCAATAACATTTAATTCAACTCTATCACAGGTGAAGTGAAGTACACTCACAATATATTTAATTAGTTGGTGAACTTTGCCAGAAAAGACAACATAAAATGGAACTTGCAGCTTAAGCTACAAAATGGCATTTTATCAGCTCCCAGATAATTACAGTCAAAGGGTTTTTTTTTACTATGTCAGTTTCACTCTTACATTAACTCCTCAGGTGGGTCCATGAGAAGGTCACATCATGACTTTGTGTCCTTGCAGTATTCAGAGGATCTTTTCATTATCTCATTCTCTTAATTTAAATCTATACACCATTGGTTTTGTCAACAGTTCAGGACCTGAAAAAGTTACTTTCAGTGAAATTTCCCAAAACTGGTTACAGGTTTTGGAAGAATCACATTATATCCACAGCAGGTCATACTGAGTTTTTTTTTTTTTTTTAAATTACATTTTAAAATTACTAAATTAAAATCATTGTAATATTCCTCTAACAAACTGCCACAGACGTCAGTGGTAGTGTCTTTACAGAAACCTCATAATGCATAAATCCTGTTTAAAATGATATCACTAAAAGTCTATTCCTATTTAGGACCAAATGTTAGCTTATTTTAGCCTTCTAATATGAAAATAAGGTAGCTTTATTTTTTTTAATCAGTTCTCTATAATACCAAATCCCAACTGCAGGGCATTCAATTTGTTTTAAGAATACACTTTTAACAAAGCCTCGAGTTAGACACCAAGTTTCTAGAATCTGGTGTTTCAGAAATAAGATTGCTGGCATAGCTGGGTTTATGGTATCCTGTTTGGAGAAATTTGCAATAAATCAATTATACATCAGAATCAAAGGATTGTTGACTATTGTGTCTACTGAATCAAGGTGTGGAGGAAGACTCTGGCCAGTCTGGCCCAGTGTCAGTGATTCTTCTCCACCACACTACACCATACGACTTTAACTCCAGCAGCATTTATGATTATGCTAATACAACATGAACGTTCCCTGTCATAATATTTTTCAAACCAGAGGCCATGCAGTCTGATCAGACACAGGAATCCTGAGATGCATGTCTGTGGACGTAAATCTTTCCCTTCACTTCAATCTGACCCTGAAAACAGTGTTTCTGACAGAAAACATAAAGAGGGAGACGTAATTCTTCATCTGCCGGTGTCCTCTGTCCCTTATCATTATAGTAATTATACATAGTATATAGTTAAATCTGCACATACGCTGTCTGTGGTGGTGACCTCTTATATATTATTATAGCACTGTAAAAACAAGTGTTGCACTATTATGCACTGCAAATAACTTAGCTTATTATTGCTATAACTCTAAGAATCACATACAGGCAGCTCAGACAGATCAGAGAGGAGGAACCATGGAGGAAATGACAGCTGAACAGAGGAACTTCTCTGGTATCAGATGAACAGTTTACCTGATCACAGCCTATAATCATGTGAGATCCTACACAGCCAGTGGCAGCTGTGTAAAGTTACCTGGATACATCTCTGGGTGTCAGCTAAACTATAAATAAATAAATATATATATATATATATATATATATATATTCCGGCCACGCGGGAATGACATGACGTCACTACTTCCAAATCGAAAGTGAACCCTGCTACCAGAGGGAAGTGCGGCGCGTGCCTCTCCTACGCTCCTAAGTGAGAGAAGATTTGTTCTCATGAAGTCACAGGTCCCACCCAGCAAAACCTTCCCTTTCTGTTCCATTCCATTCATATGACACAGCAGATTTAAGATAGAAGCTAGAAAATGAAGGCAAATACTTTATAGTAAACCTTTTGTTCTTCTTGCTAGATACCACATTTACTCATTCAGAGTCGATGGCTCTAAACCATTCCTCCTTGTTTTTCAAGAACGAACGGTACAGTTGTGTGTCTTCCGTGTCCGGTGTATGCATATACCATTTAATAAAGTGTTCTGACAAAAAAAAAAAAAAAATGAGGTGGAGCAAAAAAAGTGGGAAACAAGTGTTGCCTTCAGTTATCCCTCGTAAAATTTTCAGAAACCAGGTGTAGACGAACAATGTTCAGGTGTTTAAGGTCTGGAAAAAATGCGTCATACGTGTGGTATATGTTTGGCTTGAACGTCTTGGACTAGGTTTTATTTGGTCAATCCTCGGTTAAGCTTCCGCAGAGCTCTGTTGATGAACCGCAGGCTGGACGTGTGTAGTAAACCAAAAGTTGTTTTCACTGTCCTGTGTTATTGATTCATGAATGCCTTAAAGCTCAGCACTTCCGCAAAGTCATCAGTTATCTATTGTATGACACGGAATATTTAAAAAAAAAAAAGATGTAGTTCCATCTTTATCTTTTCTCGAATGGGAGCGGCCATATTTCCGACAGCACTTTAAGGCTAAAAAGCCCCCACAAATCTCCAGTCCTCCTCCTCCTCCTCCCCCTCTCTCTCTCGTGTGTGTGTCACCTGCTCTCTCTCCCTCTCTCTCACTGCTTGAGCTGACTCACTCCGGTAGGTTTCGGACTTTCCTCTCCTCTCTCCTTAACAAGTGTGACATTTTTCGCGGGGCCATTTTTGTGCCGTTCACATCGACCTCAACTCCTCAGTTGTTGAAGCTCACCCAAGAGGTATCTCCAAACCCCGAAAGCTACTTTATAAGGATGGGTTCGTCTGCTTTGCTGTTCCTGGTTTTCCTGAGCACCGGGACGCTTGACCAAGGTAAGCTTTGTTAATAATATAGCATGAGTACCTTTCAGAGCAGACTGGATGCTTCCTCTCGTGTTTTTTTTTTTTTTTTGTAGGCTGTAAATACCGTAGCCATTTCATGTTTTACTACCACTAGCAAGAATCACGCCGGTTAGCTAAAAGATAGATGCCTGCGGGGTGAAGCACCGTACACCTGAAGTTACCGCTCTTGTTTTATGACTGTCTGATACTGATAACATTTTCACGCTTGGTTCGGTGCCACAGACCGAATACATTGACCTGAAAGCATGGAAAATCTATCAGTGGTTTGGGTGGCTTTCCCCTAAACAACACACAAAAAAAAAGAAAATGAAATATAAGGAAAGTTTTGGTGAGCAGTGTTGATGAACAAGCTAAAAGTTTACACATACTTTTATTGTGAAATATAGGTTATAGCTACGGATTCACGAAGCTCTCTGTCAGCTCTAACCGTGGGGTAAATCAGAAATGAACGGGGGGGTTAAACTGAATGCAGGTGGGTTTTCCCTCCACTATCCTTCCAGGCAATTACTTTTAATAAAGCCAACTCCCTGTCCAAACAAACAAGACCCGCCAGCCCCACGGGGTTGAAATGTGGTCACTGCTATCAGATCATTTGTTTGTAATTAGGGATATATGTTGTTTAAATTCAGCTGTAATCCAAGCCTCTGTTTGTGTGTGTTAAGCGTGCCTCTGTGAGTGTGTGTGTGTATGTGTGTGTGTGTGTGTGTGTGTGTGAGTGTGAGTGAGTGTGTGTGTGTGTGTTAAGCGTGCCTCTGTGAGTGTGTGTGTGTGTGAGTGAGTTTATTATTGGCTGTGTTTGAATGGGCCAAGAAGAAGCCAGAAATAAGGCTGTAATACACATTTAATGACTGTTGTCATTCCAGTCACAGGATCCTTTTCCCCCCTCTCGAGGTCTAAATGCTTCAGACTTGTATGTGAAAAACTGATGGTCACTCTGTCTTCTTTCCTGGAATAATGAAACATCTCTTTCTTCTTGTGTGATATAATGAAACATCTCATGAGAGCAGACACTTTAATAAGGAAACTGAATATTCATCATTTTGAAAGGTAGAACCTGGAAATTTTAAAAAAGGCCACTGGGGCTTTTTTCGAAATCCTTTTTTGGGAATCAGTGTTTTAGCCCTGTGTAATTTCTGTGGCTGATAGTGGAGAGTGAATAGCTTTTCTCAGTGAGAAAACAAGGGCTGGGCTTTGAAAGACTTCAGACACTGAACTATCTCCAGCTCTGGCACCAGTGACATTGTCTCGCGTCACTTAGGCAGGATAAGTCAGAATAAATGTTTTGTTTTTTTTGTTTTTTCCCCCCTCACAGCTCTTATCTCTGAGCTGCCTCTGTGTCACCTCTCTCTGCTCACAGGGCTGCTCTTTGTCAGAGCCGTTGGAGGACAGGCAGCCTGTCTGACTGGTGCCTGTGTGTATGTGTGCTGGAAGGTTTGGTGGTGGGTGGATGGGGTGGTCGGGGTGGGAGGCAGTGGATTGGTGGTTGACATGTGACACAACCAGGGGTTCCATCTCCATCACTTGATGCTATCTGGCCTGTCTCTGGATGAGTGGCTCCACAGGAGGAAGGAATGCACTTTTTTAAAAAATGTATTTCTTTATTTATTTTTGGTCACATTTCCCTCAACATGAAACCCATATTTATCCTCCACACAGTGACAGATACCAGCACAGTTAGATAGCAGCTGAAGTCAGTTTTCCGGCTTGATCTGTAGCATTCCTCACATCAAAGGTGGGGGGAACGCTTTCAAAAGGACTTTCTGACTTAGAAGTTTGAAGCCACGGAAAAAAGCTTTTCAGGGTGACTTTAGAGTGATAAGCTGCCAGCACAAATATGAGGGGATACGGCGTACAAGTGTGGGCGCCGTTGTCGTTGAGCAGTAAACAGTGTTTAGAAAAAAATTGTTGTTTGTGACAGAATAGAATTTTAAGTAAGGGGTTATTTTCTGTCCAGATCGGGGCATTTTAGCTCTGCAGTCATTTCTCAGCCCTTTTTTAAATTCTTTTGTGAATATATATACTGTAGAGAGTTCCTAACACTGCCCCCTATAGATGCCATAAAATGCTTTTAAACACACTTAAGGGTGCGTATTTAAATGCTGGCCATAGGCCAGCTACACATGTAGTGGTACATTCATGTCGTTGGCCTGTTATGATGGAAGGGAAGACTTAAATATTAAGCCTGCCTTTAGCAGCATGCCGGGAAAAAAAATGCAGCCCCTTCATTCATTTGAGCGGCGCCCCCCCGCCCCGTTGAAAAGTGGGCATGCCAATAATGAGGTGTCTGGCGGTGGCAGGGGAAACAGCAGGGCCAGGTGGGGGGAAAAAAGTTGAACATGGATCAGCTTTTTGCAGCCTGATATCCGGCGCTGCAGCAGCCAGTCAAATACATGCAAGTACACATTCCTGATAAGATTAACACCACGTCTGCTATTTACCTTGCGACTGTCGTGACAAAAGATTGTTACCATTTCACTTTTCCACAGTAAGGGTATAAGTGAAAGTCTCTTTTTAGGAGTCTCGCTACCTGTCAGATGTCTATGAAAAAACCTGTTAAAAATAGACTCCACAAATCTACCAAATTGGTGCATTGCCAGATAAACAGTTAATCCTCCCAATGGCATGACGTCTTTCCATTTTTAATGCAATAGCATCAGTTAAATTTCCCATTTTTCATGGGAATAACAGCACTTTTCCCATTACAGTACAGTACCTAGTCCTGTGGTGCTGAGCTTTGATCCTTTCTGAGAACAGATTATGATTCATTCCAGTCAGGCTGTAAGTATCTGAGATACATGTGCTTTGAAATGGACCGATAAAGACAGAATGCTTTAGGTCATGGAATGAAGGTCCGAAAATAATGGGTGTGGTATGCAGTTCCGCTAAGTTGCTTTTTGCTTGAGGGGACAGGATGGTTGTGAAATGCTAGCTCAACCTGCCCCAACGTGTAAAACGACTCGTCTTTTTTCTGGAGGGAAAATACCACTGGGGAGGGGGGCGGGGGTCCTATGGCAGCAAGAGAAGGCAGGGGAGGCATGGGGGGGTGCTTTGGGTGGGGCAGCTACCTTCATCTAACAACCCCTGTAGCTGATTTCTGAAAGGTCACAGTCTGTTTGAAGCCCTACCTAAATCTTTCTGTCAGATGGCTTGATGGTTTGATTTCTTGATCACAAAGCCTCCGCCCCACACTCCCCTCACGCTGTTCTGGCACATCACATAAACAGCCCATAACTTGCTATTGTCATGTGAAAGGGGTCAAAGGTTTACAAGGTTCTTCTGTAAGTTAAGAGAAGTCCACTTCCCATGACCAGCTGGTGAAGTAATTTCAAAACTGTGAATGGTCGCGCTAAAGGGAAGAGTGTTTGACTGAAAGTCTGAAAAGGTGACATTTGGGAGAAGCAAGGTTTTCTCCTCTGGCAGCGATGACATCTTAAAATGCTGAGACAGCTTTGGGATGTCATGATGATGTTATCATCACTCAGGAGAAATGTTGGTAGTAAAATGTGGCCACAGTATTAAGTCTGCAGCAGGGGTAATACATCAGTGATTCAGCCCTACGCTTTCCTCTCCAGAGTGCCTGCTTCCCTCACTCGAGCTGGATTAATAGTTCAGTCAGCTGCTTTGACAGGCAAAATGTGGGCTCCGCTTAATTAATTCAGTTGTTTTCCCTACATTCTCATATAAATGCAAGAATACTGTTGAATAAGTAAAAGGTCCCCAAGGCGCTCATGGTGGCTCAAATGCACTTTTTTTTTTTTAAAACACCAAAAGATATTCAAAAGAGATCCTGTGACATGTAGAACACTTTGTGAGATTGCGTACTTAAAACATTACTTAATATAAAAATGCCATAAATTTGAACTCCTCCTTATCTTCTGTGTTTTCTTTAATTGTAGTTATTGTAAAGCACTTTGTAACTATTTTGAACAGTGCTAAATAAAGTTTATTATTATTATTATTATTAATAATAATAATAATTGCTTCAGAAAGTTAGTTTTTACATAAAAAAATACATTTTACATTAAAACTGTTATCTTTACGTCTGCAGTTAGCAGCATATGGGTCTAGTATCCAGATGACGTGTACTACAACAATAGTGTATCAGGTGTCTGTAAAGTGCAGTGAGTCATTGTGTTTTTCAGCCTTACCGGCCTGTGATGCTTTTATGACGAAGAGCCATGAGATCCCCTATCACAGCAGTTTCAGAATCTGCAACGTTCATCGTTAATGTTGACGGGACACTGTCTGTCTGTGGCCACTTGCTGTGTTTAGGCAGTAATCATAGTTGTGGTTTGAAATATGTCAACTTTAACAGAGACGATTTGTTAAACTGCTGCATAGAGCAAAGGCAGAGTAATAAAAGAAGAACAAGCAGAAACAAGACCATTTTGAATATGTATGTTATTTACTGGGAAATGAGCCCTCCCAGTTGCTTTTGTCAAGGTGAGAGGCGTATCTATGCTGGAGCCTCCAGTCAGGCTGGATGTTTCCCCACTGTAGTTTTCAGCAAGTCCCCCTACAGAAAAGCACCTTGCTTTCTGAAACGTCCAGGAAGGAGCTGCGACAGTAGCTGTAATGGGAAGTGAAACTAAATGAGATCATCAGAAGTTCCCTGCCCCAACGCAAACACACACAGGCTCACACACATTGCCATGTTTGTCAGTATGACTCACCAGTGGTGTTGCACTTTACCTCTTGTGGTGAGTGTCACGTTGTTGTGCAGTGATGTCATGGTAAAGTCATTTGACAGGTCTAGGGAAGCATGACCGTATCAAAAGGAGAAGTTAAATGCCGTGTTTATCCCAATCACATCGACAGAGCTGCGGCTCTGTTTTAATGTGCAGGAAAATTCAAATTTGATAAAGTCCACCTTGCCAAGAAAAAAAGCCCACAGAGGAAGTGAGGCAGAGGTGAAAATCCTGGAAAACCACAGCTGGGGGAAATTGAGGGTAAAGCATGAAAGCCACATGATACAGTGACTTTTGCACACGCAGACACACACACACACATATATATATATACATGTATGTATGGGTTACAGTTGGAAAGAGCGTACTGTGCTCAGAAAGACTATTCTTTCTGTAGATAAGAGGATATTCCTACCCAGAAGCCTGAGTCACAGGGCGCAGAAAGGGCCACTGAGAAGCTCTGTTAAATAACCTTTAAATAAAACATAGAGTAAATATATTTGCAATGTGCTGCTCACTTTCTAGTTACTGAATATGTTTGCCAACAAGTAATGAGAAGGGATGGAACAGAATGTGAAGACACTGTTTGGTGGGACAGCCCCTGTGGACAGACACACTTACCAGTGTGACGAATTTTGACTCCTACTCTGTACCGAAACTGAAACTTGAACCCTGATACTGAGGACTAAAAAGACCTGTGACTTCTTGGGCTGTCATACAGGTCTCCACCCCTTAGCCTAGAGGTTTGTAAGACCTGTTGTCCTCCTTAATCCAGACTGACTCTTCAGGACTCTCTTGTAGAGGGCTAGCTGTTGTTCAGCTGAATGGGACCTTGTTAGGACCAACTCAATAGACAAAATACGAATATAAAAAAAAAATCAATAGCTAAAAATGAAACCTTAACAGAGCTTGGACTTCTATAACCCGTGGTCATTATTGCAACCTTAGATGTCAATTAGCTGAATGCAGCCGAGAGTGGTCCCCTAAAAGGAACCACAGAGGAGAAAAAGCTCTATAACTATTGAGCTGAAGGAAGTCTGGAGGAGAGCCATTCAGCAGGGCGCTCTCTCCGCCTGGAGATTTTATGTGCTTTTTACTACATTTGGCCATCGAGCCCCATATTCCTTCCGTCCATGGTAAAATTAACTTTGAAGCCACAAACATAATAATGGCGATGTTGCACAGAATAGTGCTGCATTCAGGCTCTGTGTCTACGAGTTCATGAAGAAATGCAGGTCTCAGGATTAGTATTGATCCCTAAAACATCCACTCACTCCACTGAATAGGCATCCTGGATGCATTTATGGGGATAAAAATAGCCTGACCTACTGTCATAGACCATTTAACCAGCTGTTTATCCAATCAACATGAAAAAGATGAATGATAGCCCAACAAAGTCGAGGCTCTGAAATACAAACTGAGCAGCACAGTAGAGATCATACATGCTGTACAATGGATTGGTATGAGAACACTTGCTGGTAAAATTTCAGACATGCATATTAATTGCCAAGAGCGTGCCAAGAGTGACTGTATCAGGTTTTCTCTAAGCTAAACACTGACTGGCATAATAATGAACATGAGTAGGCCTGATATTTGAGATGCAAGCATTTGACTTGTTGTTTGACCCGCGTTCCTGAGAGGTTCAGGTCAGCTAGGCTCCGTTTGGTGAGCTAAAGATGGAAACATGCACATTAGCACATTAAATACTTCTACTACAGTAATAGCTGCTGCATTACTCCTGCGATAAGAAACTTCAAATCCACCTGCTACAGACAGACAGACAGACTGAATGCATATTTTATCAGCCTGAATCTTTTTTTCTTTTTTGAAGCTGGACAGAAGAACTGTGGCATTTAAAAAAAAAGACAACAGGACATCTACTCTTTCAACATAATTAGATTTCTCTGTGAGACATCCGCTCCGTCTTTTATTTCACAATATGTGACTTCTGCACAAATGCCACTTTTCAGTCTAGTCCACGATCATCTTAAAAGCAGCTGGATTTGACGGGGAAGCATTTCCCTGCATGCCAAAGGATTGTGTTGCACAGTGTATATGAAGGTAGGGTACCAACATGCCTGGGGGGGGCGGGGGGGTTGGGGCCGGGGGTCAGAGGGCACAGAACTGTGCTTTGGACTAATACTGTACAGGCAGGGTGGAGTGAGTGAATGTCTACCTTTCAGAGAGAGAGTGGTGGCTGACAACATGGGCACCAGAGGAGACAGGAAAGTGGGTCATGTTGACATTGTTTGCTACTTTTAATTGGTGCGTCTCAGTGGCTTCACAAAGCAAGCATTCATCTTTGTGTTTTCCCCTGAAGGTTCCTAATGCTTGATGAAAGCACTACAGTTGTAGATCACCATGTTTGTATTAAAGCACTTGGAGCTGAAGTGTACGCCACCTACCCTGTCTCCATCGTCTCAGCTCTTGGAGTCTTTGCAGGCATCATAATAATGGCTCTGTTGCTCTTGAATGTTGTAAAATTAACAGCCAAGATGCTTTGGGAGACTGACTCGAATGAGCCCGCAAGGGTTTGAACGACAGCTTACGATCCAACTTCATGTTCTCCTAATTAGAATATTCCACTGAAGACGTGTTGAATAATTCTTGACTTCTTTTATTCTGAAATACTTTACTTGGTTGTACAGAGAGGAAGATGTGCTGTGGGGTACAGCAGGTACAGCTGCACTCTTTGGTTAATTAACAGTAATTTGCGTGGAGGAGGGTGTTGGTGCCAAACTTCTCTGTCTGAGTATGAAAGCAAGACAAATCTTAGAAATGTAAAATTCCTCAAAAAATATCCTTAAGATAAAGGAAAGTAAAAACATAGACAGCAGATAGATCAAGGAGAGAAAATTGAAAACACCCTATGCCGTATCCTCAGTGTTGTTTTTCTAGAAAAGAGTAAATAGCCCACTGGCAGTTGTCTAACCACAGAACAAATATGGATAGGAATCGAGAACCGCTTCCAAAGGGCAGACCACGCGCGTAGATTAAGACACGCCCAGGTAGATAAAATCACTGTTTTCAAACTAATACATTTTTGGCCACACACCTGTCCGAGTCGAACTGCAGTGGGGAGTGGGGATTAGAGGCTTCTCTGAGCACAGCTGCCTAGCTAGCATCTTATCGATAGCCTGCGTCTGAGGCGTTTAAAGGACATCGATAAATTCTAGCTACAGGAAATAACCTGGATTGTTCCCTCTAAATTGCATGCACATTGGCATCTCTGCGTGCACATTGGTCACACACTGCGCCGCCCGCCGCCTCAAATAAATACTCAGCCTGTGCAAAACACTGTAGTGTCATCGCAAATAAGGGTGTAAACACCAGCAACATGCTGAAACATCTTTCTGTGCAACATGGTCTTAAATTCCAGGAATGCCATGTACTTGACGCTCATCATATAGCTCTCAGCTCTTAGGCCACAGCCTGTGTTCAGACTCAGAGATAATACAACAGTTGCATTGATGCTGAAAACCTGTGTAGGTCTACTTTTTCTTCCACCCAGAAAACCGATTGGCAGTCATTAAGGGAATTGATAAACAATTTAATAAACATTTTCCTTGTTTCAGAAGGGTTGCAGGCTCAGTCCATACAGCAGTTTGAGATGACTTGGTAATAAAACATTTAGATGCACAAAGCGGCATTTGCCTGCAGCAGTGCTGTGGAGTGAACAAAGATGGGAATTTAAAGTAAGAGGAAGTGAAAGTCCTGACCTTGGGCTGCAATGGGAGGAAAGCCTAGATTCATCTTCTTTTAATTGGGCTTCGGTCTGTCAGTGGGAACCTGACCAAACAAAGTGCCAGACACCAGCAGTGTGTTAAGACTTGGATCAGTTAAGGGCACTTTGAAAAGAAAAGGAGATTGCTCTACCGTGAGCGTGGACAAATTGCGAGCCTCTGACTGTGACATCCTATCAGAGCCCGGCTCAGCTGTGAGATATTGAACATGAAAGATTTGTCATCCCAGAAAAAAAAACTGTATTTTTTGTCTTTTGAAACATTTAACCCTGCATGTTTTTCTCTCTTTTTTTTTTTTTTTTTTTTAACAAAACACAAAGCAAAGCCAACATTTAAATTTTATTAAAAAAAAAAAAACATCTGATAGAACCTTAAAATTAAAAGCTCAGGAAATATTGAAAAAAAAAAAAAGAGATTCAGTAGAATCCATGAGACATTTTGCAGCTCATAACACAAGATGTACGATGTCTACACAATGCTCTCCTCCCTGGCGGGCGTATTTTGCTGTTATCCCTGTGCTGTTTCTGTCTGTAATCCTAAACCTCATGCTGCCTGAAGCCCGGGCTTTTGGTTTTTAAAGCTAACAGCCACCTCTGTGCTTTGTGAAGCAGTTGGTGGTACAACATGATGCTTTGCATGATGCTGCTGAACTGCTCGGGTTTCAGTGCTGGGAAACAGGAATGCTGCCCGGCCTCACCTCACTTCGTGCTCACACAGTCTGCGGGAGTTTCAAATCAAGACAGTTTTAAGGGGATTACCGCTGCATTTCAGCTTTAAAGTGCGCCACTACGATACTGCCGTACATCAGCATCTGTATTTATGGAGCTTTAAAGAGAATTTAATGATTTGGGAGGAAAGAGTTCCCTTCCTCTGATCTGTGGTGACAAAGTAGATTAAAAAAAGGCGTCTGCCACAGTTCCTAATGAGGAACACCTGAATGATATAATTGGGACAGTTATTCTCTGTGACACTGATCCAGTAACTGCAGCATCTTCAGGACAGATGATGGTCAGGAGCCTCAAAAAGAATCTGTTCATTACATTTGAGTGATATTTCTTCCTGCATAACTATCGTGCTGTGTTTATGTGTTGGATTTCTCATCTGAGTTTCAGGAGCCCTGTGTTGGCGGCTAAATACTGCAGCGTTTTTTTTGTCCATGCGTGGTTCTGGCAGAATATTAAACAGAAGCTACAGCTTTGAAATTCGGAGAAGTGTTAAATGTTGACAGCAGTTTGGGCTCTGTCACTGGGCCTGGTAGTCATTTTTGCTTTCATGTTTAAAGCTCTGGCTGAATGTCGTTAATATTAATGTTTTAACTGTCACACATCATATTGCAATAATAAATCTGAAGCTGGAGCGCTAGGCTGTGTTTTAAGGAAGGACTCACTTTCACTTTGGGAAGTTTTATTTTTGGAGGCTTTCCTCTTTGGTAAACAAGCGCTTCGAACTGGAACGCCCACCGCACTGAGAAAACTACAGGTCTTATAAGGTCTTAATCTCTAGCACAACCTCCAACATTAGGATGCTAAGACTTCCTTCCATGGTACAATTGATTTTCAGTCAGCAAAATATGCCCACCTCATTGCTGGGCTTTGTGAGAAATAAGGCTCAGGAAATTGGAAATGGTTGCCCTACGCACCATCATCAAAAATTAGTTCAGCGTTCTGTTTAGACGTTTCTGTGCTGCAGCTACACCATTTGTTTACAAAGTCTATACAGTAATTGAGAGATTATTCCCCTGAATGGTGCTAAGACCCGCGGTACACTCTGGCATTATCCTCATCTTAAAGTTGTGTTTACTGCCATGGGCTTGTCTCAGTGAATCTTCTTTGCTGCCTGGTGTTGTTTGTTTCTTTTTTTTTTTTTTTTGTCTGACTAGTCCCTGTTTCTCCTCCTTATCCTGCTTCACTCTGCAGCATCTCTGGGTGTGTGTTAAATTCACCCAGCTAGATGAAGTCTTACAGATAAACTGCAGAAGTTAGCTTCGAATTTGTGACTTTAATTTCTGAAGTGATCTCGCCATTTCCAGCATCCCCTTTGGCCTTTCCTCTCTTTCTTTACTTCCATTTTTTTCCCTTGAATGCAGAGCCACAGTCTCAGCATTGCACAGCAGACTGTTTCACCACTTCCTTCCCCTTGTTCAAAATATAATTTGAAGGCTTCTTTGTGTTCAGGGTCAGAATAGCGGCCTGGAGTTGGTAGTGATTCACTGTTTTGCTGGAATCCAGTGTGACATGGAGCAGTCCTCCAGTTGAGCGATGGTCTGTAAACCCCACCACCCTGCTGCTGAACCATATACTGTATATTGAGAGAGCAAACATTGTCAGAGTTAAAGAATAAACATTAACGTTAAGTTTTGACTATGAAAGGGGCGGAGGGGGGTGGGCGGGGGCTCCTTGCCCCTAACTCCACACTGAAATAATTTTTTACCTATTGGAGACCGTGGAAGAAAATAAGAAATCAATAAGTGGCGGTTATTGTTAATATTGTGGTGCTTCGCCTCAAATAAATCAATATATGGTAGACACTGAGCTTATGTACTGTAATGGGAGCTAACTGAGTGATAGCCTAAAGGCACAGCTCGTCATTTTTTTCCACTGCTGTGTTGCAGTAATTTAAAACATGCAGCGCTCACCTGCACGTGGTCATTTCATCAGGTTTTAACATAAAATAACACAGTTCACCTCTGGTTTGTGATGGTTATGGCTTTTCAGATCACAGAGGGAGGTAAAGTCTGAATAAGCTGGTCCTACAGGATCTATGACTCCTAGAGTTTATATATGTGAAATTGTTGGACTTCAGATCTACTGTTTATGCAGGAATCACTGCAGCTGTAGTTTACAGTCTAGGGTGAGGCCAAAGAAATACCAGACCTGCTGTACCCTGGTACTCTCCTCTGAGGCCAGGGGTATTAAGGTTTCATTTTAACTTTGGGACTGGATTGGAACCACTGGAAGCTCTACCTCGTTTGGCCTTATTAAAGGAAATACCAGGGTGATCTCCCAGGGACCAGTCAGAGACACCCACCACCGGTAGACTGTCTCTCAGTCTGTAGTCCAGCGCTCAGGTATTTAATCCTGGACTACCTTCTCTTTGAGACTACACTTGTAGCTCAGCAGCAGTGTGTAGTATCCGCGGCAGCTCATGAGTCAGTCACTCTGACATTTACTGTTCCTCTCTGTTTACCTTTTAACTCTGCTCAAAGCCACTGCAAGGCTTTCACAGCCATGTTCACCAATGATAAGGAAGCAGGGTGGGATTTCTTTTTCAAGGGATACTTTTGGGAGGTGTGTGTGGGTGGGGGGGGTCGTGTCTCCACCTAGTAGAGCGAGACAGAGAACACACACAGTCACAAAGGTGGCTGATACTGAGACTAGTGGAACAGTTTTACTTCATGCTGCTGTGGCCACAGATGAGGCAGCGAGAGGGGATCCTTCCCTTTCCTCATTTATTAGACAGCCCACACAGCTGCAGTACAAAGGTGCAGCACTTGGCAGCCATTCCTTTGTCTCTTGCTGACATTCACAGTGGCTAATGAAGCTAACCTAAGGCCACAGAGGAGCTGGCTCTTCTCCAGCCCCGACTCCCTCCCAAGACGTTCCCACTGCCTCTGCTTTGACTCATATTGGCCTTTCGTGGCTCATTCTGTCTCATCTCTGTCAGTTCAGGTACTGTTCCATATTGTGTTCACATCTACTTGTTCCAGTTGCTCCATGCTCTTAGGACAATAGAGAATGAGGTGTGCTTCCTGTCACTTTCCTCTGATGGATGCAGTGGCACTGACCGGTCATCTGTTTTTCATGTGGAATCCAGGGGAGTGAGCGTGTGCCTGTACATGTTGCTTCCACCAACAGCAGTGATGAGAGCTGGGCTGTAAAAAAAAGTTTGGATTGTCTGAGGGTTCCAAAACTGGGCACCAAAAAAAAGGATTTAAAAGATTTGCTCAAGCCTTTTTCAGCCTAAGTAAAAAAAAAAAAAAAAAACCCAAAAAACTAAACTTCAACTGTGGAGCTTTTGTTTTGATCCATCAATAATTTATCCTTCAGGAACTCTTATGTGTTTGGTTGAGATACGGGTCAGTTCACCTGTCAAGTTGTCCATCCTCTCAGCGGCATAGCTGGTCTGTTCACGTTTATCCTTCCACCCCCGCGTTTGTTTTCACATTATCTACCTTGTGTGGACGTTTTTCAGAGTTTGCTGATGGCAATGCAGAGTGAAGAGGATGGTGACATAAACTGTCATTTCAAATATTTAACGTTAGAAAGGATTGCTTCCATCCAGGGGAAGGAAAAAAAAAATGTGATATGCATATAAGCCACAAAATGCTGAATAGATAACTTGATGCTTTTCGGCTTTGTTCTCCCCCTCTCTGCCTCTCTTTCACTCTCGAGGCTTGAGCCGTGACATGCAGCTTTGAAGACAGCTGCTTTGGTGCAGTCAAGAAGCCTGATGCTGCCCTGATAGGCTTGTTGACTGTTTTCATGCTCATTGAATTGAGTTAATGGTGAGGAAAATAAATAAATAAATAGACAGGCCTGGGGAGCTAAGTCATCTTATCTATCTCAGTCTCATCTGAACTCATTCACTATTTGCTCCACATTCAAACTCAGGCCCAAGATACATCCGGGGCGGTGTGTGTGTGTGTGTGTGTGTGTGTGAAACCTGAAGCAGTGATGAGTAATTATATGTGTGAGCTGGTCATCAGTGAGTAGAACGGTATGTTCCTTTCACCTGGAGATCTCAAATAGGTGTTTGGTCAAGTTAAAACTTGCAGAGATCTTAGGAAGCTCATCATACAAAGACAGTTGTGGTTGAGTGCTCGAGGGCTAAATTCCAACGTGTCTTTGGGAGACTGAGCAGAGTCCTGAAGGAAGTAGACCCCGTCTCTGGTGACTGTAGTTCTAGAGAGTTGGAGCAGGCTGTGGATTAATGTGGGATTAGTTTCTCCCTCCCTCCCTGTATGTAGAAATAAAAATACAAATAGAAGACATTAATAGAGAAAATATATTTCTATTTGTCACATGCTTGTGATGACACATTACTTTAGTGGTATTTACTGAAACATTTTAGCTTCTTATCTTTTCTAGGTTGTTGGTGGACCTTTATTTGTTAGCAGACCAGTAACATTTGTATTCATCCTTTTTCATTCGCTTTTTCTTTAAGTGCTCTGACTGACCCGTGGTGAGTCCTGGGTATTTAATCTCTGTGGGGTCGTTATCAAGGCCATTGATGTCTCTTGGTTTGTTTTTGCTCCTGGCTGTTGTAACAACAGTTGTTAGTGTCGTCAGAGTCACCTGAAGCCAAGTGTGAATGGTTGCTTCATATCCTGGGAAGGGATGAAAGGACGAAGGAGGGGGGGAGAACCACCAGTCTGCTCACTGACGCTGAGGTACAGACATATACATGTAGACTCAACTAAAATCAGATAGCAATAAAAGATTAATACACTGCTTTATTAATTTAAACAAGGTAAGATTAACAAGTAATGCTAAAAGTAAAAGTGTGGGAATTGACCATGGGGCAAATAAATAACAGAAATCAATCATAATAAGGACAATAAAAAAAATGTGAAGCAGTAACAGTTACAATCAGTAAAATTAGCAGTTAAACCTTGGAGTTGCCTCAGTGGTATTAACGAGGTCAAGGTATTCTCAAAGCACATTTCAAGTCAGAGCCAAGAGAAGAAGAGGGGAGAGTTTTTTTTAAAAATACCTTTATAAATAAAGAATAAATAAAGAATGCGGGTCTGTCCTCAATGTTAAATCAGGCCGGCTTTTTGTTTTTTTTTTTTTGTTTTTTTCTGTGTATATTTCAATCAGAATGGTGAGAAAAAAGGCAAGAAGCAAAGTAACAGAGTGACAGACTGGTTGGTCAGGTTTTCAGCAAGATAATGACCCCAAACAGTAGAAGAAGAACACACACACACACATCACTTAAAACTGAATGGAGTCTTGTGAGAGTCCTAGTGAGGTGGGTCTGTATTTACTTAAGAAAACAATGTTTTTGTGTAGGTCAGCCAGTCAGTTGGAGACACTGCAAACATGACGGCTACACAAACAGGACCTTCCAGTACGAAGTAAAAATACATGTTTCCCTCCACCAGCAGTGCAGTGTGTACGCCCAGCAGTTGTGCAATGTGTCTGGGGGTGTCTAACAGGAATTCGGACAATGACACACAGCAGTCACTGGGCTGATGTCTGTCACAGAATAAACAGACTTTTGTTCTGGTTCTGATACGGTTTCAGAGCTACCCGCATGCACGGGACTTAGGACTTGTCTTCACCTGGCGATGTAGATAACGGAGCAGAGAAAAGAAGATGACCTTCATGCTTGCCCACACATTCCTCCTTCACTGGAGGACCCGTTTGTGAACATCATTTTCATATTCTGTTGCTGTAGCGTTCAGGTTGTTGCATGACTGAAGATCAGAGCTGAAGGTTCTTACTTTATAATGCAGGTTAGGATATGGATCAAATTCTTTAAACAATCACATGGATGTCTATTTGAACCTGTACTAAAACAACCCAGATGATCTACACCGTCTGTGACGTGATCAGTCAGGAGATGTTGTAAATGAACTGGAATGAAAAGAAAAGAGAACGCTGAGAGAAATGAAGAAAGGAAAAGAAGGGTAGAAGAAAAGGGAAGGAGGGAACAAAGGACCAATGATGACTGATAAAGTTGTGATTATGATTCAGCGTGTGGACCGAAGTGATCGCGCACAGCGGTTTCATGCAGGGCTCATAAAATCCTAATGTTCTGGTGTTGATAAAACATTAGAGAGCTCTGTGGGCCTGTTTAGACCTCAGGCTCTCAGTTGTGGCTGTTGGCCTTGTAGGAACCAATAAAGCATCGTCACACATTCACATCTGCCTGAAACACACTGTCATTAAGAGCCGACACCGAGTCCTTAAATCACCCGCTGTCTGTCAAATTATTAATTTCCTCTTAATCTGCGGTTGGCATTGTAGAAATTGGTGCCATCACCTCGAGGACACATCTTTTCTTGCGGATTACTGTCAGCATCACTGCTGTTTTCCTGTCGTCGTTTCATCCTCACAGCCTCAGACCTGAAAAACACACACTGCTGCATTCCTGTCCGTCCTTCTAGTCACCACTCATCATTACTGAGGCGCCAATGCAAATGAAATGTGAGCGGAGCCTCACGCCAGGTGACGTGTTTAACACCTGGAAAACTCGACCCGAAACAAGCTTTCATCGTCTTCTCTCAATGGTGAGGCTGTTTTGTGAAATTTACAGAAATAATATAGCAATGGAGACAAGGACATACTTCTGTGAGAAGAGGAAACCATTCAGGCGCAGGTTTATTTTAGTTTTCCAGTCTATTGCAGGTGAGCCAAAAGTTCAGACCCAGAGTTGCATCAGCGATTCCTGGTATTCCTCCTAAAATGTGAGAGTCCCCTGCTGAAATGCATTTGACTCTTTTTAGAAAATCTCTTCCTTGGTGTTTGATAGATAACATCTTAATCCTCTCTGATATCTACATAGTTCTCAGATAAGGCTGAGATAGGCCTGTTTCTGTAGGCTGATGGGATTCTGATGAGGGCTGATTTGTCGTTTCTAGATAACCATCCGCAGACCTCGTTGTGATAAAGCACCCCAGTCACAGCTCTCTCTCCCCCACCCCACTCCACCCCACCCCACCCCCTCAACCGCCCGCTCCATATCAGCCAAGCCAGGGGCGCCTGAGCGTTTAGCTGCTGATGGACGTTCAGAGCATCTCTGGTCAGGCTGCGTCCATTAATATCCACTGTGATAAACATGGAGCGCAGCCGTGAGTTGACTTTCTCTGTGTTTCTGGCAAGAGATATCTGCCTCGTAGGCCACTTGTGCCTTTCCTCAGCTGGCAAGTGTGCATTTTATGCATCCCACTAACATTAGTGACATAAGGACAGGGCGACTGCTGAAGGTCAAAATGTCTTCCTCGCTCCTCATTACTTGATTTTCATGCTGTCTCCTGATCTCAGACAACAAATGTCCACAGTGCCCATTGTTTTTTTGGGGGCAAATTAGGTGATTAGTAAGTAATGAAAGGCACTAAGGTTTATTTTGTTTTTTTTAACAAGAGGGACTTATGTTTGCGTCCGTCTCCGCTGACGAGCATAATGCTGTCTCCAGACATGCTGGTGCCTGCAGCCTGCTGAAACAGCAGAGGGCTTTTTCCCATATAGAATGAATTAGCCTCAATTCTCAAGGGTGCCTGCCTTCCATCTCCACCTCCCGCTACACGGCACTGCATATTGGGAGTGGCGCAGAGGCC
Organism: Toxotes jaculatrix; assembly: GCF_017976425.1. Taxonomy (NCBI): domain Eukaryota; kingdom Metazoa; phylum Chordata; class Actinopteri; family Toxotidae; genus Toxotes; species Toxotes jaculatrix. The sequence goes on along the minus strand of NC_054405.1, from coordinate 2,898,153 downwards.
AAGTCGCAGTTAATCAGGAAGTTTACGCAAAGTATGTGTGTTTCACTTTGGGAGTGGATCAGCAATAACATATGGTCCCCTTGAAAGAAGCAAAGGGAAAAGTAGCAGCTGAGGTTCTCGACTCCGTATCAATATATGGTGCAGCTCTTTGTTCTTTGAGATGCATTTTTCTTTCCATGGTGGTGTGATCTGAGTCAGCCTGTTCAAAACTCAGAAACGGTGGCCTCTGACGCATGTGGTTTAAGAACAGTGAACTTTGTGAGAACTGGAAGCCACGAGGACGTCAGCACCAACAGAATCGCTTACACATCGAATTTGTCTCCGAGGGAAACAAACAAACAAAAAAAAAAGACTTTAGTGTTGACCAGTGGCTGAATAAGCAGCAAATAGTCTTCTAAAATTGATTTTATAGAAAAGAATAGAAAACCTTCTTCCTGTTCAGTGAAGGAGTAAAGTGAAAAACAATCAGTGATGACCTATGATAAATAAAATAAAATGTGAGGGAAAAAAAAACAAAAAACAAAGCAGAGGTAAAAGCTTGAATGTGAAAAATCAGATTACAATTTAGATCCGATCAAATTGCTCTCTCATTCATTTGATTAACTGGCACAAGCGATGGAGTGAGTGTAGGGGCCTCTTTGTGCCTTGTTTGTGCCTGAGGTTGGCACTGAAGAGTTACCTTTCATAGTGTGCTAGAAGACACTGAGAATCATATGACAAAACCTTTCATTATAAATATTAAACCCTAAAATATTCACAGAAGCTTTTAATTCCCAGATGCGGAAATCACTTAACACTTCAGCCCTACTGAATGTAGAGACTCTGTGTTCCTGTGCTGTTCTATAAATGCCTTTAATACTTGCCTTCCACTCAGGAGTGTGATTTTCTTCATCTTCATTTCATACTTGCGTCAGTGGGTTTTTTTTGTTTGTTTTTTTAAATCATATTCGCCTTTTGTTCTAGATTTACACAAATCCATCAGGGGTCCCTTCATCAATCTGTCTTTCTCTGCGTCGCAGCTGAAACATAACCAGGTGACTCCCTCAGACCTCAGAGTGGTCTGCGTTCCTCACCAGACGCATGCCAGCAATAAGGAGCCCTTTTTTTTTTTTTAACATAAAAGAAGAATGGTAATGACAAAAGCAGCTGTAAAGGAAGGGCCACCCCCCCCACACCACCCACTCACCCCACCCCCCTTGCCAACAGAGGCACTTCAGAGGCAGTGGGAAGAGTTTGTTTGACCTTCTGTGACCTGTCCAATTCCTTTTGGACTCATGCCTGGCAGATAGAGACAGAGGAATAGGGCTGTTATGCTCCTAGCCACCTGTTCAACGTGTTATCTTCCAGCAGCGTATCTGTGCGTGTGTGTGTACATACAGTCTATTTTTGCATAGCCAGTACCTCTTCAGCTGAGGCAAACGCACTTGTTTTTCCTCACTTTTGACGCCGTTTCTTTCCCCAGGCTACAGGGATGGCGAGGAACAGCAGGAGAAAAAAAAAAAAAAAAAAAAAAAAGAGTGCCGCAATTTCCTGCTCGAGGAAACAGCAGCGTTTTCTGAAGTTAAAGTAAAACTAGGGGGTGTAAATATTTATTTGGGTAAAAAGTGAAATGTACATAAATTAATTTATGCCGAGCAAAAAGTGTGATGGGAAATCAGCCAGACAAAGTTGTTTGTAATTTTCCACATGAAATTCAAAAACAGGAGGGCAGAGGACTTTATCGTGTGACACAGCAGTCTGAGTATGATCATATTTCACAAATAATAATGCACATGATGAATATGTTACCTGCCCTCTATTGTCTTGTCTGTTCAGTGCAGGAAAGTACTCAAGTATTTTATGTGCCAGGCTTTTGAAGTTAATACTCTGAAGAACTTCAGTTATTTGAAGGAAATATGATCTTAAATTGATTAAAAAAATATCTTCCATGGCTCACTCAGAAGTCACATCCCTGTAAAGTCTGGGTTGGAAAAAAAAAAGAAAAACAAATCAACATTGGAAATGAGATTCTACCAACTGAACTGTAACAGAATGCCAAGCATATTTCTAGTGATAAGCATCTTCAATGTGAAGATAATAGAAGATTTCAAAATTTAGTTTTAAAACATCCCCCCCGCCCCCCCCCCCCCCGCCCACCAAGGTAACAGCAGGAGTTTTTTTGGCAGTGGCAGGTGTTGGGAGGAATGAAGGGAATGGAAGAATGAAGACGTGAAACATCCATGGCCTCCAGTTCTGTTGTTACTTACAATGCTGGTATGTTGGGCCACTGTGATTTGTAGCGGAGGAAGGCTGATTTCTTTATTTTTTTTATTTTTTTGGTCTCCTGCTTTGTCTGAATGTAACATCAAGTCAAGGCCACATCCTCCTTGGCGTTCCTGTTCGTGTCCATGGTGCACACACTGGAGACACAAGCACAAACTCACAAACAAGTTTGGTTCATTTGGGACAAGAGGTGCATGCGTTCAGATAAGGAGGCCTCCCACCTTCCCTTCCACAGAAACACCTCCTCACTGAAAAACTGAAGTGTGTATGTATGTATTCATGCCCTGATATGTGTGCCAAGATAGTCTTATCTAGGTAGGCCCGGGGGAGTGCTAACCTCAGCACTGTTTGTGTCAGTGTGAGTCAGGTCTACTTTTCAGCACCGGAGGAAAATGCAAACACAAAGAGGGCAGCCTTATCACTCCCTTCTCTCGCTGCCCAGCTGCCTCTAAACCTAATACCTAAGAAAAGCCTTATTGTTTTGTGCAGGCCTTTTGATTTTATTTAATTGGGGGTGAGGACAAGCCATAGACTGAAGTGTGTGAGTGAGTGAGTGAGTGCATGCAAAAGCAGAGGGATTATGAACTGCCAGTCAATTTGCTCCCAACTGTAAAGTTCTCAAGCAAATCAAGGCAAAGGATTAGGGCTTGGATCAAAGTACTTATTCATACTTTAAAACTTGGTTTGAAATGGACAGGAGAGACGAGAAAGGGTGGTGGACTGAAGCAAGAGGGAGGGTTTAGAGGTAGCCGGGCGCTGTAGCACCTGCAGTGTGGTGAGAATCTTTCACAGGAGCTGATGAAGTGCATGCATCTGCAAAAGAAGCCGCATCCGTGTTTGAATGGATGTTTAAGCAGAACCTGTCTTTTGTTGTTCTACCACATTTTTTTTTTTTTAATTTATTTGTTTTATTTTGTAAAAGTGTGATTGTCTCTTTTAGTGCTGCAACTGTGGGAACATGGCGTACGTGTTTGGATTCTCAGGGTCATTTGATAGGCGTGCCATCTGGCAGCGTGCCCATACAACATGTGCCATCATTACCGTACATCGTTGCTCACTCACTCTCTCTATTGTTCTTCCTATTTCCGTGTCTCTCAAATAGCAGTGCATTTTTCCACTGCTGGTGTGGGCGGGAGAAAAATGGAGAGAGATATGGTGGAGATGAAAAGAGTGGACTCTGCTCCATTGTCAGCCTCAGTTCAGTTTGAATTATCTTGCAGGGTTTTACTACTGATGCTGGAAGTGTCCAGGGCCAGGGAACAAAACTCAAACAACCAAAAATCATCCACGCAGAAGAAAAATACTCAGAAACCAAACCAAACGAAAATAAAAAAACATTCTTACTGGCAAACAGAGGAAACCAAAGTAAGGCCATGAGGTGGGAAAAAAATGCAAGGCACAGGTACGGGAACGATCACGGGGAAAAGACACACACTCAGGCAAGGAAACAGACTCGGGCATGGAACACAGACGAACCAACAAGAACACAGGCAAATAACGAGACTTAAATACACCAGGCAATGGGCAACAGGTGAAACCAATTAGGGCGGGGCAGACAATCACAAAAGGAGGGAAACAAGACAAAGACAGGAAGTAGAACAAGACAAGATACACAAGGGCCATGATTTCAAAATCAAAACTTAAACTAAACAAGAATCTGAAAAGGTCCAAATGTCCACAAAAGAGATCCAAACAAAACAGAAGAGTTCAAAGAACAGCCCGCTTAGGGGCTGGTCATGACACTCCTGCTGCTACAGCATCATGCCACCACACCAACTGCACATCTTGGCAAAGCAGTCATTAGTATTATCAGGTGTCTCTCGGTTTATCTGATTGCACACTGACGCTTGTGTTTCAGTATTTATCACTTCTCGTTCTGAGAAGGTTGAGGTTGCATGTTTTGCACAGCTCAGTTTGATAACACTGAACATTTCTATTCATGGTTGGTACGTCTTAAAACAAAATGTCATTTTTCGTCATTAGTGAAGTAGATAATGAGTAAACAGCTGAAAAATCTTGTGATGACAGATTTTCTCAGAAACAGTGTGTTGGTTCCCACTAATCTATGATTAATGTCAATTTGTGCTACGTGTGTCTGATCGCAGCACTTAATATACAATTGTATTATATTCATATGAAAATTTGGGTTTGATTTCTTTTGGGAATTCTTATGCAGCCAACGGGAACTCTCTTTGAAAAAGCCACTGTAACTATTTGTCACAGGTAGTTTACAACTCCCTTCACTAAAGAAGGCAGCTATTATTACTTTAACATAACCATGGAGCCTTAGTGCTGGTGTTTGAGGACAGAGAAAATATGTCAGATCCAGAAATGTTCAAACCTCCTTCTTCACATAATGTATACAGAATGCTGTATGACCAAAAGTCCAGACTCAGGGCCAAAGGTTGGTGCAGTGCTTTAAAGCTGTGCTCATGAGTGGGATTTGAGGAGCCTGCCTTTTACCTCGTCTTCTGCACAGCAACTACCATTATCTGAGCTTGTGAAATGGAGGCTGTGTGTGTCTGTGTGTGTGTGTGTGTGTGTGTTGGAGGTGGGGGGGCCTGCTGCACTTAGCCGCAGACTAACAACTGCTAATTAGCCTGGTCCATAATGATCCATAATAATCAGGTTGAAAGAGCTGCCTCTACTTCAGTGATGTGCCACTGAAGGTCTATCATTTAGCTTAGCGAGAGATGGATGGAGGGAATGATAGAAAGGGAGGAGGGCACTCACGACCCGTGTAAGCCAGTGATCTCTCCCTTCCTGGAGACCTGCCATCACAGTACCCTCGTTCCCCTGGACGCTGTGTTCATCTGTGTTCGAAACACACTGCACTGCAGGCCTGGTTTGTGGAGTGCTCTTACCTTGCAGACCGGACCAGAGATGTGTGTGTGTGTGTGTGTGCCCATAGAGCTCTACTTAAGCTGCTCTTGTTCTCCATGCTCTCTGTTCCACTCATTAAGGGGTTTGGCTGCCTTTTTGCTGCCTTATAATTTTCAGCAGTGTGGGAGATTTGAGTGGACCTGTACAGGAGAATAATGGGAAAGTGGCTAATTTCATTGCTGATGTGAAACTTTATGACGACACCGTGTCAGTGTCTTTTGGGTGGAATATCTCTTTGATATGTCTTTGTTCCGTCCTGGACTAATTTAAATTGGATAGCTCTGCTTGCTTTCATCATTTCCTAGTGTGAGAAGGGATACAAGTCTCTCCCAGTGCACCCACTTTCCACTCTGCACTAATCAGTTTCTTGTTGATAGAGCCAATATATATGCTGTTTTCCCTCGACATATTTTCTCTTATGTGTATAAAGAGTCCAGTATAGTGCAGCTGTAAACATGTCAGAGTTCAGTAAGGTGCTCCAAGGAGAGTCAGTGCATTTCTTCTGTTTAATTTCACAGAAAAAAGAAACAAATTGATTCATATGTGATTTGCTTACTCATTAGTGTTTGATAAATTCATGCTTAGTTTGCTGCTCCAAATGTAAAATGACAGGTTAAACACTGATGTGCTCATCCTACCTTACAACATAATTCACAGAGCACACAGGCTACGACTTGCAGAGAAAAACTAGCCCCAATGCCTCAAACCGAGCAGGTGAAATGGGAAATGTACAGCCTGTTCAGGGTGTACCCCACCTATTTACCCGCCAGCATCATATCTTTGCCAGAAGGGGGACAAACATAATGGTGTCCACCCGGATGTTGTGTTTCCGCCACTGCCGATTGGACCTGGAGCCCGTAAATACCTGTGATTCGTGCTGAGTCATTTGACCCTTTCCCACTGAAGATAAAAGCCAGATGTTAGTGGGCATTTTAATGGGCTTTTTGTACAGTGTGAGAGGAGCTATACAGGGTGCACCACTTCCACTGTAGCTCAACTCGTCCAAGGAATGAATGAAGGACTGTTTCAAGGTTCATGCACATGATTACACACTCATAAATATCCACCGGATAATTGACACAAAATCAGATTTTCTGGGTGAAAATAGGAATATAGAGTGCATGTGCCAATTCAGAATACCCACTTATGTCTCCTGTCTGGGCCATTCTCAGCTAAACATTTCAGTTACTGGCAAACTACTTTCAGCACGAGACTTTTTATTTCCCTCACTTTTATGGATTGAGCCCATGCACAGGTCAGTTAGGGTTAAACATCATAACAGCACTAGCAGCGCTGCTAAGAAGCTCAGGAATTTACATTTGGGAAGCTTTGAGAGGACTGAATTAACATAGAGGAGGACAGTGCTGCAAAAAAGCATGACTCTTTTTTTTTTTTTTTTTGCATGTGAACACAAGGAAGACAAAACATATGCCTGTCTGTTTCCAGGCATGATGGTGGGCATAGGTAGTAATTTAAACTCTGTCAGAGCCAGAGGAATCCACCGAGGCTCACTGCTCTGACCTTCACAACACAAGTCACCGGCCTTCTTCTTTAGTTCCAGCTGGCAGCGAGGAGTCCCACTGACCGTTAGCAGAATGGTTTTTTTTTTTTTTATCCTGTACTGCATGTCATAAAACATGAGCTGTCTTTCCAAATGGAACATGGATTTGTCTATAGTGGCAGGACAGATTTGAATAAGTCAACGGTAAACAGAAGTGTCTGTGTTCACTTTTGTTCAGCTGCTAAGTGTTCTCAGGCTTTATTCATTATGCTTAATATTCTCCTGCCAACACCATATCAAAAAGGATGTGTTCGGCTTGGTTTTTTTCATATAACATGTCTCGGTAAGCAGTAGTGTTGGTGTTTAAAAGATTTAGCTGTCAGGTGAGACGTGCCTAAACCAGTGAGCAGCAGCACATTTACAGCCTCTGCTCTGGAATGCAGCAAATTCGGTGTGTGTGTGAAAAAGAGAAAAAAAGATGGGAGACAAGTAAGGACAGAGAGCAAATGGAAGGGTACTGGGGAGGTGCTTGTTTGGCCACTGAACAAATCTAACTGAGCCTAGCCTGCAGGCAGCTATTAGAATTCAGCCTCTGCCTCACTCTGCTAGTTTTAGAAATGATTTTATTAGAAGTGTCCCAGCAAAGGTCTCACCCCCACCTGGTGCTGATGTAGCTCTGTTGTTCCACAGGCAGAGGAAAAAGAGATGTGCTAATATTATGTGGTACCTTGTCCTCACACTTTATTGATCTCTGTGAAACGATTAAAAATAGCCACAAACATAACAGGTTCCAGGACTTCTCCACACGAGAACTTTCAGCCTCATCTTAGAAAAAAAAAAAGATCCTCGGCTGTAGACCATTTTCATGGTTTTTCTAGCACTGAGGCACATCTGAGACTCCCGACTCCCTCATTTGTCTTCAAACCTCCCTGCATGCATTTTTGTGCCGTAACAAAAGCTGTGATTAGCCTGACTGGGGTTTTGAAGCTCTGTGTGCGGTGACTGGGACAGGTTTCAAGTTTTTTTTTTTTTTCAGTTCCCTCTCAGAAACAGATCAAAGGGTATAGTCCACCATGAAAAGTTATTCCCCTGTCATTTCCATGACTTGTTTTCAGACCACAAACATGTGACAGTGCATGAAATTCTTTCTCCTTACAGTAGAATCCAAAATACAAAGGGTGTGACCTGTGAAATTCCCTTGACTTTGAATTTAGTGTATATGTGTGTGTGTGTGTTTGTTTATGAGAGAACCAAAATGTATACAATTGTATGTATAAAACATGTTCTTAAATGTTACATGTTCTGCCTGTAGGCAGAGTATATTATTGATTAGTAACATATATACATGTTTATAATGCTTAAGCTAAAACAACATGTGGAAAGCCTTTTTTAAAATCAATTATCTCTGGCTGTCGATTCAGCTAAAATGCTGAGCAGACTAAAAGACTGCACTTTACCGTGTGCATTTACTGAAAACTGCGTGGTCCTGTTAAATAATACATGGGATGTTTATGTCGAGCACATTTGTCGGACAGTTTAGACGCGAAGACGTGGCGCTTACATGGCCGGAACACCATTATTATCCACGGTTGCACTCTGATTATCCAACAAAAACAAAAAAAATTTTTTGTAGTGAGACAAACCGTCCTTCATAGAAAACGATGTCCATCTACCAGCCAATCAAAATGGACCTTTTGGTATATCATGTAAGGTGTTCAAACAAATGAGGGTTGGTAATGGGAGACTATGTAGAAGGTATACATTGACACTTTAGTTCAGACGACCAGCTCAGTTCTATTCCCTTTAGATTCCCCTCAGATTGATACAGATGGTGCCACCGGCAGATATTGACAAACGCTTTGACGTACATGTACGCTCTCGATTGCCATTTGAGCTGGCGACAAATTGTCTGTTAAGTGCCAGCAAGCTAATCCATTACTGCCAGTGACCCTAACAGCTTGGCCGCAGGCCTCCAGAGTGATTCAGAGGTGTAGTTTTACACTGGGGGTGAGGGGACCCTGCAGATGGCACGGGATTGTCCTCTTTAAGTGCTGACATTGAATCCATCATTTACATGTGAGAGTGATCCCAAATCCCACAAGTTTTAATGCAGCATCCCTCAGAGGCAAATCTTCAAGCATCTCAAGGGAAGAGACAGAAGAGACAATGAAAAATAAGATTACAGTTTTGTCTAAAAGGTTCTTTATATCTTTATTCTTTACAGATTCTTTATTTTGCAGTCATCGTAACATCAAAGATTGAAGTCATTTTCATTCCATATGCTGGGCCTTTGACCTTGGTAAGGAGAGTAGCTCTTCTCACCATCTCTGCAGAGCATCGCATCAATATGCCACGCTGTGTCTTTCCAGAGTGGGAATGCATTTGAATTATCAAAAGTAGTTCAGAGCAGAATGCTAAAAGTAGGATTTATTTTTGAGGACAGGAGGGAATTCTCCATTTAGAGGTAGCCTTGCATTTGCCAGAAGAGCTCAAATTAAAATGTAAAGTGCAGGATCAGAACGTCTCCCCCTAGCTGACACGGTGCTAACGTGCTGGAGCCCGGCCTTAATCTGATCCACGGATCACGCCGGAGCTAATTACCATCTGCTCACTTACACTTCCTGGCCCGGGCACACTGGCTTGTTTTCAATTACACCTCCCGAAATAAGATTACAGCTTTCATTTTTTTATTTTGGGACGAGGAGGACTTGCACGGCTGGCATCTCCAGCAGGTGAGGGCCATTGTGTGTGCCTGGAGGAAGTGCCAAGCTGCTTATTTTCCCCACTGTGTTGATGGGGGTCGACTGCTCAGACTAGTGGAACTGAATTGTTCTCTTCCACACTGTGCTCTCTGGTAACAAGTGGCGAAACCGAGTCATTATTTATGCTTCCTAATCTGTTGCGTGCGGAGCACCTCAAACCTAACATCCAAGATCCCATTTTTGCCATTCTCCTTGTACATATGTATATACTCAGAGACACTCTCTTTGATTTTTCTACTTTATATTACTATATATTTATATATTTTTATCTTTATATATCTATTTTTTTTCTTTTTGTATTTATGACACACAAGTACCTCAGAGGAACATTGTTCAATGACAATAAAGGCTATTCTATTCTTTTTTTTTTTTAACTCCTCTCCTGCTTTCCTTCATTTCATCAAATGAGCCAAAGCAGAAGAAAACGTGGCCTTGCTATACAAATTCTACATGTATTTCACATCAGGCCCCTTATGTTTCAAGAAGCCTTTTATTCCTTACATCTTGAAACAGAGCTACAGCTGCAGATAAGAAGGCCATGGTCGTCAGTGAGTGCCCCATCATGCCATACATGCACAGTAAAGTACGTTCTTTCAGCAGGGAATAAAAATCCTTGTCCCTGGCAGACATTGTGCTGTACTCTCATACCACACATGATGGCGGAATAAACATGATCCTAGGACACAGTACGAGCGAGGTTACAGTACTTGAGTCTCACTGGTGCTAATTGTTCAGCCTTGGTTGGCTGAGTATTTCATCAGTTCCATGAGAAAACTTCTCTTTGGGCTACGTCTAACTGGGCCTTACTGATCTGAAGCATAGAACACTCAGACTGGGTATGGCTGAGTTTTAAGGCGATCAGTCTCACAAAAAAAATAATAATAATGACAACCTCTGGTGAAATTGTTTTGAACCAGCTAAGCACATTAAGTAAGATGAATGAGCTTTTCCTCTGCATTCAGAGGTATTATTGATTATTGTGCACTTGATAACTTGCAGCATAAACGCAATATTTTAAGTCTACACATAGAAGGTAAGGTTTGTGTTTGATATTTAAAATGAAGTTACTGTAACTTAACTGCACATCACATTTGAGCTGGTGAAACTTTTTCCTTGCTGCCTTAAAAATAGGCCTTAACTGAAGGTTGCAGTGAGAAAACAAACTGCGGTAACTTAAGATATTAGGCTTATTTAATAGCTTGATGCTGGTGGCTCCAAAAGCAGAGAAGAGGAGCACTTGTATTGCTTGACATCATTATGACTGTAATATGAGTATTTTCATGGGGACTGGTTCAGCCTATAGAGAAATGAGCTGTACTACTCCTTATGAAACAGGGTGCACTATCAGTTTTATGGAAATGGTCTTATATTCATACATGAAAGTCAGGACATGTCATGTGAGCCAGGTGACACAGGTAACATTCACTAACCAAAATTCAATTTTCAAGCTACCTCAGTGTTTCAGAGATAACAGCAGATTAATATCAGTGTGACCAGATGGAGATGAGAATGGATTTAGATGGGTGGAGTTTCACTTAACGGTGAACAGGGTATCGGATAAAACATCAGATAAAGAGACATGTTGAGATGTCTCTGTCTCTTTGCCGTGCGTGTCAGCTTGTCTCATATTTACAGTTTTCAAACCAGCAGTAAACATGTCCATCTGCTTAGTCCAAGAAGGCGCTGACGTCCTTTAAAGTCCCTCAAAACTTTGTTTCAAGTCTTTGTAAGTGTTTCTCTGATCATTACATACAGAATAAATGACTGAATAACTAACAGTCAAACTTGAAGCTTGACAAAAAACATGTTTATTTATTATCTATGTAAAAGTTTAACAGTCAAAAGCTGTTTATGTGCGTCATCAGACTTTGTTTATATTTTGTTGGCAACATTAGCAAACAACCCCACAACTGTCATTACATTTTAATTCAAAATGATGAACTGGTAAACTAGATTAGAATTTTTGGTGCTCAAAGGTCAAAGGTCACTGTGAGCTCACAAAACTTTTTTGGCCAAAACTCAAAAATTCATACACTAACGATCACAAAATTTCCCACAAATGTCTAAAAGGATAAAAACAAGGAAGTTATGATGCTTTATATCCAAAAGGGTCAAAGGTCAACTTCACTGTTCTTGAATCTGTGGTGATTGCATGGATCTTCTGTGCTGCTGGGTTGAAGTTGTGTGAGAAGCATCCATTTGAAGTTGCAGCTTCTTTGCAGCAACATTCATATTTAAAGCTTTGTCTACTCTCATAGCTACAATATAGTTTCGGGGTCTTTTCAAATGAAAATCCAAGTACTGTACATCCAGGACTCTTCATCCAGTAAAAAAATAAATAAATAAAAGCATTATGGGAAGTGTAGGATTGTTTGTTGTTTGAATCATTTTTCTCAACAAATAAAAAAATGTCTGTGATTTGTCCCCCAACTTCGTTGGAGTGCAATACTAAATCACTGGAGTATCCCTTTAACAATTTGTGCAGCCAGGTGTTGTATTTGGTGTCTTTGTGCTCTATACAACAGCAGTGCCATCACTCAAGACACGTTAACTTTAGGTGGGAAGCAGGTCCGAGTCCTGTCAAGAGGAAGCCTGTAGTACATATCTGGCAATAGACATTGTGTGGGTGAAGTATAAACATTTCCTCCTACCCACTGACACACACACACACACACACACACACAGTGTCAACAGACAGCAGGATCACTGCTTTCCCCTCAGCCAAGCTGCCATTTTTAGCAAGCCTACAGTCTGACTTTCAGTCTGCCTTTGATCTCTGCCACAGCAGAACCCCTTTTGATGAGTCATGGAGATACGCACCCATACGCTGGCAAAAACACATCTCTCTCTGGCTCACTCACACACTCATACACGTTGTTGGTGGGTTATCTAGAATGGGCTGATATGTGATAAGTAATTGGCCAATTTAGTTTGTGAGTATTGTGGTATTTTCCACAGATTTAATGTGTTTGTCTCTGTATCTGTCCTCTATTTTGTGAAATGTAAGTTTTTTGGGTTTTTTTTTTTGACATTTTGGATGATTGAGTTTAAGCTTCTGTAGGTGTTGGTCTTTTTCTGCTCAGCCACTGTGGTTATCTGTTTATTCTAACATATACGGTAAGCCCTTTTATTTAATCCCATTCTTTAAACAATGCTTTCTTGATGTTAGAGGAGATGTTTTTCCCAGGAAAGGCCACAAGTTCCTGCAGCTGTTTGTCAAACCTCCAGTAACTGCTTGACACTCATATATCATTAGGGTGATATGTTAAAACCTGCGGGCAAACAGTCACTACTTATTTCCACATGTTGCAGTTATGAGGCAGCCGTTAATTTGGAGCCATGTTTGTATCCACCTGACGAATCCTCAGCTGTTTCTGTGCGCTGCTTGCTGCTGAGCAGGTCGTGCACAGTGCCTGGTGCCAAACACAGGGTGCTGAAAGCAGTCAAAGTAAATCATAACAGTTTAACACAGGATCTCCGGGCGAGACAATGAGCACAGCAATCAGCTGAAATCAGCTAAGCTACGTAAAACTGAGATTCTGATGAATATTCTCAATAGATTCATCACCTGTGGCACCAATTTCCATCCTGTCAGATTGCTTTCACACAGTACACAGTGATTATAAAAGTATCAGTTCTATCTACTTTAAGAACAGCACAACAGAAACGGTTTCTGTTTTGAACAGCGTGAGGTGGATTGTGTTGTTCAAACAGATATTGGATATCAGGCCCGTTAAGTAAGACCAACTTTCACATTCGCTCTAGGAACTGCAGGATAACAGACCATTTCTAATTCATCTCAACTGCTGATAGTGTGTATCTAGGCTTCACATGTGCAACGGGGAAACTAAAATCATGCGGTCTGTCTGTTCGAGGATGATGGTCTCAATCATCTCTCATTATGTGCTACTCCAGCAGACAAAATAGAACTACGTTTTGCACAGTGGCAGATTTTTATTCACACACACACACACACGCACACGCTCTCCTTCCCTTGGGCATGTAGAGCCACTGTAATTTTACAGCATCCGGCACAAACCCAGCATTCATACAGACTGCACTTCTTCCATGAGAGGAGAACTGTCCACCCATCGCAGTGATCACAGTGGTGTTAAGCTTTTCCCATTATGCTTCAGAGCAGAGACCAGTGGACCTGTTGTTATGCTAATGCATGTTAATCAACTCCTCGCCTGAACGAGCGCTTCCCCTTCTAACATTTCAGATATCGGAGCAGCAGCAGACATGCAAATGTTTCTTCAGCTGTCCACAGGGTTGATAGAAGCCGAGAAAAATGACCATGGTGGCATTTTATACATGAATGCTCAGACACAGCATTTGGACGGGTTGATAAATGAGGCTGACTATAATGTGAAGACGTGTGGGTAAACACACACACACACACACCTAAACACACATCATTGTTTTACAATATTCGTGGGGATCTTGTGGAGTCCCCACAAAGCTGCTGGACCCTGCGAGTATAGTGGGGCTCCCAGCTTTCAGACCCCACCCATTTAGTAAACAAGCCAACATAACCACACACACGTACAAATGTATACACACACACACTTTTCTCAGACTCTTTCCATTTTGCATCTTGCAACAGCAGCTGTATTAAGTGTCGGCAAGACAGTGGATCCATCTTTTCTGTCCTCTGTCATCGCCTTTGCTGTTGCATCACGCTCACACGCACTTTTAACGAAGGACCAAGTGAGTTTGTCCTAAAGCTGAAACCTCACACCTGCTCGGTTATGTTTGCTAGCATTAAATCCACTGGACTCCCTGGACTTAGGGACTTAGGTGTTGTTGTTTTTTGTTTGTTTTTTTTAAAGGAGGGATGTGGTGAAGTGAGATGGCGCTATCACGATTCCAGTTTGATTTGGAGATTTTACCTGACACAAAGAATCCCATTTCACTGTGACAGCTGCTAGCGGGCATGGTTTGGGGCTATATGATGGTTCACACACATCCATCATCTAGATAGACGAGGCTGACTGTGATTAATTACTGCATGCAGAAGTCTTTATGCTCCTTTTACAACCCATATACAGTCTGACCCCCCAAGCAGCACTATTGCTGTTATTGTACTGGAAGCATTGTGGGACATGCTAATGAAAAATAAATGAAAAAAAAAGCTAATTAGTGGTTTCAGTCACATAAACATTACATACTATATTCAGCAGATATCCTGTAGACATTTTTATTATGTTATGAATAATACACCTGCATATAAGGGCAAAAACATACTAGCTTCTCACCATGGAGTACAAGCAAACTGCTTTTTACAGTTCCTTTGCTTTTCCTTTCAACATCTCCTGTACAGTTTGATAACATGCTCTGAGGAGGCGTGAGAGCAGTTCATGAAAACACATCAAAAGCTCTAACTCTGGACTGTCAATTCAGTTGCTGTTGTAGAGATGAAGCCTGGATGGTGAGACCCCAGTTAGGCTTGTTTTCATCTCCCCCGGAACGCATTGTTCAGCTGGTAGATAATCGGGAGATAGGCTCAACTGTCTTAGAGCCGCCAGAGCAAACAAAACACGTGCCTTCAGGACACAGGGGGGCTGCAGGTTTTTGTTTGTGAAAGGCGGTTACCCAGCGTGGCAGGGAAAAAAAAAAAAAAAAAAAGACGGGTGTTGAAAATCCTAAGCTGCTTTGCCGCCAAAACCGAGGAAACTATTCTCTTAAGTGCTCCTGTTAGACCGAGAGATAGAAAACCAGAAAGCACCAGGCAGTTTAAACAGTGGAAAAGATTGCAACCCCTCTTATATCCTAAATGATTTTTGGGAGAGTCGAGATGAAGATAAGAGTAGGTGGTTTTCAGTCAAGCGAAGATGTCAGGCTGCCTGTGTAAAAATACACTCCTACTACCTCCGGTAATGGTAGATCTAATAAAACAGTTCCCACAGAACCATTAATCAGTGGTTGAGAGAGACTGACAGCATATTTGCTACAACATATGAACAGCACTCATACATAATTAGCTGTTTAAAAAAATGTAATGTTTTCTGAAGGGAAAAAAACAAACTAACTTCAGTTGTTCATTTGCATTACAAGATGATACAAGCTCTTTTGTCTGCAATACACATACAATGAGGCCACACACAGTTCTTCTCTGCTTTATCCTCTCTGGTACTTCCAGCTCTTAATCTGGAGGCAAACGCACTTCCTTCCCACCTGTGTGAAGAATGCTCTGCGGTCGTGTCTGGCTCCCTCACAGAGACTGCTCTTTTGTTGATCTGATACCACAGATAGTGGGTGACTTATGGGTCTGCACCTGAAGGGATTCAGTTAGACAAACAGCCTTTCCCCTTTGGTAGTGTTAGGAGTGATGTCTGAAAGGGGGGGAAAAAAAATGAATAGAAAACACGCTCAGAACCACAGTGAGGTTTGGTATGCAGCTCAGTAAAAGCGGCTGCAAAGTGTTGCTCATGGGAACGTGTGAAAGGCAGGATGGTTACATGATGCTGACGTGAGCAGGCGGAAGGGCCCGGCTGCACTGTTTGCTTTGGATTCGTAGATCCAGCTTGTGTCGCCACTGTTTGTTCACCATGCTGCAGCCATGCAGCAAGACAGTCACTGCAGCAGAAACACCCTGGGTTTAATATTAAAACTGGGGTTTATCCAAGGATCTCTCCCTGGATGTGTGTGTCTGTGTGTGTGTGTGTGTGTGAGAGGCACCGTACTGTAGCAGACTGTAACAAGTATTCTTTGTGTTTACTAATAAAGAACAATTTACTTTTCATTTTCTGATAAAACACTCTCATGGTTTCATCAGATTTGATTCATGGTATATCAGATAGATGTTATCAGTTCTTTATTTCCAACAGTGGCTCATGATTTCAGTCAGCTAAACAGCAAGTCAAAACCAAACAGGCTTTTGGGATCCTGTGGCTGTGATTTGCTCATAATGAAACCCATTATGAAGTCAGCGAAACTTTTTTTCATTTGTTAAGTTAAACCATAAAGTTTTTTGCTTTTGAATGCCACTCACCAACAATATTTACTAACTATTTTCTAGTTATACTATTTGGTGACAAAGTGCTCTTCTTCTTTCTATTTCCTGCGACCTTTGATTAAATTCAGTGACATGAAACTGGGCAGGAAACAAACCAAATTGTCTCATACCTCCTAAAATTAGAGAAGTTATATGTATATATATATATATATATTTTATTTTTTTTTCACTACTTTGTTCTTTGCACTCTGTAGTTTCCAGGCACCCAGACTCTCATAATTAGCTATCCGGCTCGAATTCACCGAGACAGTTTGTTTACTTCTCCGCAAATGTTATGTGTTCAAAGACGATAAATTTAGCTGAGTCTTTGAGCTGAACTCCCATGTGACTCGTGTGTTGCATTACCAGAGAAAAATGGAGCTTCTTTTCGTCGTCCTCTTCATTAAACCACAACTAGTGTTGCACATTGTATACACGCTTTCTTTAATTTGAAAGCAGCTTTGTGTGTGATTTCCTTGAAATGTATAAAAAAAAAAATCTATGAAGCTTTGTGTTATTGGAAGTTCACATAATGGATTTTTTTTTTTTTAGACATTCAAATAACAGTGGTTGTTCTCTGACTGTGAATAAACAAACCACAAGTCAAAAGTGGAATTACTCATCATATCATAAGGAAAGGAGCAATATTTTTAATTCAATTCAGTTCAGTTTTATTTATATAGCTCCTTCCACAATCAAAATGGTCTCAAAGTGCTTTACAGAGACCCAGAGTCTGACCCCAGATCAGCACTTAAGGCGACAGTGGCGAGAAAAAAACTCCCTTTTAACAGGAAGAAACCTTGAGCAGAACCTGGCTCAGATGGAGGGACCCTCCTGCTGATGGCCGGGCTGGGTGATACAGGACAGGTTTCCAAAATCTTGCAGGATAAGAAAGGTCATGTACTCACATTCATGCAGAGACTGACAAATGTCAAAAATGTATTCTAGCATCAGCCCAATCTACTAAATTAATTATCCTCAAGGAAAAGAAAAGAGCTTAAAGTGGTTTAAAAAAGTTTTGGTCTAAAGTGTTAAAATCTCAACACATTCAGTAATGAAATGACGCTACGAGTGCAAATCATTCCATGTGTTTTCCTGAGTTGATTGGATAAAGTAGGAACTTGCTCCTGGCTATGAAATCTGAGTCAGTTATTTTATAAACGGGCATCATAAATCTGAATCTATGCCTTTAACTGCAGTGTGTTTCATTTTGTTCTCTGTGGTTTGTTTTAATACTTTGCTGGTGGAGTTAAAGATTGTGATATCAATAAAAGTCAGCTCAGAGCTGAGGATGTATAAAAAAGACAGGCCTGAGGCTGGAGCGTCAGCAGCCCCTTCAGTCTAGGGTTTCTCTGTCCTCATCACTCTGGAATGAGCAGAATCTGAACCACTTCTTGTTCAGCCCGTTTGGCAAAAAGCTCAAAGAAGAAAGAGTTGGAGCGTGAAGACCTCGGTGCCCCTCCACTCCTGGTCTGACCTCCATCCATCCATCTTCTCTCCACCCCCTTTTTTCTCCCTCCTCCCACGTTGCGCATGACTATGGGCTGTGGGCCGCCATAGCAACGACTCCACCTCAGCGCTCCCTCACTCTTGTGGACCGAGGAAATGGTTTTGTGCTGGGGCACTGAGCTTGACCAGCCTCTCCCACCTCTGCCATCAGATTTAATGGGAGGCATATTTGAAACGTGGTGTCATGACATTTGGAGTGACACCATAGTGTGGTGTAGCTTTATTCACTTTGTTTGCACCCATCTATTTTAAGGTGCTTTTACTTGTGGAGGAACTACCCAGTCTTAAGAACAGTCTCCTTCAGGGTGTCGGATTTGAACTATATATTTAATTTCACTGTTCTCTTCTGTTCCTCCTGCCGTGTCACCTCTGATCAAAGGCTCCAGGTGAAGCGGTCTACAGATAAAAGTGTGAATCACATGAGGACATTTGCACTTTGGTTCTCAGAACACGTTATGCTCACTTCACAAGCACAGATTTTGGACTCTTGGTTTTTATTTATTTATTTTTTGCTGTTGCAGACCGTTGTTCTCTGCAGGGGGGGGGGGTCTTGTGATAGTGCCGTATATTTTTTAATAACACTAACAGTCTTTGTCTTTTGTGTTGCAGTGTGGGGCACAGACACCGTGACTGCTTTGTACGGAGAGACCATTGTGATACCGTGCAACAATGGAGCTAAGGCACCAGACAATCTAATGTTCATCAAGTGGAAATATGTAAGTAGATACTTCCTCCCTGTACCATCTGTGAACAGTCGGAGGTTTACTGAGTGCACACCTTCCCCAAGCCAAGACATGATTTGTATTATCTCTGTGTGTGTGTTGTTACACATGGTCACATCAATTATTTATGCTAATCTTAGACTTAGGAAGACTAAAGACTTCAGCATCTTCAAATTATGGGTTTTGAATTTCACAGAAATACTGAAATGCATGTATGCATTGGTCTTGGCTCACATGATGGGGCAGGGTGGGCAGCGATTGGTGGTTTTATACTGCCCCCCCCCCCCCTCCTCACCAAACCCAGGTTGAGTCAGGAAGGGCATCCGGGGTAAAAACTGCACATTTGAAAAGAAACAGACGTTTGATGAACAAATAAAAGCACAGAGGAGGTAGAGCATAAAAACGCAGTGGGAAAATCTGTCATAAACAGCACAGTCATCCTCTGTCACCGTGGCATATTTACAGTAACTCCCAGACATCGTGTGTAGCCCCCATATCAGATTCATCTTTGATGTACAGAACCAAGAGAGGATCCCTGCCTCCTGGTAAATTAACAAAGCAGAGACACTATGGGAAAATTAAAGTTGATGCGCAGTTGAAATCTCTGCCAATCTTTTACCTCTAATGCTCCTCTTACATTTACTAATGAGCTGGACCCAAGGCTTTTGGAATCACGTTGAATAAGGATCCTTACCATTCAGTCACGCATTGATTTAACTCCGCGCAACTGCTTTGGAAATGCTTTGAAAATAACAGCTCATGGAAAAAATAATGCCACTTTATGCTTTTATATTAAAGAAAGTTTTTTCCATTTCAGTGGTTATGAAACTAAGCTAAAGCGCTTTTTATTTGTAGAAAGTGGATTTTGTCTGAAGTCTCAGTACAAAGAGGCTGTTTTAAAAAAAAAAAGGATTTCACTTGAATGCTCAGTGCCATTCGTGAGTGTTTGGAGACTGTATTCCTGGTCAATGAGATCTCTGTCATGGTGAGATATTGGTGTTGGCGCTCTCAAAATGAAAAATGCTAATTTGGTGTGTCTTTTGGCCAAATTCTGCAATTCAGAGATCCTAATTTATGCTTCAGCTCATCATCGGACACAACAGCTTTAAAAAAAAAAAAAAAGTGATGAGTATTATTACAGCTGAGGTTCCAGCAAACTTCACTTGCACTTTCTCAGGTTCCAGCTTTTCAAACTAAAACTAAACTGAACATCTGTAGCTTGCGGACTTTTGCTAAAACAAAACAAGACATTTGAAGATGCCACCTTGGACTCTGGGCGGTTTTGATTGGAATTTTGTCATTTATTTTTTGACATTTCATGGATCAACTGAGTAATAGATTAATTTAAAAAAAATCCAAATGAATCAGTAATGACAGTGATCATTAGTTGCAGCCCTAAAGGTATTAATTATTGATTGACTTGTGTTCAGATGACATCATGTTATAGTGTGAATCAGACTCTGAAAGTGCAAGGGTGTGGCTTTAATTCTTCATTTGCCTCCAGCTTATTCTGAGGACTGTTTGTCTGTAGTGTTCAGTAGTTCTGTAGACCAGTCAACCCTAACCAGCGGACTGTGAAAACAGGAGTATGAAGAAGTGAGTTGTATGAAACTACGACAGAATAATTTCCTGTCTAGCTCCATCTGCTTCCTCTTGTTTGGGGCAGGTGCTTAAAAAAGCGGTGGAGATGCTCACGTATCTTCAAGGTGAAACTTAAAAGGCTTCAAAGCTTGTGTCCTTAATAAAACAAATATTTTAAAAAAAACACAATTTTACGGAGCCCCTCTGGTGACATTGGATAAAAAAAATAATGCGTGGCCACGAGATAATAACGTGGCCTCGCGTTACGATCTCGTGGCCACGCATTTTTTTTTTTTTTTATCCAATGTCACCAGAGGGGCTCCGTACAATTTAGTTATCCACATCATAAACTTTTGATTTAAGATGCCAAGTGAAATATGGATCCTCATCATCCTCTGTGTAATTAGACAGTATCAACAAATAAATGATTTGTTGTGTTAGATAACTAAAAGGGAACTTGTAAAAAAAAAAATATATACCCATAAAAATGTGAAATGATTCACATGACATTTCACTAAAAGCAGAGACGATGTGACTTGGCAGTGTGTACCTCTTCTAAGGAACATTTGTTTTTCATGATGTTACAGCGCTGAATGATGTGACTGTAAGAGATTCTGTGGAGGTTTGTTGAATGACAGCTTTAATATCTGTTTAATCTGCGTCCCCGGACTGTTTTGTGTTTTTGAACATCTCTTTTTTTTAAGTAAACCACAATCATGGTTTCCAACATCAGCGAGCCTTTTCTGTCATCGCTGTCTCTTTCTCTGTGTCTTCTCGTGCTGCAGGAAAGAGACGACGGCACTCCTGGCGACCTGTTGATCAAACAGGCAAACCAAGACCAAGCCACAGTTCAGGCCACGGACGACTATGCTCAACGGGTCAGCATCGATGACAAATTCAGCCTGCTCATCACCCGGGCCTCGCTCAAAGACCAGAAGACCTTCACCTGCATGGTGGTGTCAGTCACCAACCTCCTGGAGTTCCCCGTGTCTGTTCTTGTTCACAGTAAGTTCAACACTGACACAGAAACAGTAAAAGTATGTCTGTCCTTCAGACTTAATTGTCTCATAAATCTTTTTTTTTCAACTTTATCTTTATTGATATTGTTATTGTTGTTGTTCCATGAAGCCATTTATTTCAACAGAACAGCAAATCATGAGCACTGACTAATCAAGCGAAAACCGAAGACTATTTGATTTGTCAAGCTTATTCAAAGATGTACGGGCGACATTTGGAGGCAGCTGTGCTAACAACCAGCTTGGCTTTTTAATAACATCAGAACTCAGTGTTATCCGTTGTGGATTTTGTCCCTTTTGCCCCCTTCTGTGCTGTAGGAAACACGGTTCTGAATCTGAATTTCACTCCCCAAAACTGCCCATGGATCCCATGTTAATGGGTTTTGCAAACCCAAGCGTGAAATAGGACATGAAGAGAATAGCTCAATAGGCCTTACAGAGAGTATTAGGTTGTAGTCAACAGGGGCAGGTTGAAATGATGTCCTGAAGCTTGAATATTAACACTGCAGTAAGTTTGCCCCCTAAGCATTCGGGATGAACTGGGCTGTCTTCTCGCCAGCTGCTGAACGTTGTCAGTGAAATCTCTGTTTTTGTTCTCATTGTGCAATTTTTGGACAAAATGAAGAAAAGAAGAACTTTGTTTAAATTCTCCACGAGCCACTCTTCTGTGATTCTGAAATCCTCTCTCTCTCTCTCTCTCTCGTTTGCAGAGAAACCGTCGTCAGTCGAGATTATGGACGAGTCTGAAGTATTGCAGAGGGACAAGCTCACAACGGTAAGATTCACTACAGCCCTGGAGGGGTTAAGCTGTCCCATTAGACCACACTAAATCTACACACAGAAATGTGTGTGTGTGTTGGCTGAAGTCATTTTTTATGGATGTACTGAATGTAAATATTTATCCACAGAGGGGACTGCTGTCTGTCTGTTTGACTGAGCTTGTAAATTTCAGTTGTAGGTACATCGTGAATAGTTTACCACATAAACCAGTCACACCAGAATAGTGTGACACAAAACCAGTTGAGAGTAGTGTGTGTGAGTTCCCAGGATGGTCATGTCACATGTTGAGTAATTTACATAGTCCAAGCAGCACGTTACAGCACGTCAAGAGTAGAGGAAAATGAAATCGGTCAAAAATAAAATACGCTTTTGAATTACAGTTTGCATTTACATGACATTATTGGTGGTTATTGGACTGTCTCAGTCTCAGTGTTCAAGGACACTGAGACATTTGATAGATACCGAGTTAGCTTTTTTTTTTTCTTGTGAGACACAACCAAATTCACACTGTCCTTTTCACAACATCCATCACTGCAGACCGTCTCCTGGATTTAATTTCCATAGATAATTTCTTATCAATGCAGTGTTGCATTAATGCACCCGCCTTTAATGTGAAGGGCCCCTTCATGCTGCCAAAACAGCTCCACAAGACCTCTGAATGTGCTCTCTGGTATCACGCACCAAGACGATAGCAGCAGATTCTTTAAATCCTGTAAGTTGCGAGGTGGGGCCTCCATGGATCAAACAGCACATCACACTGATGTTCAATAGCATTGAGATCTAAGACATTAGAGGCCCAGTCAGCATCTGTCATGTTTGTCAAACCACTCCTGAACAGTTCCTGCAGTGAGGCAGGGATCATTATCCTGCTGAGAGGCCACTGCAGCAGTGTTTAGGTAGGCTGTATGTGTCAGAGCAACATACATATGAATGCCTGGAACAAAGGTTTTCCAGCAGAACATTGCCCAGAGCATCACACTCCCTCCCTCCCTCCCTCATCTTGTCTTCTTCCCATAGTGCATTCTGCTGCCATCTCGTCCCCAGGTTAATGACATACACGCTATCTGCCACAAAGAAAACGAGATTCATCAGCCCAGGCCACCTTCTTCCAGTGGTCCAGTTCCCATTGTGCACAGGGTTCATGTGGGATTGTAGCACACGGGCCAGCCTTTGTTGATAATCAGTGTCAATCACTCCACCTGTCAGTGGTTTTAATGATGTGGCCGATGGATGTCACTTTGTGATGGTGGAGACTTCGTCCACTAGGATGGATTTTCTCTCTCTCTCAAACAAGTTTACTCTTTAGTTTTTATACGTCAGTGAAATGAAGTGGTAAATGATTCAGCAGTCATGTACATACACAGTTTGCATTTAATAGGATAAAACATGTGCAGCCACCAGTAAACCTCTTTAGGAGAAAGATGATTTATAGGCGGTTAATCTCTCCACTGCTGCAAACTGCAAACTATTAACAGGACACCTCTTGGTTGTGAACACTTATTTGTAAATTTCTAAAGCAGCAAACAGATCAGTTTGGAAATGAATCTGTCTTATCAGGCCTGCTTTATCATTTTAACTTCTCATGTTACTGAACAGACTCTCAGCCACATCATGACGTGTTTCAGGCTCCTCTCTCCTCTGGCCCGTTTGTGACATATCAGTGATTACGTAGTGGAATTTTTTCAGTGGAGATCCATGACTGTGGCAGGCGGACGCAAGAGCCGCAGTGAAAGCAAGGCTGCGGTTAAAGATGACAGAGCTCAGTATCAAAACGTCTCTTAGGGTGGCTGTTAAAATGCTTTTAACTTGAAAGCATTTACACGTTTAAAAAAAAAACCCACAACAAATGTCAGAATGTGACAACGCGCGCTCAGAAAAAGTGCGTCTCCGGGCTTTAACAATAGTGCATACGCTTCAAATCCAAACTTACTTAGATTCAGAGTTAAACACCTGACTCCTGCAAGAATTTCTCTCCTTATTTTGCAGTTTATGTTCACTCTCTGAAAACACACACACTCTCACATTCACTCTAGTGTGAGCATCTGTTGGAAAAAAAAAAGAAAAAAAAAAAAACTTTTGAAAAGCTGTGGCCAGCACATTCACAGCGGTCATCTGCCTCCTTTCTCTCTAGCAAGCAATGCACATTTCTTCCACCACATGCAGCATACACACATTTATTATGGATCAAGTGAGCACTGCTGCCTCTGTTGGTATTCCCACCTAAAAATTCAGGTGCTGTTGAACCGCTTTGAGCATTTTGTAGTGAGGGGAGAGAGACAGGCTGAGACGTTGGGAATAGGGGAGAGAGACAGAAGAAAAAGTGGGATTGGGAGAGAGGGATTTAAGTTTTGATAACTTGCATGAAGGATGATGGAGCGCACGGTTGCTTGAGACACGAGTGGAATTCCTAATTAGAGGACAGTGTTTAGTGGTGGAGAATGCAGGAAGGGTTTTTCAGATAGAGATTAAGTGAGCTATGCTGCTGAATTCATTAACAAACTGCCTTAGTACACACTCTGATGCTTTATTGATCTAAACTGTAGGAAGTAGGACTGTATACTATATCAGAATGGAGAGAAAAAGACAATAACTTTGGAAGACAGACTGGTTAGCCAGGTTTTCATCCTACAGCAGGATAATAACCCAAAACATTAGAAGAACAGACAGGTTGCTTCATATGATGGAAACCAGCACAGTCTCCAGACGTTCCTCGGCAGCGGTGGGAAAACAGCAGACTCAACTCACTTGACTTGATGTTGATAAAATCCTTTTGTCTTTGTGGCAGGCAGAATGAGAAATCAGCTGATGCTGCGCTGACTCCTTCGGATCGGGAACGGATCTGTTACTCTAATCGCTAGTCGAAGACTGGTAGTTAGCTACCCAAACGCTTTCACCTTTTTCAAAAGATTAAAAAAAAAGTTTGAACAGGAAACCGAAAACCCTGGGAGATTCCAGCGAGTCTCGTCCAGTAACAGGGTAGAATTTGAATTCAAGCTAAATTTCACACCTGGGTGAGCGTGGCGGGATTGGATGCTGTTCCAGCTCATCGTAGAGTCAGGCCTCTGGGTTTTGCCTTAGTGTTCTGAGCACGTGGCACAGGATCCCAACACACGCGTCTATAAATAATGTGGCGTTTACACTTTTATATTCACACTGACGCAGAAACTACATTCACTGACACACTCTTTTGGTGGGCCCGTATCGCCTCTTTACAACGCATTTCGGCTGGATGTCTGCTTGGTCCATTAAGTAAGGGTGTCATGTCTGCACAGGTAACAGCCAGATGTACTAACTCATTACAGTCTTGTAAAACGTCTCCCTTGAAGAGACAGGATGAGATGTTGTGGAATAGGTGTTTTGTTTTTAAATTGACTGTGATGGTGGATAATACATTTAGAAAAAGTAAGCTTCATTATCCAGTTAATGTGAGTAAGAGAGCGGAGCTGGACATTGTGCGTGGAAATGAGTCAGTGTGTTGATGCTGATGGTAAGTCATTTAAAGAGAGCTCTCTTCTTCAGCCTACAGTATGTTCAAAGCTCCTCGTGTAGATGGAAGCTGTGGCAATAAACAAGTTAGTGAATCTGTTTATTACATATGTTACATTTACACCATGTGGAAATGTAAGTTCCAAGCGTGGACCGTGACAGCTGCACCATTTGTATGACATGATGTTATTGACGTTAGTCCTGAGTAGGTGGAGGCACGGTACAGATAAAAGGGAAAACTACATTACCATTTAGCTGCACTGATTACTGCAGTATACCCATGGAACTAATTTGTGGATCTCTTGATACAATAAAGATAAATGAGAAAGAAATGAAGTCTTTGTGGGTCTCAAGACATTTTCAGAAATTCAAAACATTTTTGAGGACCAGCGTGGACTGGAAACTTGAAACTCCTAGTAGAAGTACAAGACAGCTTGTGTCCGGCGATTTTTAACTTATTTTTGCACATTTATAGGTTTGGATTTTTTTCTGAATTTATAACACGATAATTGAGGTTTTTGTGGACAAAACCATATCAGACGCTAATTATCATTCCAAGCAGAATAGGTTTGTGAGACTCAAAGCCACAGTATGCGAGTTCTGGAAATCAAATTAACGCTAGAATGAGGTTTGAAAGTGAACCAATCCATTCCTCCTGCCCCTCCCTCTCCCTGCTCTGTCACTCTCTTCCCAGCCCTTCACCTACCGCCACGTGGTGCTCACTGTCCCAGCTAATGCAAAAAAGTTACATACTGTAGCTTTAACATATGTATGGAGGAGATCTGTAAATAAAAACAGGCGTATGCATACACTGTAACTACATGCAAGTGTAATAAGTAAGTTACAAGTGTTTCTGCTGCTGTGCGACTCAGTTCTTGACAAAAGGCTGATTGTGGTGGGTCATGTTTTCTCAGCGGTGTGGGCTGTAGTATAGGATATGAAACCAGGCAGCATGAGAGGAGGAATGCTCTTGTGACTTCCTTGTTATCTGGTTCACACACGGCATATCTCTGCTACCTTTGCTGACCTTCAGTGCTGAAGATGTAGCCGTGAGACAGGGAGACCGTGTTGCTTATGAACACAAAAAGTAATTCATTCATGAATGAGATAGTTGTTTGTTCTCTTCTGGCACGCGTCCAACATTCTCCTGTTAATGTTGGAAAGCAGACATGCGGACGTTGTACAGCTCGAGAAATTAAAGTTCCACTGAAGTTGTTGTTTTTTTTTTTTGTTTTTTTTTTACAGCGAGGCTGCTAATAGGTATTTGTGCTGATATTTTTGGGCCATGTTTCATCCACAATTATTCTTTTCAGGGTAAAATTGCGTCTGTAATAATATTTACTATACCATCCACACTGAAAGCAGCAATGTTATACTGATGTGCTTTTGTGTAGAAATTGTTGCAATGAATAGTGATGAAACCCAGACTGAATTAAATGAATGTATTCCTCTGCTTCTTAGCATTCTCAGTTCAATGACTGAAATAAATAAAAACAACCTTGTGCGTGTTTTCTGTGTTATATTTTAATGTTTTCTTCCCGTCTCTGTTTTTGCTCAGGTGGGAACATGTGTTGCGACAGATGCAAACCCCGCAGCTACAATCACATGGAGAAAGAATGGAAAGCCCTTGGCAGCTGATGGGAAAGGTAGCGTATCCCATGCAGCGCAGCACACACAAGCTGCTGTCAGAAGGAGATCCCTCTGAGGGGGGGGGGGGGGTGTTTTTGTACAGGGTCAGGAGAGTGAAAATGAAATCTGTCACAGTGTACTGTATTTACCCAAAACAACAGCTTAACTCTTCTGTGTACTTGTGTTTGCCTGTGTGTGTGTATGTGTGTGTGTATGTGTGTGTGTGTGTGTGTGTGCGTGTGTTTGTCCCTTAATGTACAGCCGTCGTGATCACCCCCAGTATGAAAGTGGATCCAGCCACGGGTCTGTCCACCACCTCCTCCTTCCTCCAGTACACAGCCACCAAGGAAGACACTGGTCCAGTCTTTACCTGCGTGTCCACACACGAGCAGACCAGTCAGGAGACCCACCTTGAACCTCTTCCCATTCACTGTGAGTGAAATGCAGGGATACGGGGATATTGGTTTAAGATTTGCCTCTCTTTTTCAGTCAGATTGCTTCATAAAGTTTTATACATTTAATATGGAAGAAAAGCAGCGCCAAATTACACATCTCATGCAGTGTATTTATTTTTAGTCATACCTATTCAGAGACACAAAATGTGGGAGGAGGGAATGGAAATCTAGCTTAAATGGAGGAATTTTCTGTCTGCCCGTATTTAGATTTTCTCATCAACCATTCATCCGTTCGACTCCAAGCTTCGTGGGTGTATTGCTGAGTGTCAACAGCTTCAATCATCGCTTCTTGACGTGACAGCACGCACGTGTCAGGGTTTTAAGAAAGCCGGAACTCAAGCTGTGACGGTTTATGCGATATTGTGTTGTGCATTGGACATTTCAGCCCTTTCATTGTGTAACTTTGCGTAACTCACAGGAAAGCTGCAAACTGGACTAATAGAGGCCAAGCAATCACAGCCCCTACTGACAGCATTACACTGGTTAATACAAATAGCCTCTACACCTGATTTATCACTGCTGACTGACCACTGCAGCGATTTAAACACCAGGGAAAAGCAGGTGTAATATCTGCTGCTCTCACATCCTTCTTTTACTATATTCTTGGGGACCTGTTATAATGCATTCCCTACCCCTTTACCCTAAACCGGATTCTAACCCTGACCCTAAAACCAAGTCTTATCCCTCAAACAGCCTTTTACACTCATCAGGTTCAGTATTTTGGTCTCTTGGTGACTTCCTCCTTATTTGTCCTGACTTTCAGTGGTTCAGAGCAGCTCTGCTGTAGCTCCATGTGATGAACAGAGCCAGTAATGCCTCCAGGCAGACCCCCATAAAGTATTCATACACCAAATACACCATGATCCGAATAAGCTGAATTAAATGAACCGAATGAAACTCTCTCAATATTGGACCGATTGCCTGACGATAGCAGCACCCCGAATCTTACTGAGCGGTGACTGTCCGGTCTGCAAACCGCCCGGATTGGCCAACTCTAGCAACAGTTTAACAGAGAGGGAAGCCAGTCAGCAGCAGGGCTGCTGTAGCTATGAGACGTTTAATGCAGTTAGTGGGAAACTGCCTTAAAACAGAAGGCACTTTTGAAATACTTCAATTAGATTTATTTGAAATCTGAAAATAGGGGGGGGGGGGGGGGGGCACTACTTTCTGCCATGTAATTCAAAATCAACTTGCTGAAACAGAAACACATTTGTGAAGTGTCCATGCTTGATTCTACATAATGGCAAGATACAAAAATTACATACTGACTTACACCCATATATGGTTTATAAGGATTTTGCAAGGACACTGCAACACATTCAGTTAGACTATATACTGCTGTATAGAGATGGTTTCTTTTCTGTTCATCACATGTGAAGTAGTCTCAGCTGGTGCTCGCCTGTTGATTGAGTACATGCAGGTGTATAGAAGTTAATCACTTGTTGTATGAGGTGGTTTATTTATTTATTTCAGATTTCAGTTAAAGGATAAACCCCTTGAGATCTTTTTGTTTTCAAGTGTTTTTTTGTTTTTTTTGTTTTTTTTTTATTGCAAGGCTGTGGAAACTACATATCATGGTGGCATGATGAACAGTGGGCTTGCTCAAGTTTTCTGCTGTGGTTGGGTAAGGAAAGGAAAGGATTTTTCGGGATTTGAGGGCTTTGCACTGAACCGCAACAGGGACAGTCTGCGCACTCTTTGTGTTCCCGATCACATCCTTGAACTTTGAAGGGTGGAGATGGGAGGCTTGGATCAATAAGTGAAAACGAGGATCTTGAGAGACCTCATGAAGTAGCGGGTTCGTGGGGGAATTTCCAATTTGTGAGCTGCTGAGGTGACTTTTTCCAGCCCTGTGTAGTCCAGCCCTGACAGTCTGAAAGGTGTCTGTGAATCTTTGACACTCATGCTACCTTTTTCTTTTCTTCTATTCCTTTTTTTTCCTTTGATTGATCACCAAACCTCTCAGATCCGTCGGAGAATATTAACCTCCAAGTCCTGTCCAAGAGTCCTATCGTAGAAGGAGATAACGTGACGCTGAAGTGCCACGGTGACGGAAACCCTCCACCCAGCTCCTTCTTCTTCCACATCAAGGTCAGTCAGAGTTCTCAGCCATAGCAGACAGTGACAAAGGGCAAACTAGGTGTTGAGTTTTTGAGTTACTGCTGTGGGGTTTTAAAAGCCTTTACAACTGACTTTGCTATTTAATTTCAAATAATTACGTGGGCCTCTACATTGCTTTCTTCTCATAATAATTTTTTCCTGTTGTCATCCGATTCCTTCTTTCTTCCCTTTCTTTCTCATTTCCTGCCATTATAATAGAAGGATAGAAGCTAATAGTACCTCTCTCCTCTCCGTGCTCCTCCTCCTCTTCTCTCTCCACCAGGGCCAGAAAATGCAGGTGGAAAATACAGACAGCTATACTTTGACTGCCATCAGCAGAGAGGCTGCAGGTGAATACAAATGCTCCCTGCCTGACAACGAGGAACTGGAGGCCTCCCAAAGCATCGTTGTTAGCTGTGAGTACTCATGACATATGCAGAGCCTTACCAGACTGTACCACGGCAACAAGGGCGGGGGAAAACACTGCTGTAGCACACACGAACCCCCCCCCCAACTGCTGTCCTCGCTTTGCCTTTGCCTCAAGCCTGCAAACGGCTGCGCCCCCTACAAACTCCCCCATGTTCTTTCTGCCTTGATTGAAATTTCTGAACTTCTTATCTAAAACAAGGCATTTTAATTCACTGTAAATAAAGTCATAGGAGCAGAGTAATGGTAAGAAACTTGAAACTTTTAGAGCCCAGCCTGGCAGGGAGGCAGAGCGTGGAGTGCCAGGCAGGGAGGAGGAGAACTAATTAGAAATTTCTGACATCGAGTGAGCTAAAGTGACAAAGTGTTTGGGCGGGCGAGCAGCAGCGCAGGCAACTGATAAGCTGTTCTCCCTCCTACCATCCACCAGCACTCCCTCAAGTAATTACTCCCTGCTTCCCAGGTGTATGTTTCTGAGTCTTCAGTTCAAATGGGCCCTGTGATTGTAATAAAAAACAAGTCTGACACATTTTCCCTCCTCTATGTCCCATATTGCAGTTTCGGTGCATTTCACACATCTTAAAGAAAGAGCTCCCAACTTTTAAATTGAGTTTGTGACTGAGGGAAAGAAAAACAATAGCTCTCTAAATTGGAAATTGTTTAAGATATATTTTTGTGAGTGTGTGTGTTTCTCTGTGTCTCGAGGGAACGTGTCCTCGTAGAAAAGGAAAACTGCTGTTACTCTGGCTAGCCGGCTGGCAGTTAAGTAAATGTTCTCTGACAACTCGCAGCAACATTTACCACCTCTTCGTATGGTGTGATGTTTTTTTTCCCCCCTTTTCCTGCACTGAAAAAAATGCTTTGTTGAATTTACTCAATTTTAATATTGAACGTGGTTGCACGCAATATATTAGTCTAAATCTAGACATATTTTTTAAGTTAACTGTACTTAAAATTTTTGAGTAATTTCAAATAAATTATATAAGCAGTTTCAGCACAAAAATTCTGATTATTCTAAATAATCCCATGTTTAATTTACTTAAATTCATTATGTAATTCATATATTGTGGTTAACTTATTTGTTATTGTGCTTTAAATTAAATTGTTTTATTCTACATATGTAAAATATGTTAATTCAAATCTCAGTTTTATTTAAAACAATCAAAATGCATATGTAGATGTGGGGGTGGCCGAGAAACCCGGTATACAACAATGGGTTGTGGCAGACTGGAGCAATTCCCAATTCCATTTTATTTGACAAAATAAAATGGAGTCTTGTTCAAAAACTTCACAGTTAAAAAATGCACATTGGGCCAACCAGAAAGATAAAAGTAAGCAAAAAAGGGGGAAAAATTTCTCAAGAGCTCTTCTCAAGAAGAATCAAAATAATACAGAACAAAAGAATTGGCTCTAAACTGCCTTTCTGGTTATACCCTTAAAGTTTGGGCCCATGGCAGGAGCTATAATCTGGAGCTGTGTTCAGGAGCTGTGCTTCTCTCCTTTAGGCTCCGGCCACCACAGCCTCCTCACTTTTATACTGGTGGACTGCACCAAGAAATCAATATCAATTATCTCTTCCAGCACACTTACAATAATTCCAATACTAAATAACATATTATCAAATAGAAGTTCAGTTAAACTTACTTTAAAAACACATATTTCTTTTTAAACAAGATACTTATACAGGTCATTTCACCACAAAAGACAAAACACCCCTCCCACTCTACCACACTTGGTTTCTTCCCCTGTGAACCCCCCTATTTAACCAAATGGACTGCTCCAGCTCTGGTTTGGCTGTTCCTGGTCTGACAGAGGAAGAAGTGCAACAAAGGAGACAGGTCAACACAATTTAAATTCAATAAATCAAATACACGATCACAGTGTGACTTGTCTCCTTCACCCCCTCCTCCAAATGTTCATACCACACACATCACCACCAGCACTTCACACCAGGATCAACATTCTGATCAAATCTACCTGAGAAAGAGTGTGTAGCACATGTGCCTTACTTTAGTGCACGGGGTCTCCCAGTGACAGTAGAATAAAACAATTTAATTTAATTTAAAGCACAATAACAAATTAGGTAACCACAATATTTGAATTACATAATGAATTTAAGTAACTTAAACATGGGTTTAGTTAGAAGTAGAAAATACAATTACACGTTTTTTTTCAGTGTGCCAAAACTCGATGAGCAACCCCAAGCGGTTTAGTTTATTTGTATGATGAAATTTGTCTTAGATTCACTGGAGAAATTTAACTTGCTTTTAGAATTCTGACATTTTACAGCTTTTGTAATGGTGCACTACTGTGGCTCCATATCCTATGAAAGAGGACATTATAAATAACTCTGGTATCAGGATGATGTATGTGGCATTAAGTAAAAGCAAACTACAGTTTGCTACATTTATCAAGCTTTGGATGCATACACCATACCTGTTAGTAGAATGACAATTTAGTGCAATAGCTAAGTCACATTTCTCTGTACTGAGTTCACTTTTTCAAAACTCTTTCCTAGTTCTCTTTCCCAGTTCTCCTTCCCAACATGCTGCTCTGCACAACACTTTATCTCACATCCAAAATACACTAATTCAACCAGAACACTTAGGATTAACTCTGGTACCACAACACTAACATTTACCTCCCAACAAGAAAGCGTTGTCGCTCAGAACACACTGACCTAAATAACACGAGCAACAGGTGATGTCTTTGAAGTAGCTTTTATTTATTACCTCCGCCGAGCAGGTTCCTTTTTCAGCCATGTCTGTCTGTCTGTTGTCTGTGTGTTGTCGTTTTGGCTCGATTACACAAAAAGCACTGAACCCATTTGCACCAAACTTGGTGGAGCCATGGGACACGGGCCAGGGAAGAACCCATAAGATTTTGGTGCAGATCCGGTAAAAGGGGCGGATCCAGCAAATAAAGTAACAACTAAAATAATGACACTGATTTATTGCATGGGTCTACCTTAGAGTGTATGTAAGAGAATTCATTTCTGAATTCAAAAATGCCACAGTATGCTTCAGCAGGCTTTTTGCAGTCATTCCAAGTACACAAAATGAAAGTAATTCCAGTAATACAACATAAAATACAGAGACCATCACACACCGGCCACAAGTTCCGACCCATGAATACTGAGGGTCAAACAACACCTGTCTTTGAACCCAGCCATTTATTTTTGATCTCAGCTACACACCTGTAAAGTTTTGTGACTTGATCTTGCACAGTTACAACAGTATTGCTGTAACAAAATCTGCCACAGTAGCTGTCTCCAGGACCACATTTTGCTGTGAGACACACACACAGACTCACAAGGGGAAAAAAAAAACCCCTCTAATTCCTTTGTGGTTTGGGACTGTACATGGGATTTGTTGATATAAAGAAGACTGGAAAAGAAATGCTGAATAAATGTCAGGTGGTTTGGTTTTTATCAATGGTTTGTTTGTGGATGTGTTTAAAAGAAATGATTTAGCAGGCATAAAAGCTGAGCTCTCAGCAGAGACTGATGTCTGAAAGTGGACCTTGTGACATTAGTGTTGAATGAGTCTCCTTCAAGGTAATAGCATCATGGCAGCTTTGTTGCCAAAATGAATGGATGCTGTTGCTTACCCTCAGCCAACTGATTGGACCCAGTGAACAGAACCCTCCTTTTTCTTTCTTCTTTTCTCAGACCTGGATCTGAGTCTGAGTCCCACCGGGAAGATTGTAAAGACAGTAGGGGACGTCCTGTCTGTGAAGATGGAGAAGAACTCTTCGGGCGATGCTAAAGTGTCATGGACAAAGGTAACGGGTGCTGGGGTTGGCTCGCTGACCAGACGGAACTGGCATTGAAATAAAGAAGGAAATGAAAGTGTCTGCAAGGAAGCGGTGTTCATCTAAGTGTCTGTCTTCTCTTGAGTTCTGAAATAAATATTCCTGTGACCCTGAACAGGAGGCAAGTGGGCATAGGAACTAGATAGAGGACATCTTACATTCATAAATTATTGGATGTCCTACGTAGGACCAGCTGTGAGAGCAACTGGATAAGTGAAAGTGACAGTGGATGAAAAAGGAATTTGTTTGTTGTATAGTTACAGGTACACTTTGCTTTAGAAAGAGACAGACTGACATTGTGAATCTGGTTCTCAGAATGGAAAAGCAGTGAAGGAGCCAGAGTTTAGCAAGCTGATGTATGCTGATGCAGGAGTCTACAGCTGTGAGGTTTCCATGACCGGCCTCACACGACGTCAGAGCTTTGAACTGGTTGTAGAAGGTGAGTGTGTGTGTGTGTGTGATACTGACTCAACAAAGTGTTCGTATAACACCCACTGTGAGACACCTGTGAGATGCATCCCTCTTAGGTTGCTGCAGCACAGTCACTAGTTCAAATCTGGTTAAAATTTACCCGCATTCAGTATTTTATTTTGGGAAAACAGCTGGATTTTGTGAACCGTGTAACATGTGTGTGATCAAATGTTACGTCATAAGAAAAAAATAAATAAATAAAATGCGTTTTCAACAGGGAAGCCTGTGATCACCAGCCTGAAGAAACACCGCGCTGACGACGGCAAACACAAAGTTTTGACTTGCGAGGCTGAGGGAGTACCAGAACCCAGCTTCCAATGGAGCGTCAATGGCACAAAGGTAAGTGTGGGAGCATCAGTGAGTGACTAAAGGGTTCTTTGAGGATCCTGTCAGAGTTGGCTTTGCTCTCGCAGTTAAAGTAAAAAGAGCTCCTGCCGGGGCTTTTCACTCATTTTCCCTTTCGATGCATAGTGGAGAATTGTTCCAGCAAGTTTTCAGCTGTGTGACAACGTATTCTCAGACAATCCAGTGTGTTTTCAAATGTTTTTATCCTGGGAAAGAATCCCATAAAGGCGCCATGTGTGTTTGAGATTGATGGTTTTCACCAGACAGGGATTGTACACATTATCTCAGTACGCTCAGATCTTTAAAGGACACGATCGGATCATCACAGTGTACATCACATCAGTGTAAAGTTACACATAATGTCACAGTGAGGGAGATGCAAGAGAGAGAGAGCACACCATGGAAACGCGCTCCTTTAAATCTTACTCTTTTTAATTAGCCAGGTCAACCTTTCTTCATTCAGCCTCAGTACAGAACATGATTCACTCTAGTATATAAAGTACTGATCAAGATGTTCTGTGATGAAGTACTCCAGGCCCCATTGTAATGCAGGCAATGCTCTAACATATTATGGCCCAGTTCACAGCTGGCGTTAACATGGTTGTTGTTTTTAACCAGTGGGGGGCAGCAGTGCACTTCCCCTACCTTTGTCTGCTGGAAATTAAAGAGAAGAAGAAGAACATTGAAATAAATCTCTTAAACTGCTTAAAGAATGTGGCCATATGTGCCCCCAGACTACCTCTGAATGTGGTGATCGGATCTCAGTGTATCCTCAGTTCGTCTTTGTCACATCTGTATTACTGTATCACCCAAGCCAGGTGTGACCAGCACCTCTGCTGGCCGGATTCAGGAGGTTTAGTGTTTTCCTCTGCATTCAGAATGAGTTTGCATTTTGGCTTTACCTGCCAGACTCTCACAGCATATCTGCAGGGCTCAGCTGCCCCGTCTGATGTTGACATTGGCAGTGTTTGCCTCCGTTTATCTGTCTTCCCGGCATCCCACAGTTCCCCCACCTGTTGAGCAATGTACAAAATATCCTGTAGAATGCAAAAGTCAATAACGTGTGTGCAGCTAAAAGAGGCTGCTACATGTGCTGTTTCTTTCCTAAACATTTCCAAATCTCCTTATTTCTGCGAATATCCTTTCTTTTTCTTTTTTTTTTTCTCCTGTGCCTCCAGGAGGAGAGCACCTATATCAACGGCAAGGCCACCCACAAACTCACTGTGGTCCCAAAGGTGAACCTGACTGTCATCTGCAGTGTCAGCAACAGGATGGGAGACGATGCCATGACCATCAATGTTTCCTCTGGTAAGCCCATGCTTGTCAAGTTGGTTGGTTGGCTTTAATTTCCCAACTATGGGGAATGAGAGAGGTGCACTCAAACTCCTGTGTTACAGAGAAGTGAAGTTAAACAGCTTCAGCAGACAACATACAGGCTTTTGTTGTTTTGAATGAATGCATTACATTAATTAGCCATCATTAGTAAGAAACAGAGGGAGACAATTAGTCAAACTGAATTTAGGCTTCACTCTGGTTGCAACCATTCTCCAAGACACATGAGTTTTTGTGCAGCTCCGCTGTGGAGGAAACAAACGGGCGGCTGGTGTTTTTGTGCAGCCGTCAGTGAGACTTCACAGGCTTATCGCCTCTCTTTAATATGGGCTGCTCATCGTAACACTTCAGCTCCGGTTCTACAGCAAGAGGACGTTGCATTAAACAGGACAACATTTAAATAAAGCAACACCGACTCCAAGCCTCTCTGCAATTAAAGGCAGTTCAAGCTGCCGCGGTTAGAGTTATCTTATTTTTTTATGGTCATCCCAGACGATAAGATAAAACTTTAATAACTGGCACAGTGAAATTGGGTCATTGCACCAACACATTAATTAAATGAACAGGGCATAACAAAGTATATAGGCATAAGAAAATGTGGGGTTTTATGAATATATTGATAAAAATCTATATTTAAAGCTGTGAGGAAGCAAAACATAAGAGGAGTGTATGAGTATACCAAATACTGAATATATTTATTTTGAAGTGTGAGTGATACTGACATCTAGAACAGCACTGACACGTTTATTTAAGACCCTGAAATAACCAGTTTTAAGCAGTAAAGACAATGAGCTTGCAATCAGCAGTTCTCATCACAGCTGGGTGAACGGTGGACAGAACATCTAAAGCATCTCTCTGTTGCTTTTTGCAGCTTTACACCCCACAAAGCAAGTTCTCTCCTCGCTGCAGATGTTTTTGTGGTACCGCTCGTCTTTTTTTTGTTCTTCTTCTTCTTCTGTGGTGGAATACGTCGGCATGAAGAGAATTCAGATCAGTGGGAAATCATCAGATCATCGATTTAGAGTTAAAAGTCAGAGAGCCGATCACAGAACCAGACCCTGTCTAAGCAGGTTTTGGGGTAAATGATGCTGTATTTAGTGAAATAACTGAGCCCAGTAAAGTGCTGCATAATTGCTCTTTGTTTCATTCTCTAGCAATAGATTAAACCTATTATCAACAGCAGGAATGCAGAATGTGCTTTGTTTGGAACTTGTATTTAAAATGTGTGCAGACACGCCAGTTACACACACAGTCCTTACCCTGTGCCTACTATAGAAAGTGGAACGCAAAAACAGATAAACAGAACAAAAAAAAAAAAAGGAGTATGTAATGAAAGGCCTGGGACTGTCAAAGGCTAACACTGAGTGCTACCTACAGTGCTATCCATCCATTCCATGCCTACATGCTGTGCCATTGCTGTTCCTCCTCATTCTTTCTTTCTCTCTCTCTCTCTCTCTGTGATAATCCTAATTTCTTTTGTCTCTCCTCCTCCGTCTCTTATTTCCTGGGTTTGGCTGGATTTCTTGTTTGCCGGGGTCCTATACCCGTCTGGCTGTCTTAAGAGCCTCTGCCTGGCACATGTTCTGAAAGCTTAGTAAATTGCTGTCTTTTAGAAGGTATTGTTGCTTTCTCTCTTTCCAAGATGCGGTTTGCTTGATTGGTTTGGTTGTGGTGAGGCTGCACCTGGCAGAGTCAGCGCCGTATTTAGTTACAGCATATGTATGTTTTTCTTTGCCCTTCTTTATTTTTTTCAGAGTTCTAATTTTTTTTATGTTTGATTTCAGTTTTTAAGGAGGAAAGGGAAGAAAAAGGTAAGATTTTGTTTTTCCTTTGCCCTTATCTTTTATTTTCTAGACTAGTTTGTTTTTTTTTTGTTTTTTTTGTTCTATCTTACTCTGCTCTCAGTACACACTCACCACTTTCTCTTCATGCACAAACTGACCCATATTCATCACTTCACTTCACGTTATTGTTTTTTGTTTTCTTTTTTTTTTTTCAACCTGGCTCACTCATTGCAGAAAAGCTCTCAGAAAAAATTAGAGGGTGCCTGATTATGATTAAAGGACTGCGGACAGTTCTGTTAAACGATGGAAACACAGTCATCATACCCATCCATGTGTCACCGGCGATAGCAGCATCTGAACTACACATTCCCTCTGGATGATGGGCTACTATTCATTCAAAGCATATACTTTGAATAAGGGGAGATCAGTGGGAAGTGTACGACAGTATCGACTGAGGCAGGAACAGAGGAAAGCTTCGGTGTTCGGCCTCACGCAGGATTCCCCCAGGATGAGTAAAACCTTTCTGACTGTGGTGAGGATGATTCGGCTCTGAGAGGAGATAAAACAGCCCATCGCCCCACATTATACATGAGAAAATAGAGTAAACAAGCTGAGCAATAGGAAGCAAATTCATGTACATGAAGAAGATCATGATTAAAATGCTAAAAAGGGGATCAGAAGGGGAAAGACTTTAGCCTGCAGTGAGGAGTGATTATAGCCTTGGGGTTGATGTTAGAAGGCCAGAGGATAGAGATTTCTTTATTTATTTCTTTATTTATAGCATACCATGAAGGCCAAAGGGCTGGTGGAGGCCAGAGGGGGGTAAAAGAAAAAAAAAAAACACACACAACACACAGTGCATGAAAAGAGTCAGCAGCGGAGGAAGATGTTAAAGCCATAAGTAACAAAATGTGGATTTTTAATTTGGAACAGTTGTTCAAACAGAAAAGTCAACCAAAAGATGGAGGACGGACGGATGGAAGTTTGACACTGTTCAACAAGATCCGACAGAAGACGTGAGAAGCTGGAGGCGGTTGGGCTGCTTTTACCTCTAACCCCACCTTAATGACAGATAGATTCCACTGATATTTTTTTTAGCCCAAATGCATCAAGATTGTCAGCTTTAAAGGAGCCAGACACCTTAAGCTACGACCCTTATGCTCTGATGGCATTAAATAGGAATTTAGGAATAGTCTTCGGTGAGTCAGTGTAGCTGATGCAGATACGTACAGATAGAACGGTTCACTGGAAACAGCTGCTCTGCCATTTTTAAATTCCCGTGGAAGTCACTGTAACAAATACACACCATGCATCTGCATCTGAAGCACAGGTGTGATTACCTGGTTGGGAAAACTGTGGTGAGTGTGATGGTGAAATAGATACGAGTGACGGCTGACAAAAACACTCAGCCTGACGTGCTCTTTCTTCTTTTGTGTCTCCTGTTCTTATTTAAAGAACACACCAGACACCACCTCCTCATAAACACCCAGCGTTTCATCGTGCGCTGCTGATGTGACTGTCCCGGGAACGTAAACACAGCTCCTCTCAGTTTGGTGTTTAATGTCGCTACAGTAACCACGAGGACAACCATAAACACAAGACCAAGCTGTAAAGCGCTGTGTGATAAAGTGTCAGCCAATGAAACTTTGTGGTCTGCGTATGAATTAGCACAACAGAGGAGAGCTTTAGAAGGTGGTGGGAATAAAATGTTAGCATGGAGCTTCACAGTAAACAATCTACCAAGGACACGTGCTGGGATTTTTTTGGGGGGCGGGTGTTTGTTCTCAACACAATCTTTCAGTGAATTCCTTTGGGTGCAGTGTGTGTGCGTATGTGTGTGTTAGTGCTACAGCTGAAGCAGAGTACTGCTGTGTGTTTTCAGGCGCTCAGGAGGACTCAGACGACCAGGCCAAGGTCATCGTGGGCGTCGTGGTCGGGCTCCTCTTTGCTGCTGCAGTAGTGGGACTCATCTACTGGCTCTACATGAAGAATTCAAGGTAACACACAGTCGAGTGAACGCTTGTCTGTATGTTTACATTTTACACTTCACTTTCCCCCTAGCTAACACTTCAGCATTCCACACAGAGGACAAACCAGAATTTACTCCCTGGAGAGTGAATTTAGAATAATAACCAGCAGGAGGGCGGTCAAGGGTCAGAGCCACAGTATCTCTGACAGGCAGAGGGAACGAACTCTCCTGTCTGCCCTAAAGTGATCACAAATGTCAGGGAAGTGATGAGCAGCCGGTGGTCAGGTGGGAGGTTTTCAGAGCACGCAGCAGAGGGAGGAGCCGGCTGACTGTGCCCGCGTGTAGGGTGCGAGGTGAGAAGGTCATCCTGTAGCTGAAGTAAATCAGGCTTTTTCTCTGTATTCTGTATTCACCACAGGCAAGGAAGCTGGAAAACCGGCGAGAAGGAGGTGGGAACGTCCGAGGAGAGCAAGAAACTAGAGGAGAACAATCACACTGTTTAAAGGTGCTCAGGCTGCTCTGTGTGGGATGAAAGAGGTAAGAGCCATCACCTTCTGCTGCTCTCTTTGATTTACCGTGTCATTATAGGTGTAAGTTATTAAGCAGAGTTTCGGGTTATTACAGCTTGTCTTATTTTTTAAATAAAGTTCTATCATCGTTTCCTGTCAGCGCTCAGCTAACCTCCCTGTGCCTCACACAGAAAAATGCTTGACTTAACTGACTTGACTGAATTATTCACGCACACTTTCATTCATTAGATCTATAAAGCCTCGCTCTGTTCTATAAATCTCAGTGATGGAGGAGGTGGGCAGCTCGCGTGTCCTTTACCACATAGCAGCGCATCTGTTTCACAGCTCTGAGACATGTCAGTGCAAACAAACAGTCAGGCTTTAAGATGAATGTGGATGTGTCTGATGTTTAAAATGTTGACTGAAATGATTATTGATGACTGATGATTGATCTGCATGTCTCTGTGGGGGACGCAGCAGTTGGAAGCAGTCTTGTGGCATCAAACTCCAGCCTCCCCAGCTGGCTGCTGACGCGCTCCATCAGGCTCCACATAAACGCAGCAAACAATCCACGAAGTCCTGCCCTGGCCTGCTGTCCCACCTCACTGTTTGAAGTCTGCAGTGAGGCTGCATCGTGTTACTGTGTCATTTTGTATTTTTGTTACTGTGTGTGTTCCTGGTGAATGTTCCCTGTTATGCTTTTATTTGAGTAATTCCATGAGGCTGTATGGTGTTTGTTTTTTTCCTTTAGGTTGCTTTTTTTTCCTTATGTTCTAGAATTTCCTCAAAGAATGTAAACGCCCTCTACACTTCGAAAGGCCTGTACAACAAATCAGAGTTCTCTCTCTCTGTGTGTGTGTGTGTGTGTGTGTGTGTGCGTGCGCCCTGGCTCCCGCTGAGCATGTTAACGTTCATTTTCTTTGTATTTCCACGTTCCTGGTGGAAACTCCTCTGTTTGTCTGTGCTGAGAGAAAAATGCCACTTCACAGAAAACAACCTCAGTATCACTGTAACCTCCTGTAAACTTTAAGGTCTCTGGGTTTTAAACACTGGAAGATGGGCTGTCTAAATATTTAGTTAATGGATTCCCCTCGGCAATAAGAGCTCTAGTAATAATTATGGTGTTAGATATGGAACTGGATGTGCTGTGTTAGATATGGAACTGGATGTGCTGTTAATGATTTCTATACATGCAGTTGATTGCGACCGCAATCCAAAACTAAAAAGGAACGTCATTTGTGTCGATGTAAATTGGACTTCAGCGTAATGAGCCCGCTAATTAGTTGTTTTTGTAAATGACAGTCATTTTTCCCCCTCTTCAGCTCTTTTCATTTTTGTTCTGCCCGTCTCAGGAGGGACGCGTTAATTCCTGTATGTCGCAATTAATTTGATCTGAAAACACAAAAGTGTGAATCAGAAAGCTACAACTGTTTAAGATGTTTGTTTGTTTTTTTTAAGTTTATGCTAAAATCAGTTGGCTCACCTGAGATTTCGTTTGATACACTACACTGTCGTCTTCATGTCTTCTACCTGTGTGCTCTGCAGTTCCTGTACCATCCTGTCAAAGCTCAGACCATTATTTTGAAGTTTTCTCCCCATGTTTTCACTTTGACAGAGCTTTACTGATGCCAGGTCTGAATGTTCTCTTTTATTTTGTGTGTTTTTGATGTATTTATATTATATTGTGTGCACAACCTGCCTGGATGGTTGAGCTGCAGCATGCAAGATAATTTTTTTTTCTTCTTTTTTTTTTTTAAGCCTGTGTGGATGGCGCCTCGTGTTGAGAACATACTGTATGGGGTGGGGTGGGGGCATATACAGTACCTGCGCTCATTCTCTCTGCTGTAATGTTATCATTATTATGGTGTTATTTTAACTAAGTGGTGTGAAGGATAACC
Source organism: Toxotes jaculatrix (assembly GCF_017976425.1). NCBI lineage: Eukaryota > Metazoa > Chordata > Actinopteri > Toxotidae > Toxotes > Toxotes jaculatrix. The sequence goes on along the minus strand of NC_054405.1, from coordinate 2,855,923 downwards.
CAAACGGAAGACAGCGGTCGTGACGCGTGTGAAGGTGACGGCTCCCTGGGTTCATCCCACAATGCAACACAACCCAGTGTGACCCACCAAAGACAAACTGTTGACGAGATAGTTTGAGAGGAATCATGACCCTTGTTAACGTTTATAGTTCAGTTTACTTACTTCGTGCACAGCTGTTCACTTCAGGATATTTAAAGCTTGCTGAATATATTTGCATATTTATGACTCATGTTCTGATTAATAACTTAACAACAGAAGCTTCAGACCTTTCATTGAAGGTAGGAATCACGGGGCAGGTTTCAGACTGCAGTGGTTGTGGGGGGATGTTCTGATCTCTTAGATGCCGGTTTTCTAAACTGTAGTCAAAGACCTAATATTCCATTCTCTTTTTTTTGTTTGTTTTTTTTTTTTTTTTTTTTTTTTAATGATGTTACCAGACGTTACCTGTGTAACACACATCCCCACCCAACATGTTCAAATTCACAACAGTACACAACTGCATGACATGAAAGCAGGAGGTCAGCATTTTTTTTTAACACCTTCTCAGTTGTTGTTGGTTTTCTTTTTTTTTTTTTTATTCGTTTTTCCTTTTCAAATAATCAGGTCAGCAGTGAAACCAAAGAGGGTAAGATGAGAAGGTCCTAGCAGTGTTGTAAATACACACTTTTGTTTTTTTTGTACTGTTGTTGACAATAAAGTGTACATTTTGAGAAAAATAGTGCTACGTCCATGAGTTTTTGTCAATAAAGAAATCCTCTTTCCCTTCACTGGGATCCAAACGCACAACCCCACAGATGTAATAAAAAAAACTTTTTTATTCTTACAAAGTTTCAAACAAGGATCACCCATAAAGGGGAAAAAGGCACAAAAACAAAAATACAAAACGTGAAAACAAAATCACTCTAGTGAGGCAACAGGATTGAACAAGGAGCAAAAAAAAAAAAAAATCAAACCAGAAACAAAGTAACAATACAGGTGAGAGGCAAGAACGAACTGACCAGAACACAGCTAAAGACGAGACTTAAATACACAAGGCAATGGGCAACAGGTGAAACCAATTAGGGCGGGGCAGACAATCACAAAGGTGGGAAACAAGACAAAGACAGGAAATAGAACAAGACAAGATACACAAGGGCAGTGATTTCAAATTAAAACAGGAACAGTAAACAGAACTTAACAAACTAAACAAGACTCTGAAAATGTCCACAAAAGAGAGTTCAAAACAATCATAAGAAAAAGGGTTCAGAAAAAAGCCCCCTTAGGGGCTAGTCATGACAAGCATGATGTACACCTGAACATGTAACAGCTCAGCAACGAATTACATCACATTACACTGCATTATATTCTATCACCTGTGTGTTATGCTTTAAAAACCAACTGTGATGCCTAAGGTTGCATTTCATGGCCATAACTTCACTCATGGCAGTTACACACACACACACATTCATAATTACTGACACTGAGGACCAGTCTCAACCAGTCAGCTGCCATGACAACCAGAGCTGAAGAAGAAAACAACTGTATTTACAAGGAACTATTTTGCTCACGTCCATGCAGGACCTCTGGCACAGAGGGTCACGAGTGGTCTCAGCTTTTGGCCCCCTGACCCCTGCGACCACAGTGTCTCCTGCTAAAGTTGAGCCAAGTTAGCCTCCAAGTGTCCAGCAGGACCACTGTCGATAGGAGACAGTCCCGGAGGCTGATTCGTTTCCCCTTTTTGTCGCCCGCCTCAGACCAGAGAACCACTTAAAGTCCAACACGAAGAGAAACAAATGACACAGCTGTAACATCACTCCAGTCTTTCTCCTGCTGATCTCTCTGCTAATTAGCAGCTTTGCTGTGTGGTGATGATGACAATGTGACTTTGTTTGTGCCCACTGCAGGCCACTCCAGCCCCCAGAGAGAGATGCGAGGTTGTGGGAGGACAATTGAGATGAGTGTGGGAGGATGTGAGCTCCATCAGCTGTTGTTCCTCGGCTTCCCGCTGAGAGTCCCTGATTTCTTCGGGGAGTCTTGAGCTTAAGCCCCCAGCATCCTCTGCGTGTAAATTCTAAGACGTTGGGTAAAAATACAGACGGAGAAACCCAGCAGCCCCGGGAGGCAGTTATTTTGAGACACATTCCCTGGATGATTCAGGTTGGCTCAGTGAGGATGAAAAAAAAAAAAAAAAAAAAAAAAACAAACAAACAAAAAAACCTCTCGGTATTGGCATTTCAAACCAAATGTACTGTCCAAGGCATTTGCATTAGCTAATAGTGCGTTGTGGAACAAATCCGTGATGATGCCTTGAACAAACAAAATATGCCAAAGTGTGTTAAGAGCGAGAGGAATTAAGAGATTCTGTTTCCTCACTTCAGCTTCTGAGCATCGTGTTGGAGGTGTAATGTTTTTTCATTTGAATTTTTTTTTTTTTTTGTAATATTTTGAATCTTCATCCATTTTCACTCCAAAATGAGATTTACTGAAACCACCTGACCTGCCAAAGACACCCCCCCCCCCCCCCCCCCCCGTCCCCCCACTGCCACCTTTAAGTATCTTAACCCTTTAATCTTACTAAAGAATGATTCCGATTATATTTGAGTTTATGTGAAGTATTTCAACAAATCGTGTGTTTAACTGCTGTTTAACTCAGTGTCATGTCCCACGGTGCAGTGCATGCTGGGAAAAGAGGTGGGGGGGTAATATATGAATGCATTGTTCTCTGCAAACATTAATATACCACTTCCACCTTTATGAATATTCATGAACTTGGTGGCCATAAGAGACCGTTCACACTGTACATGAATATTTAACTGCTCACCTGAAGAAAACAAAGAAACTCCTGAAGCAGCTGAACCCGAGTGAACTCAGGTTAAAGCATAAAGCAGCTGGTATTCTGTACTTGGCCACGAGCTCATTGTTTCTTGCTGAAGTGGGACTGAGTCATACTAAAGTACAGTGTGTGGTTTGATGGTGATGAGTGAACGTGTCAGAGGAACACAGTATAAAAGACCTGCAGCGGGTATGAACACAGCAGCACGAAGCACCGCAGGCACCTCTGGTGTCTGGTGACTGTTCACTGACTGTGGGACAGTTAGAACTTCCTGTTACATTCAAATACCTTCCATCAGATCAGCCAGTCAGACAGCTTTCCCCTGATCTGAGTTCAGCAGCCTTCGGGCAGAGCGAGGCTCCCTCAAGTTTTAATTACCGCTGAGGGTTTTTTTTTTTTTTTTTTTAATTGTTTTTTTTTTTTTTTATTTCTATAGTATTTTGCAGCCTCTGGCTCAAAGAAATGTGCTTTATTTATAAAGGAACAGGAAACACACACACACAAAGCATTAAACAAAACAAAGGGATTGTGACTTTTTATTTACTTATCCATGAAAATAACACATCAAGAAAAGAAGCAATAATAACGTATAAATTAATTGCACATTACTCTATGCTTTACATAATATCAACACATTTTAGTTACACATTACAATGAATATGGAATTAGAAAATAAAGACTGCCCTTTGCAACCTAAGGCCACTTACCCCCCCTTTTACTAGGGAGTCCAATGGAATGCACAATTCTGAGCTCGGAGCCGTTCAAGTCTGAGAAAATAAAGATTACAAAAAAAAAAATAAAATAAAATAAAATAAAAAGACCAGTGCAAAAATTAAGTTAAAGGGGAATGCCACTGATCCTCACTGTGAGTTTCTGATGTCTGTGTGTGTGGAGGCTCAGTAACAAACCAGACATGAACGAAATCTGTGAATCTGGCTGATTTCTCTCTGAGGAGCAGAGAACATTTTCTGCTTCAGTACATATAGCACCGCCACAACATGATCATCCTAAGGATGTAAGTCAAGTCCGGATTGTTCATCTCTCCCATTGTCAGGGCAGAAGGTAAAGCTGCTTAGCTGATGACTAAGTGCTAATTATACATTTCTATATGTGTGTGTTTTTTTTTGTTTAGCTGACATACTTTTATGGCTGTGCTGCATAAACATACAGCACAATGCTGGGAAACTGTACCGCAGGTGATAACAGATCACAGCTCCCTGTCCCCACTGTCTCTCACTCTCCGTGGACGTCCTCTGTCTCAGGCCTCTAATATTAACGTCTGTACGTTGTTAAAAAAATGCAGTGGTGTTCCCCTTTAAAGTGCTCCTCGAAAAAAAAAGTCAGGAAGGGCTGGTGGTGGGATGGGTGGTGGGTTAGTGAGGGGGGTCAGTCCACGTCTGTTATCTGTTACACTGACCACAGGACCCACATATTAAAAGCAACCAGGTCCCTCCCATGGCGCAGACTTTAAGAGCACATTCACTAATGGCTATTTGGTCTCCATCACACACCATCGTATGGCTAATGTTTACACAGCAACCTTTGTTCACCTGGTTGCTATGGTAACCTGGTTTGTTCCCAGAAGTATGTAAATGTGGACCCAGGGTGAAGAGACCCTCATAAGATCAGACTGTAATTATGGGAAACCTGTTTAAAATGCCGGGTTTATTTACAGCTTGTGTGTGTGTGTGTGTGTGTGTGTGTGTTATCTGCAGTGTGAGGAGCCTCAGTCACAGAGGACCTGAATCAATCAACAGTTTAAAACCCTCTGTTAACACAACCACTACACAACTTCCAAATTTGATTTCTGATAGTACGTAATTAAAAAAAAAAAAAAAAGGATGAGAGAGTGTTGTGTGTGCCCGTGTGTCCATTCTGCTCGTCCCCGGCTACAGATTGGACTGACTCACAGCAACGAAGGCATCTGAAACAGACGGCGGGGACCTGGCTGACTTCCTCTTCCTGTTTGCTCACAAACAAGAACGCGTACAGACCCAGACGCTACGCAGTCAAGGTGCAGTCCTCACATACAGGACTCAGGATGACACGTCACATCAAAAACCCCACAACCAGGTGTCCTGACAGTCATCACATTTCATTTTCCACATGTAGCAGGTTTAATGCTGGACTTTAAAGGACAGTTTGGTCTGTTTTCCGTGTACAGTGAGGGAGTCCTGTAGTTCTGGCCATTATTTCCATCAGTGGGAACAACGATCCACAGAGATCTGGAAACCGAGCATCAGAGACGGAAAGAAACAACCCCCCCCCCCAGCTTAGAGGAAGAAGATAATCTGGATCAACAGTTAGTCTGATGATTACAACAAAGGCCAAATAAACCGAAGCCCCGGATGAAATGAAAAGACTGAAATTGGTGTGAAAACAAAAGCTGAGTTTTATCGTCCATGTAAACAGAGCCCTAACAGGTCTAACACAGATCCAGATCCAGATCCGCCTTTCATTCAGCACAGCACTGCTTTAACATTATGCATAGATGAGATCTCTTACAGTCATTATAGGGAGAAACACAGCTGATTCCAGACTGTGAGGTGCAGGAGTTTTAACGTCACCTGTCCTGCACAGTGAAGCTGCATCTCATTGGTCTGACAGCTGAAATGCTCTGCAGTGTACTGTCTCAAACACGGTGGGGAATGTGGTCACTGAATAACTGAAGCGGAGACGGGGGGAGGCCACGGCGTGACGGCCGCTGAGCGAGCATCGTCTGTGGGCTCTAACAGACGACGTCTGACCTACACGCTGGGTTTGCTCCTCTGATCTTGAACGCTCGAGGTGAGACGCAGGCGTGTCGACGAAGAGTCGCTGAGGAAGAATCCGACATTTTCCACCAACACTGAACATTCTGAACCACTTCATCACTTAAGGCCTGAACTGGGCCTGAGAGGAGCTCAGAGTGTACAAAGGTGTGGCTCACTCATGCAGAACAAATACATTCATAGCCTCACTGTCCTCACACGAAGAACGTCATTAAAAAAAAAAAAAAAAAAAAAAAAGGCCTCAGCTGATTCATCCTCTGGTCATCACTGCACTCTTCTGGTCAAAATCAGATAGCAGGTCTGAGAGGAGTTCTCCTCTGGAGCTGTCGTTCACTTTCCTCCAGGTCTTTGGGGAAACGAGTGACTCGATAAAAGATAAGGCTTCCTCTGACTCCATCTGACTGCTTCCCCGACTCACCAGGCTTAGCTAAGACCCACCCAGTCAGTCAGACTCTGGGCCGGAACGCTGGAGTTTTCTCTAACGGGCAACACACACAAAGGGAGGAAGAGGACGATGAAGGTGAAGCAGGAGACACCGTCACAGAAGACAGAAAGGAAATCAAGAGTTAGAGAAACAGTGGAGTCTGGCTCCCCCCACTGGTTGTAAATAAAAATGTTGTCTTAGAGTGGGCTGAGCAAAAGAGCTGGAAACATCTCGCTCTTCTGAAAAAAAAAAAAAAGCAAGCCCTTCAAAATAAAGTGTGGAGGGTGGCGGGATGAGAAAGGAACAGTAGCAGCAGCAGTAGCAGGATCAGGGCTTTTAAAACAGGCGTTACAGTCTGAGCCCCGAGACCAACAGGAGCATTGGAAAACCAGAGGCCAGCACTGGCAAAGCTCACTGTAAACAACAACAACAACAACAAGCCTGGTTGGGTTTTTTTTGTTTTGTTTTTTTCTTTCACAGGTTTAAATCATTCACAGACATCACAGTCTTTTCTCCCTTTTTTTTTTTTGTTTTTGTTTTGATTCTGCCATGATTTGGTTTTAGCCACTCTGTTGTGCGTCGTCATCTCTGTTCGGCAACAAAAGGCAAGCCCTCCTTAAAATGTTTCTTTGTTTCTGTTGATCATAGGTTTATTTTTTTTTTCTGAGGCCAAGCAGAATGAAGAAGCCCTTTTTTTTTTTTTTTTTTAAATTCAGTCACCATTCAGAGGCACAGCTTCAGTGTTGTGCTCCCCTCTCTGCTGTCTCTGCGATTACAGGTTCAGCCTCGGGGCCACTAAGGCAAACTCTCTCAGGATGTTTCGGGCCACGTCCACTTTGTACTGAGCGATGGTCAGCGCCCGCTTCACGTCATCGAAGGAGTAGCCCTCCCCCATCAGCTTGGCGATCTTGGCGTCCGAGGTCTCCGGCTCCGTGCCGTGGGGTTTGCCTGGGTGGATGTCTGGAGGGATCTTCCTGGGCAGAGGCTTGGGTGGCCTGGCAGGTGCCTGCAAACACTCCATCGATACTTAGAGGGAGAAAAGGAGGGAAATCACGTCAGCGGAGACTAAACTCTGCTGTCACTGAGTAAAGATTGTACAAACTATTTGTCTTTGATGTCTTGCTGCATTATGGGACACCAGAGATGCTAAAATGTGGACATTTTTATAAAATAAAACATAATGAAGCTGTTTCAGACAGCACGTCCTACAGTTATCACTGAGAGAGCTGCTCAGGACTTTCAGTTTTGTTTGTTTGAGGACCTTAATTCCTCGGGTACAAGATTTTTTTTAATCTTTTGTTTTGGTCTAACACCCAGAGAAACAAGCAGTCATATCTATATAAGAACTATATATTCCTATATATGTATTCTGGTGAAGGTTACACCCTCACAAAGACCCGTGTGCATGTGGTCGTCAGCCTACCTTGGCTCCCCGGTAAGTGGTCGTACTCCAGGCAGGCTCTGGAGCCTTTAATGTTTTCTGTGTGTCTTCTGACTGGAGGCAGAGGAGCAGCACTGTTCAGCATGTCCAACACCGTGTCTACAGCGCAGATGGCATGCAGAGATCAGGTCAATGACCAGGCAACAAAGTGTGTGTGTGTGTGTGTGTGTGTGTGTTACATCTTCCACAAGTCACTGAGAACAATACACTTACACACTATCTTTAACTCTGATTTGGAAATGAAATGCTGTACGTTTTCCGGCTCACCTGGGGTCAGTAACAAGTGCTCGTGTCCAGAGGAGGGCCTGTGTGGTCGGGTGATGACAGAGGAGGAGGAGGAGGAGGACGTGGACGAGCTGCAGGATGAGGACGCTGAAGAGGAGGAGAGGTCAATAAAGCTGTGTCGCGCCGGCGGAGGAGGCAGGGGAGGAGGAGGAGGAGGAGGCTGGGATGGAGGCCGGCTGTTGAAGGGGTCTTCTAATGCTGAAACGCAACACAGGACACGGACAAGACTGAGCTCACAGTCTATACAAAGACCACAAGGAGGAAGCAGACTGCAGCGTCTGAAGCTTTTCGAGATTTGTTTCTTATTTATCTTATGATTTTCTAATAATCTGCCTGTAAAGTTGATGGGTTGGTGTGTTCTGGTTGGGGTAGGCTACCTTGAGGGGGGAGCAGAATGTCGTAGTCGGAAGGTGACGCGTTGGTACTGAAGGGGCAGACGGCGCCGAGTGCTGCCCCTGGGCCCGACCCCCTGACTGAAGAACACAAGCAAGAGTTCAACACAGAGCAGCCCGAGCTGTGAACAGCTGCACCAACACTGAAAAAAATGTTTTCGTTGAATTGAGAAGTGGTTGCACGCAATACATTCATCTAAATCTAGACATATTTTTTAAGTTGACTGTACTAGTCATTTCAAATAAATTATATAAGCAGTTTCAGCACAAAAAGTCTGAGTATTTGTTACTTTTTGGTATTTCCTTAGTAATTCTAACTAAACCCATGTTTAATTTACTTAAATTCATTATATTTTGGTTACCTAATTTGTTATTGTGCTTTAAGTTAAATTAAATTGCCTTATTCTACATTATGTAAAACATTTTAATTCAATTCACAGTTTTATTTAAAACAATCAAAATGCATATGTAGATGTGAGGGTGGCTGAGAAACCCGGTATACAACAGTGAGGTGTGGCAGACTGGAGTTCACCTGTCTCCTAGTGGTGGGACGAACAACACTGGTGCGTCAGCACTGTGCCGAGCGCACAAGAGTGAAACCCCGTATTGGTGCGTGTTTCACCTAAAGAAAAAAATCATGTGACCGATACAGGAAGTGTGTCGTTTGGATGTGCCGCGCCAAATTGTGTTTATAAAGAAACAAACTGCATTGACATGTATTGTTGTGGATTTGTTGAATGGAGATGAAACTGTGTTTGCTGCTGCTGTGTAAGAAGTAGTTTTCCCCAGTCTGGAATCATTTTGGAATCATCTTTTGACGGCAAATAAGGTAAATCTTTTTCTCCAGGGCATTGTTTACTGTTAGTTTTTATGGAAATATGTGTCTATTATTTTCTGTAAGAGGTTTGAAATGTTATCAGATAAATTAACTATTTATTTTATTGTAGGTTTGCAGCATGTAAGCCAGAGGTGTCCAAACAAAGGGCCGTGTGGCTGCACATTTTTGTTCCAAGCAATCAAGAGCACACAGTTTGACCAATCAGCTGTCTGAAGACTGAGATCAGTTGATTAAATGAGTCAAGTCTGGTGTGCTGCTGCTGCTTGGTTTCAGCCACACGGCCCTTTGTGGAACAGTTTGGACACCCCTGATGTAAGCTTTTCCATCTTATTTTCATTTTGTTTACCTGCAATGATTTTAGAACCACTGCAGAGGTCACTATTGGGTGACCAACATGGTGTCAATACAGTGCCAACACAGTTTGGGTCATGTGTCAATACACTCCTTGAGGTATCATCATCTCATCACTACTGTCTCCTTTGTTGCACTTCTTTCTGTGTCAGACCAGGAACAGCCAAACCTGAACTGGAGCAGTCCATTTGGTTAAATAGGGGGGTTCACACAGAGGAAGAAACCAAGTGTGGTAGAGTGGGAGGGGTGTTTTGTCTTTTGTGGTGAAATGACCTGTATAAGTATCTTGTTTAAAAAGAAATATGTGTTTTCAAAGTAAGTTTAACTGAAATTCTACTTGATAATTTCTTATTTAATATTGGGATTATTGTAAGTGTGCTGGAAGAGATAATTGATATCGATTTCTTAAGAAGGTGCAGTCCACCAGTATAAAAGTGAGGAGGCTGTGGTTTGTGTTCCAACCAAGCAGCAGCACACCAGACTTGACTCATTTAATCAACTGATCTCAGACTTCAGACAGCTGATTGGTCAAACTGTGTGCTCTTGATTGGTTGGAACAAAAACCTGCAGCCACACGGCCCTTTGTGGAACAGTTTGGACACCTCTGCTTTAAGGGTATAACCAGAAAGGCAGTCTTTTGATGTGTATTATTTTGATTCTTCTTGAGAAGTGCTCTTGAGAAATTTTTCCCCCTTTTTTGCTTACTTTTATCTTTCTGGTTGGCCCAATGTGCATTTTTTAACTGTGAAGTTTTTGAACAAGATTCTAATTTTGTCAAATAAAATGGAATTGGGAATTGCTCCAGTCTGCCACAACCCATTGTTGTATACAGGGTTTCTCGGCCACCCCCACATCTACATATGCATTTTGATTGTTTTAAATAAAATTGTGAATTTAATTAACATATTTCACAAATGCAGAATTCATTCATTCATTTTCTACCGCTTAATCCTCTTGTCAGGGTTGTGGGGGAGCTGGAGCCTATCCCAGCTGACTATGGGCGAGAGGCAGGGTACACCCTGGACTGGTCGCCAGCCAATCGCAGGGCTGACACACAAAGACAGACAACCACACACGCGCACACTCACACCTACGGGCAATTTAAAGTAGCCAATTAACCTAACCCATGCATGTTTTTGGGATTGTGGGAGGAAGCCGGAGTACCTGGAAAGAACCCAGGCAGGCACAGGGAGAACATGCAAACTCCACACAGAAGGGCCCAGACCGGGGTTCGAACCTGGAGCCCTCTTGCTGTGAGGCGATATGCAGCATGCAGAATAAAACAATTTAATTTAAAGCACAATAACAAATTAGTTAACCACAATATATGAATTACATAATGAATGTAAGTAAATTAAACATGGGTTTAGTTAGAATTCCTAAGGAAATCAGAGTAACAACTACTCCGAATTTTTGTGCTGAAACTGCTTACATAATTTATTTGAAATTACTCAAAAATACAAAGTACAGTCAACTTAAAAAAATATGTCTAGATTTAGATGAGTGTATTGCGTGCAACCACTTTCAACATTAAAATTGAGTAAATTCAACAAAACATTTTTTTCAGCGAACAGAGCACCGAACATTCAGCTTACAAAAAGAATTCTTACCTGCTGCCTCTTTCTTATGTTGACACTCAGCAGCAGAACATTTTAAGACTCAATAGTGGATTTCAAAAGTGTCCCAACAGTTTCTACAGGTAATGTGGGATGTTTCAGTCCTCTCTGCTGGTCTCAGGACTTACCAGGTTCAGGGGGCTGTGGCTTCCTCTCCTCACTGGAGGGCTCTGGGGAGCCGTTCTCCAAGTGCCTGGGTGAGAGAGGAAAACTTTTTGCTACACAAACTCTGAAAGCATCAACGCTTTTGTAACCGTGGTAACTTAAACGCACTGAGAGAAGGTCGGTACCTGCTGGGTACAGAGATGCAGACTGGAGTCTGGCTCAGGCAGAGGTTGGATGAAGGGATCTGATAGTCATCCTCCACCCGCTCCATCGCCCTCTGCTGTCGGTCTAACACAGGACTGCTGAAAGGGTTGGAGGGTCTGTGAAGACAGTGGTTGGTTAGTGTCGCTCACTATCACTGACATCAAACATGTCAAAAACACAACAGAAACACAGCCACAGCTAATGAGAGGACAGCTACCAGCTTCAAAGCTCTGCTGACTTTTCCAGGTACAGGATTCGTCACTGTAAAGAGTCATGAAACATGACACATGTCGACTCTTCACAGTCTCAGATTAACACCCACACTCTCAGGGCTTTACAGACAGGTCTTAGCTGCTTGTTGTGGGGACACACAGACGTCCATCAGTGTAGGACCAGTCAGCGTCTTACAGCCGTTCCCGACATCACATTTGAGTGAGATGATTCCTCAACTTGTCCTTTCATGTATCCCGGAGCAGAGAGTGGGGTACATGAAAGGACATGTTGAGGAATGGTCTGTCAGTGGAGTCAGACCTACAGCTTGTGCTCTCTTTAATTTCTCCCCACATCAAAAGACTGTGTGTGTGTGTGTGTGAGTGTGTGTGTCACAATAAAACGCTCACAGCCTTTTTCTGTGCATCGGAAAAACAAGCAGTCTTCACTTTGATGGAAAATATCAGAAACACATTGAAAGATCATTTACTGTTCATTAGAAATGAAATGTGTGTCTGCGGGGGAAATGTTTGGGAAGCTGAGGCCTGAGGACTGAAGAGTGTGTGTGTGTGTGTGTGTGTGTGTGTGCTGTCATGTCCTGCTGTGAATGTGAGAAACATCTCACCTCTCTCATCACGGCTGAGGAACCACTGAGCCGAACAGTAACTCATGACGTGTATCGCGTGTAGAGCATCGGGGCCATAATCACCGTGCTCTGAATGATCCCAGAACAAGTGATGTGAAAATATGCGGCACCTCTTATCAGCTGGCTCCGCCCCTTGTTCGCTGTGTTTACCCACTGCATGTGTTACAGTGTACAGTAAGGTGTGGGTAATGATTAAACACAGCAGCAGTGGAGGAACTGTCCTCCACGATTGATGCAGGGACTTTGATATATATATTTTTACTATATCTATATAAAAATGTGCGTGTGAGTAAGTGGTCCTGTGAATGTAACCTATCCTTGCAGAGCTTATGTGTGCGAGTCAGCTGCGGTATCATGTGTTAGGGAAGTGTGTGTGTGTGTGTATTACTCTAACAGCCCCCACAATATTTTACAACACTAAATTGTTTTCAGTAGGAGCAGAGCTTCCTCTTTCAGCTCAAGCTTCATCAGAAGTGGCAGCTCTATCCCCTGCCTCCACTACAGCCTGATACACAGAGAGAGGCCTAATCTAATCCGGGGCTGCAGCTAAAAGGCTATTAGATGTTCAGCCATCATTTTTCAAAGCTGTCTCTATAGCCAGGCCCCCCCCCCCCCCCCGAGGCTACCAGACCTCACACTGGTATAAAGTCCCAGAGTCTGAAACCAAGGAGAAAAGAAAGGAGCAGACTCAGGCGACAGAGCTTCAAGACCAAAGGGAAGTGATACCTGCTTGTACAGGAGAAGCAGCTTTAACACGCAGTGAAGCTCGTTTTAAGATAAGGTTAAAAACGAGCCCAATTTTGTTAGTGCTCTCCCCAAAGTCTGCTCTAAGACTGTCCACTCAGCTCAGCGGCCAGACGACACTGCACATGTCTGATACAGGAGGTAAGATAGAAGAGGTACTACAAAAAAAAAAAACCCCATTAACTCACAGGGAGCTCACAGGTTAATGTGTTACTGGAATCTTATCTACCCACACTAACACATTTCTCATTTCAATACTGCCCAAACTTTTCCGCTGTATTTCCAGGGAAAGTGGTTGTCCGTAACTTGCTGGATAAATGATCCCATTGTGTGTGAATGTGTGTGTTTGTAATACTCACTTGTGGCTACTGGCGAGTGTGGACTGAGTCGGCGAGAGCCGCGAGGGAAGGACGTCGTACTCGTCGCTGACTTGAATGCCGTTAGAGAAGGGCTGCACAGACACACACACACACACACAAGAGGATCAAGAGGAAAGAAAGTGGGGGTTGAAAAACAATGTATGTGTAAATGACTTGTTTATGAAAAGCTGATATATTTGAAATAAAGGTTTTCATTGTCCAGTCATCAGCCAGCGGTGCTCTGAGCAGGATGAATCACTGTCTGGAGAGTTAGCGGTAGAGTCTAGATATCTACACTGTGACGAGCTCTGCATGTAGACAGCAGTGCTGCTGAGGAGGACTGTGATGCAGCAATGCATGACAGACCTCAGGATAGATCCTCTGCTCTCCTGTGATTTAAGCTCAATACTAATCCACAGACTCTGCAGTCACAGGGAAGACGTGAGCTGTGAATTCTGCCTTATCATCAGACTTGTTCTGAAAAGCCTGGGCCGAACGTGACCTTCGCTATCAGCGGTTTAGAAGTAATATTTCATATGCAAAGCGCACCTGCCGCTGAACTGAGAGCTTGAGCTCTGTACGGCAGACAAAAAGCATGCAAATAACCACATCCACTTCCTGAACATCACCAAAAGTGACAATGCTCCTCCACACTGCAACTGGAGGCACTGCGTGATCAAAGAGCGTCTCTGGAGGGAGAGATCAGCTGTGTGTGCCTGAGTGTGTGTGTGTATAAAAAGACCATGTGAATCATTAAACTTTCCACCGTTGTCTCTCTCTACTCATGAACAAGCGTATCACACTCTGTAACCAAGCACAGAAAGATCAGAATAACCACGAGTGTAAACTCATTAAGCTTCTGACTTTCATGAACAGAGTGCACATTCAGGTACTTTACCTCATGAACAATGGTCCACACTGTGCTGTGGGCAGTTATAGAAAAGCAGAAGGGGGGGGGGGGGGCTGCTCTATTTAACCTGTGTGGACCACACATCTGCAGTCACACACTCACAGACAGAAAGAAACCACTCTGGATGCTATAAATCAATGAAGAGCAGCAGGTACAAAAAAAAAAAAAGAAAAGACGTTAAGGACAAATATGTTTCATTCACTACCAGTGCTTTGCACTTTGCTTCCTGCTGTCAGTGTGAGACATGTGTCACTGGACATCATCTTTAAAGACGACTGATCTATTAGGAGTTCACACCTCTGGGTGTGATGCACAAGTTCAACCCCCTTAACAACCACCAATGATGTGGCTTGAAGCAGGTCACATACATGTAAGCAACTGCTGTAAAACTGCACCTATTAGGATTCTGTTTCTTTCATTAATGGACCCTGTGTCTCTCTGACTGTCTGATTTTTCTGCTTCCTAACTGTAAAAAAAAAAAAAAAAAAAAAAAAGCTTGACAATGACAGAACATTTATTAAAGGGCACAGATGTTTATATGTGGTGGAATATCTGAGAGAATAAGTCATTCCAGTCTATATTCATACCACATTACAGACACATACGCATCTATGAATAATACAGTTCCAATGTATTAGCACCAAGAAACCCACATGATGAAATAAACAATGATAACAGAAATCTGTAGGAGGGGAGAGAAACCATTAAATGCTTCAGAGACTCTAAATTAGTAAGAGCAACCACGTCTAAAAAAAAAAACGAACCCTAACCCTGCTAACAAGCTGTGGAGCTCACCTGCCTGTTTCTTTCCATGGGACAGCTGGTCAATCAGAGAATCACATACATGTCATCAAACAGGATGGCCGCGTTCTTAAAAGTATAAAATAAACACGCATACTGTGTCTTCAGCTTCTCTGTGGAGACTGTGACACTGAATGCAGCTGTAAACAAAGAAAAACTGCTTCCTGTTCGGTGTCATGTGGATTCAGGGTCCTGAGACGACGACGGCAGCGACTTTCTTATACATTTACGCCTTTGATAAGCGCATGCATCGTCAATCAATCACACTGTGAGGATGTCAGAGCATTCATCCCATCGGAACCATGAACATCTGTGCAAATTTCATGCTAAACATTTCTTTTCTTTTACTGTAGAAACAAACCAAAAAAAAACTTCTCCCAAACCAAAGCTGAGCCCTACCTTGGAGTTCTCTGAGTTTCCTGCCCCCTCAATTCTGTGTCTGTGTCCAAATCCTGCAATGGGACAGCTGAGCGGTCTCCCATTCAGGTGGGAGGAGGGGCCGGCAGGGCCCAGCTGGAGCTGGTGTTCGACTCCAGTCCTATGGGCGTCTGCCAAGTGGCTGTCTTTGGCACCGCGTGTCTCGGGGGGCATCGGGGAGTCTGACAGGGTGCCAGTGGACGATGACACGGAAGAGGACAAGGAAGAGGGGCTGGAGAGCCAAGAGTGGCGTGACTCGGGGGGGATGGGGGGCGGACGCTCGGGGGGAGGCGGCGGAGGTGGGTCCCTCTGGGGGGGAGGTGGGGCTGGGAGAGGCTTGTCTTGCTTCCTGGACATGCCTGGTGAAGACTGGAGAGGTGGAGAGAGACACACTGACTTTAGTGATCATGTGACATGAAATACAGGGCAACTCATCTTTCCTTGTATTTGGGAAATGCCACGACTGACCTTTGGGGAGCCGGTGGGACTGGCAGACGGGGAGCGGATGGCACCTTTCTGGATGAGGTCCAGTCGTGGCGGGACAGGGGGAAGGCCGAGGTGCTGGACGGAGTGACTGGAGTCTCCTCCTCCGTGGGCTTTCCTGTGCGGGATGACGGGCGAAGAGTTGGGGGACACCATGGGCGAGTTCTGACGTTCGCCACAGTACTGAGAGGACATGAAACAAAGTCTTAAAGGGGCGTTTAGATTAGATTCAGTCACTTGTGTCTTATTCACCCAGTGATTCTTCAAGCCCTTTCGCCTGTCCATCAACAGATCAGTGATTTACCTTCCTGATGCTGGCCAGTCCGTTCATGACCAAGCAGTCCTCTCGGTCTTCCTCGTCCTCCAGCTCCAGCATTTGGCAGCTGTGCTGGTCCAGGAAGAAACACTTGGTGCCCTCATTTCGTGGGTCAAAGGGATCCACGATGATGGGCTCTGTGCCTTTGATCTCACAACGGCAGAACGGGCAACCCTGACCATCTGATTCCTGGAGCGGATATATGGGAAAAGAGTGTGTGAGACAGGATACATCATTGCACACACACACACACACTGTGACACAGGTGTGGTAGTAACATTTGTAACCCACAGACCTTTCTAAATCTAATGATGTGATGAGAATAGCTTTGTTGCTTTAGTGTTTCGGAAACGTCAAGGATTGGCCTGTGGAACAGGAAGGGCGTTGCCGCACACACACACACACAGCTGGGATACACGTGGTTAACATTACGCTCGTCATTACTACCCTATATCTTATTCGCTCTTCCCCTCATTCATGAAAGGGCTCTGGCAAAGTCCACTGGACACATGCTTGTGCAGATCTTCTCCAGGGAAAACTGTACAACATTCACTGGCCACATGTACATATTCCACATGGCAGCCGCTGTCAAACAGAGGTCATAAATAAGATAATAAAAGAGGCTTTGGTTTTCAGTGCATCTCTCTGCACTGACTCAGTGACTACAATCAAAGGCAGACAATGTTTACAAAGAACAAAGCTGCATTTGTGGCAGCCATATGGGGGGGGGGGGCACCAAAGGCAAGTTTGAAACTTAATCCTAATTAGAGTGGGTGGAGAAGGGGAAGGAGTGGGAGGTTAAAAAGGAAGGGAGCCCAGAGGGAGGAGGAGGAGGAGGAGGAGACGGCGCGATGGTCACAGACGCTGGGAGAAACCAGACAGTTCAGCAACGGACACAACTTGAAGTGACAAGGGAGTGAATTGAATTCAGTTCAAAAACATGTCCACCCTCCACACACTGATTTCCTGATTTACAGAAGTCTGGACATCAAGGTTAAAACTGGACTGAATGTGACTGAGGAGTGAAGGCTTTTTATGTCTAGTTTCCATATAACCATTGTTGCAACTGAATTTAAATGTGACTGTATTTTAACAGGTGTCCTGACACATTAAAATATAGTCAGTTAAATGATAACTGTAACTTTGAAATCTAAAAACTTGAACCTGTATTTATTTATTTTCTTGGCCACTAGAGGGCAGCAGCACAAGCTATGATCACTATCTATCATCACTTTATGAAGCTGATATGGTGAATGTGTTTGCAAACAGCTGCCTACTTACACATTAGGTACACAAAGTATGAATGTTTTTTTTTTTTTTTTTTTTTAGCTCTGGTTTGGTCTCCATCTCCTGAAAAAAGCATCAGGCTCTTTAGCTGCTAAATGCTCCATGATGCTGCTGCTGCTGCTTAACTAGAGCTGAGGATCGCTGCCGAGTCAGGCGATCATCCTCTGTGGGTTCACCTTTCCCACATTATCCATCATTAACAGAAATGTATTGATGAGAGCAGCTTTCTAACCAAATTTCATGTTGGGTGAACCAGTTTCAGTCTAAATGTCTTTCGATGTGAAAGTTACCAAATAAATGCTTTATAGAACTAAATGAAATAATTACCAAAGGCAGCCAGGCTCTCTGAAAAGAAATGTCTGCATCACTCTGGACAATGCTGACTTTATACTTTGTGGAAACAAAGTATAAAACTCACACTGATACAATCAATAGTAAGACACACAAACCACTCGCAGTCAGATCTGATGAAACCTACACTCTGGTAAAACCAAGACACGGAAAAGCCCCCTGTGAATCATTCTGAGTCCTCGCTGCTTTGATTTAGGATAAAACCAATATCTAGAAGAAGGGAACCCTCTGATGTTCATGTGCCCCCATACACTGCAGAGATCAAACATGGCCAATAAAGAAAACAGGATGTGGAGGTACGTATGTCATCAGCCGGCTCTGTGTGAAGAGCGTACTGTTCCACCCCTTGCTGACTAATACATGGAGTGAGAGGAAAGTCAGGGAACCACCACTGAGTCAGTGACCTGAACGGGCCGAGGCCGGGTTACTCACTGTCACAGGGTAGGAGGGTTCCCCCTCTTTCTCTCTGACTCACAGTTTCTCATATATATCAATATATATAGACATATATTTTTCTACTACTAGATGTTGTCAGTGTCTCAGTGTCTATGCATCCACTCATGTATCCACTGAATAACTTACTGTCATTGTGGGGGAGGCGTGGTCACATCCACTTGTCATAACAGGAAGTATGACAGACAAACACTGTTAAATGTGGGTGCTGCCGCATCCCACTGTTTACAGAGCGCAGGACGGAGCTCTGGAAAGACTGCGCTCATTTGCTAAACCTACAGCCACGTTCAGAAGCTTAAAGCCACTTAAGAAAAACCTCTCCAGCTTTTGTAGCCATGAAATCGAACCTCTTGAGAACTGAACAGCAAACCAAACACTAGTGTGTGTGTGTTGTGTGTGTGTGTGTGTGCTTCTGCACAAAGCTGTCCAGACACTTAAACCAGGGTTAGGACGTACATTGTGTGGAGCACAGATCGCCTTCTAATAAATGCTTTTGTAGACCCTGTAGGAACTCATTGTTTGTGTTGTTGGGAGACCTGTGACCTTTCACTCATCTGGGGGGTAAATATAATTTAATTTGAGTGTTTTTTTGTTTTTGTTTTTGTTTTTTGTTTTTTGCAAGGTTAGCAAAACGCCTATAAAAATAGCAGTGAAGATGACTTCCTGTGACAGAGAGCACGGGCTCACTGCATCTACAGAGACTGTAAGCAAAGCAGTCTAATGGTGTAAAATGTCTCTCACCGTCTTTTCTTTTTCGACATCATCTCTTTAAGATGACTCAAACAAAACGCTCACGATAAATGGAAACTATTATAGCGCTGACTGACTGAAAAACAGAGTGCACTCAACTCGGTGTATAAAACCTGCATTCACAGTCCTCTGAATCATTTTCCAGGTCCTCCCTCGCAAACGCTCCACTGCCAAGTAGATGAGCACTACTAATAGAAAACAAAAAAAAAAAAAGATAATTAATGCAAGGCTTGCTGTTTGTCTCTACTGGAAACCATTTCCGTCAGAAAACAGAATGACTGCAGTTTCTTGGTTTCTGGGTTTCACTTGCAGAAAGCTGAACAATTCCACGCGTGTTCGAACACCGACGCAGGTCTATATGTTTTTAATATGCAACCCCTCGGAGAGTCAGAACAAATGCACTTTCAGCCAGCTCTCAATAACCTTAATACAGAGTTGCGATTGCGAGACAGGTTTTTGGGCTTGTGTCCAGGCCTGCAGAGTGAATACGTGTGTGTGTGTGTGTCCCTGTCAGAGATCAATAACACCAAGGTCAGTGCAGAACTTGTACATGTCTGGAGAGCCATCTTTTTTTTGATTGCAACATGGGAGGGGGGTGGAAAGGAAGGAGAGGAGGAGAGAGAGAGTCTCTGGACTTAATGCTAATGACTCAGTAGGGGAAGGTAATTACAAACACACGTGGCTTGCTAAGCTTCTGATAGGCAAACAAGTGCACAAGCACAAAGAAGCCGGCAGCGTAGGACTGTGTACGATGGGATGCACACACACACACACACACACACACACACAAAAAAAAAAAACAGCGCACAGCAGGAAGCACAGAAGCACTTTCAGAAACACTGGAATACACACTGTGTGCACACACTCTCAGTTTTCACTTCCGCTAATGACTGATATATGGAAATTTGATTAGGATGGGACACAAGGACACTGGAAGGAAGTGAGGGAGGGAGTGAGGGAGGGAGTGAGGGAGGGAGTGAGGGAGGGAGGGAGGGAGGGAGTGAGGGAGGGAGGGAGGGAGTGAGGGAGGGAGGGAGGGAGGGGTTTTTTCACCATGCACTGAAAGTTGCTTGTATTATTCAGTAATCTGTTCTCACTGATATGCAGACACTTGTTAACCTCAACCAAGACTTGTTCCTACTAATATATCTAAAAAAAAAAAAAATACAGCTGGTTTGATAAGATTTCAAATTTGACAAGTGAGCCCGTGGTGTTTTTCATGCCAAACTGAGCAGAATGTTTTTCAGAGGGACACAGATGATGATGATGATGCTGATGACAAAGATGTGTATATTCTATTATTAACCCGCAGTGTCCCACGTGCATGTGTAACGGCAACAGATTGTGACGGTAGTTCACGGTTTTCTTTACGTTACCTGCCAGGCCGTAAGACAGGAAGTACACATGAGGTGGCCGCAGGGTTCGATCTTGACGTCTTTGTCGTTCTCAGCACAGATCTTACAGAGCTGGAAGGTGGAGCCCATCTCACAGTACAGCTCATACTGCTCCTGTTCGGGCAGAGCAAAATCCCGTTAGTCATCGAGTGATGCATGGATCAAACAGCGCATGAGGAAAAAAGTCACCAAAATACACACACACACACACACACATACACACACAGCTATACCACAGACTTAATGCCAAAGTCCATAATGCTTTCAGGGACTTCCTGTCACTAATCCACAGCTACTCCACGACCTTCAATTATCTTGGTTAATGATAATTCAAGGTTTATTTTTTTTTTTTAATCTCAGTTCAGGTATGATGGTTTCCCTTTGTCACTAAGACATTAATGGACATTAAACACTGCACGTGAGTGGATGAACACAACACTAGCTGTGCCCTCATTGGTTGTTTTCAGAGTGGAAAAATGTGGTGGGAAAAAAAAAAAAAAAGAGCAAGTTTCAGCCTCACTGTGCACAAAAAGCAGTCTCTGAGTAAAGCAAGCAAAAAGCCACACAATTGGACAATTTAATTACACATTTTATATAGTTGTTCTCAAGGTTTAGAGAGTATAGGAGGGGCTTTGAGTCATGTCTTTTGAAACACTCCCACGCATATTAGATTTTATGAGCGGTTTGACATATATTTGATCAGGTTCAATCACTGAACATTTTCCACACTCTTAAATGTCATGAGGAAGACTGGGCTTCTGCCTAAGAAATTCCATGACCTGACCACGTTTTTCAGATACACACACAAAACCCACTTGTGTCACTTTGATGTGATCATGAGGCGTCGGCTCACATAATCCAGTGAGGTCAGGGTTGTAACTGCGACCATCAGGGAACAAGTAGCTGCAGATGAGAAGGGGGGGGGGAGGGTTAAACAAGCTCAACGGTTCAAAACACACAGCGAGATATTTGCTCAAAATAATCCTATCAGAGTTATGTATGTTTTGACTTCTATGATATTCAAAACAGATGAATGAGTAAATAACAACAATCCTGCTGACAAGAAGCAGCAGTAAGAGCACTCACAGTGCTAGCTGTACTTTAAAGGATTTGCATGGACTTTAACTGATGCTGATTTATGATTGACAGATGTTAAGTAAAAAAAAAAAAAAAAAAATCACTGCAAATCTTGAATAAAAACCATGTAAGTTAGTAATATGTCTCTACATGGAATGAAGAGGGAATGCTTCAAACAGGACCCCCCCCCTCCGTTCCCCCATGCCTCCTCCTCCCCTTCCTCTGGACTGCACAAAAAAAAAACAGCGATCCCTGAACAGCCTCTGCCAGCCAGACTGACGGCTGCAGGAAGAGAGATGCCATGCACTTAAGTGGAAGGAAGCGTGTTTTATTTGTCTGGGGGCCTGTCAGATTATCAGGTATGATAGAAACAGATGGCCCCGCAGAACGAACTGAAGCTCAAAGACATCCTCTTGTCTTGCTGAGAAAAAAAACAAAAAACAAAAGAGCACAATGTTTCATCAAGGAAGTTGCTCAGAGAAGAAGCACTGTGATCTGATTTGTCAAGAGACTATGCAAATCCTTTCTCATTTGTATACAGCTCATACGCAGCGGAGAGTTTAGCTCAACTTATCAATATACAAACAGAGACTGAGCCAGAGAGGGAGAGAGTGTGTGTCTGAGTGTATGATAGGTTACGTACAAGCCCTCCCTGTAGCCGTCGATGAGGGCCTGGAACAGCGGCTTGTTGTGGGGGATGGTTTGCAGTATGCTGCCGTCATTGGTCACGTAACCGATGGCCCACTGGCCCAGCCGCGTACAACTCAGTCTGAAGATGTAACTGAGAAAGGAGGACAGACGAGCATGGGTCATACACACGAGGTGCAACACAAGCAACGGTGTTACTCTTAATCAGAAAAAAGTTGGGTTGTTAAATACATGTAAAAATGATAACATCCAAATCTAACTTTGACAAGTCATAAGCTACTATACACCCTTATTCTATAGGTATACAGCAGTATTTACATATATGTATTCTATGTTCTTTTTTTGTGTCCTGCATTTTTTCGGCGTAGAGTTTTTGTGGATTTTCTTCATCGTATTGAAGTTGACATTGTAATTGCTAGTTTGCAGTGACTCAAGCTAAACTGGACAAATGACACAGCTCAAGAGGAAAACACACACAACAACACAGAACATAAATTAGAAATAAATATAAAATAATATTACACACAAAAAAAAAAACCAAATAAAACCCAATGAGAGATATTTTTTTCTACTGTCTAAATTGATGATTCCTGTCAAGCTGTAATGAAAAATGAATGAAATGAATTTTTTGTTTTACGTGTTTGAAAAATACATCTCATGTAATGCTGTTTATTTTATAATAATAATTATATTTTTCATAATTATAATTCTATAATGATAACTTATATAATATGATTATTTCAAGCCCTCCTAAATGTGTATCTATAAATACGTGTGTATATAACAATGTATACATATATAACAATATATAATATAATGATGTATAAATGGTAAATGGTTTCAAAGAGAAGCAAGTGTCAACTGACCTCATCATGAGGGCACTGACACACAAATGATCAATTCTCTCACACACACAGTCAGACCACCATAATAGCTGCTGTTACTGTGTGTGTGTTTGTGTGTGTGTGTGTGTGTGTAGTCTTTGGAGACATGCAGACAACACATGATTGTTGAGAAGGGTTGAGGTGATAGTATCACAGGGTGCAAACACTATATGTCTTTGAACATGTAAATTGTCCATTGAGGTTTGTCAGGTTTGCCTTATTACAGGCAGGAACATTTCATTTAATCTTCTTTGGCACTTTCCTTTTATCAGCAGCCATGGCCACTCTGTCCCTCGAATACTAATACTAACACTAATACTGACAACCTTTTCAAATAGCCTCATGATTCAACTGCGCAGACCTGCTGTGATCAATGGATCGATCAGACCTGAGTGACCACTGCAGGGTAGAACAGACGGGGTGATTACAACTCACACACTCCGATAAATACAAAAATATACAACAGAGTTTTCTGAAATATGAACTTTCTACCTTTGTCTTTTATTTCAGTTCAAACGGCAGCGAACGAAGCGACAGACTTCCTCAAACAATTCACAGCTGAACAGAAAGGAAACAGCTCAGCACAAGGTGACAATCTGAATGTAGAAAAGATGTGGGGAAAAAAAAAAAAAACAACAGACAGAGGAGGTATTATAAATGCAGAGTGCTGGGCTTAGAGCGAGCCTTGACCACAACGCAATCCCACCTCCACCCGCAACAAAGGCCTCCAGCTAGATCCACTGCAGCTTGGCTTTGACTGAGGAGAGACTCCTTTTATTGAGATATGATCAATACATCGTGGGTTGACTTTTCACCAATCTGTAAGATCTGGCTTATCCCAAGTGCTTAGCATAGAAATGTGTGTGTGTGTGTGTGTGTGTGTGTGTGTGGGTGTGTTTTATTATGTGTGTGTGAGTGAGCTGAAGTGGTTACATGTAGCGGCTCATCTGATACGACTGCCCTCGCCCACACAGCTGTGTGTGTGTGTTTGTTCATAACAATGGCATTTGCATGATTCACTTGGGGATTAGCACCCTATACATTTGCATGCTCAGACACTCACTAACCCCATCCACGCTGACTTCCACACACACACACACACACACGCACTTCCTGTCCTGTCATTATCTGCTCCACCACGTCGCCGCAAAAACGGCCGGCGGCTGGTCGCAGGGCATGCACAGCTCAGCTCGAGGCCGTACGAGCTGCTCGCAATAAATTAGCACTGCTGCTGAAGGTACTTTTCTCAAGCTACTTTAACACACCCCCCCCCCCCCCCCCCCCCCACGGCCAGGAACTCGCCATGTGAAGGGGAAATAACCTTCGACATTGGCACCACACCAAACGCAGCTTGTCAGCATTTGTTTCAGAAACCAGTGTGTATGCCACACACACAAACTGCTCCACAGTTTGTCTTTTTTTTGTAGCCAGTGAGTAATGAGTTCGAGCCTCCCAGCTGAGCAGTGAGAGCTTTTTGTCACAACATCAGTTTGAAACTATGAGCTCTTCATTTATACTATTAAGAATTTAGTTTGCCATAAAGGTTCAATTGTAGTCCACTCGTCTCACTCTTTATTGCATGCTGTTTGTTTAGGGATCATTTATACCCTGCTGCTATCACAGGGTTTGAAACAAAGATTATGTCATGTTTTATGAATATATAGATGACAGTAATACAGAGCTTTGGGAAGGTGTGACAGTAAAGCACAACATGTTTATGCCACGTATAATCCCAAATGGAAATTCCTAAAAACATTCTTTGCTCCTGACTGATATCCTTTGCCTCTGAGCCTGAGCTCTAAGGCTGTTTGCTACGGCGATCGACACTGTAAATATTCATGAGCACATGTGCAGGCCGAGGAGATCAATGGTTATATCCGTGAAAAATTGGATCCAGAAACAGCGTGTTGACTTTCAGACCCGGCGGTGTGTCGGCACACAGATGACAAGAAGAAGAAGAAGAAGCTGCAGGTGACTGGCGGGAGGGGTTCAGATAAGTCCAGGGTAAACAAATCCTGACTTCTTGGCTTGTCAAAGAGGCAGCAGAAGGTTATTATATTCCAACCCTCATACGAATTTAAAGGCTCCGAGAGCCTATTTTCTTCATCAGCGTTTTATTATAAGAGACAAAGTCCTACGTTTCTCTCACGGCTCTGCTGGAAAAAAGGTTGAACATAATTTCCGTCAGCTGCTCAGAGTTTATCAGTGTAGGTATCAAATCAGAATCGGATGATAGCAGCAGGTTGTTTGCATGTGTTGCCAGTAAGACAACACTTACAGGCAAAGCTGATCAAACCACACCCACACAGATGAAGCAGATTAAATTCATTTTCTTCTGTGAACATCAAGGTGAAAAAACAGTGGAGGAAACTCAATATCACGTATTTTTCACTAAATAGCTGCTTGTCATTAACTGCTGTTTATCGTTCTCCTGTTGTTTCTTTAATGAAATGATTTCCTGGTTCTTCATTCAGACAAAAATAGGTCTGAGTGAATAAGACTTATCTCACCTGGGCACAGGCTTTGATGTGTAATTGACAGTCATTAAGCTAATTAGTGCTGAAACCGGACTTCCTGAATCCTGTGAGGTGTTCGACACTGAGGAGAACTGAAGGTGTGCTCACTCAGCCTTGCTGCTAATTTGTTCCAGTGACCATTTTTACCCATAGATCACCACTACAAGACAAGTGTGCTCAGACACACAACATCCCCGCATTAAGAACACAAAGAGCTGCGTCGGTATGGGCATGTTGCTTCAGGTACCAGTGAGACTGTACCAGCCTTATTCAAATGAGCTGCTTTTAATGAGTACAGCACAGCAGTGCATTTCAAGTTTGCTCATTTGTATATAGAGTGAATTTCAGCAAAACTGGAAACAAAACAAACTGAGCTGATGTTGTTTTTGGAAATAGTTTTTTTTTTTTTTTTTTTTTGTCCTCTGCACCTATTTTATGCTCACAGCTGCTGCTGGAAGCGCAAATATAACATTAAGCTCATCTCTCTGCTGCACACACACAACACAGCCCACACGCCGAGTGAAACAGAAAGCTCGTTCTGTCATTCCAGGAGTCAATTCGATGGCTGTGAAGTCTATGAGGGGTTGGGTTACGCTCAGAAAAGAGAGCAGTTCATGCAGCGTGTGGTCTGACCCCGCTGGAAGGAGTGAAAAGTTAAACCATCACAGAGAAGAAGGAAGACATGTGATATCATTCAAATACGGTGATAACGCTGCACATTTTCACGGAAACTTAGTTGTGTGCATTAATAGTGACAGAAACGGCGGTGTGAAGAATTAAAAAAAAAAAAAAAAGGAGAGGTTAAGATGTGAGCTCTACCCCTGCTTCTTTTCTCACCTGTGCACTGTTGGTAAATCATGGTGTCAAAGTGGGGGGTGAACGTCAGTTTCGTAAATGCCCCCTCGGGTACTTAGATTACACACACACCATTAACATACCTGCCAGGCTTGTTGATGTACTTGTGCAGCCGGGCTTTGACTTCATCGTAGGTAAGGAAGGCCATGTAGCCGGGGTGCGTCACTGCCAGGAAATTCCAGTTCCTCAGAATTGATCCCCATGGCTGAAAAAAAAAAAAAAGACCACCCAGTGTTGTATGAACTAAACATGGATCATAATGCGTTGCACAGTTTTATTTTTCATATTGTCAGAACAAAATGAATCAAACTAGCCATCAAATCAGAAAAAAAAAAAAAAAAACGGCTCAGTGAAACGAGAGAAGAAAGCACAGGGTGCGAGTTCTCTGATACACAGCCAGCTCGGTGACTGGGAGTTTGGGCG
The DNA here is from genome assembly GCF_017976425.1 of Toxotes jaculatrix. Lineage (NCBI taxonomy): Eukaryota > Metazoa > Chordata > Actinopteri > Toxotidae > Toxotes > Toxotes jaculatrix. The sequence goes on along the minus strand of NC_054405.1, from coordinate 2,829,160 downwards.
GCAGCTCGCGCACCGCCAGCCAGTTGTGTTTGGCTTTGTTTACAGCTGGTTTGAGGTTTTCTGCAGGACAGAGTTACAACAGATGCCAGAGCATTTGATGTGGAAGAGAGCGAGCTAACATTAGCGCCGAGGAGGGGTGGAGTCTGTTTCCTTGACTGCTCAGCAGGAAAGATTTCATAAATGAAGCGTGTAAGATTACATACAGATATAGAAAGACCTTTGTCCCATTTAGCATCTGCAAAAAAAACAAAAAAACAACACCCTCTCACTTCATTAAATGAGAGGGTGTTGGGTTTTTTTTTGTTTTTTTTTTGGGTGCAACAACCACACTCACCACTTAATTCCAGAAATCAAGCACAAATGTGAAAAAAAAGAAGATTGGTATTGACAGAGAAGCTGTTACCATCAGATCCCTGAATTCAGAGCATAAAGTCATGGTCTGTTGTGTTGCCAGTTGGCTCCATGTGATTCCAAGCTCCCAAGACACTCCATCCACAGCCTGTTAGCCGGAGCTCACCAGGGACAATGATCTACTGCCCTGACTGTATAGCTGGTTTGGCAGAAGACAAAAAAAAAAAAAAAAAAAACACACTCTGGAATTAACTGGCCTTTTGGGCTGAAGCCCAACCACTCTGTGAGTTTGTTGATTTGAGCAGTAAACTGGATAGTGGCCCAAAGCCCAAAGAGGCAGGAGACAGCCAGATGGAAGAAAAAAAAAAAACACTAAGTACTGAGTGGGACACAGACTGGAAAGCAAAGAAAGACACTATTCTCTCATTCTGTTCTTCATGGTCAGACCATACATTTGTCTTACGTGGGTTTAATCATGTCCCACAGTCAACTAGAGCTGAGGTATTACAGTACAAGAGCTAACCCACTTCAGTCCAGACAGGGTTACAAAATATCGTGGTTTGGTCATCAAGTTTGGCTCGTACGGCCTCCCACCAGAATTCCCAACAGGCCCTGGGGGCACGAGGTCGCCCACAGGGGACCGCCTCCACTGACACGCAGGTTTACGCCAGCCATGGAAGTGGCTTCCCAGGAAGCCAGCCAGTCACTGGCAACTCCAACCCACAACTGTATTTGCTTTAGTTAGAGCGTGCACTATTTAACTCACTGACAAAACCTGTGAGTTCATCAAATAAATCAGAGGTTTAGGACTTTTCTTTTTTTTTTTTTTTTAATCTCTTCAAAAAAGTGACATCCCATTTTTTTGGTGAAACTGATCCTGACAAAATCCTCATGCTCTTCCACCGTCTTATTTGTCATGTTCACTTTGCAGAGTACAAAGTCCAAAGGTTCTGCCAAAGTAAAACATGGCTTTTAAAAGCCTCGCCGCCCACACACACCATCTTGAAGCCACATGGGCCAGTAATCTGTCAACAGGAGGGAGCTAAAGCCACATACATCCACAAATCTCAAAGAAGCGCACAAAATAGAGCAGAAAACATCGGCCAGGAACAAATACTTTCTACTTTTCTTTTTGCTCCTATTGTGTTAACTTAGCCCCAGCCCCCTTCACTGCGACTCTGCATGCATTCAAAACATGATCTCCTTCTGCTTAAATTTAACAATGCTGATATGTCTAGAGGTTCTTTAAGTATCACTGGGGTTCCCACATCTACAGCGTTATCTACTTTGTGTCAGAGTTTGAATACAGCACTGGACCAGAGTGGGCTAAGATACAATCCAGTGTCTTATATCCATAATTTACAGTTAATAGATTCAAATTCAAAACAGTCTCCCTCTGATTCACCTTAAGGGCAGGCACTGGGCTCAGTGCAGTGGGTTTGTACACTAGCAACAGTAAAGTAGCTAAGCCCAGGAACAGATTCCTAATATGTATTAAAAGAAGATACACAAGCATATCCGGGTAAAAAGCAGCATTTCTAGGGCGTCTGCACTTAGAGCACAGTTTGATACTGGCATAAAGGTTACTGCTGATTCAGTGAAACTCTGCCAAGCCATCGCTATTCTCTAAATGGGTGGGAAAAAAAAAATGATGGCACACATCGCACAAGTGGCTCAAGTAGGAGGTTTTTTCTGGACACTTTTGTTCTCCTGCTTTAAGCAAACATTTGTATCAAATGAATGAAGCGGAGTGTGTCTGGTATACTGGTGATTTTTGTTTGTGTATCCGTGCATTAGTTATATTCTAGGTCTATTCATAAACGTGCTTTATTCCTCATTAGAGGTGGTTATGATAATACATCGGGTACATGACATTTGATTTGACATTTGATGAAGTACGCTGCCTGTTAACACATGTAACAACACTCTTTTCAAGCATCCTTTTGCTTTCATGTTTTCTGTTTTCAGGGTTAACCCCAGGACGACATAGCTCCCACACAAAAGTCCAAAACCGCTGTAGCTGAATCCAGTGTGAACAAAACGTTTAAGTGCTTAATGTGCAGCGTGAGTCCGAGTGTCTCGATTCACAGGTTTTGAGACTTGGTGATGTTTTTGACTCACCTGGAAGAGGCGTGTGAAGATGTCGAACTCGAACACAGAAATGTAGTCGTTGCAGGTGAGGTCAATGGTGGATTTGAGGGCCATGGCCTCCAGGCCCGAGCTGATGGGATGCAGTTCGTGAAGGCACTGTCGGAAGACTTTCCACGGCACTATCGTCCTGCAAGGGGACAGCAACAAGTCTGTCAAACAATGCATCTTTATTCATATAAATGTACATTTCACAAATTGAATGCAAGAGATCCTGAACAACAAAAATATTGAAATGGCTCATAGATAAGACTTATTTTCTGTCCTACTCCTACAGCTCTTAGACAGATGAGACAAAACAAGAGGTAGAGGAAAAAAAAAAATGTGCCCTTTGATTCGATGAGGCTGTGATAAACACAAGTATCTGCTGGTGAAACCATTTCTGCCAAATGTCAAACTATCAAGTGCTTGTGGTGACTGTGATCAGCAGCTTCACTGTCTGCTGATGTGGTCAAACACATCAGCAGAAGTTATTCTCACACTAATATATCTTACTTCCTGACGCGGCTGAAAGCTTCACACAACAACAACAACAACAACAACAGTACAAAACCAAAATGCATTGCTACCAGGCAGCGACCCAGACACATTGAATTACATTAAGAAAGGGGAAAAGGCACCTGCAGAGAGATGGGTTTGTATCGTAGCATCAGAGATGGAGAGTTTCAGGAACAAGCGATAGCTAAACCTGAACGTTAAAGCTGCCTTTGTTCGCATCTTCTAACAGCGAGGCCAGCCTGAAAAACACCTATGACTCTCAGAGTGGTGAAGTCACAGAATGAACTGGTGGGAACGCATTTCTCTCTGAGTCTCATTCAACTGACCACACGGCAGCTGACACAGACGTGCATGAGCCTCGATCTTTTTTTTTTTTTTTTTTTTTTTTCTCTGACCTCAACCGAGAGCTGGGAGTACTGCAAGTGCAAGATCGGATACTTTGTCGGAAAATAGATTAAAATAAATCTAATAATCAGGAGCACCTGAGTGTGGAGACGCGTCTTACCTGGACACCCCTCTGATATTCTTAGGAGGTTCTTTCCAATTTTGAATACATACTATAGCTAAACATACAAACACCCCTCCTGCAACTTACACACCAACTCATATGTCTCACACATTATTACTGAAAGTCATTATAATATTATTCACAATTAGGGCTGGAAATGAAGCCTTAAAATGTTTCAGTCTGACTGAGCTGAAACTGTCAAGTTACCGTTAAAAATGGTTCGGTCAGGACTTTGGTCACATTCTCCTTGATTGTTTTAATGTAATCATATAAAAACCAAGAGGATTGTTTAACCGAAAGTTATTCCTCAGGCTCTTCAAATCATGTCGCCTCCTCGGTTCGACCGCTGCTGTGAAATTATTCTGTGGTTTGAGTTTATCAGAAAAATGTCGATCATGTGGAGGAGAAATTATTTTGCACGCCACACACTAAAGAACCAGTTTACCAAGTCATCCCTCTGTTTCCAACTCTAAACAGACAGACAGCAGCTTGAAATGTACAACGGGAACCAAACCTGAGGATCATAAAATGCATTATCACTGATATGTGTCAATACTGATGTGACTTTCTAAAAGTAATGTGGCAATACTTTCTTTTTATTCAATATATTATTTTGGGCTAACTAGACTGGAAGTATAGCAACAACATGAAATCGTTTTTTTTTTCTGTCTTTCTCCATTTCTTTCTTTTTATAGACTGAGCATATTTTCATATTTCATCTTGAATTCTAGCAAAATTCAGCAGAAAAAAAAAACCCTGCTCATCGTTCTCAAACTAAGGTATCACAACACATGTTTAGGAAATGTTTCTGCATCAGTACTGAGATGCAGTGAGAACAGTCTGCAAAACTTACAAACCGGACTCAGCCGTATATGTGCGACGCCACGAACAGAGACATTTGATTTCAGAGTCATATCAAAACAAAGGTGACAATAGCAAATTATAAAATGGACAGCTGGAGTTTAGAAATTAATCAAATCAACTGCAGCGTGTGCTACGGGGCCGGCCTAACCCAGCGGTGGTGAGAGGATGGAGGAAATATCCAAAATATGACAACAGCTCCGGAGCCACCGGCTGGAACAGCAGGAGAGGAGACAGTCGCATTTTTAATACCAGCTCACAGCCAGAGTTAGAGGGAGGGAGGGAGATAAAAAGGGAGAAGAGGAGCACACATGAACGCTCCATGACCTCAGAGTTAAGCAGGATGCCGTTTGATACTAATCAAGGCTGTTAAAAACACACACACACACACACACAGAAGCCAGTGCTGATGGGAACATTGCTCTCTGGTTTCAACGCATGGCTGACCACTTTAATATTCACTGACTGTATACATTAGCCTCACATACCCACTGCTGTGTCTGACACCACCCTACTGGAGAACCACATGATTCATTATGCTGCTGTGTTAAGCAGAATATGCAGGCTGTGCTTCAAGAAGCTGCTTTAACCTTCCAATGGAAACAGTGTATTATACCACACACTGATATTCGAACACGTCGAGGTTACCGCAGCATCACAAGCAGGTTCCGCAACTCCTTCATTCCACAGGCTATCAGACTCCTGAACGCTCTGTAGCCCTTCAACAGGACACTGTAAAAAAAAAACCCCAAAAAACTGTTGCAATAGAAAATGCCTTATCTGTACAGCTGCTCCATACATGTGCAATACTTTCTCTCAGGGACCATACTGAGACCATATCTCGTTTTTTATATGTACTCGAGACGTAAAGCGAATGACAATAAGGTTCTCTGAACTGAACATAGGATTCATTGATCTAACAGACATCATGTGACATAAGTAATGAAGTTAGCTCATTTACTGAAGCTGGGGACAACTGTGATTGGATAATGCAGTGCGACCTTGGCTGGTTGGTCATTTAAAAGGGGGGGGGGTTTGGTGCACATCCTTTCCCCGTGACCACAGGAAGCGGCGCTTTGTAACAATCATCGATTGACAATTGACAATTGATTCGTCTTTGGAGTGGCTGCGAACACAGTGGAGCACGAGCAGAGCCTCTTCATCTGAAGCAAGGAACACACACAGTCCCCCAGAGGGACGCCTGTCCCTTCTGCCAGCAAAAGACTTTTACTTGTGAAATTCTGTCTTTTCACATGGTTTCCTCTGTGGCCTCATTTCAATCAGCTCATCTACAATGCTGTCAAATGTAAATGTGCACTCTGACATTCTCTCGAATTATCGCACGGCTTGAAATGCTGATTTAACCTATAGCCCTATCGTAGTGTTTACATTTGCTGATTTAATCTTCCGCCACCCACCAAGAAATGGTTAGTTGTGCATCCTGTGAATTGAGATAAAGACGTGCTATAAGCCAGTGTTTGTACAAACTGGGCTCCTTTGCCGATTCTACACCTACATGCACTTCTTCAAGCGTAGCACACATTAGAAAGCTCTCGTTTTGTGTTTTTGTTGTGTAGCGTTTGCTCGTTTGTCATCGCTGCCTTTCACCTAATCGCCCTCATTTGGTTTCCTTTAGATAACAGACATGTTTAAAGACAAGCGAGACTCTTTGTTTTTGTCCCTGTAAGTTTCAGTGTATTCTGGGCATCCCATTATCCTGAAATCCCTTAAGGTGGTGCAGTAAACTGTTCCTCAGGGAATTCAGTCCACTGATATGGGACTCTCCCTTCATTAAATCGTAAACCTCTCTCTTCTACACCGTAAAATGGCTCTTCATAGGCTAAATGCTGTTTGATCCTTCAAATGACTCTGAAGCTCCAATGAAAGGATAATTAGTGGTTCTGAGGACAACAAAACAGCACTTCTGTGCTCTTATGTTATCAATAAAACACAGCTGATGACACAGTTTAAAAAAAAAAAAGGTATGAAACACTACAGATAGTTTAGGATGCTAAAACTCACTGCAGAGAGCTGCCATATGGTGTTAACAGGAAAGACAAACCTCCTGTAAATTTCCTGTAAAAATACTCTCTTCCCATAGAAAGAAGGGTGTAAAACACCGGTGCAGGCCTGTAACTTTGTCTTCTTTGCCCAAATAAAGTGTGGTGTGGTCGATAGCAATGCACACAGGAAGTGTTGAATCACAACTAAGTGAGAGCTGCATTCCGTCCTTTAGGCTGCAAAGAAAAACACGTCATTGTCCTTTAGAGAAAACAAAACGTGACGCTACCAAACGCAGCTGCAAACCCAAAGCGCACACACACCGTTTGTGGACCCACAATGCTCAGCAAAAGGTCGGACAACGTTCTGCAAACTGTGGATTGAGACTTGAGTAAAATTGGAGAAGGTGTTCGCACACAACCAGACGGAGGTCACGATCTTGTCTCAGCTGTGCATGTTAGTGAGACAAACACTGGTCGCACACAGCAGCTGCTCTCAGCTGGGTGTGTGTGTGTGTGTGTGTGTGTGTAAGCAGGGCTCAGTGTGACAGTCTGTCACACTGTCTTGGAGTTGCTCCAACATCCAAGCGTCTCCCCCTCATGTCATTACACTGAGAAACGGCATGCATATGTCTGAACCATCAAGAAACAGATAGTATCCGGGAGATTACAAAAACAGGAAGGAAGGATCTTGACAGCTGCTTCTCCTTATTACAGAAAGAAATCTTGATCTATCAAAAAAAAAAAGCAAAGTATCAGCTCAGAGTTGCTAAAGAAAAGCTAAAGATGAGGCCAAGCTTACTTTTCTCCAAAGTATCTCCTCCAGAAGTCAGCGGCATCAGCTTTGGTGATCCTGAAATTGTCCCCCTGGAACTGTCCTCCAGGGAAGATGGCTTTGATTTCAGCCAGCATGTGACTGAAGATCAGAGACAGCTTGGTCAGGTTCCTCCTGCAGAGAAGAGGCCAAAAAAAAAAAAAAAAAAAGAGAGAGGAAACAGTTGGTGAACCATTATAGCCTTTGAATGCTCAACAGATACCATATGGAAATTATTCCACCTTCAGAATTCTGGACATATTGTCGACTTCAGATTTACTGGAGCTGGAACATGGAAACAGATCTTTGTGACACTCTGTGAGCCCAATAACCAGTACTTCAAAGTACAGACATCATTTAATCTGGACGCAAATAGAAAGAAGCTGCACACATAAGACACCAAGAACTGTTTCTTTTTTCTCAAAGCAAAAAAAAAAGAAAAAAGAAATGGCTTCAATCTCTTTAAAAAAGTACAGTATGGGACAGGATGTCAGGGCTAAATCACATGTCACGTGATAAACACAACTGAACATGAAAAACTGTGTCAAAACATGTACTGTATTTTTATTATATATTGTGTGTAGCAGATTTACTGCACACGTCATATGTAACACAATAGACTTTATATTATTTATACATACATATCTATGTGTATCACTACTGGATTTCATTCACAAATAGTTGCACAATTCATTTCACATCATTTCAAGTATTGTAATTTATATATTGTATAAAGTTTTTTTTTTTTTAATATCATGTCCCTAAATTTATTTATTTAGGAAATCTAAATGACCTTAATATCAAACGAGCCTCTAAAGGCTTCACAGAGGAAACTGTTTTACATTCAAACACCGAACAGCACAGAAATAACATGCGACTTCTCGAAATCGTTTTTAGTTTGTTTGTTTTTTTAAACCACATCTAATCAAAAATAACGATTGCTATGTTTACACTGCTGGACTGCGGGTCTGTGAAGGAAATACTAGCTATTAAGTGATATTAAACAGGCAAGTGGTAGAGTCTTTGTCTGATGCTTCACTTCGTTCACCACTTTTTGCGAGACCAATGTTTTCAAAGATAAATCCGGGCTTTTCCGTTCCGTTTTTTTTTTTTTTCAGTCTGTCTGTACAAATGCACAAATATTCATTTGCATTTAAATTGCATCAACAAAACAGGGAGCTGAGCGGCGCTACAGAGAGAGAGAGAGGGGAATAATTAAAGCGACTTGAATTCTCTGAACAGCGTAGTCAAGTCTTTTCACAGAAGTCAGACTTTGATGAGGCATTAGGAAGTGAGTTGTGAGATTAGTACTGAAACGGCTGAGATATGGACAGTGGAGTTTAAGCTTACAGCCCAGTCGTCACGTATAAGTTAGCAACACTTCTAAATCCTGAAGGAAGTGGGGAAGGACACTCCAGGAAGGATTTTTATTTATTTATTTATTTATTTATTGCCTATTCTTTGTGAAGTGTCGGTGATTCTCCTCTCCATCTCCTCTGGGACGGGGATTTGTCTCCAGCTCCCTGAGATTAGACTCCAGGCTCGTACACATTCCAGGGCAACACACAGGCACATGGACTTAGACGGGGGTGACTTTGCCCAAGGTGTGAGTGTGTGGGACAAAGACAGCACACTGGCTGTGGGGTGCTGATAACAAGCTTTGTGTATGTGTACGTGTGTGTGTGTGTGTGTGTGTGTGTGAGGGCACACTAACTTTTTACTTCTTCCTTCCATCACAGAACAATCGTTCCACAGATGTTTGTCTGTTTGGTTTGACAGATGTGTGTGTGTGCTGTGCGTTTTTTGATCAATATCATTTCACATGTAACATAAGCTTCGTCTCAGTGACACAACCTCAAACTGCTGTATGATCATCACAAGACCTTTGACTTCACTGAGAGAACAAACAGATGATCCACAGGGTCGTAAACTCTACATGCAGCCCATCACCACTGCAGAATCTATCCTCACACACACACACACACACACACTGACTCACTGGACAGTGAGCTAATCATCAGACATTTACTCAGGCTTTAACACTTGGGGAGGCTGTGGCTGAGGATGTTTGATTCCCAGCTCCTCCAGACTACGTGTCCATAAGCAAGATTCCTGAATCCCAAATTTCCCCTCATGCGCCCAACAGTGTGTGTGAGTGTGTGTGAATGTGACTGGTAGTGTAAAAGCGCTTAAAGCGGTTGATAAAAATAGAAAAGGTCTATATAAATGGAATCTTACACAGAGTCACATGGCTGCTGACTGTTCATCAGCATTGCTAAAGAAAGCAGGTGTTTCATACACATCATGTTTATAACATACGAGGACTGAACACAGACACACGAGTCAGGAAGCAGAGACCACTCAACATACTAGCTTAGCTAATAAAAAATAGAATAACTTATCTTCTGAACTCAGAGCACATATGAAATGTTTTACAGTCCCACTCTCTCCAGCAGAGGCTCAATAACACAATCAGAGTTTTCAGAAACATCTTCAGGTATTTTCCCATCAGCAAGTACAGCACTGTTGAACTGTATATGCTAACGGGGGGCCTTGTTGAGTGTTCAAACGACGCCCACATGCAGCGAGGTTAAGTTCTAGTCTTTCTGATTTTCCACACGATCATTTATTAAGATTAAGATTCACCAGTTCAGGGAAATAGATGAGCTTCTGTGGGACTAGCCGAGAGCAGTACCTCGCAGAGCGTCCACGCAAAGTTACAGATCTTACAACTGCAGCATCTTAAAATCAACTAATTCTATAGTAAAGAATGTCTCCTGTAAAAATGCTCTTTAAAACGGCTGCATGTCACTTGAACCAACCCGAGTGCGTCCACAAGACATGCTGTGTTTTCCTGTCACAGCTGTCACCTCCTCCTACATGTAAGAAGTGGAGTGACGTTCGCCTGATGGTGGATATTCAATTAACTGGTGCAGCGCCTGTTTCGACATGCGATCACTTGGCCTGTGTTTAACGCAGCCTGCAGCTTTCTCGAGAGCATCAAACCGAAGTGAAAGCGCTGCCCTTCATAGTAGAGTTCCAGCTTTTTCTTCATTTTAAATAACACGTAGAAAAGATGTTTTCCGATGTTTCGAAAAACTTCCCAGCGGACGCTGCACCTCCTTGGGTCCTCGGGCAACACGCCCGCGAAATCTGAAGCCAACCGCACGAGTGTTTATCGTCAGGTACTGGTTGCTTTACAACTTTAAGAAACTCTTTTGAGGAGCTTCTATGTGACGATGCATGATTCCAGGAAGAGGAAGTGCTGTTTACAGCCACTTGTTTTGAATGTTTCAGAGAAAGGTGTCCACAGAACCTTTCACTGTATTCTGGCATCATGCTGCACGTCATGAAAGCACTTCTCCTCCAGAGGAAAAACCTGTCTTTGGTTTACACTGGACTGCTGACTCATGCTGAAAGAGCTGAAATGCAGTCCAGTGCTCCGTACAGTTCTCTGTTTAATACATCTACATGGCGGTTGCCCCAGTGAGGCAGGCGGGATTTATTTATCATTGCATTGTGCTCCTGTACTGATAACAGACCACGATCAATCTCTCAGCGCTGTTTGGGGACAAATTATTTAGAAACGCAGCAGATGCTGTATACTTTCTGGCCATGACCATGCATGCACAGTTTGTACACACAGCATAGCTGGGCAATGACACAACCCGATCAGCGATCGTGACCGCAAGAAGCTATTTAGAAAATAATGACTCCAATTCAGCAAACACCAAATTGCCTTCTCCTCATAGTAGATGGATCTAAGTGAGAATCACTCTTCTGTGCCTTGGTGGTAGCATACACTGCATTCTGTGTGTGTGCGCGTGCATGGGTGTGTCCGTATATATGTGTGTATTTATGCGTGTGTGCCTGCACCAACAAAGCCAAGCCCGTCTCAATAATTTTATGCTCTTCCAGTCACCATTAGGCCTCTAATCAGCCGAGGACCAGCCCCCCCAAAAAAAAAAATCCCTCCGCTGGGATGCAGAGGGAAAAGCTGCAGGCACTTACACCAACGGCTGGAACTTTATGGACGAGGGGCTCGGCTCGGAAAACACCCTAAACAGACAGCAGTATGCCCGCATTCTGAGCCGTATGATCCACGCACGCTGTTGCATCAGGAGCACGTTGCACTGAGACCAGATATATTATTTCTAGCGTGTCACTGGGATGCAAAGCACACAGCAGATTGTATGTTTACGTCCTCAGCAGTAACATTTCACAAGGTTTGCTTAGTTAGTCCTTCTTCATGTGTCCTTGCCGTGCCCCCCCCCCCCCCCCCCCCCCCCCCCCCCCGTGCCATTTGACTGGTTGTGTAATCTGCCTGCTTTGACAAGCGCCCCAGGAAAGCCAGCCCATTCATTAGGGCTAATGTGCTCAGAGTGTGTGGAGCACGGTGGCCAGAAAAACTGCTGGCAGACTAACGCATAATTGTTATAGATATCCTTGGATGGCTCTGTTATGTGCACCTCTGTTTATATCCAAGCCATCCACAAGAGTGAAACCAAACAGATGTCCACCAAAAAAAACCCTCACTGAAGAAAAGTCGCAGTTTAGCCTCGAAACAAAGTCAAATCTCACAGTGAAGCACTTTTTTTTACGAGAAAGACACAAGCTTCCACCGGCCTACATGGTGTCACACCGTCATTGCGGTGACACCTGCGCTAAGTGCTGTTCAACCGCTGTTCACCAGCTCTGTTCCTACTGGTTTCCTGTCACCTGAAAGGCATCAGTATCCTCTGTCGCAGACTTGTTGTTGTTCCTCTGTACAGTTCCCTCTAAAACATTTCCCTCTGTGAGAGACGTCTGAAAAAAGAATGATCTGACTGTTAATTAATAGTGATCTGTCTTAAAAATATACTAGAAATGTTTTTGGGAGACCGACGGGGAAAAAAAAAGAATTGATTAATATGTCAGTTAGTTTGATCATAGTTTAAGTTAGCAGAATTAGAGAACCACTGCTGGATGACTCTGGAGGGTTGAAGGGTGGATCTAAATCATCCACCTACCTGAAAGTCAGAGGAAATATGGGACTGGGACGTGCAGCTGACAGCAGAGATACAGTGAGAGAGGAGTGGCCACGAGGGGACTGTAACGGCATCATAAAGGGACTATCAGACAGATCAGTCTATCAGTCTATCATCAGATCTTGTACATGCTGCTGCTGCCACAAACAAAGGGTGTGGGAGGGAGGCTGGGGGTGTGGGTGGGTGGGTGAAAGCACCCTGTGGGTCAAAGCAGAAAGATGGGAGAAAAATGGGAGAAGAAGGGCACTCGGTCTGCAGAGTCACTGATTGAACTGTTTCCAAGGATTGTTATTCAGCATCAATTATTTAGAGCAAATCATTTGCCACTGAAACAGCTAAAGAACAGTGTCCATTAAGACAGAGAGACAGAGACAGAGGAGGGAACATGAGCTTGAGCTTTGGAACAAAGAGAGAAGCGGCCGAGGCCAGGGACAATCCAAAACCAGAAGAGTATCTGTTGATATGGATTTCCTTTCTTAGCCCATCCATGCTGCTCAGAAACTCAGGTTCTATAACAGATTGAAGGAGCAGGAAATCACAGATTCCTCCTCCCTCTCTCTGGAGATGCATACACATACTTCATGTTGTCTTAGTTTTTTATAGCTTAACATAGGAACTTTATTGTCCAATCACAGGACCCCTATTGTGTGTCTATGTGTAAAATCTTTATCATCACTCCTATTACTACTACAGAAACATCAAAAACATGCAGAGATGCTCACAGGAAGACAAACTAAAACAGCAGTTTTAAATGACTGTATGTGCAAAACATTTCCTTTGATTCAAGGTCGGTCGCTGTGTGGCCATTTTGTTGAGCTGGATGTCGTGTGTGTATTAAGATATGAGAGGGTTACTGATTGTTGATGTTCAGAGGTGTTAACCATTCAGTCGTTGCACCGTCTGGAACCTGTACTTCCTGTGAGCAGGCCATCAGCAGCATAGTATCCACTGCAGTGACTTCAGCAGTATTAAACTGTTTTATGGTTCTGTTGGTTCAGGACAGGGAAAGATCCTGGTCTGCTTTGTTACAGAAAAAGTTCACAGTGACTTCAGACACAACCTGTTTTACCTCAGACAGGACTCTGGGTGTGAACCTCAGGTCTCTGGTGTCCCAGTTCTGCACATAATAACCCCCCACCCCCCCTCCCCCATCCATCGCCAACCACCTCTGAATAACCCCACTGCACTTAATGAATGTAGCAGTTCATTCACGCTGCTTCTGCCCTTTCGACTGCTCCCTGTGGGCTGGGCTGGGCTCAGGCAGCTCCTCCTCCACACACACACACACACACACACACACATACACACAAAAACACAGCCACAGCGGACCAGGTGAACTGACATCTGAATAATTCCAGCAAGAAAGTTTGGAAGAACAAGTCCAAATGGTTGGTTTTCTTCAAAGCCACACTGCTCAGCAGCCGTGGGAACGTTCTGGGTGTTAGTCAAATGTGAAGGATGAGCCAGTTTCAGCCACACGCCTTATTTCATTCTTTCCAGACCAACTCATTTTTGGCCACACACCTGTCTGAGCTGTGTGCTGTGCCCTGCAGAAACTGGAGTGAGGATTTAGAGCGTTGTCTGTGCACAGCCACCTGTGAGGTGTTTAGGGTACATCTGTATATTGTAGCGTCTACTGGTAGTCTGCATGTGAGGCATTCAGGGGACATCTGTGAATTCTAAATATAGAAAATAACCTGGGTTACTCTCTCGGTAACTCTAAACTGTTTGAGTTTCTTATGTACATTGGTCACACGCTACGCCGCCCACCACCACAAGTAAATACTCAACCCGTGGGAAACAGTGAGAGCCCATTAACCAGCCCATTATTATTATTATCATTATTATTATCTATGATTTATTTATTGAGGACATTTTCCACATTCCAATTCCATTGTCTGAATATTCGTAATCCTTCCTCAGGGTTTGAGATCAAAAGACGACTATGAGACAGAAAGTGTTTAGAATCTCAGCTCTTATTTCCTGTATATTTCACATCTACATGTAGATGTGCTTAGGACATAGCACATTTTGTGTGAACCCACCCACCCAGTCAGTCAATCAGTCAGTCAGCAAAAAGTTTGGAACGTGTGACTGGTAAGGGCTTTTGAAATAGCCAATACAACAATCTGCAATGTCCTGAAGCAGAAAGAAACTACTGGCGTCCTGAACAGCAGACATTAACCAGGTCACCACAAGAGCAGATCATGATCGAACCGTTGTGAGAGCGGCGAGGAAAAACCCAGAAGCAACATTCACAGCGACATCACCACCGACGTCTGCAGAGCAGGGGTGAAGGTAACTGTAGAGAAAGTCTACAGCAAAACTTCAGCAAAGACACACTGCCAACAATGTGCCAACACAATGGAGGACTTCATCTGGGGGTGGGGGGGGGGGCAAAGTGTTGATAGTAGTATTGGCTGCACACCTAACCTACGTATGCTTGAACTGTGCGGGGGAAACCACACGAAACCATGCAGAGAGCGTACACAGAAAGGTCACTGCTGGTCAGATTAAAGAGACAGTATCTAATGATCTGCAAGCAGTCTAACTTGTTGCATGAGCTATCTGAGTGTGTGTGTGTGTGAGTGAGTGAGTGAGTGAGAGTGAAAGATGATCACTGTTGTATCTGTAATCCCTCATTAGCTTACACAAGCTTAAGTAAATGTCATGAGTGAGTTTGTGAAACATTTGGTTGGAAGTCAGCAGATTCAGACAAAACCTTAGTCAGAGAGCGGTGAGTAAGCCTAGCAACGACCCTTACCACACACACACACACACACACACACACACCTCCCCCGTGTTCTGAGCCTCTTGGTTCCTGACTGAAGCGCTCTGGCTTCCTCCTCTGGTGCTCCACTTCCTCCCCAGATGGTTCTACTTTCTGGAGCCTTACTCATCTCAGCCGGAGCTCTGGCCCTTACAGCTTTCCATGTGAACGTGTGACATCATCACTTCAAAGCACGACCCGCTCCCTGTGACGCACCAGAGTGCGAGGACGTGTACGAGTACCATTCCACAGAACCGATACCAAAGTACGTTCCACATTGGATTAATACACGCGGCTTTTAGAGATCAAAGAACTGCCAGTCCTGTCTACAGAGTACTGAACAATGTGTGGCTACTACAACCAAACACAGTAAACTACAAAGAAATTCAATTCAGAAAAACGAAAGACAGAAACTTTCCACTGCCAGTGATGCTGTGAAGAAATGTGTGAAACACGGTGAGATCATTCACCAGGAAGCACACAGCACCTCTCACCTCAGTAATTCGACCACATCGCGTGTTTCCAGCCTGTCATGATAACGGGAATCAGCCATTCAAAAAAAAAAATTATTATTTTATTGTGATGTCATTAACATTAACAACATCAAGTTAAATCTCAACTTCGAACGCTTCTCAGCTGCACAGGTTTCTGATCATTTCCCTGATGAAGAAAGTGACAGCAATGTTCTGTTTCACCCCCGACAGTAAACTCTACATATACCAGGAACATTACATAAGTCTTTGTCTGTAGCAAGCTTCAACTAGTTGGCAAATCATGCTGATGCCAGAGCTGAGAGGCCTCAGACTTTTATCTGCAAGTCTGATCTTCACAACACCTCCAAATGTCTTATTCTCCTCGAACTGTGAATCTCAAGCTTTCGAAATATTTTCTGATGAAGGATTCCAGCAAGATTTTTCAAAACAAGTCTCCATTTGGGGGGGGATCAGTTTAAAAAAAAAAAAAGATAAACTGAGTCAGCAAATCACGACTTTGCTTGAAAAAAAAAAAGAAACATGTCATTCAACCCACTCTGGTTCTGTACGTGGCTCATTTCCCTTCAGAGCTGAATTCCTGTAAGTGATGGGGTCATCTAGAAAACCCGAGTACGAATACGCTGCTCGGCAGAGACCTTTTCTTTCTTCATTCCTCCTCAGAGCCAAAATACTGCTGCTAGAGAGTCATCACCACCATCACTGCTGGTCACGGTGAGAAGTTACAAAAACGCCGAGCATGTTTCTCCAATATGTCACTGCACCATGAGTCAGGGGTTATTATTCACAATCAGGCAGGGGGGGCAGAGGAGCAGGGTGGCGAACAAACCCAAGGGCCCGAGAAGAGAAGGAGGTCAGATCGTCTTTTTTTTTTTTATCTGCAACGCTCTGCTTCCTGGCAAAAGAGGTGCACTTTTAATACAGCTTATTTAAAGACAATCACTTTAGGAAGCTGCTAAAGGCGTGCCTGTCAGGCTGTAAAAAAAACGCTCCGGCGGTGCAAATCACTTCAGATGCTGCATCACAGAAGGGCAAGAGAGAGTTTGCAGTGTGGTCACACAGTGTGGTCACACACACACACACACACACACTGCTGCTAATGGATTAACGTTCACCAAATGGTATAACATTTTATATATCACACCAAATTATCATCATCTTCACTGCCTGTGATGGACCTAACATTCCACTTCACGTGGTTTGTGACAGTGCAGTTCCATTTGATTTACTGTAAATACAGATCGAAGACACACTACACAAATGGACATTTCACTGGTAGGAGTGTAATTGTGTTAATTAATTGAAGCTAACTGTGAAAGTCTGTTTTCAGGGGAATCGCCCTGGCCTCACAGAGGCAGGGGAGCCTTCTAAAGCCGAGGCAGATCTCGTTTAGAGCAACTTCGTGTTTTACAGCTTCGACCTCAGCAAAGCCACGTTTCACGCGGCGGGTTGATCCTCTGCAGCGAGTGAGTTATGAAAGCCACACGGCTCTTGTGTTTGTCAATGTCATTTTATGCTGCGGCGGCAGGTCTGTCTCCTGAGAGGGGGGGGGGTTTTCATCTCAGAAAAGATTCATCAGGCTGAATATAGAATGAAATCCCACGGGTCCGTGACCCTTAACTGCCAACGCGCACAACAGATTTTGACCACAGTGAGTCTGATCTCAAGTAAGACGGTGACGGTGAAGTTTTCCTGCGCTCAACGAGAACTCATCTTCTGCCAACTCATCTTTCTGCCAAAGGTTTGTTCTAGAAAATAAAGGCTTAATTAAAAGAGGATCTTGAAAAAAAAAATAAGTCAAAGAAATTAATTTTGCCTAATTAAATATAACAGCCTGCAGAGTCAAATTAGGGGCTCTCGGGTATTTGATTTAAAAGAGGCTACAAAGAAACTTTTTTTTTTTTTGTTGGAGGGGGGAACTTAAGTGGCAAATGTAACTTCAGGGTCAAAGACAATTAAGTCAAAGAGACATTAGCATCGAAAGTAAGAACGGAAAGTTCCTGTGCAATCTTTGACTCCTCCACCAAACCAGCTGTTTGCAATTTTCTTCCATCCTTTAATTTCCTAATTAATATTCCTATCACATCCCTGTCTTCTTGCTCAGCGTGTGGAAGAGGACGATGCAAGGGAGGGGGGTGGGGGATCAGGTGGTCAGCTGTGGGACAATGAAGACCGGGTAAGGCGGCTAGGGTGTGTGTGTGTGTGTGTGTGTGTGTGTGTTGGGGGGGGGGGCGGCATGGACATCAGATGTCTTAAAATGGAGCACAACCCCCGCCCCCCTTTTTTTGTGGGGGGGTTATCAGCAGTTAATCAAGCATATGAACCAGACTTGTGCTAGACAGGCTGCCACAAAGACGCAGCAGGCCGCATATGGCTACCCGTGTCCCCCAGAGACAGCTGCGACACCAGATGTGAGATCGCTTTAGTCGTTCCTCGGAGGGAATTGTACGTGGTGTAAAACATATACACTCACACAGTCGCTGAGAAAAAGCTCCGCACATCCTCCCACTTCACAACAAGCCTCTCCTTTATACAGCTAATAATGTTTACCACCACACTGCACGACCACTTGAATCCTATACATTTGCCATTATTTGTTGTGGATGGGGTTGGGATGGAGGCGGGGGATTATAATATCACTGAAGAACACAACAGAGCTACAAATGGAAGTCTGGGTGCCTTGCTTCTGTGTTGAAGGGGTGTGGGGCCTTTTACATGTCTGTGCCCAGGGGCCCCATTGTCTCATAATCCATCCGTGTTTTACAGGGGAGTTAAAGAGACTGTGTAGAGCGTAAATGCTAAGATATTCTGTACTGGAGTAAATTAGATCACACAGCAACACAACATGGGTGTGTGGGGAAACTGAAACTATATATATATATATATATATACACACACACACACGCACAAGTACAAGCCTGAACAGAGTTACTTAACATGGTTTGATGTCTGAAATGTTTTAGACAGGGTGAATGAGAAAAAAAAAATGCCCAACTGTGTTTTATGTGGGCTCTGGTTGCCTAGAGATGAAACTTCTCTGAAAGGTAGCAGAGAGAAGCTGAATTTTTTTTTTGATCATAGTCACTTTTGTGTTGCCAGTATAGTGATCGTCCTGTGGAGGTGAAACCAGCAGCTTCTTCTTCCTCTTCGACTTCATTGTTTTGACAAGTGCCCCAGATCACATCTAAAAAAAAAACTGCCGGGATATATAATTAAATATGCAGAATACCACTGTGATCATTTCTATGTAAATTTAATTTCAATTAAAAAAAAATAAAATAAAAATACTGTTCCTCGATCACTGTGATCCCATGGAGCTAATCAAGACTCGGTGCTCTAGGAGGACTACAGAGTTGTTGTAACTATTTTTTAATTTAATAAAAATGAAATATAGGAAATCAGAGTAGACATTCATGAACGTGTTAAGTAATGAACTGACAAAATCCTAAACCCAGAAGTGGCCAGCAGCGGTATTCCTCTCTGACTGCTTATCAAAAACTGGAACTGGGTCCATGTCTGAGGAGGAGGGCTGACACAAGCCTGTGTGACTCTAATGCAGGTGTGACAGATGCTGTGTTCGAGGTAGGGGATGTGACGTGTTCAGCTGAAGGGCAGAGGGTTAGTGTTGTGTGTGCTTCTTGTTGAGATGAGGTAGATAGCAGCTTTGGGCTGAATATTAAAATATAATGTAATTAGCAAAACTAAAAACATTTTTTTCTCCTCTTTTACTGTAAGTGCAGCAGCAGTGCGTAGTGATTACTGCAAAACGCCGTCAACAACACTGGTGACAGATTAAGGCCGCAGGAGCGGAGCCTGTTACGTGGTCATGGTGAAGGAGCAAATGAATTATCGAGGCAACAAGAAAGACAAGTTTAAGAAAGAGGGGGGAAAAAAATGAAGAGTTCATACAGACAGAGACAGATCAAAAACCGTGCTGGGTGACTATTTCAGAGCTCAACCGGAGAGGAAATATATGAACAGGATGTAAAGTGCATGGGGATTTTCCCTCTGCTCTGCACATGGTAATCACAGAGAACCATTGGAGCCTTTCACACCCTTCATCAGCTCACACTCTTGACTTTTAGAAAATGACACTTTCTTAGTTCTTTCTTCTCTCTTTTTTTTTTTTTTTTTCTAAGATGTCCAAAGCATACAGCGGCTTATGGTGAGGCAGTGCCCTTTCTTTGCTGTAAGCAGTACTCATTCATCACGTCTCATTCTCCTTACATCCGCCGCTCCAGTCAATACTAAGTGATCATTATGCCTTTGGGTCATTGTTAAAGAGGAAATGGTGCAAGCTCAAAGTTAATTTCATTGTGATGATCTAAAATAAATTGTAGGGGGGGGGGAAGCTTTATATATACACTGCCTGGCCAAAAACAAAAAAAAAAAAAGTCACCACCTGGATTTAACTAAGCAAATCGGTAAGAGCCTCCTGTTGGATAATTACTGCATGGGCGATTATCTTTCATAAAGACTGGACTCTGGAGCAATGGAAGAAGGTCATGTGGTCAAAGAATGAGGTCAGCTGACTATATATATATATATATATATATATATGTATATATGTATATATCTTTATGCACATACACACACATAAAATAATGACAACCTCCTTGTTGGCAATGTCAGCAACTTGACTATCACAGCAACTACAGTTATGTGACATTTAAGTAAGAATTTAATTTTCAGTAAAATGCACAGAAGATAAAAGAAAAGCAGCGAGTAAAAGAAGCGAGGGCAGCAGCCCGGCTGCCACACACAGATAACCAAAAAACCGAAGGCAACGTTTCTTTTCTGCTGAATATGCCCCTGCTTTCTCTTTTCTCCTCTCTTTCACTTCTCCATCTCCACCTCCCACTCCTTCTATAATCTGAGTCAGTCAGGCTCATGTCTAACACATAGCCATCACACTGGGCTCATTTAAATAAAAGAAGGCATTCGGGACAGGTTTACGGAGCCACAAACCAAAAATCTGTCGTTTTGATATGTAACACTTTGCAAATTGGACCGTTGAGGGGACAGAAAATGGCGGGTGTCCTTCCTGTAAACCCTGGCGAAAAAGGGCAATCCTCCCACGTAGGATCGCCCATCATCGCAGTGCCTCTGCTGACGACCCACGGTGAGGCATTATTATCTGTCATAACACTGACACGGCTGAGATCAAAAATTGGAGCAAAATATTTTATTTTTAGTAATTACGTCTGAACATGACAATCATTAGACCATCTTCAAGATTAGCAACTTACAACTGAATTGAGATAAAGTGGACTCCAGAGCTAAGAGACTAAATGTAGCTTCGTTTCATTTTGCTGAAACATTCGCAAACTGCAGACAAAGAGTCCAGATGTAAGTGAGAAGGTCTATCATCTCTTGCTTTGTCTCGGTGACCACAGTTGTCAGTGAGTAAGAAAATAAGAGCGGTGACACCAGACACAACTCACATCCTGTGTCTTATATTATTCTGAAAAGGGACAGTGACCTCCAAACAGACGGCATCCTCCAGCATCTACTGTACACGTCTAACCAACAGAAACCCGCACGCAGCCGGAGAGCTACACGACCTGCACACAGTGTAAGCTCAGAACTGCTGCCACCAGAAAATGTTAAAGCTTAAATCATCAATAAAAATTGGAATATAATATGAAACTTCTGTCAGATTGTCCATTGAACTCACAGAGTAAAAAAAAAAAAAAAAGAAAGAAAAAAGGTAAATCAAGATAAATGTTTTCTGTGATCAAAGGTTCTCTTACCTGTCCTGTGACTGCTCCTCATACATCCTCTCCTTTCCCTCTTTGAAGAGCCGGATGGCCTGTTTGGATTTCTTCATAAGGCTGTCGATGTAGATTTTAAAGTACTCATTCTCACTGAGCTGAGTGAGTCTCTGGTTCTCTTCGTACTTGCCGAGTATGAGCCGCAGGTGCTGGTAGGCATCGGGTAAGATGTCCAGGATGTACGGCGGACTGTTCTTCAGCTGGAGTCTGGGGTTTTGGCACAGCCGGACCTGCAGCAAAGAAGCCCCGGTCCGTGAAATGCTCGACTGACTGACGCGCCAACATTTAGTGGTGTACGCCAGATTACAAAAAGGGAGACGATGCTTGACACAACAACACAACAGGGTCAGATGTTAATATGATGGAATCTGAAAGTATACTTTAAGATAGAAGAGGCTTACTAATGTAAAAAGTATGCAGATTATTTCCACTGAAAAGACACACACCTCTGCATGGTATTAACATTGTTCATACACACTAACAATGCTGCCCGAATCTGTATTATTTGTTTGAATTAGATGAATGAATCAGTCTTTTGTTGCATCTTCAATGAGTTATCATCCCATATGTGCCAGCCAAAGCTGTGTACTGTTAGAGGGCATCAAACAAATGCTTCAGCTAATTAAAGGCACCATCAGAAAACATGAACAGGGGAACACATGTGCACCGATTAGCATCGGCTCCACCTCTCCATGTGCGTCTCCCAACAAAGACTGTGCCTACTGCTACCATCTGGCAGACAGGCCTGACTGGTTTATCTCTCCAAACTTACAACTTTATCCATGAGCTTCCAGGTTTTCTCCACGGTCCGCCGGTCGGCGGCTGCTTGTTTCGGGGGCCCCACAGCATCATGGATGGCATCGAAGATGCCTAAAATCCGACCTTTGCTTCGGTTCGGTCCACGTCCGCCAGGATTTCGGCCACTGAGAGCAGTTGCCATTTCCTACACACTGATGCACGAAAAAAAAAAAGAAATAATTACTGCCACACAGTCCTAAACCTTTTGCTCAGTTTGTAAAGATAATCAGTTACAGTCGCCCTTTTGTTTGACCCCTGTCCATTCACAGATTTCAGACAGAACTCCTCCACTTCAACATGAGACAGCGGGAAAAAAAAACAGACAGAGCTCTCTGGTTCTTTGACAAAAATACTCTCAGAGGAACTGTTACAACAGCACAAATGCTGTTAGTGTTATTACCACTGCTTCTCCCTTAAGTGCTGCTCCACAGACACCTGAAAGATGTCTTTGTGTTTGACGGATGCCTAACCAGGCCTGTTTGAGGAAGGGGTTCGACACAGGTCTTTAAAGGTGTTCTCAGGGTCCCAGATCAGTTAGTCCAGCATTGTATTATACTAGAGGTTAACATACTGAGACAATGTGTTGAATGACTACTGTCATCCACAGTGTCTTACTTCTCCTACAGTGCAGCAGTGATGAACTAAGTACATATAACACAAAGTGAGCCTCATAGTTTTGTGCCTGTGTGTCCGGTTGGTCCCTGACATGAGAGTTTAACCCCTGCTTTCATGCCTGCTGTTGTCTTCCCTCAGGAGGGCTGTTGTCCACTCATTTTTTTACAAATGATTAAATTCAACTGCACAATGATACTGCAACCAAATTACACAAACAAATAAACTGCTGATGGCACCCGTGAGGTGAAGGGTTAGTTTACACTGATCACTGCTGATACTGAGGTCTATTCCTATGTGGCTTCTGTGCGCCAGCTTTGCTTATGTGTTTACAGGCTGTTACTTAGAGTTCTGCTGTTATTAAAGTACAACATAACCGTCCTACATTGTTTTCTAGCTGGGGGGTGGGTTGATTCTATAAGCGACTCTGAGTGATGCCAGGGCAAGTCACACAAGCATGTGAAGATCACAAGAGATCCCTTTCCAGTCACTGTGGCGTTTTCAACAGGAACTCACATGAATCGATCATCAAGGGTGGGGAGGAGGGGAGGGGGGGGGACACAAAGTCCTAACTTACCAAACCACCAGGGAATGTCTGCTGGGATCCCTGCTGAATTTGATCCACATCCAGCGCGCGCGCGCACACACACGCACACACACACACAACAAAAAACAAAAAACAAAAAAAAACAAGGAGTGTCCAAGTGTCCGGAGGAAAACAGTGTCAGGAAAAGTATCCAGCGTGTGTAATCCTGTTACTTCACTGTAAAGCCTCCATATTTTACAGTCGTCTTTTTTTTTATTTTTATAAAAAAGCTGTTCCGGAGTATCTGTCGGACTAGTTGGATAAACGCGGAGCTGGGAGGTCTGTACTGTATGTTTTGTACAGCGACATCAGCGTAAAGGTAATATCAAAAATGCCACATCCTGTTGCACATTTCAAAATAAAGCCCCGCTGGAGGAACAATGACGTACACTTCAAACTAGGATCTGGAGTCGTTCGCTCACTTTTATTGAACCGTATCGTTCAATTAAGTGTTTTAGCTTAATCATATGCCCCCCCTAATCTTCCCAATACAGTCATATTCCACCCAATACGGTCACAGTCTCTTCCTTTAATTTGAAGGCACTGTTTAACTTCCCACGCTTCCTGTCTGTGTTTTAGCGGTGTTGACGCAGCTGTTCCAGCGGTAGGAGGGTCCATGGGAGAGTGAAGCAATATTTTCCAGGAACCGACCAACGCAATGACAGAAGCGACAAGACACCCTATTGGTGCCCCCGTGGGGGATGGCACTAATGTCAAGTTTGACACCCCCAGAAAGAAAAGCGACCCCCCCATCTCAACTCTCAAGAAAAAGGCTATCTTCTTTTCTTTTATTAACCCCCCGAGGAAACAAAGTTGACGACTCACGCCACCACAGTGTTACAGGATCGCTGTAACATCAGTCCTGAATGTTCCCCTCGTGAGCTTTTAAATGATTTCAAAATAAATCTCTTTTCATTTGTTTCTCCTTTCTGTTTTACGCTTGCAGCGACCACATTTGGACGCTGTACATACGAGTAGCCTACAGTGTACGTAAATGCACGTTTACATTTCGTGTACCGGACTTTTACTTACCTACGCTTGGAGTTGCACATTGTTTGGTTGCTTCCCATCACATTCCCTCAAAAACCCGACGAGTTCATGCTCTTAATATGGAAGTACCGCGGACCAACTTCCCGTGTTGCTCTGTCCTCACGTTCGTGCTTTTGGCGCAGCCACAGAGGAGAGTGACAGGAGAAGGGCCGCTCCCAAAGAAATCCACACAACTACTCTCACTGTGGACAAAACGAGCAGTGTTGTACCGGAAATGACACAGGAAGTAGAGTGGGCGTTAGAAAAATGTCCAGTACTATTACTGGAATAAAGGCAATGATTATTGTCAAAGTTATGTAGTAGTAATTACAACAGAAGAATCACAGTAAAACAGTTATAAAAGTTTAGAAGAATTACCCAAGGACAAAATCCAAAACCAAAAAAAAAAAAATAATAATAATAATAATAATAATAAAAATAAAAATAAAAAAAAATTGGAATTAAAACAAGTTTAGAGATTTTGCTTATCTGACAGAAACTGATGTTTTTTGAATGTGATGATACTTGAATGTAAGTGGATCATGTTTCTGTTTTTTATTTTTTTTTTTTTACATCTCCTGGTTTTTATTACATCTTTTTCTTTTTTCTTATGTTAATTGATGGATTTGATATGAACGTTTATCTCGTACCAGTGAATGTCAACCAATGCAGGACCAGTTTCTGCTGTATGCCTTTCGTCACACACAGTTAATAGTCAGGGAATGCTGCCTGGCTTCACATCCTTGTGGTAACAAATATGTAAGAAGAGTACTACTAAAAAATAGATGTTATCACTCTGTGTATTTATTTTTACAGTAATTCAACGATGGTTGAAAAATTAATGCTGTTAAAAATTTTTAATGTAGTGTTTTTTTCTCATTAGATTTAGTTACTCTGACTTAGAAATGATGGTCTGATGATCTGGACATGAAATAGAAGAGTGCTGTTGTGCAGGTGGCAGAGTGAAAGCTGAAGCAGTGTGTTAAGTTTAGTGAATGACAGAATGGTGTGTGTATTTCTGTAGGGTTTCATTTCCATCTGACTGCTGCCTTAAAAAAAACACAGTATCATTTTATCTGTACTCACTTTAGCCTCATAAACGTTGGCAGCGAGTTCATTGATACGTCATCTGTCACATGCTGCTGGCATGAAACTTCGCACTGAGGGCAAATATTTGTCATGTATTTTGCATGATATATGATTTCATCTGGAGAGAGAGCTGATTTTCAAAGCTGGTGTGACTCTCCATGTGATATACAGGATCCGCATGATAAACACTGGGCAGCATCCACCTTGGTTAAAATGAACAATGCATGGATTATACAATACTCCAATAAAAGCAAAAATTCAGCTTTGAAAATGTCTCTTGAGTTAAAGTATTTAAGTGGGATTAGCAATATGTACTTAAAGCATCAAAAGAATCATAATTCAGAAAAATGGTCCCTGTGAGCCATGTACTGTTATATATTATATTATTGGATTATTTTTACTGATGCATTAACATGTAAGAGACATTTGACTGAGGTAGTTGGTTGAGGTGAAGCTATATATTGTCGGGCAGTTAATCTACAATAATATTCATCTGTAAAGTTACTAGTGACTAAAGCTGCCCAATAAATTAGGTGGAATGAAAGGTCCAGAATTCTCCTCTGAATTGTAGTGGAGTACAAATATAAACTGGCATGAACTGGAAATACTCAAGAAAAAGTACTTATAAGTATTTATATTTAGTCTCAGATACACCTGACTGGTATGTATTTGAAATATGGAGGCGAAACCAGAATGAAGAGGAAAATATTTAAAAAAGAGCATAAGAACAGGGATCCAAATCACTGAGCCTTTTTCCTAATGATAAAATAAAAACCCCTCTTAGTGACAAAATTATCAGAAAGTATCAATCACATTTGAAGGTACTTTTTTTTAGATCTGTCACTTTCCCAGTAGAGGGCAGTATACTCAATGGAAAAGAAAACTGTTAATACAGCAGATATGGAAGAAATTTGATTTGACTGTAGTTTAGGGAGACAGTATTGGTAGTTTACAGTTAAACTAAATGAGTTTAGAATGAAAGTTAATCTGACATCATTTATTTTATGTCCGGTTCATTGTCTCTGTAAAAGCACCTAAATGGCCAAACCGAGTGAATGCACTTTACTGACATCTTAGTTATAATGATATAAGAAAACCGTGGGTGTAAATTCACAGTGCAGGATTAAATTTCACCTACACTCCCATATCTTTATCTTTACAAAATCAAAAGTCTAATTTCCAAGATCTTTTCATGCAGTGCATGTAGGATTCTGGTAATTGTGATGCATAATCACACTAACAACCATTCAGCCACATATGTGGTTATTCAGTGCTTAAGTACATCAGGGGAGCTGAGGGAAACCCTGGACACCAAGCCAGACATGGACCCCACCCTTATCAGCAGAGACCAGACTCACAGACCAAGATGTTCCACCACCCGACCATCACCCAATCGCACACACACACACACACACAAACACTTTCTGGGTGACATCGATCTGACAGCAAGACCTGGTGGTCAACAAACAAGTGGAGGGAGGAGACAGAAAATGTTTTGAAGATAATATTTGCCGGACTGCCTCATCTCTGCAGATCTCCACTGAGCTGCAACTAAACAGTGTCGCACCAGCGCAGCCCTCCTTCAAATGACTCTCTAACAAATGTGCCTTACCTTCTAGGACTTTGAGTCTCATGTGGTTTACTTTGTGTTTTTGTAAACAACTCAAAAGAAAGCTGAGGTAAGACAAAAAATAATAAGAGAAATAACATAAATTTGCAGTGAAATATTTTTGTGACATTTAATCATTCATTTGGCTTGTTCTAACTGCAGCAATTTTAGTACGTGTGTGTGTGTTAAGTAAATTGTGAGTTTTTGTTTTGTTTTTGTTTTTTTTTTATCTTTTATCATTCCTACACAGGACTGTGATCTCATGGGAAATACCAGTTTTGAAACCATAACATGGAAACATGGCCAAATCAGGAGACCATGGTATGTGTTATTATTTTATTCCTGTTTGGTTCTCAACATAAAACATATTACAGCTGTCTGATGCATCAGCCTTTGTTTGATTAGGTTTCAACATTTTAAATGCATGATTAAGTCAAAACCTAAGAACTTTAGAAATAGCTTTGTCAGACTGTACAGTTAAGTCAAATTAGTAGTAGGTACAAGTTTCTGTGTAGGTATAAAGTATTGTCAAAGCCATGCAAGAGAATTAACCACAAAAAAAATCCTTCTGTAGTGGAAACCTACCAGGAGGAGCTCAGGGAGCAGATCATCGCTGGGGTGGGGTCACCTGGAGCCACCACGGAGGCCAGGGTCTCACAGCAACCCACACCTATCACCGACACTCCAACGCCACAGGAACAAATGGGGGAGTCCAGAGTTAGCCTCCACCAGATGCTTTCACACCAGGAACCTGAGCTTGTAGCTGAATTAGGTAAGAAAAACCTGTTAACATGGTGCATGTTTCAAACATCAGCATCAGCATGTACTATACGCACTATTTACCTCACAAAGATTTTCTATGCAAAACATGAACTAGGTTAAATAATAATAATATTCAAATACTGTATAATAGTATAACTCTAGATGGGAAGTAGGTGGGGATGGGATTGGAGGTGGAGGCTAAAGCTGAAGAGGCAGAGGGAAAGGTGGATGGTAATCAGTGAGGGTAACCTGCTTTATCCTGGGCTGGAACATGGAGAAAAAGAAAGGTTGATAGGCCTGAAGAGTTTTGTGAGGGTTTGTTTGTTTTTGGGTTTTTTTAAACATGGGTTTCAAGGTTAACTCGGAGTGGGTAGCAGTGTCCAGTGAAGAAAAGGTCCAGCTGTTTGCCAGCCTTGTGAGTGGGGGAGGGGGACAGTGTGAGAGAAGCGTGTCTAACTGATAACTAAAACCTAACCCTTTCTGGCCTGGTTTAACACAACAAAAAAACTGCACTCTAGAGTGGCTACTGAGCAGTGGTCTTTTGTTGGTCTGTTTGGTCTTTTGTTAAACCAGCGACATTCTGTCCATTTTCTTGACCAACAGCGCAAAGACAAGAGAACAGCACAATGGCAAACATCAAGAAATTAGTGGACAAACAGACACAGGTCAACATGAAAACCAACAGGGAGACTATTATAAGGCAAAGGCAACTGACACGTGAAGTGATGGAGGAGATCGAACAACAATGGGAAGAGACACAAAGCGAAAGGAATAAAACTGGATGCTTAAAGATAAAGATAGAACAGCAACAGAAGGACATTAACAGACTGACAGCTGAAAAACACCATCAGTGTTTACTGATAGAAAAACTGAGATTAGAGATGGAGAACGTTATTGAGAAACTCCAGGAAAATAAAAATGAAGCCACTCGAGAAAAAACGCAGCTTCTGGAAATGTGGGATGAAATGTATCAAGAGAGGGAAGCTCTGGACAGAAGACGTAATGAGATCAGGAGTGAGCGACAAAGACTGGAAACCATCACATGTGATAAGACAAGACAAGAAGGTAAGGAACCCAAAGAACTCATGGCAAAGCGAGAAGAGGGGATGATGAAGAGGCTCCTGCAAGCAAAGCAGGCAAAAGAACAACTTGACAAAATCATGGCAGACATAAAGCGACAGATGAAGAGAAGTAAAGAGGATATTTCACAATATAGAAGTCAAATTGAGCACATCAAACTTAATATGGAAGTCAATATCAATAAGGTGAAGCAAAGGTGGAGGGAGGTTCAAAGAGATGTGGAAATGCAGAAAGCTGCAGTCCCAGAGATGGAGAAGAGGGAAAGACAGAACAAAGGAACGGACACATTTGACAGCGTGAAGGTCAAACTTGGCAGAATCCGAGAAGAGATGGAGAAACTTTGGGATGTGCTGGAAGACAGTCAACAACAAGTTGAGGTGAATATGAGAGAGAGGCAGGAGATAAATGAAGAGACTGAAAGGCAAAAACAAGAGCTGGACAACAAGTTACAAAGGACACAGAAAGAAATAAGAGAGTTGGAGGCCATAAAGACTGAGATGGACATAAAGAAAAAGAACCTGATAAAAATGATAAGGATGAGCAGGAGAAAAAAAGAGGCGATAAACGAATTGAAGAAAGAGGCCGAATATAATAAACAAGACACGGAGGGAAGACAAGATAAGACGACAGGACAGACAGAGCAGGCACCGGAGGGGAAAATGGAGGACGGACACAGGATAAGACCTAAAGAAACTCAGTTTGAAGAAGAGAACATGGAGATGAACTACAAAGTGAAAGCCGACATGCAGAGAGTGATTTCTGAAGTACAAGAAATCAGGAAGATGCTGCAGGGGTCACAGCAGGAGCCGGAGCGGGGAATGGAGGACGAGCACGAGATAACACTTAAAGAAAATCAGTTTGAGGAAGACAACATAAAGATAAACGCCAATGAAAAAGTGAAAGCTGACATGCAGAGAGTGATTTTTGAAGTTCGTGAAATCAGAAAGATGCTGCAAATGGTGAGAGGAGATATAGAACAGAGGAGGAGGCTCTTCACAGAGGAGAAGAGCCAGATCAAATGGAGAAATTTTCAAGAGAGGAAAAAGCAAAGGGCACTAGAGCAGCGGCTGGAGAAGACCATGAAAGAGAGGGATGAGTTAGAGATTCTGAAGGTGAAGATGCGAAGACAATGGGAGGAGGCAGAACAAAAACTGGAAAATACAATAACCACAATGCTGACTATGGCTGACATGAAAACTAACATAGAAAAAGCTGCCACAGAGATGAAAAACACACAAGAGGAAATGTTCAAAGCCCAAAGGGAGATGGAAAAGAACAAGGAAGAAGTGAAAAAATACATGGTAAGTACATCGCAATTGCTTAAACTGTATTGTAGAGTGGCTACTTAGCGTTGTCAGACGGCTGAGTAGCCATGAGACATAATTAATGTCTCATTAATGATGAGATGAGTTAGGTTTAAGCGTTTCACTGTCACTGGTACATATACACTCACCAAGCACTTTTAATGGGAACACAACAGGAACGAACGCTTTACAGAGACCCAGAGTCTGACCCCAGAGCAAGAACTTAAGGGGACAGTGGCGAGAAAAAACTCCCTTTTACCTGGAAGAAACCTTGAGGAGAACCTGGCTCAGATGGAGGCCCCTCCTGCTGATGGTCGGGCTGGGTGAAAGGAGGAAAAGGAGGAAGATAGGACAGCTGGGAATGGAGGAGAGGAGGAGAAGGGCATGCAGCATATAACACATGATACAAACAGGGTTGGCAGTGAACAATGTTAGAGGGCCAGCATTCAGATTACAGAACAGTTAGTGGATACTGTGTGCTCAGCAGATTACAGTTGATAGGAAACAGAGCACAGAAGCAAAAAGCTGTCATGATTGGTAATTATTTACATTATAGTCTGCATAGAATATTAATCCAAAATGTATCTGTAGCAGAGTGGAACATTAAACAGAGTAATGTGTTGGAAATGGAAATGGATCATTGTAGAATATAACCGCAGAGACCACATCTGGTTGGTCTCTGGAAAAACTGGAAAAACGTAGTCTGGTCTGATGGTTCCGGATTCCTGCAGATGGTAGGGTCAGAATTTGGAGTCAACAACATGAATCCATGTTGACGTGATGAATCATGTCAACATGGAGCAGAAGCTCAGAGGAAGTTTCCAACATCTGGTGAATCCATGAGAGCAAAGGAAGGAAGTGTTAGTATGGTGTTCCTAATAAAGTGCTCACTGAGTGTATTTGACACTGCTATGGTTTTGTTGTACGAGAAAAGAGGAGTATAAGACCACATAGTAAGTCAAAGGTGTTACAGTTGTTCTGAACAGCAGTGGACAGTCTCTCCCAGAAGGCATTTCCAGTGTAGTACTAGGTTGTTTGTAAAAGTATTACTATTTCTATTTCACTCAAATATATGAATACTTCTTCCTGCCACAGGCCCATGGCAGTGAGTTTAATGATTCTGGGATGTATAGTTTTAACAGCAAAAAACATGGATAATTTGTTAAATGAAATTAATGTCACAACAACAATAACCTAACATAGCTGCATGAGAAGCAATGACAAAAACAATTCTTTCTTTTTTGTGAAGGACAAGCTGACTTCAATGAAAGCTCAGGTCAGCAGATGGATATCGACAGAGTCTGCGATCAAAAAGACTTTTTCAGTGAAAACATCTAAACTTCAAGAACCACAGAAAGAAAGAGTCAGAGAATCCCTCAAAGATCAAACACGGGAAATTCCAACAGACCAAGGAAGAGCAGACGATGAACTTACAAAAGAGGCTGTGTCCTTCCAACAGTCTGGTCCATTAGAAGACCAGCAGCAAAGTGAGGACATGAAAGGACAGGAGCACAGGCAGTTTTTAGCAGTGGACATAAATGAAAAGCAGCAGATTTTCTTACAGGTGCAGACAGAGGTCTATGAAGAAATCCTTTCTGATGATGATCAGGCAGAATTGATAATAAATGTAAGACAAAAGGAAGAAGTGGAAAAGCAGATATTCACACTCAAGGAGAGAGAGGAGGAAATCAAAGAACAAGTAAAGGATGCTATGGAGAACATGGAGGAAAAAAATCAAGAGATTAAAAGGCTCATTAGGGATATAAATGACCTGCAGAGCCAGAGGCCGGAGACTGAAACTGGGTTACAAGTTACAGTCAGGGAAACTGGAAAAGTGGAGGAAGAAGACACGGGACTGCTGAAAGAAACAGAGCACAGAGACATTTTGTGGGTAAACACCAATGTTTTCAAACATGAAACAACTACATATGAAGTCCATGTGCAAAAAGAGGACAACGGCAATGAAGTGAAACAAGAGTCTGACATGATGAGACTGACACAAAGTCAGGAGTCAAAAAAAGATCTACAGACGCAGACTGAGGCGATGGATGGAGGTTCTGAGCCAAAGGACACAGGAAGTGCTGATATACAGAGACTTAGGGCAGAGATTTACAGAACAAAAGAAATCATGAGATTAGTAAAACTAGACCTAAAAGTCCAAACAGAGAGAATGAATGTTGACACAGATCATACAGATGGTGACAGTGAAACAGAAGGACTGCTACAAGAAATGAGACAAATCCAAGAGTTTTTGAAAATGGTAAAAACTGCAATGAGGCAAAGCGAAATGCACTTGGAAGAAGAAATGAGTAACATGAAATTGGCAAAAACTGCAGCAAAAAGACAGAAAAGAGAACTGGATCAGAGGTTGGAGAAAACCTTGAGAGAGAGAGACAAATTAGACATTTTGAAAATCAAAGTGCAGAGACAAGCTGAAGCGATTGAGCAGCAGCTGGAGAGAATGGCGAACGTTAAGAGCGCCATCGAGAAAATGGCTGTGAAGACTAGAGAAAAAAGTCAGCATGCAAAGATTATCATGGACGAGACTGAAGCAAAACTGAGACAGTTAGAAGGCCTAAACGACAAGATTAAGGCTACAGAACACCACCTGGAAAGCACTTATCTGTTGATATCCCAGGAAAGAGCTAACCTCAAAAAATTCAAGAACCAAATCTGTCAGAAAAAGGTCGGAGAACCTGCATCGGAAAAGAAGGGAGACATAAAGAAATACAGTACAGCTGAAGCTGATAAAGAAAGGGACAAACAAAAGAGAAGAATGGGCAAAGAAATGGGGGAAACAGAAAATGAAAACTTTGGACTCAGTTCAGATAAGGAGAAGCTGGAAGAAGACGTTAAACTCATCCTGGAGAGTCTGGACCAGAAAAACAGTGAAGCTGAACAACATGAGCAAGTGAAGCAAGAGATGAAGAGAGAAGAGAGTGAGATGCTGAAACAACAGATTCAAATGGAGAAGGAGAGTGTGAAGATAGCAAGACAGCAAGCCGAAGCTGAAATGCATGAGATGAACTGTTTAAGGGAATATATTGAAAGACAAAAAGAGGAGCTTGATTTCAGAGCACAGGCAGCCAAAAGAGAAATAAGAGAAATGGAACTGCTCAAGTCAGAGCTGGAAACGAAGAGAAAAGAAGGTGAACAGATGTTTGGGAAAAGCATGAGAAAAAAAGAGGAGTGCGAAATGGTGTGGAAGGAAATACAAAGAGAGAAGGAATCACTGAGGAGAGAGACCAGAAAAAGACAAAGAGAATTAGACCAAAGACTGGAGAAAACCATGAGAGAGAGGGATGAGTTAGAGGTGCTGAGGATAAAACTGCAACAACAGAAGGAAGAGCAAGCCGAGGACAGGCAGGGCAGCAAAGACACAACCACTCTCATCCAAGTATACAGAGGGTATGAAAAACAAAGTCTGGAAAAGAAGACGGGAAGCAACAAGGAGGAAGATGCAATGGTACACCAAAGCTCAAAGATCACTGATTCCACTGCTGACCCCCAAAACATGAGACAAAAGATTGACGTACAGTTGGAAATAATTAGAAGGGAAATGGGAATTCTGGAAAATGTAAATGTTCACTTAGGGAAACAAAGAGAAGGGCTCAAAGCATTAAAAGGCGAGAACAGGACTATTAAAGACAACATGATCAAAACCAAATCCTTCATAAAGATTGTCTTTGAAAAACTGACTATTCAAGCAGAAGCAGAGGTGGATGAAATGGTCCAAATGAGGGAGGATATCCAAAAACAAAAACAGGAGCTTGACATTGCTCTAGTGAAAGTTAAAAGAGAAAGAAGAGAGATGGAAGTGCTGAAGTCTGAGTTGGAGTTCAAGAAAAGAGAAAATCAACAGATGATCCGAAAAGGCAACCGAAAAGACCAGGAAGTGAAAGAGATGTGGGCTGATGTCAAAGCAGAAAAAGATGCCCTCAAGAAGGAGATGAGGAAGAGGAAGAAAGAGCTCGACCAGCAGCTGGAGAGGATCATCAGAGAGAGAGATGAACTAGAGATCATGAAGCTGAAGCTGCAAAAAGAAAAGGATGAGAGCAGAGGTGGAACGGAGCGGTTGTGGGTTCCGCACATCACTAAAGTTGCAAATCAAATTCTTAAGCACTGCCAACTAATTCACATATGCATGGAGAAATGTAAAGACATGAAAAAACACAGTGAAGATTTGAATGCAGCCATTCATGATGAAAAACAACACATGGAGGCCCAGGCAAAAATCATAACCCAGGCAAGGGAAGAAATAGAAAACATGAAGGAGGATATTAAAAGGCAGAAAGAAATGATGACGAGCGCATTAAAGGACCTGCAGCAAAAGCAAACACATTTGGAGCAAGTGGAGATGAACATCAGAAAAGTGGAAAAGGAGAAACATGCAGAAAAATCAGAAGAGTTAGACCTGAGAGAGAAGGAGATGGAGAGTGAGAAGGAGCAGCTACATGGAAAACTTGATACTGCAACAGGACAACAGAAATTAAAAAGTAGGAAAAAACTTCATCTCAAAAAACTGAAATCAGAGCTGAAGCAAGACAGAGAGGATCCAAAAAGAGTGAATGAGAGGAACAGAAAGAGAAAGGACTTAGAACAATTCAGGTCTGATGTTCTGAAACATGGTCACATGTTAGAACAAGATAAAGAAGATATACGGAAGGAAGCCGAAAAGCTGGAAATCACAAAGATTGAGTTACAAAAGAAAACAGAACATGCAGAAGAAGAAGGGGAACATTTAATGATTGATGTGAAGAAAAAGAAAGACAAGGTTGAAGCTGCCATGAAGAACATCAGCGGAGAGAGAGAACTCCTCAGCCAGATGAAGACTGACATTGACAGAGACAGAGAAATGCTTTGGAATGAAAAGGACAAACTGGAAAGAGAAAGGTCTGAGCTGATGATGAGGGAACATCAAGTCACAAATAAAATGAAAGTCATA
Source organism: Toxotes jaculatrix (assembly GCF_017976425.1). Classification (NCBI taxonomy): domain Eukaryota; kingdom Metazoa; phylum Chordata; class Actinopteri; family Toxotidae; genus Toxotes; species Toxotes jaculatrix. Next base: position 2,794,104 of record NC_054405.1, on the reverse strand, counting down.
GAAAATCTGAGAGTAAAACTTTATCAGCTGAATGCAAGGATGAGTAAAGACACGAGTGACAAAATCATCAGACTGGAAAAAAACAACGAAGACGTACTGAAACTGCTCAGTGTTTTGGAGCAAAAGCTAATTGACGTGGATCAACACAAAGAAAATATAACATGTTCCACTGAGACGCTACAGAGAGAAAGGGAAGGTTTGAAGAGGGTGTTGTCAGAAATTGTCGTCCAGAGAAAAGACATGAAAAATCGACTGGAAGCAGAGGCTGTATTGGAGAAGAAAGATCTAATGAAACTAAAGGCAGAGCTGCAGAAAGAGAGAGAAGATCAGGAAAGAATGAATGAGATGATGAACAAAGAGAAGCAGGAGCTGGAGCTGATGAGATCTGATGTCAAGAACCAAATGGACTTGTTAGAACAAGAGAAACAAGATCTAAGCAAAGAAAAAGACAAGTTGGAAATGACACAGACTGAACTACAGAAGAAGAAAGAACATGCAGACAGTCTGTTTGATGAGATCAACAGAGAAAAAACCAACATTAAAGATCTGACCCTTCAGGTTCACACTGAAGGAGACAAACTTCAGAATGTGATGAACATCATTGCATTGAAGCAAAAAGAACAGGAACTCCAGGATGAGAACAACAGAAGAATAAAAGAAGAACTGGAAAGCCAAGAGAAGAGAATACTGGCAGAAAGACAGGAAGTGGAACGTTTGAGGAAGGATCTCATCAAGAAGAAAGAAGAAGCTGAGGTTGCAATGGAGGACATGAGTGGAGAGAGAGAATTCCTCAGTCAGATGAAGACTGACATTGACAGAGAGAGAGAAATGTTTTGGAATGAAAAGGACAAACTGGAAAGAGAAAGATCTGAGCTGATGATGAGGGAACATCAACTGACCAATAAAATGAAAGTCATAGAAAATCTGAGAGTAAAACTTCAACAGCTGAATGAAAGGATGAGTAAAGACATCAAACACAAAATGGAAAGTTTACAACACAACAATGAAGATGTGATAATAGTGTGCAATGCCCTGGAAGAAAAGGTAGCAGAACTTGATGGACAGAAAGAAAACATGGCGTGTTACTCTGAGCTGTTAGAGAGAGAAAAGGAAGGTCTGATCAGTATACTGTCAGACATTGTCATCCAGAAAGAGAACACTGAAAATCTATTGAAGGAAAACAAACTGACAGAAAAACTACATCTTGATGGACTGAAGACTGAGCTGGAGAAAGAAAGAGAAGATCTGAACAGAGAGAAGGAGATGATGAACAAAGAGAAACTGGACTTGGAGCTGATGAGATCTGACGTCAAGAACCAAATGGACTTGTTAGAACAAGAGAAACAAGGTCTAAGCAAAGAAAAACACAAGTTGGAAATGACACAGACTGAACTACAGAAGAAGAAAGAACATGCAGACAGTCTGTTTGATGAGATCAACAGAGAGAAAACCAACATTAAAGATCTGACCCTTCAAGTTCACACTGAAAGAGACAAACTTCAGAATGTGATGAACATCATTGCATTAAAGCAAAAAGAACAAGAACTAAAGGACAATGACATCAAAACACAAACTCAAGAACTACAAACCCAAAGGAACAGTGTAATGGAAGAAAAAGAAAAACTGCAAGTTTTGAGGAAGGATCTCAACAAAGAGAAAGAGGAGATTGATTCTGCCATGAACAGCATCAGTAGAGAGAGAGAACTCCTCAGTCAGATGAAGACTAGTCTTGACATGGACAGAGAACAACTTGAGAAGGAGAAAGATAAACTGGAAGCAGAACTGTCTGAGTTTAACGTCAGAGAAGATCAGTTCTTGAGGAAAATACTATCCTTACAAACTCTAAGGGCAAAACTCAAGGAGCTGAATGAAAGGACTTGCAGAGAGATCAAAAACAAAACAGAAATATTAGAACAAAACAAAAGAGATATGCAGAGTTTATGCCTGATATTGAAGCAAAGACTTGCAGACACTGATGAGGAGAGAAACCAGATATCGGTTTACACTCAGATGATACAAACAGAAAAAAATCAACTTAGAGGTTTACTATCAGAGATGGTAATGAAACAAGAAGTCATGGAAAATCAATGGAAGAAGAAGATTGACATGGAAGAGATAAATCTTGACAAACAGAGGGCAGAACTGATGAAAGAAAGGGAAGATGTGGAAAGAATGAATGAGAAGATGAACAAAGAGAAACTGGACTTGGAGCTGATGAGATCTGATGTCAAGAACCAAATGGACTTGTTAGAACAAGAGAAACAAGATCTAAGAAAAGAAAAAGACAAGTTGGAAATGACAAAGACTGAACTACAGAAGAAGAAAGAACATGCAGACAGTCTGTTTGATGAGATCAACAGAGAGAAAACCAACATTAAAGATCTGACCCTTCAGGTTCACACTGAAAGAGACAAACTTCAGAATGTGATGACCATCATTGCATGGAAGCAAAAAGAACAAGAACTCAAGGATGAGAACAACAGAAGAATAAAAGAAGAACTGGAAAGCCAAGAGGAGAGAATACTGGCAGAAAGACAAGAAGTGGAAAGTTTGAGGAAGGATCTCAACAAGAAGAAAGAAGAAGCTGAAGCCACAATGAAGGACATGAGTGGAGAGAGAGAACTCCTCAGTCAGATGAAGACTGAGATTGACAGAGACAGAGAAATGTTTTGGAATGAAAAGGACAAACTGGAAAGAGAAAGGTCTGAGCTGATGATGAGGGAACATCAAGTCACCAATAAAATGAAAGTCATAGAAAATCTGAGAGTAAAACTGCAACAGCTGAATGAAAGGATGAATAAAGACATGAGTAACAAAATCATCAGACTGGAACAAAACAATGAAGACGTTCTGAAACTGCTCAGTGTTTTGGAGCAAAAGCTAATTGATGTGGATCAACACAAAGAAAATATAACACGTTCCACTGAGACACTACAGAGAGAAAGGGAAGGTTTGAAGAGGGTGTTGTCAGGAATTGTCGTCCAGAGACAAGACATGAAAAATCGACTGGAAGCAGAGGCTGTGTTGGAGAAGAAAGATCTAATGAAACTAAAAGCAGAGCTGGAGAAAGAGAGAGAAGATCAGGAAAGAATGAATGAGATGATGAACAAAGAGAAGATGGACATGGAGCTGATGAGATCTGACGTCAAGAACCAAATGGACTTGTTAGAACAAGAGAAACAAGATCTAAGAAAAGAAAAAGACAAGTTGGAAATGACAAAGACTGAACTACAGAAGAAGAAAGAACATGCAGACAGTCTGTTTGATGAGATCAACAGAGAGAAAACCAACATTAAAGATCTGACCCTACAAGTTCACACTCAAAGAGACAAACTTCAGAATGTGATGAACATCATTGCATGGAAGCAAAAAGAACAAGAACTCCAGTATGAGAACAACAGAAGAATAAAAGAAGAACTGGAAAGCCTAGAGAAGAGAATACTGGCAGAAAGACAGGAAGTGGAACGTTTGAGGAAGGATCTCAACAAGAAGAAAGAAGAAGCTGAGGTTGCAATGAAGGACATGAGTGGAGAGAGAGAATTCCTCAGTCAGATGAAGACTGAGATTGACAGAGACAGAGAAATGTTTTGGAATGAAAAGGACAAACTGGAACGAGAAAGGTCTGAGCTGATGATGAGGGAACATCAAGTCACCAATAAAATGAAAGTCATAGAAAATCTGAGAGTAAAACTGCAACAGCTGAATGAAAGGATGAATAAAGACATGAGTAACAAAATCATCAGACTGGAACAAAACAATGAAGACGTTCTGAAACTGCTCAGTGTTTTGGAGCAAAAGCTAATTGATGTGGATCAACACAAAGAAAATATAACACGTTCCACTGAGACACTACAGAGAGAAAGGGAAGGTTTGAAGAGGGTGTTGTCAGGAATTGTCGTCCAGAGACAAGACATGAAAAATCGACTGGAAGCAGAGGTTGTGTTGGAGAAGAAAGATCTAATGAAACTAAAAGCAGAGCTGGAGAAAGAGAGAGAAGATCAGGAAAGAATGAATGAGATGATGAACAAAGAGAAGATGGACATGGAGCTGATGAGATCTGACGTCAAGAACCAAATGGACTTGTTAGAACAAGAGAAACAAGATCTAAGAAAAGAAAAAGACAAGTTGGAAATGACAAAGACTGAACTACAGAAGAAGAAAGAACATGCAGACAGTCTGTTTGATGAGATCAACAGAGAGAAAACCAACATTAAAGATCTGACCCTACAAGTTCACACTCAAAGAGACAAACTTCAGAATGTGATGAACATCATTGCATGGAAGCAAAAAGAACAAGAACTCCAGTATGAGAACAACAGAAGAATAAAAGAAGAACTGGAAAGCCAAGAGAAGAGAATACTGGCAGAAAGACAGGAAGTGGAACGTTTGAGGAAGGATCTCAACAAGAAGAAAGAAGAAGCTGAGGTTGCAATGAAGGACATGAGTGGAGAGAGAGAATTCCTCAGTCAGATGAAGACTGACATTGACAGAGAAAGAGAAATGTTTTGGAATGAAAAGGACAAACTGGAAAGAGAAAGGTCTGAGCTGATGATGAGGGAACATCAAGTCACCAATAAAATTAAAGTCGTAGAAAACCTGAGAGTAAAACTGCAACAGCTGAATGAAAGGATGAATAAAGACATGAGTAACAAAATCATCAGACTGGAACAAAACAATGAAGACGTTCTGAAACTGCTCAGGGTTTTGGAGCAAAAGCTAATTGATGTGGATCAACACAAAGAAAATATAACACGTTCCACTGAGACACTACAGAGAGAAAGGGAAGGTTTGAAGAAGGTGTTGTCAGAAATTGTCGTCCAGAGACAAGACATGAAAAATCGACTGGAAGCAGAGGCTGTGTTGGAGAAGAAAGATCTAATGAAACTAAAAGCAGAGCTGGATAAAGAGAGAGAAGATCAGGAAAGAATGAATGAGATGATGAACAAAGAGAAGCTGGACATGGAGCTGATGAGATCTGACATCAAGAACCAAATGGACTTGTTAGAACAAGAGAAACAAGATCTAAGAAAAGAAAAAGACAAGTTGGAAATGACAAAGACTGAACTACAGAAGAAGAAAGAACATGCAGACAGTCTGTTTGATGAGATCAACAGAGAGAAAACCAACATTAAAGATCTGACCCTACAAGTTCACACTCAAAGAGACACACTTCAGAATGTGATGAACATCATTGCATGGAAGCAAAAAGAACAAGAACTCCAGTATGAGAACAACAGAAGAATAAAAGAAGAACTGGAAAGCCTAGAGAAGAGAATACTGGCAGAAAGACAGGAAGTGGAACGTTTGAGGAAGGATCTCAACAAGAAGAAAGAAGAAGCTGAGGTTGCAATGAAGGACATGAGTGGAGAGAGAGAATTCCTCAGTCAGATGAAGACTGACATTGACAGAGAAAGAGAAATGTTTTGGAATGAAAAGGACAAACTGGAAAGAGAAAGGTCTGAGCTGATGATGAGGGAACATCAAGTCACCAATAAAATGAAAGTCGTAGAAAACCTGAGAGTAAAACTGCAACAGCTGAATGAAAGGATGAATAAAGACATGAGTAACAAAATCATCAGACTGGAACAAAACAATGAAGAAGTTTTGAAACTGCTCAGTGTTTTGGAGCAAAAGCTAATTGATGTGGATCAACACAAAGAAAATATAACACGTTCCACTGAGACACTACAGAGAGAAAGGGAAGGTTTGAAGAGGGTGTTGTCAGAAATTGTCGTCCAGAGACAAGACACGAAAAATCGACTGGAAGCAGAGGCTGTGTTGGAGAAGACAGATCTAATGAAACTAAAAGCAGAGATGGAGAAAGAGAGAGAAGATCTGGAAAGAATGAATGAGATGATGAACACAGAGAAGCTGGACGTGGAGCTGATGAGATCTGACGTCAAGAACCAAATGGACTTGTTAGAACAAGAGAAACACGATCTAAGCAAAGAAAAAGACAAGTTGGAAATGACAAAGACTGAACTACAGAAGAAGAAAGAACATGCAGACAGTCTGTTTGATGAGATCAACAGAGAGAAAACCAACATTAAAGATCTGACCCTTCAAGTTCACACTCAAAGAGACAAACTTCAGAATGTGATGAACATCATTGCATGGAAGCAAAAAGAACAAGAACTCCAGAATGAGAACAACAGAAGAATGAAACAAGAACTGGAAAGCCAAGAGAAGAGAATACTGGCAGAAAGACAGGAAGTGGAACGTTTGAGGAAGGATCTCAACAAGAAAAAAGAAGAAGCTAAAGCCACAATGAAGGACATGAGTGGAGAGAGAGAACTCCTCAGTCAGATGAAGACTGACATTGACAGAGACAGAGAAATGTTTGGGAATGAAAAGGACAAACTGGAAAGAGAAAGGTCTGAGCTGATGATGAGGGAACATCAAGTCACCATTAAAATAAAAGTCACAGAAAATCTGAGAGTAAAACTGCAACAGCTGAATGAAAGGATGAGTAAAGACATCAAACACAAAATGGAAAGTTTACAACAGAAAAATGAAGATGTGATATTAGTGTACAATGCACTGGAAGAAAATATAGCAGAACTTGGTGGACAGAAAGAAAACATGGTGTGTTACTCTGAGCTGTTAGAGAGAGAAAAGGAAGGTCTGATCAGTATACTGTCAGACATTGTCATCCAGAAAGAGAACACTGAAAATCTATGGAAGCAAAACATACTGACAGAAAAACTACATCTTGATGGACTGAAGACTGAGCTGGAGAAAGAGAGAGAAGATCTGAACAGAGAGAAGGAGATGATGAACAAAGAGAAACTGGAGTTGGAGCTGATGAGATCTGACGTCAAGAACCAAATGGACTTGTTAGAACAAGAGAAACAAGATCTAAGCAAAGAAAAAGACAAGTTGGAAATGACAAAGACTGAACTACAGAAGAAGAAAGAACATGCAGACAGTCTGTTTGATGAGCTCAACAGAGAGAAAACCAACATTAAAGATCTGACCCTTCAAGTTCACACTGAAAGAGACAAACTTCAGAATGTGATGAACATCATTGCACTGAAGCCAAAAGAACAAGAACTCCAGGATGAGAACAACAGAAAAATGAAACAAGAACTGGAAAGCCAAGAGGAGAGAATACTGGCAGAAAGACAGGAAGTGGAACGTTTGAGGAAGGATCTCAACAAGAAGAAAGAAGAAGCTGAGGTTGCAATGAAGGACATGAGTGGAGAGAGAGAATTCCTCAGTCAGATGAAGACTGACATTGACAGAGAAAGAAAAATGTTTTGGAATGAAAAGGACAAACTGGAACGAGAAAGGTCTGAGCTGGTGATGAGGGAACATCAAGTCACCAATAAAATGAAAGTCATAGAAAATCTGAGAGTAAAACTGCAACAGCTGAATGAAAGGATGAGTAAAGACATGAGTAACAAAATCATCAGACTGGAACAAAACAATGAAGACGTACTGAGACTGCTCAGTGTTTTGGAGCAAAAGCTAATTGATGTGGATCAACACAAAGAAAATATAACACATTCCACTGAGACACTACAGAGAGAAAGGGAAGGTTTGAAGAGGGTGTTGTCAGGAATTGTCATCCAGAGACAAGACATGAAAAATCGACTGGAAGCAGAGGCTGTGTTGGAGAAGAAAGATCTAATGAAACTAAAGGCAGAGCTGGAGAAAGAGAGAGAAGATCTGGAAAGAATGAATGAGATGATGAACAAAGAGAAGCTGGACGTGGAGGCGATGAGGTCTGACATCAAGAACCAAATGGACTTGTTAGAACAAGAGAAAGGAGATTTAAGCAAAGAAAAAGACAAGTTGGAAAAGACCCAGACTGAACTACAGAAGAAGAAAGAACATGCAGACAGTCTGTTTGATGAGATCAACAGAGAGAAAATCAACATTAAAGATCTGACCCTTCAGGTTCACACTGAAAGAGACAAACTTCAGAATGTGATGAACATCATTGCATGGAAGCAAAAAGAACAAGAACTCCAGGATGAGAACAACAGAAGAATGAAACAAGAACTGGAAAGCCAAGACAAGAGAATACTGGCAGAAAGACAGGAAGTGGAACGTTTGAGGAAGGATCTCAACAAGAAAAAAGAAGAAGCTGAAGCCACAATGAAAGACATGAGTGGAGAGAGAGAACTCCTCAGTCAGATGAAGACTGACATTGACAGAGACAGAGAAATGTTTGGGAATGAAAAGGACAAACTGGAAAGAGAAAGGTCTGAGCTGATGATGAGGGAACATCAAGTCACCATTAAAATAAAAGTCACAGAAAATCTGAGAGTAAAACTGCAACAGCTGAATGAAAGGATGAGTAAAGACATCAAACACAAAATGGAAAGTTTACAACAGAAAAATGAAGATGTGATATTAGTGTACAATGCACTGGAAGAAAATATAGCAGAACTTGGTGGACAGAAAGAAAACATGGTGTGTTACTCTGAGCTGTTAGAGAGAGAAAAGGAAGGTCTGATCAGTATACTGTCAGACATTGTCATCCAGAAAGAGAACACTGAAAATCTATGGAAGCAAAACATACTGACAGAAAAACTACATCTTGATGGACTGAAGACTGAGCTGGAGAAAGAGAGAGAAGATCTGAACAGAGAGAAGGAGATGATGAACAAAGAGAAACTGGAGTTGGAGCTGATGAGATCTGACGTCAAGAACCAAATGGACTTGTTAGAACAAGAGAAACAAGATCTAAGCAAAGAAAAAGACAAGTTGGAAATGACAAAGACTGAACTACAGAAGAAGAAAGAACATGCAGACAGTCTGTTTGATGAGCTCAACAGAGAGAAAACCAACATTAAAGATCTGACCCTTCAAGTTCACACTGAAAGAGACAAACTTCAGAATGTGATGAACATCATTGCACTGAAGCAAAAAGAACAAGAACTCCAGGATGAGAACAACAGAAGAATGAAACAAGAACTGGAAAGCCAAGAGGAGAGAATACTGGCAGAAAGACAGGAAGTGGAACGTTTGAGGAAGGATCTCAACAAGAAGAAAGAAGAAGCTGAGGTTGCAATGAAGGACATGAGTGGAGAGAGAGTACTCCTCAGTCAGATGAAGACTGACATTGACAGAGACAGAGAAATGTTTTGGAATGAAAAGGACAAACTGGAACGAGAAAGGTCTGAGCTGGTGATGAGGGAACATCAAGTCACCAATAAAATGAAAGTCATAGAAAATCTGAGAGTAAAACTGCAACAGCTGAATGAAAGGATGAGTAAAGACACGAGTAACAAAATCATCAGACTGGAACAAAACAACGAAGACGTACTGAAACTGCTCAGTGTTTTGGAGCAAAAGCTAATTGATGTGGATCAACACAAAGAAAATATAACACGTTCCAATGAGACACTACAGAGAGAAAGGGAAGGTTTGAAGAGGGTGTTGTCAGGAATTGTCGTCCAGAGACAAGACATGAAAAATCGACTGGAAGCAGAGGCTGTGTTGGAGAAGACAGATCTAATGAAACTAAAGGCAGAGCTGGAGAAAGAGAGAGAAGATCTGGAAAGAATGAATGAGATGATGAACAAAGAGAAGCTGGACGTGGAGGCGATGAGGTCTGACATCAAGAACCAAATGGACTTGTTAGAACAAGAGAAAGGAGATTTAAGCAAAGAAAAAGACAAGTTGGAAAAGACCCAGACTGAACTACAGAAGAAGAAAGAACATGCAGACAGTCTGTTTGATGAGCTCAACAGAGAGAAAACCAACATTAAAGATCTGACCCTTCAGGTTCACACTGAAAGAGACAAACTTCAGAATGTGATGAACATCATTGCATGGAAGCAAAAAGAACAAGAACTCCAGGATGAGAACAACAGAAGAATAAAAGAAGAACTGGAAAGCCAAGAGAAGAGAATACTGGCAGAAAGACAGGAAGTGGAACGTTTGAGGAAGGATCTCAACAAGAAGAAAGAAGAAGCTGAGGTTGCAATGAAGGACATGAGTGGAGAGAGAGAATTCCTCAGTCAGATGAAGACTGACATTGACAGAGAAAGAGAAATGTTTTGGAATGAAAAGGACAAACTGGAACGAGAAAGGTCTGAGCTGATGATGAGGGAACATCAAGTCACCAATAAAATGAAAGTCATAGAAAACCTGAGAGTAAAACTGCAACAGCTGAATGAAAGGATGAATAAAGACATGAGTAACAAAATCATCAGACTGGAACAAAACAATGAAGAAGTTTTGAAACTGCTCAGTGTTTTGGAGCAAAAGCTAATTGATGTGGATCAGCACAAAGAAAATATAACACGTTCCACTGAGACACTACAGAGAGAAAGGGAAGGTTTGAAGAAGGTGTTGTCAGAAATTGTCGTCCAGAGACAAGACATGAAAGATCGACTGGAAGCAGAGGCTGTGTTGGAGAAGACAGATCTAATGAAACTAAAAGCAGAGCTGGAGAAAGAGAGAAAAGATCTGGAAAGAATGAATAAGATGATGAACAAAGAGAAGCTGGACGTGGAGCTGATGAGATCTGACGTCAAGAACCAAATGGACTTGTTAGAACAAGAGAAAGGAGATCTAAGCAAAGAAAAAGACAAGTTGGAAATGACAAAGACTGAACTACAGAAGAAGAAAGAACATGCAGACAGTCTGTTTGATGAGATCAACAGAGAGAAAACCAACATTAAAGATCTGACCCTTCAAGTTCACACTCAAAGAGACAAACTTCAGAATGTGATGAACATCATTGCATGGAAGCAAAAAGAACAAGAACTCCAGGATGAGAACAACAGAAGAATGAAACAAGAACTGGAAAGCCAAGAGAAGAGAATACTGGCAGAAAGACAGGAAGTGGAACGTTTGAGGAAGGATCTCAACAAGAAAAAAGAAGAAGCTAAAGCCACAATGAAGGACATGAGTGAAGAGAGAGAACTCCTCAGTCAGATGAAGACTGACATTGACAGAGACAGAGAAATGTTTGGGAATGAAAAGGACAAACTGGAAAGAGAAAGGTCTGAGCTGATGATGAGGGAACATCAAGTCACCATTAAAATAAAAGTCACAGAAAATCTGAGAGTAAAACTGCAACAGCTGAATGAAAGGATGAGTAAAGACATCAAACACAAAATGGAAAGTTTACAACAGAAAAATGAAGATGTGATATTAGTGTACAATGCACTGGAAGAAAATATAGCAGAACTTGGTGGACAGAAAGAAAACGTGGTGTGTTACTCTGAGCTGTTAGAGAGAGAAAAGGAAGGTCTGATCAGTATACTGTCAGACATTGTCATCCAGAAAGAGAACACTGAAAATCTATGGAAGCAAAACATACTGACAGAAAAACTACATCTTGATGGACTGAAGACTGAGCTGGAGAAAGAGAGAGAAGATCTGAACAGAGAGAAGGAGATGATGAACAAAGAGAAACTGGAGTTGGAGCTGATGAGATCTGACGTCAAGAACCAAATGGACTTGTTAGAACAAGAGAAACAAGATCTAAGCAAAGAAAAAGACAAGTTGGAAATGACAAAGACTGAACTACAGAAGAAGAAAGAACATGCAGACAGTCTGTTTGATGAGCTCAACAGAGAGAAAATCAACATTAAAGATCTGACCCTTCAAGTTCACACTGAAAGAGACAAACTTCAGAATGTGATGAACATCATTGCACTGAAGCAAAAAGAACAAGAACTCCAGGATGAGAACAACAGAAGAATGAAACAAGAACTGGAAAGCCAAGAGGAGAGAATACTGGCAGAAAGACAGGAAGTGGAACGTTTGAGGAAGGATCTCAACAAGAAGAAAGAAGAAGCTGAGGTTGCAATGAAGGACATGAGTGGAGAGAGAGTACTCCTCAGTCAGATGAAGACTGACATTGACAGAGACAGAGAAATGTTTTGGAATGAAAAGGACAAACTGGAACGAGAAAGGTCTGAGCTGGTGATGAGGGAACATCAAGTCACCAATAAAATGAAAGTCATAGAAAATCTGAGAGTAAAACTGCAACAGCTGAATGAAAGGATGAGTAAAGACACGAGTAACAAAATCATCAGACTGGAACAAAACAATGAAGACGTACTGAAACTGCTCAGTGTTTTGGAGCAAAAGCTAATTGATGTGGATCAGCACAAAGAAAATATAACACATTCCACTGAGACACTACAGAGAGAAAGGGAAGGTTTGAAGAGGGTGTTGTCAGAAATTGTCGTCCAGAGACAAGACATGAAAAATCGACTGGAAGCAGAGGCTGTGTTGGAGAAGACAGATCTAATGAAACTAAAGGCAGAGCTGGAGAAAGAGAGAGAAGATCTGGAAAGAATGAATGAGATGATGAACAAAGAGAAGCTGGACGTGGAGGCGATGAGGTCTGACATCAAGAACCAAATGGACTTGTTAGAACAAGAGAAAGGAGATTTAAGCAAAGAAAAAGACAAGTTGGAAAAGACCCAGACTGAACTACAGAAGAAGAAAGAACATGCAGACAGTCTGTTTGATGAGATCAACAGAGAGAAAATCAACATTAAAGATCTGACCCTTCAGGTTCACACTGAAAGAGACAAACTTCAGAATGTGATGAACATCATTGCACTGAAGCAAAAAGAACAAGAACTCCAGGATGAGAACAACAGAAGAATGAAACAAGAACTGGAAAGCCAAGACAAGAGAATACTGGCAGAAAGACAGGAAGTGGAACGTTTGAGGAAGGATCTCAACAAGAAAAAAGAAGAAGCTGAAGCCACAATGAAGGACATGAGTGGAGAGAGAGAACTCCTCAGTCAGATGAAGACTGACATTGACAGAGACAGAGAAATGTTTGGGAATGAAAAGGACAAACTGGAAAGAGAAAGGTCTGAGCTGATGATGAGGGAACATCAAGTCACCATTAAAATAAAAGTCACAGAAAATCTGAGAGTAAAACTGCAACAGCTGAATGAAAGGATGAGTAAAGACATCAAACACAAAATGGAAAGTTTACAACACAAAAATGAAGATGTGATATTAGTGTACAATGCACTGGAAGAAAATATAGCAGAACTTGGTGGACAGAAAGAAAACATGGTGTGTTACTCTGAGCTGTTAGAGAGAGAAAAGGAAGGTCTGATCAGTATACTGTCAGACATTGTCATCCAGAAAGAGAACACTGAAAATCTATGGAAGCAAAACATACTGACAGAAAAACTACATCTTGATGGACTGAAGACTGAGCTGGAGAAAGAGAGAGAAGATCTGAACAGAGAGAAGGAGATGATGAACAAAGAGAAACTGGAGTTGGAGCTGATGAGATCTGACGTCAAGAACCAAATGGACTTGTTAGAACAAGAGAAACAAGATCTAAGCAAAGAAAAAGACAAGTTGGAAATGACAAAGACTGAACTACAGAAGAAGAAAGAACATGCAGACAGTCTGTTTGATGAGCTCAACAGAGAGAAAACCAACATTAAAGATCTGACCCTTCAAGTTCACACTGAAAGAGACAAACTTCAGAATGTGATGAACATCATTGCACTGAAGCAAAAAGAACAAGAACTCCAGGATGAGAACAACAGAAGAATGAAACAAGAACTGGAAAGCCAAGAGGAGAGAATACTGGCAGAAAGACAGGAAGTGGAACGTTTGAGGAAGGATCTCAACAAGAAGAAAGAAGAAGCTGAGGTTGCAATGAAGGACATGAGTGGAGAGAGAGTACTCCTCAGTCAGATGAAGACTGACATTGACAGAGACAGAGAAATGTTTTGGAATGAAAAGGACAAACTGGAACGAGAAAGGTCTGAGCTGGTGATGAGGGAACATCAAGTCACCAATAAAATGAAAGTCATAGAAAATCTGAGAGTAAAACTGCAACAGCTGAATGAAAGGATGAGTAAAGACACGAGTAACAAAATCATCAGACTGGAACAAAACAACGAAGACGTACTGAAACTGCTCAGTGTTTTGGAGCAAAAGCTAATTGATGTGGATCAACACAAAGAAAATATAACACATTCCACTGAGACACTACAGAGAGAAAGGGAAGGTTTGAAGAGGGTGTTGTCAGGAATTGTCATCCAGAGACAAGACATGAAAAATCGACTGGAAGCAGAGGCTGTGTTGGAGAAGAAAGATCTAATGAAACTAAAGGCAGAGCTGGAGAAAGAGAGAGAAGATCTGGAAAGAATGAATGAGATGATGAACAAAGAGAAGCTGGACGTGGAGGCGATGAGGTCTGACATCAAGAACCAAATGGACTTGTTAGAACAAGAGAAAGGAGATTTAAGCAAAGAAAAAGACAAGTTGGAAAAGACCCAGACTGAACTACAGAAGAAGAAAGAACATGCAGACAGTCTGTTTGATGAGATCAACAGAGAGAAAATCAACATTAAAGATCTGACCCTTCAGGTTCACACTGAAAGAGACAAACTTCAGAATGTGATGAACATCATTGCATGGAAGCAAAAAGAACAAGAACTCCAGGATGAGAACAACAGAAGAATGAAACAAGAACTGGAAAGCCAAGACAAGAGAATACTGGCAGAAAGACAGGAAGTGGAACGTTTGAGGAAGGATCTCAACAAGAAAAAAGAAGAAGCTGAAGCCACAATGAAGGACATGAGTGGAGAGAGAGAACTCCTCAGTCAGATGAAGACTGACATTGACAGAGACAGAGAAATGTTTGGGAATGAAAAGGACAAACTGGAAAGAGAAAGGTCTGAGCTGATGATGAGGGAACATCAAGTCACCATTAAAATAAAAGTCACAGAAAATCTGAGAGTAAAACTGCAACAGCTGAATGAAAGGATGAGTAAAGACATCAAACACAAAATGGAAAGTTTACAACAGAAAAATGAAGATGTGATATTAGTGTACAATGCACTGGAAGAAAATATAGCAGAACTTGGTGGACAGAAAGAAAACATGGTGTGTTACTCTGAGCTGTTAGAGAGAGAAAAGGAAGGTCTGATCAGTATACTGTCAGACATTGTCATCCAGAAAGAGAACACTGAAAATCTATGGAAGCAAAACATACTGACAGAAAAACTACATCTTGATGGACTGAAGACTGAGCTGGAGAAAGAGAGAGAAGATCTGAACAGAGAGAAGGAGATGATGAACAAAGAGAAACTGGAGTTGGAGCTGATGAGATCTGACGTCAAGAACCAAATGGACTTGTTAGAACAAGAGAAACAAGATCTAAGCAAAGAAAAAGACAAGTTGGAAATGACAAAGACTGAACTACAGAAGAAGAAAGAACATGCAGACAGTCTGTTTGATGAGCTCAACAGAGAGAAAACCAACATTAAAGATCTGACCCTTCAAGTTCACACTGAAAGAGACAAACTTCAGAATGTGATGAACATCATTGCACTGAAGCAAAAAGAACAAGAACTCCAGGATGAGAACAACAGAAGAATGAAACAAGAACTGGAAAGCCAAGAGGAGAGAATACTGGCAGAAAGACAGGAAGTGGAACGTTTGAGGAAGGATCTCAACAAGAAGAAAGAAGAAGCTGAGGTTGCAATGAAGGACATGAGTGGAGAGAGAGTACTCCTCAGTCAGATGAAGACTGACATTGACAGAGACAGAGAAATGTTTTGGAATGAAAAGGACAAACTGGAACGAGAAAGGTCTGAGCTGGTCATGAGGGAACATCAAGTCACCAATAAAATGAAAGTCATAGAAAATCTGAGAGTAAAACTGCAACAGCTGAATGAAAGGATGAGTAAAGACACGAGTAACAAAATCATCAGACTGGAACAAAACAATGAAGACGTTCTGAAACTGCTCAGTGTTTTGGAGCAAAAGCTAATTGATGTGGATCAGCACAAAGAAAATATAACACATTCCACTGAGACACTACAGAGAGAAAGGGAAGGTTTGAAGAGGGTGTTGTCAGAAATTGTCGTCCAGAGACAAGACATGAAAAATCGACTGGAAGCAGAGGCTGTGTTGGAGAAGACAGATCTAATGAAACTAAAGGCAGAGCTGGAGAAAGAGAGAGAAGATCTGGAAAGAATGAATGAGATGATGAACAAAGAGAAGCTGGACGTGGAGGCGATGAGGTCTGACATCAAGAACCAAATGGACTTGTTAGAACAAGAGAAAGGAGATTTAAGCAAAGAAAAAGACAAGTTGGAAAAGACCCAGACTGAACTACAGAAGAAGAAAGAACATGCAGACAGTCTGTTTGATGAGATCAACAGAGAGAAAATCAACATTAAAGATCTGACCCTTAAGGTTCACACTGAAAGAGACAAACTTCAGAATGTGATGAACATCATTGCACGGAAGCAAAAAGAACAAGAACTCCAGGATGAGAACAACAGAAGAATGAAACAAGAACTGGAAAACAAGACAAGAGAAGCAGTTGAAGCTGGAAGCTCTTTAGAGCAGATGAGGTCTTACATTCTTACACAAATTAATACATTAGAACAAGACGCAAAAGAGAAAATGAGAATGATGGAAATACAAAAAACTAAGCTACAAAGCAAGAAAGAGAACACTGACCTTCTCCTAGCTGAGATAAACCGAGAGAAAACCAACATTAAAGATTTGTCTATTAACGTTCAGAAAGCCCGAGAAAAGCTTAAGGATGTCATGAATATGACTGTACTCAAACCAGAAGTAAAAGGCAAGGATGATGTGTTCCAAAAACAATTTCAAGAACAGGAAACTAGTAGGAGCATTTTACTGACAGAAACAGAAGAACAGGAACATTTTAAGATTGGTGCTAACAAGAGGAAACAGGAGGACCTCATCAGAGAAGAGAGGGAACAACCCAGTCAAATGAACTTTACTACTGATGAAGAGAGAGAGAAGCTTTCAAATGAAACTGATAAAAACGAAGATGAGTCTGAGGCAAAAATGAGAAAAGATACAGGAGAATCAAAGATAACTCTGAGACCAAAACCTAAAGAGCTGAATGAAAGGATAAGCGAAGACATCACACACAAAATAAATAGATTAGAACAAAGCAAAAAATACATGCAAAAATTGTGCAGTGTATTGGAAGAAAAGTTAGCAGAACTTGATAAACAGAAAGACAGCATGGCCTGTTACTCTGAGCTGTTACAGAGAGAAAAGGAGGGTCTTATCAGTATACTGTCAGACATTGTCATCCAGAAGGAGAACACTGAAAATCTATGGAAGCAAAAGATCGAGTTGGAAAAACAACATATTAAAAAACTGAAGGCAAAGCTAAAGGAAGAGAGAGAGGATCTGGAAAGAGTGGATGAGATGATGGACAAAGAGACTGTGAACGTGAAACTGATGAGGTCTGACATCCTGAAACAAACCAACATATTAGAACAAGACATAAAAGAGGAAAAAGACAAGCTGGAGATCACAAAGTTGGAGCTACAAAGCAAGAAAGAAAGCATTGATTGTCTACTTGATGAGGTGAACCAAGAAAAAGAGCAACTGTATCAAATGAAGAAGACTATTGAACGTGAGAGAGAAATGTTTTTAAATGAAAAGAAGGGAATGAAAGGTGAACTGCCTGAACCAAAAATCACAGAGGACCGGCTCACCAGTGTTATGAACTCCATGGGTAATCTGAGAGCAAAACTCCAACAGCTGAATAAAAGGACACATGAAGACTTTAGAAAGAATATGGACCGATTAGAAGACAAAAATGGAGACATACTCAGACTAAATTCAATATTGGAACTCAAGTGTGCCAAACTCGATAAACAGAAAAACATAATCAGTGGTTATTATGACCTGATACAAAGCGAGAAAAAACATGTGGTGACAATGAACTTTGACAAGGCCGTACAAACTGAGGTTGTAGCAGAAGAATTGCCGCAAAAGCATGAAGTTGAGAAGCAGGATTTAAATAAACCTGAAGAGTCTGAATGCGAGGATGATATCCCACTGTCAGACCTTGCGATCCAGATGGAACAATTTGAAGACAAAGGCGATCTTGAAAGAAAAGGGAAATACTACTCCAGGTCAGAGGCGGAGCAAAATGATTTCACCGACGGGAAAACGTCAAAAAGAGACTATTTGCGAAAGATCTGGAAGGACACCAAAGTGGAACGGAAGGAGATTGATCAGATGAAGAACAGGGGTCAAGAAATGAGAAACAATCTGGAGAAAAGACTGAAGGTGATCAATCAGTTCGTTAAGAGGACATGGTTGCAGAAAGATAAAGATCCACTGGAGAAGAAAAAGCAGGAACAAGGACAAAGTGAGGACACAGCCTTTAAAAGTGACTGGGAGAGAGAGAGCAAAATGCTTGATAAAAAATACACAGAGCTTCAACAACTTAAGGTTCGGATGCTCAGTGAGATTGAGAAACTCCACATCAAAGAAAAAGTGTCTAGGACACTGACAACTAGCGACAAAGCTAATCAGACAATCCAGGTGGATGTAATCACGGGGGATGAAGCGGTGCAATCAATACAACCAGCTTCTACCAGAGCAGACCAAGAGCAGATGAAGGTAGAAAGAGCTCAGACAACTTCACAGACATCCAGTGGACTCCTCTGTCAGCTCCGGGATTACTGCTGTCAGTGCTGCTGCCCTCGTTGTGTCTCCTATATGAAAGAGTGCCCAGAGGAGACATGAGAGATGTAATTAGCAATTTGGATGTTTCTTTACTTTTCTTAAGTACGTATTTTATTTGAACACTTGAAATACAAAGATAACACCAAAATATTTTGAAACATTTTAATCCATTGGATGGAAGATTTCCTAATTTAGAAGAATTCCTTAAGTGAAATGAACTACACTTTGTAAACGTCATGTATACTAACTATTTATTTATCAAAATGTTGTTTTTGTATTTCTGCATATAAGAGTGCAAAATGTGTGAGGTTTGTGTCTCAAAAATGTTTTACCTTTAATGGCTGTTGTACCACATTTATCTGCATGTATAAAAATCATTTTTTTCTTGCTTAGCAAAATAAGATTTAATAGCGAACTCTTTTAAGAGTGAGTGATGTGAAATATCAATATAATATATTAAAATGCCAGTCTCACTTATTCACAGAGAATCTTAAATATTTAAGAACTGATGCTGTCAATGTCCTTTTCCTTTTTCTTTGTTATTCCTGGTTTGTTTGGTTTTTTCCACCTTTTTTACCGTGGTACACTTGGTACACATCAGGTAAAAGAAAAAGTGTTTGCTACTTTCAAACCAAGCGGTTGTGCTTTTTACCGACACAGGGACGGGCAGCTACACACAAACACGGAAAAGATTCTTGCTATCTGTCAAAACTGCCATTATAATAGCAACCTGCTATAAAAGGTAATGGGAGATGGCACTCTGATTGGTTTATTGTATGCTACACCCGTAGCACACCTATGATTAACTGAGAGACTAAGTACAACCCTTCTGAACCATGGGTCTGGCCATCAATCGCTGTGGGTTTGAAATAGTACAATTATTATCAAGTTGTACAAGTCAGTGTACCATCAAAATGATTTTGCAGCTGTTGCTTTTAAATGTAAATTTACAAATGTGTGTTAAATCTTTTTATTTCTTTCAACAAACCATCCTGTCTAATAAAATGACTGCATTATTATTTTTCTGTCAGTACATTTATTTACTTCTCTCACCAGCTACATGCTATTAACATCAATGTAATTTCATGGTAGCACACATTAATACTTTAGACCAGACTATTAGTCTACTAAGTACTGTGTGCTACCATTGCGTAGATGCTAGCGCTAGCGTAGTGCTAGCTAGGTTAGCAAGGTGCATGCCTAATTCACATTAACTGTGGCATTAAATGGGATGCTAATTGTCTCCACTTCTGTTGTTGGAACATGTCAGAAGTACACATTATTCTTAACACAGAGCTGAATATAAATTGCATTAAAATGGGAAACATTAAGAAAATAAATATTTACTTACCAAAAATACTGGATTCCAGAATCTTCTGAACTGTCTAAAATGCAGCCAAGATAATGTACATTGTCTTTAACTTTGACTATACAATTAAGGTACCTTAATCATTTTTATTTTAGAACCACAAAGAATTGCTTCAGTTTTTCCCAAGTGTAGGGGCTAAATTTGCCTGACTCTGAAACTTAAAGATAAGCTATTTGATTTTCACATGAATACCACCTGTAAGAATTTAAAATCATATTTAATCAACAACAGATAAAGTGGAGATGCGAAGGGGACAACCACACATAAATCCTCAGGATAAGAAACCCAGTCCAGTTATAGGCAATTGTATCTAACTTACCCCTTGATTTGCATTTTCTTTGTTTTCTGCACCACATACTGAGAGAAAGGGTGTTAGACGTCTTAGGCTAAGGCTCCAACCCTGTGAGAAAAAAAAACAAACAAAAAAGACAAGACAACAATAGACCAGATTTATCTTAAGAAAACCCACATTAGCACTAGACCAAACCTGGACTAGATTCACAAATAACTGTAGGAAACACTGTTGGATTTTTACTCTTTGAGACTTGCTGGATAATTTTCATGAACCGGTACAGAGCTCTTGTCAGAGAAGACAGAGTCACCAAATGAAGATTTAATGTATTTACAGTAGTAGAAAAAGGATATTAAAATGATATCTGATATTTGACAATAAGAAAAATATAAAATAGCATCAGCCTTATCTGTTAAGTTGCTCTTTCCTTTTTAGTTTCATAAATACTGGACAACATTGCCACCTACTGGGGAGCACTGTGAACTGGCACTGAAGTGAGCTGTCATGACAGTAAATCTCCATGAGCTTGATTTTACCAGTCCTGTGAGCAATGACACATAAACACACAAAACAGAAAAACAACAAAATTGCACATACCTTGTAAAAGTACATGCAAAGTGAAGTTTCCATGGTCCACGATGCACCAAGACCAGGACCCAAGGACCCAGACAGATCCTGACAAAGAGCCCTATGTCCTCTGTCCCAGAAGTCCAACATAAAAGACAAAAAAGTCCATCTATTCCTTTAGACTGAGCTTTGCACCTCTCAGATTTCCAGCCAGAGTGTTCGGAGGGTACCTACCCTACACACAGAACCCACACAGAAAAGCCCAGATGAAAGACACAATCTCAGCTATTGTGTTCATGAGTGAAAGCAGATTTATTATGGCCATGTCTGAGAACATGAGAAGAGTGCATTTCTTATGCCATAGACCTGATTATGACTTATTAGACAGTTATAAAGATCAGAATCTCACATCTACAACCAATCTAGATATAATTCTGTAAATCATGTTTACAAACTAAAACATTACAGATCTGTACACACACACACATACATACACACACACACACACACAAACTTCTACTTCTGTCTTAGTGAAGACACTCACTAACATAATGCATACCCTATCCCCTTGTCCTAACCTAAACCAAGTCTTATCAGAGAGGGAGGATTGGCCAAAGTGTCCTCACTTTATTAAAATGTCCTCACTCCGTAACATCTATGACTCAAACAGGTCTCTCACAAAGATGGAAGTACAGAGACACACACACATACACACCTCTTCAAGCACACTCCACATTCAAACATGCCTGAAGAAGCAAAAGCGCAAATAACCCACTAGAATGCATTGCCAAGCAAGACCGTACAAGAACTGGAGCATGACTATATAGAAATCTGCTGAGTAAAACTACATGTTGTTGTAGTGTTAGACAGGATGTCCCCAGGTGATCATGGACAAGATCAGTTTGACATGCCTGTACCGTGTCATGACCTCTGGACACACCCACAGATCCATCAGGCATTCAAGTGGGACAAAGACCGTGTCCATGGTGGTACAGGTTTACAGCTGAGCCACATAAGGATGTCCAATGGACAACTGTCCGTGCGCTGAGAACATACAGTATGTAACGCATTCCCAATCAGTAATTCCCAATCAGAAATAGTATAAACAATCATATCTCTTAAGTTTTGCAAAGACAGCAAATTAATATTGCAATAGCTTCGCACAAAAATCTCACACACTATAAAAAGAGAAATAAAAGTTAAAAATAAAGTCATACATTGCACAGTTTCACATCACTGACTTCATCCGAGCATCGCTACAAATGATAGACTTTGAATCACTGTGGATTTTTTAAATGAATGATTATCAAATAATTCTGTGAAATAATAAGAAATTTTCATAGAAAGTGGTAAGTGGTAATTTCATTAAGATTATACAAACAGCAGTGAGAAACAAAAATGTGCAATTTAAGCAGTCAGTCAGTATTGGAAAA
Organism: Toxotes jaculatrix; assembly: GCF_017976425.1. Classification (NCBI taxonomy): domain Eukaryota; kingdom Metazoa; phylum Chordata; class Actinopteri; family Toxotidae; genus Toxotes; species Toxotes jaculatrix. The sequence continues at coordinate 2,772,005 of NC_054405.1, read as the reverse complement.
TGATGTAGAGTAAGAATGACTTCAGAGCATGTTAATTCATTATTTATTGAATATGCTGTGTTACTGTAAATATAGATAATGAAGTCCAGAGTCTGGTTTTATAATAAATCTACATTCACACGAGAAAAAATGACGATCATGACTCTTCATTGTGTTAGTTTACTCCTTCTGATGTGCATCCACTACAAAGTTTTTTTTTATTTATTCTCTGAAAACTTAATCAGCTGTTTTGCTTTTTATTTATTTATTTATTTTTTACAACAGCTGAGTCACATTTCTCACGAGCTCAGTTCTTAAAAAAATCTTCACACAGTTCTCTTCACCATCATGCAGCTCAGTGAAACACTCAATCTCACATCCAAAATTCACTGATGCAACCAAAACACGTACGACCCCGTACAACATACAACAGTGTTAGCCAGTGAGGAAACAGATGTGGTCATCGAATGCAGTTTGTGTCACTGCAATGAAGAGTGAAAAAGTATTGAGAAATGCATGTCAGTGATTGTTTAAAAAAAAAAAAAAAATTGTACCTGTAATCATTTAAAATACAGTCATCTACAGTACTACAGTAATGCTGGGAAACATTTAACATTAAGCCTCACTTTAAATGAATGTAACAGACACTCACTGCAACATTTTGACAGTAAATAAAAGGAGAGGAATTACATTTCTTTTTCCCTTTTACTATCACCGGGGCAAAAGTTCACCAGGGTCATGATTTTAAAATAAAAAGAAATGTTTGTCAACACATGTTGCATTGATTGATCTGTATCTGTATATGTATATATATATATGTGTCTGTATAATGAGGGTCGAGCAGGTAATGTAATGTTTGCACTCGGTATGTAAGGACAGCATCATGTATTTAAAGGGATGAATTCAGACAGACCGGCTCTCTGCATTTAGAGTCTTGCACACTGAAACTCTTCTGTGAAAACTGAGCGAAAGCAATCATAAAATACTCTAATAATAACTGCTGTAAGCTTGTCAGCTCCTATGTGAAATGGTATTTTCTTTTCTCGATCTCATCAAAGTAAAAGACTTAATAAACACAGAAATGCTGTAAATCTCCACAACCGACCTGAGAGATGGTTACAGAAGTATGTGACTCGTATTTTCTGTTTCTCTGTAAACACGTTTCAGTTGTGTCTCATTGCTTCTTATCACATTTAGAGGACATCCATCGCTGGCTGTGAATGAGACCACCAGAAGGACAGGCAAAATTATCTGTGAAAAATGGGCACCTGGGATGAGCAAATCCCTGACTACAAAGTAGGAAAATACATCAATCACACTCAACTTTAAATCATGTGTGTTAATCAAGATCAGAAAATCGCCATTCTACCCTTTCAGCCAGTTAGTTTTACGCAGACGTGTTAAATTAATCAAATAAAACCCACGCTCTCCTGTATTGCTAGGTCCACGTCTCCTGGCCAGTCATTACAGATCCACGTCCCCACGTCCCCAGGAAGCTAGAGGAGATAGTTATTGTGCGTTGAGCTTTCTGGCAACATACTGAGATCACTTAAGTCCTTGTCCATGACTGCAGGCCTGTGTCCTTGTTCAGGGATAGGCCTGGGCAAAGAAACAGAGAGGGAGGTGGACATGAGGTCCAGAGGATCGTCAGAGTGAAGTGCGTCCTCTGTGTCTGGCGAGGGAGCAAACAGCGGTGAGGGGGGCGATGTCCCGTCATCTATCTTGTGTAAAGACACCACCTGCAGTGAGCTGCTGTCCGTCTTAGTGGCTCTTATGTTGTTGTTGTCCTTCTCTTTGTCTTCCTCAGTTCTAGTTTTGCTCTGTTGGTAACTGCTGCTGAGTGCTTTCAGCTGATTTAAGTCCAAGTTGGGGTATGAGGCTGACTTGATCATGGCCTGGAGGACTTTGTCCAGGCTGTCTGAGCCATCGTTGCACCCGCTCTGGCCGCCCTGGGCCACCTGACACAGGAGATGAGTGTGCTGGCGGAGTTGGGCGATTTCTCTCTCGGTGGCGGCGTTCTGCTTCAGCAGCTCCTTGGTGCGCAGCGTGATTGCCAGCAGGCCTGACTGGTTCAGGATCTCGGCTGTGTTGAGGAAACGGCGCTGGCGTGTAGACGAGCTGTCCGGAGCCAGGCAGTACGGGCTGTGAGCGGCGGAGGATGAAGGCGATGAAGAGGGAGGAGAGGAGGATGAAGGGGATTCTGAGGAAGAAGGCGGCGAGGGTGTCTGGGAGCTGGAGACGGAGGGCGAGCCCACGCTGTCGGAGCCTGAGCTCTGTTGGCAGTGGTGGGACTTGTGCTGGGTGGTGGAGGTGGAGTGGCTGGGCAGTGGACAGGGAGATAAGGTGGGAAAGGAGCCGTGCCCTCTGCCTTTATACTGGGAGCTGGAATGAACTCTGCCCTCTTTTTGATGCTGCGTCGGCTTCAGGAGGTGGCTGGTGGTAGATACCACCTCCCTCTTCTCTTCCTCAATGCACACTCTCTTGCTCTGGCTCTGGCCTTCACTGCCACTCTCCTTCACCCCCTCCACCCACGTAGGACCCTTGCCCTCGTGGCTCTCCTTCCTGGGGTGGGGGGCGATGCGAGGGTAAGAATTCAGAATGGGCAGGTATGAGTTCTTGCTGCTGTGGTTCTGGTGGCTGCGGCTGCCTGCCGTTTTAACTTGACCTTGAGGTGCAGCTTGACTGGATGAAGGAGTCGGGGTAGTTATGGACGGAGCGGGCATCGCTGGCTGCTGGATCAGTAAGAGCTGGGTGGGTGCTTTGGCACTGGTAAGGCTGTGCCAACCTCCGCCCCATGCCAGGGGGCCATGCAGAAGCTGTTCTGATCTAGACTGTACCATCGGGAGGTTGTGAGCAGGGTTTTATGTGAGCAGCAGTTAGAGACCAGGGTAAAGGAGAGAGCAAAAAAGATGTGGAGGAGGTTAAAGTCACAAAGAGATAAACGGTAGGACACAAAAATAATAATAACATATCACGTAAATAGAGACAGAAAATAGCACTAAAACTTATAACAGACCACTGTACACGACCTGTCCTGCACCAACAGCTAGACATTGATAAGTCAATCAACGATTTTTATAATTGATTAATTATTGAAGTAATTTTCAGGAAGAAATACTAAACATTCTCTAATTCTTGTTGAAGAAGCTCTTCAATGTGAGAATTTGCTGCTGTTATATTACTATAAATAAAGATATTCAGTAAACTGAATATCTTCAGGTTTTGAACTGTTGATTGGACAAAACGAGACATTTTAAGACATCACCTTGGACTCTCTTTATGTTTGATAAACCAAAGAATTAATTGAAACTAAGACTAATTCAATTTCAAAATAATCGTCAGATTAATCAACAACAGAAATAACTTGTTAGTTGCAGCTCTACAATATACAGTTCATCCCAGGACTATCATTTGGACTACAATATATTGCACAGGTGTTTGTGCCTGTCATTATACAGGTTATAATATATATAGTTAATATCGTGCTTTTCAAAAAAGACTGCAGTCAACTAAAAAAACAGTCATCAACTAACAAAGGAAAGTATTAAGATACAGTTTAATAATTGACTGAAGGTATTTTAAAAAAAGTTCCTCACACCTTGATAAATTGTACTCCAGTCCCTGTTTATGAATCCTGAAAAAAAACAAGCTGTGTGTAACTGAGTATCTCACCGGCTTCACCACCAAGTTCTTGATGACGTAAATGGGGGTGAGCTCCTCGTACGGAGGCATGCTGTGGCCTGCAGCATTTATACTGTTGTTGCTGCTGTTGGAGCTTTTGCTGCTTTCCCTGTGGGGCTCGCTCACACTGCTGCGCTGGTCTTCTACATCAGTGTGAACAAAGTCTGAGCCAGCCTCTGAAGGTGAGGGAGAAATTATGAACATCCAACATATCACAAAGTAGTCTCAGGGGGCTTTACACTCTGTACAGGATTTTTAAAAAACTCTCCGTTCTTAGACCCTTGATATAGATATTAGAAACTCTCCAGTAAACCCCTTCAATGCTGGAAAATGGCAGAAACTTCAGATATGCAATAATGTATATAGACAGAATATGTAACAGCATTTTTTTTTTTTTTAATTAAATGAAATCTGTGGATTATTGGCAGGGTCTGTGTCCTTACATGCAGAAAAACCTTTGCTCACCTGAGTACCCAGAGTCCTTTTCAGAGTCCTTCTCTGAGTCACAGCGTAGCATGCGCTTGCTCACGTCACCCATCCCAGATTGCTCCATGTGGGCGCCACTCTGGGACGCCCGCAGCGTGGCACTGTTACTCTTATCCTTGGCATTCTTTGAGGCGCTACGAACAGCCCGCTCCCCGAAATGCCCCTGTTCCTTTGGCATTCAAGATCTCTAAGGATGAAAGCAAATATTATTAAAGACATTTAGATGATTTTTTTTCTTACAGCTTACCAGGCTGAACCTGAGAATTTCTGCATGAGCACAAAATGTCAGAATCATTATCATAACACAATATTAACACAACAGAATCATTAACCTGGAAACACATAACATAATACAATCTGTGGATAATCTGTGTTGAAAAAACAGGAGATACTGATTTTTTGTCACTTAACACACATATATATAATATAATATATAATCATCCTGTTGTTTCAAAGCAGATGATTATCCTCTCATCCAACTCAAGACTTGTGCTCCTCAGTCTACCGACACTCGTTTCCAAGCTTTCCTGCTTTTTAAAAACTAACTGCCTTTGACATCTTTCTGATAAATCTGTTCCCGTTTTTGATCCTCATTATAACCTTCTTCACTTGCATGGCCATGTCTTTACTCCTCATTTTGACGGACGACTCCACCTCGATCTAAATGGCAACTTTCAACTTTCAACAAACACTGAAGTTTGAATGAATTCTTTGGTAAACAAAATGTCGGGAAAAAAAAGTGAAATATGTATGACCAGCAGTCCAAAACTTAAAGAGTGAGAGAGAAAAGCAGCAAACTCTCACACTGCTGTAGCTGGAATAAGTTCTATTGTTATATAATAAGGATGAAATGACCTTTCATTACTGTGGTATATATGTGCAAGTAAAGCAGGATTCCAAAGATATACACAGAATATGCTCATGTATGTGTGTCTGGATACACATTCATATATATAGATTTTTTTTTTTACCTTTTTAATATTTCACTATATCTGTTCATTATCTTCTTTTTTTTGTCCTGCTCTGTTTTGATAGTCATTTTATTGTTTAATTCCTCTTAATTAATTTTGCTTTCATTCCCTTTGTAACATTTGTTTTAAAAAGTTATATATATATGTTTAAATTATAATCTATTCATCACTATTTATTTCTTCCTCTTTTGATGCCAGCAACAGGATTACTGATTATCTGACAAATATAGCAAAGTTGCAGAAACAAATAATCATATGTGTATTGTTTACATCAAGTCACAGTTTAAGTGCAAGCTGACAGTATATTTGACAGACACTGCAGCAGACTGAAAGGAAACATGGGGGAAGGTATGATGATATGATGCATATTTAGCTGAAATATTTTGAGCAGTGTGAATTAATGGCAGTGGCAGTCAACTATCACGAGTGCAACTTTTACTTACGGTGATTTATTGGTGGAAACCCGTATTCTCTAATTGTACAACTGAGCTGCTGATGTCAGCAAAACCCTGCTGTACCCTGTGCAGGCACACCGATATGCTGCAGCTTCCTTTAACTGGAGCCTGACTGAGGAATTTAAGTTCACCAGAGTCAGAAGGGTGCTACTTTATATAAACTCAACCAACGCATGAATCTACTTTGAAAGTATCACAGCTAGAACTGGGAGGATGTGGCGGGAAGTGAGGCTAAGACATAGCATCCTGCAATGCTAGAGTTGGACAACAGCTAAGTGCAAGCAGGAAGCTTGGACTCACTGGGACCATACGACCTCCCACAAGATCACCTGGGCAGAATCTCAGATGTCAGGTGTAGCTAAACTCAAGTTTCTGATCCAGTCAGTGTATGATGTCCCACCAAGCCCATCCAACCTGCACTGCTCAGGTTTAGTCAATACCCCAGCGTGCCCACTGTCCACTGGCAGGAGGTTCCTTGCCCAAAAGCCTTGGGAGAAGGAAACTCCACCTCAACTGGGCTGCTAGCCTCAACTCATGACTGACAACCAACAACTGAATAAGGGAAGCAGCTGATGTTTCTGGAACACACTGTAAGGACGACACTCGGGTCAGATTTGGTCAAAGGCCAAATATTTCAAATTGGTAGAGGACTGTAGAAGGCATGGGTGGAAGGCCCACTGCAAACCCACTGAGGTGGACCACAGGGGCTTCACAGGGAAGTCTCTACATCAGGCTCTCAGTCTTCTTGGTATCAGAGGGTGCAGGAAAGAAAGAGTTTGGGTGGCTGTGGATCAAGATGTGATCCATGGTGTAGTGTGCTACTTGGACACAAGCTTGGGACTGGATCACCCTTGGATGGGTCACCCCCTGGTGGGTTCTGATGATCTAAAACCAGAAACACCCTATGATCTGAAATCTGGTTCTGGTTTCAGAAACAACACGGATCCGAACAATGATATGGATAACTATGGTTAAGGCTATCATACTTACTGTGCAATAAAATGACTACAATTTTACAGCAAATACTTGCTATGCTGCTGCTACTGAAGACATGACCCTTTGTGTAAATGTAGAAAGAAATGTAATTGGTGCAGTGACCTTTTCTCCAGAACTGTGAACTTAGAGGCTAGTTTCTTGTAATGCTGTTTCTTAGATGTTATCAAGAATCAATTCATTTGTGGCCTAAATAGATAGGTAGGTAGAAAGATAGATAACAGGACATGGATCAAGTAAATATCTCACATATGAAAGGCTGGACTTTCGAGTGAGTGAGTTAGATGAGGATACATAACAGACAATAGCTACAGTTTAGTTAAAAAAAAACAAGTCTAATCTACAGAAATACTAAAGGAAGAAATATGAACACAGTCCACATTTTTATTATAGTGATATTTTGACCTCCACTGGTCAAAAGAAAGTCCTGAAGAAGTTGTAGCACTAACAATGTGATCCCCTGTAGGAATATGAAAGTGTAATTTTTGTAAACGTGTGTGTTTTGTGTGTTTTAACATAAATTAACAAAACTGCATTGTGCTCTGTGATGGAACCGATGCAAATGAAAGGCTGCAGTTGAATGACTGCCAGCCCATTCATGACAGAGGAAGTGTTTGTGTCGTCTGTGTAAACACAACACAACATGCACATGTGGATGTGGCAGCAGCAGGAGGAGGAGGAACTTGATAAGATGGTCCCTGGCAGACTGTACAGCCCCCCCCCGACACTGTTATGTAATACACTGCTGCCACTGCTCCATGAAAAAGAAAACATAAAAGTCTGCTGTAAATCCATTCACTGACAATTTTCACAACACACATTCTGAACAAGTTTGTAATAACAGAACAACAGAACAGGTGGCCATGACATGTTATTAAAATGCATACAGGACAAGCTCATGATGGACAGGACACTGGATACTTTGAAACTATAAACTGTTCACCTACCTGTCAGTATTTTATCCACGGTATGAGAGAAAACAGTTCACTTTTGCCATCAGGAAAACATGGCGGTCTCCACACCGAGGGTACCGAGCGATACCTCCCCCCGCCCCTGCGAGTTTAGAAAGTGCAATTCGGATACATGGTTAAGCTGCTGTCCGCCGGAGAGTCCCGCTGAAACACCAGCGCCAGAGTGATCATGTACTGAAAGCGTCCATGATGTTCATTTGCGTAGCCACGCCCATTCCCTGATGCGCGTGTGAGCGCGCAGCACAGCCCGACGGTGACGTAACGGAGACCGTTTGGCCAATCTCGTGCCGAGACACGTGTTTAGATGGTGACGTAGGACAGTCCACGTGAAGGGTGCGTTTGGTACCTGTGCGTCTGTCTTTTTAAACTGCAGATGTAAATATTAAAGCTAGAGGAAAGCGACAACCGTCCTTGGTGTTCAAATACAAAACAGTTCCAGACATTTAAATACCAATATTTAATCACAATTGACTTTGATGTATTTATTTACGAAGTAAATTTACTTATGTACATGCACAGTCCTTGTGTTAACGTTTTTGTTTTACATCATTCATCCGTCAATAACTTAATGAGACTTATTTTTTTCTGTTTTCCCCCCTAGACATAAAATGAATGATTCACTCGGATTCACAAGACAAAATCAGTTTCGAGCAAATTACTGCCTGTTTTGTCAAATCAATACGGAACTACTAAAGTGTGAGTGTACGAGGAGGGAAATGCAGCATTGCTATGGGCGCTGATACTTGCTGCAAGTCCGCTACGAGCTCACTTTTGCAGGTAGCATGTTGGTTAAAGACCACCCTACCATTACAAGAAAGTCTAGTCTAAGGGCATCTTTCACGTGGCACAAAAATGTGAATAGGCCAAATATTACCCACACTTGATATAGCGATAAGTCCTAACTTCCCCAGCTTCATAAGCTACTGTATTTAAAGTGGAATGGTCCAGCTGTTAATGATTAGTTTGTCCCGACAACAGACTACAACAGTGTCCGGAGACTCCAATTGTTGTGCGCCGTGTTCCCATAGGACATGAACGCAGCGTAGGAGACAGTGGATGTGTGCGGCAACATGTGAGACAGGCGGGCGGAGGCGTGGTCGCTCCCCGGCAGCACGTGTTCTCTGCTGGGGTAGCGTTGAAAAGCGCCGTGAGCCTCCCGTGTGTCTGGACCGGAGCACACGGCAGCTCCACCGTCTCTGACAAACACAGGAGAGACGGAGAGAAGCACAGGGTTACCTGGTTATGTAACACTGTAATTCGGTCGTCCTCCGGAACATGACAACTTAAGGTCTGGCACTTTGTACAGACATTTAATACTCAAAAGCCTCAGTGGGTGTTTTGCTGAAGAGCAGCACTGTATTTGGGTAGTCTGAAATATAAAGCTCCATATGGCCTGTTATTTGCGTGAGGGTGGAAAAAATAAAAAATCTGATTTTCACTCTTACTTTGGGTGTAATCAGGTCAGCATCCAGTCCATATGGATGAGCAGTGAACACTGGCCTTGTTCTCACCTTGCATAAACATGGGTGATATGATCAGAAGTGGGAAAAGCCCATGGAGATATATTACGGATGTGTCATGTGCTAACTTGGCTGCCAAGTAACAAGCCCTGCTTAAAAGGACAGTTATTGTCTCCTGACACTGTGTATTTTATAATCTATTACACTTTTCTGTGCTTTGATGCACAGACACTCTTAAAAGCTTGGTTATGAAATTGTGTTTCCATTTGCAAAACAGCAAGCTCCAAATGATGCTGATTTTCAAAACTCTTCACGTAATCCTCAAAACCATGTGCTGCTGTCAAAAAAAGAAAACAGTAAGAAAAAAAAAAAATCTCACTCCAAGATATAATTTGTCCCCAAACCTTTCCCTGCTCTCTAACTTACGGTAAGTGTTATACCTCAGCATACTCTCACACAGTGGACAGAGCCAGCACAACAACAGGTTTTCTGAGATCGAGGTGAAATATGAACTCAGTGTCGTTACTTGTGCTGATCTGCAAAACCATGTCTACATGATCAGTGTATACAGTACATTACTGTTTGTGTTCAGCCTTTAACTGCTGTTTGCCACAAAGTAGCTTTAGAGACGCAACAAGGGTATTATGTAGTATTATTATTGTGTGTAGTCAGTCTGCTGTGGTTGTGACTGTAGTTACAGTGACAGCAGAGAAATTCATCAACAAGGCTAAATAAGACGAGAGAAAAACTTAAAAACTGAGCACAGTTCAGCAGCTCAGGCCCCACCCACCAGCCTAGGCGACGACATCACCTCCATGGCGTCAATCTGTCTCGCTCAGACAGTGCCCCAAACACCAAATGAGACGCCAAAACAGATGCCACGTTTCTGAGGTATGAAGGTGGAAGTGGAAGACCAGGGCACCGATAAGCAGATATCATCCACTGATACAACCACAACAGGGCAGTTGAAGCTGAGGCCCACTGTAGGGCCTGCACTGAAAATCCAACGAGCAATCCCGTGAGCAGACAGCGGAGCCCCATGAGCCCACATGCCAAAGCAAACAAACAGCTGACAGCAGAGCCCCTGCACAGATCACATCAGAAGTGTGAAGACACCTCTCTCTGATGATGCAAGCTCTCAGCTCTCACAGATTGATGGGTTGGATCGGCTACAACCACGTACCACCTATCACAGCCTGGTCAAGGATCCTCCTTTAGCTAGCCAGGGATGCATCTGTGAACAGCTGAACACGGCACAGAACACAATAAGGCTGCATCGCTCCTAGCCCAGGCGGGAACGCTCAACCTTGCGGACCTTGTCATGGCTCAGATGCAGTTTGAGATGCGTAAACCACCGTTGGAGGTTTCTCATACACAGCTATCCCAGGCACACAACTGGGTGAGCCACTGGCATCAGGCCCAGCAGCTACATGAGCCTCCCTGTGGCTGTTTCCACATTGGTCAGCTGGCTGTAACAGGTAACACGGTAATCTGTTCCTCTGACAGGATCGGGCACGCATTCATGGTCCGAACATCCAGATACCGTCCGTCACACTGCAACTGTTGACAGAGCACTCTCTCCAAATGTGACAATAAAGCACAGTTGCGTGACGCGGTGATGTCGGGGTTCCATCTCCAATGGAGGAACTGCAATGTGTAACCCCTCCTCAGTGTCCTGTCTGGTCAAGGAGGGAGATGGCCACATTGACACACCCTCTCTAAGCAGTGATCTGTCAGTGGTACTGCTTGGTGTTAGGGAAAACAGGCTCCATGGGAGGGCAGCACACCCTCAGTATCTCTCTGGATCACTGCTTGTCAGCAAAGCCTGCAATTAAACAATCCCGAGGGGAATTGAGGAGAGTGGGGTCCATCCCCTCTGCAGCAGAAGCAAGGAGCACTCATCCCGGGGCTTGGATCCAGCCTTGAATGGAGCTGCTGCTGACTTCCTTCACTGTTGGGCTGGCGTGGAAGGAGCACACTGACTCAGTGAACTACTGTCGTCGTGGCCATCAGTGGCGGGACACACATGAGGTGGGTCTTTAGTGCAGATATCCTACAACACTTGAAATTAGAAGAATATTCACAGGAGAGAAATCTGTCTTCAGAGTTGCTGAGTGAAAAAGGGAGGTGAGCCACGAACGCACTGGAGTTACTACCCCTGACTGGGGGCAAACTATCTGGCTCAGGGTCCCGAGGTGGAGGCATGAAGGAGTTAACCAATAGCGAAGCCCATAAGAGGGCGGAGCATGCACGAAGTAGAACACAAATGAGTGAAAAGTGTCAAGGTGGGAAACTCACCCAACTGAGGGCTGGACTAACAAAACCCTTCCTGTCTCAAGGTAAACAGTTGTTTACCTACCACCACTTTAAGTTTGCTTGACATTTGTTGGCTTTATACAAACAAACACCTGGCACCTGTCGTACTAATAAGACTAAGAGATTCAGCACCTCACAGTGCAGGGATGAGAATCAAAACACAACCACCAAAATGTATTAAGACAGTTAAAAAGGTGTATTGGATCATTGTCTTTCAGAATTACATTCATAGACAAATAGAAATGAACTGTTTAATAGAATAATGTAACTGAAAAACACATACATTTTTTTTTTTTTCAACCATTATGAAATTCCTTAATTTGAGACTATCTGAATAGAGGAAGGATGAGGAGAAAACAGCAAGTCCAGAAGTAAAACTAGAAGATAAACAAGACAAAAAAAAAAAACAAAAAAAAACCTAAACAAAAAACTAAACAGAAATAACGGAAATTATTTCAAAACAGCATATGTGGTAAAAGGCTCTGAGAGCAATGGGAAGTTGAGCTGGTTTTTCTTCACCTGCTCCTGACTGCGTGAGACTCAACAGTGTAGCACCGACACAACGTTGGGTGCGTTTTCATTTACAGTGTTAGCACCCAGTATTGCAAATCTCAATGCTGCACCCCTTCGTGGTTACCATTTCATGTTGTTAATAACAAATGGGAAGAACTTAAAATATAACCCTTGCAAGTCCACATTGCACTCAAACACAAAATCTCACAATGGATCATGTTCATGATATAAACAGCTCGCTGGATGATTATTATTATTATTTTTTTTTTAAGTTTTTTTTTTAAGCTCTCCAGCAAAACGTGTCCAATCAAATCTAGTGGCACATTCAAGTCTGAAAAGCAGCAGCAGCAGTGTGGATGCACTGGAGCACTGTAAGAACAGGAAGATTTACAAAAAAATATGAAAAGATACTCAAACGTGCCAGGAGCACGTTAAAAATGTGTCAACTGTCAGCTACAAATGTCAAACTTGTAAAATCTCCAGCAAGTTAAGTTTAAGATGGGTTATGAGTTATGATGTAAGCAAAGACAGGCTTTCGTATAAAGGCTACTAAGATAAGATATTACATAGGTATGAGTGAACTGCAAAAATTACAGAATTAGCTTTGAACGTCAAGAAAGGGCGACATTCTGAGTATGAACACGTTCTCTAAAAGTGCTACGAAATCAGTTTGGTGCTCGGGCTGGTTATACTTAGAAATGTTTCAATGATAGCGCCAATATAACACCTGAGTTTCAGTACAGATACCAAAAAAATGATGCTCTTTGATATGGTGATACCTTACTTTGAGTGTTTGTACATCTGTTTATCATTCAACGGGAAAAAAAAAAAAAAAAAAGAACAAGAAAAAGCCAAAGTTCTCAAATGTTAAATGATGCTGTCTAAACACAAGAAGCTATACAAGTTGAAATTAAATAATCTAAAACTGGCCAAATGTCAGAACTATCTGATCAAAAAAAAAAAAAAAAAAAAAAAAAAGTTAACAGGATTATAAATCTGACCAGACATTTGATGCCAAGTTTTGGTATCTGACAGTTTGGTGTGTGTTTTGCTGATCAAGAAAGATCAAAAAATGTGTTAGAATTAAAAAAGGGAAAAAAAAAACAAAAAAAAAACCTTGTTTAAATAACATATACACCTTGTGCATTAAGGTATTCCCAATTCCCATGAATTGCTGTCGCACTTGACAGATCTGTTAATGAAGATCACAGTCTGAGGTGAGAGCAAACTCATATACCAGTGATTTGTTTTCATTGCATACAGATTAAGAAAAGGACAGCCTCTCTCTCTCTCTCCGACTCCTCACGGTTGACTGAGTCAAAGCTTTTCTCCGTCAAGACACTTTGATCATCGCGTGTTATCCGTTCATCTGTTGTTCCTGACGCACGTCGGGCAAGTGTTGTAGAAAAACGCACACGGTTTGGATTTGATGCCCCTATTTTCTTTAACAGAAAAACAAGAAAGAAACAGACACACACAAACAAACAAACAAAAAAAAATCCACACACATACACCTAACAGAAAAAACACCCAACAAACTGCCACGCTTCTTCCTCCCTCGTATTACGAACCTGTCTTATCACCAGTGGTAACAGCTAGTTCTGAAGAAGAGCACTTTGAGATGTCATGAAGGGACTGTAATGGCTTCTCATGAGACCGTAAAAAAAGGAGAGCGTTATAAAAATGTACAGGTGGTTTACAGTCTGAAAAAGCAGCAGCAGTTGTTGTTGTTGTTTACAGGCCATCCAAAGGTGCTACAGACAAGAGTCCTGATTGTGTTGTTGAGTTGTGCTGATGACTATGTGAGGTACTGAAGTCCAGTTTGATACAGTACAGCCAGTGTGCCCAGGCTTTGTCTGTAGTGTGGATGGAGAGGGTTTCTATAGAGCAATATGGCCGCCAGCTGAGGCACTTAGATCCATCTGGGACAAAAAAAACCTCATTAAAGGTGGAGGTTTTGGTTGTTTATTAAGCTGTAAGGGATGTTCATGCCTCCTGTGTTTTTGTTATGTGTTTGTGTTTGAGTGTTTGAGTGTATGTATGTATGTGTGTGTGTGTGTGCGTCAGAGATGCTATCACTCTCTTATGCTAGCAGAATAGGAGAACTGGGGGAAATGTGCTTGCTGGCTGGGATCCTCACAGTCCAGACTGTTATCTGTAGGGGAATGAGACAGCAGAAGTCGGTCATCGCGTTTCCCACCATGAAACCAGACCTTGATCATGACACAGTGGTGGATCGGGCCGTGTCAGCACACTGACACTATCACCTTTCTAGTTCTACCACAGTTGAGGGAGGGGGGTGGGGGTGGGGGTACTCACATTTGTCCGGAGGAGTGAGCGTGATAGTCTGCGCTGTGAACTCTTCGTCAAAGTACCGGGTGTCTGTCTCTGATGTCACTTGTGGTCTGAAGAGTGCGGTGAGCTGAGGCAGGAAGGGGAAAGGATTAGCATACAAGCCATTCAGTGGGGAAAATACTGGATTTATCCACTAGGGGGAAGATCAGTGCCATATCAGCCCTCACAGACACTGAAATATCTTACTTGAGAACCAACATTAAGTTAATAAAAAAAAAAAAAAAAGAATTTGTAGTCAGTGTTAAGATCACTGTGGGTGATAGTGGAGGAGCTCTATTAATTTACCTTGAAAACTCTTCACCATTGTTGTTTGTTTACAATCTGCTGGCTCTAACTACGCCATTGGAGTGCAGGTTAGCTCAGGTCAGCTATCATGCAAACACATAGCTAAAAGCCAGTGAACACGCTCTCTAAGCTGTGGTACAAGTGATAAGAAATCAGTGCATGTCTTTGTTTTTGGTTTTCATACGGCAAGAAATATCACCATCATCACCTGACGCAATCTGAACAACGGTTACTCATTCCGAGCTGACTGACACAGCAACTGAGAATTTTTCGAGATATGAGCATTTTATCAACGTGTGACTGCGGCTGGAAGCTGGAGTTGATAGTTATTCAACCCAGATCAAAGTCTGTCTGAAATCAGAGATGTGAAGGCTGACTAAGCAGTTCGCCAGGACATCCTCTGTGTGTGTGTGACTTAAGAAACCAAACCTCAGTTGCATTTCCTGTCGCCTCAGAGTGCCTTACCTTCTTCTGTACCACATCCTGCCAGTTGATGCTGATGAAGAACTTGTGACTCATAACTTCTTTGGCATCATTGGGACCTCCACCTAACCTGTCGGTCCGAACAGGATCGTGTAAGAATTAAGTACGTGTTTCCAAAATACACACACACACACACATAGAAGGTCAGTGTGGTCACACACCTCTGTTTGGGGTCCTTCTTGAGCAGGCCAGCCAGCAGGGACTTGGCCTCGGGCGACAGGTTCCTGGGGAAGCGGATCTCCTCCATGAGGATGAGCTCAAACAGGCGCTCGTGGTCCTGGTTGTAGAAAGGAAGACGGCCACACATCATCTCATACATGACGACGCCCAGGCCCCACCAGTCCACCGCCCGGCCATAGTCATTGTCTTCTAGGACCTGAGGACGAGGAGACATTTTGCCTCATTAACGGCAACAATGGCAGAAAGAAGCAACTTTGAATTTGCAACCTTAACTCACTCACTCCTCTGACATATCAGACATGGATCTAAGTGAACAAATGAACCTCTGGAATTTTACAAATTAGCCTCAGCAGTGATCAGCAGGTGGCTGTTACAGCACAGAGGAGAACACACTTCAGAACAAAGGAAAGACATTTCGCAAATACATGACGACATGTTGATAAAAAGATCCAAGTCCAGGAAAACAAAAAATAACATAAAAAAATATGAAGGTTATTCTACATAAGCTCCAGTAAAAACCTTTTCAGGAAATGTCTACTGAGAGTCAACCCCTGCATTCTCTGTTTCAGGAAACCAGAGACAATTAAACATGCATGATGCTTCAGACGCAAACATTTCAGAGGAAACACACACACAAAGTCCTCCGACCTCCTCACTTCTTAAACACTTTGTGTTTTAGATTCGACATCAGTTGCTAAAATAGGCATTTTTGCCCATCAGTCTACGCTCAGTAACCCATAATAACAAAGTGAAAACATATTTTAGATACTTTTGTAAGTTTGTTATTATTTATTATGCCAAAGGGACAAAGTACTAACAGTCTTAATACTTTTATATATGAGAGATTTCAGTTTTTGATTTTTCATAAATTTGCAAAAAATAAAACATAAAAAAATACAATAAATACAATAAAGTGTTCAAAAAGTGGAGGGCTCTGACTGCTTCCTGAAATCATACATATCACTATTTAACATATCTGATATTTAATACATCACTACAGGAAGAAGAAGACTGCAAGCGGGAAAACAACAGTTTTGTTTTACGCTCATGTTTTCCAGCGCTCTGCAAATGTTTTATGAAGAAGGAATGGAAACTCAGTGAGTAACACCTAATGTAAAAAAAAAAATATATATTTGTTTCTTTCACCTTTAATCATGACACGGTGTGCGTGATGCAGCCGTGACACATCGCCTTCAGAGGCTTTCTATTTGCTGCGCGAGGGAGAACATCTTGCTTTAGCCATTGACTGCAGCAACGCCACTGAGAATGTTTAAATCAACAATCAAGATGAATGAATCTTGCTGTGTATAAAAAAAAAAGAACAATAAAGAAACGTCTTGTTCTGTCTGATCAACACACCAAATCAAATTCTCACATTTCAATCAATTAATCAAATGAAGAATCAAACATAAATTCTGATATAAGAGACAAAAGAAACAGCCCATCAAGTAACTGGTATTTAACCATCTGGGGAAAACCCTTTGCAGTCAGTGACGGACTCGCAGACATCAGCAGACACTTCCCTTCACTGCAGCTACTACTGATTCTTGTTTCACCTGATCTTTGATCCTGAGCTCTGCCAGTTTCTGCTTGTACTTTTCTGTGAACTGCAGCCTGGCCTTTCTGTTTTTGAGGTTTACCAGGTGTTTACATCTTGTGGTCAATCCTCTGAGGTTCTGGAAATGAATGTCTTCTCTTGATCATTGACGAGGAAACACGTGCAGGCCATTAAGGGCTACTGACTCTCAATCAACGCTGAGGCATGTGTGAGCTCAGCTGGCCCAACAAGCATTTAACAGCCACGTGTCCAATTACTTTTGAACCTTTGCAATTTGAGCAGTACGTGTTAAAAGAGCCATCACTCCCACACAGTTCTTCTATTGAGGTAAACCTACTGAAAGAAAAGCTGGCACGTGACACTTTCATGTCGTATCCACTACTTTACTTCAAAGTGAACGTGCTGAAGCTCAGAGCCCGAAGAACAAAAATGTCTAACAGCTTAATGTGCAGTGTGATCCTTAGGAGGGATTCTGTGATGCTTACTAATAAATACAGGCCCTAGTAAACATCTCATCTGTTGCTTTTTAATCACACTTTTATCATATATACACAGACACACACAAAATAAACTGCAGCAACTTTGTGTGAAGCAGACTGTGGTGGTACATTTATGTAGTGGAGACACAGGCAGGAATCCTCCTAGTGGCACCAACAGATAGTGGCAGCATGTGGCACACTGTCGGCAGCTCGCCATCAACTTGGGTTGGGGTTGAGTATCGTAGTGTCTTTTCGCAACAGGTAAGCGGCCGTAAATCTTTTTTTTTTTTTTTTAGGATGATTGCTGGGCAACTACGTTTGACTTTTTTGTTTTTCCGCTCATTTTATGTAACTACCTCTGCCACAAAGGTTATCAACTCGTCCATTTTGAAACTACTCACTAACCCTGTGTTTTTATTGCATGACCGTAACTGCAAACATACCTGTATAAACACAGGTTTAAGTAAGTTTAAGTTTTAACAAAGGGAACATTATTGTGATTTAAATCGCAGCAGCTATAGGACAACAGTAATTACTAATCCTTTCAAAAAAGTGGAACAGCTCGAGTAAAAAATCCTGAAGGCACAGAAGGTTGTGCTGGCAGAATTTAAATATCAGCCAACGTTGACTGTGAGTGATTTACTAAACTGTACTGCATGTTCCTCCTGAAATGACCCTTTGTGGCGTTTGCTTGCTCTCCTGTGGCAGCTGAAGGTCTGACCACTGACGTAAGTGAAGTAAATAATTAGGAATTTTCAGAATTGTATATATATATATATATATATATATATATATATATATATATATTTAAATTATTATTATTTTTAAACATTTTTGGGGCATTTTATGCCTTTTTTATAAGGACAGTGTAGATATGACAGGAAAACATGACGGGACAGAGAGATGGGTGGTGAAGCAGGATTTGAACCATGGACACTGCTATTATGACACACGCATCTTAGCTAGCAAGCTGCTGGAGCATGCCATATGTTTTCAATTAATATTTCAGTATTTATACACTTAACTATAGCACTTCAACTAAACAGTGTTTCTGTTGGTAACAACAAAACAGGCTTTATTACATTGTTATTCAGCAAATGATCTTATTTTATTTTCTAAGGAAAGGAAAACCAGATGGGTTAGATTCGCTCTTATCCCGACTCTCTTGTTTTCCAGTAACCACTACACAGCAACCTGAGCTTATCTACACATTTTATAGCTGACCAAAGTAACGTGCCTACACATTTCTGTGGCTGTGGCAACATGCTGGTACTTCTCTCACACACCAGGAAATACTCACTTCCCACAACAAACCCACCAAGTTAGGCTGAGCCACACACACACACACACACACACAGGTGCTTAGGCTGCTGTTACACTGCTGAGTGATGAGAGAGGAGGCAGGGGAACTGCTGAGGACTTCATTTGGAAACTGCTAAAATAAAATGTTGTTATAACTATCAGTGAAAATAACGAGCCAACCGTATTTCCTCAATCAACCTCAACCTCAATCCCCTCTGTTTGGTGAGTATGGCAAGTTAAAATTACTTCATAAAGGACGTCAAAGCCAAGTGGAGGTGCCACTAGGAGGATCCCAGACAGAAAATGGGACCGCTTGTGTAGAGGTCAGCTGTGTTTCAGCACGTGTCATTGTCAGCATCTTACCTCAGGTGCTAGATATTCGGGAGTTCCACAGAAGGTTTTCATGGTAGCATCTGGAGTGATGCCCTCCTTACATAGGCCAAAGTCGGTGATTTTGATGTGGCCATCTTTGTCCAGCATCAGATTCTCCAGCTGAGAGAGAATGAAATAAAAATACGCGTCTGATGTGAGTTCCACAGAGGCACAGAAATAAATACTGACCTATTTTAAAACTAAAAAGTTAGCCACCCTACACAGAGACCTACTCACAACCACAGGTGGGTGGTAAAGAGTTACATTCATCTACTCAAGTATTTCCAATAAACTGCACTTGTAGAATTGTTGACACGGAGCTGATAGAGTTGTTTAATAATACTTACTTACTTTACTATATACACACAGTATACCACACTTTAAAACTACGACCATTCCTTCTTCCTGTTTTAATATAAATATTCAATCTAACTCTGGGGGCACACATCTGTATTTAGCAGTTGATTCATTATGAAACATCACATCATTGTCTCCTATGGAGTCTAAATGAGCCAGCTAATAAGAAGAAGAAAGACCAGAGTCTTCAGAGTCCATCAACGGGCCAACCAGAAATCATGTATTACAGCACATGTCTGCGGATGCTTCTTTGTTAATCTCATGTCAATTTCTTAGAGCCATCGTCCCACAAGAAAACTCTTCTCATTCGTCTATGGGTATGTCCCATATGTGGCTAAAATGAGACATAAACCTGAATTGGACATGGGAATTCTGTGGTCACACGCCGTCTTGGTGCATATGCAGCAGATTACCTAATTAGGAGATGATAATGATGTGGCATTTCATCACGAAAAGAAGAGAGGAAAAACTCTGACAGCAGTGTGTAGATACTTTTATACTCTAACTCAATTAACTGCATTGATAAATGCAATGCAATACAAGTACTTGAGTACTAGTATCTAGTATTAATAAAGTTTTTTTTTGGCTACTCTACCCACCTCTGTTCACAACTAACAGCCATGTTTCCATGGCAACATTCAGTAACACCTGCTGACGCTGCCGTGGTACCGAGACACTGTGAATGTTGTGTTTTTTTTGTGGACTTTTGTATATCATGTCATATATATATGGTATTTTCTGTTGTATGTTTTATTTTAATATGTTGTGTAGCAGCTATTTTGTCCAGGTTCTCTCTTTCAAAAGAGTTTTTTTTTTCTTTTTTATCTGAATGGGACTTCCTGGTAAAATAAAAAGGAAAATAACCATACAATAAAATAATAAAGCCCCAGTACACAGCAGTGAGGACATGGTTGCTAATTTTCATTCATTCAAGGAAACTCTCTTGAGCCTGACTGATAGGTTAGCTGAGGCACTGAGCCCTGCCATGATAAGAAGCCACAGCAGCTCAACTCTGCTACACTGTGATGGGATTCTTTTCAAGACTGGCAACTTTTTGGAATCGTTAAAACTCTACGCTGAATTTTCTCAGTAAAACACTGTGGTTGTGTAAAACAACAATTCATGGCAAATTAGTCACACAATGATATGATGATTAAGATCATTTCAGTCACATACAGCAGGATTACGCAGCTGTAGTTCTTAAGACAAACAAAAACAAATATTTAGAATTCCTTTTTATGGGGGGTCCTTTACATTCTTTAACTTTACATTCACAGTCTCTTCCTACTGAATAGTTAGATAATAGTTTTTGAAAAATTTCAAGATGGCCCACTTTACATTCTCTCCATAATGAGTCAACATTTCAGCCCCATAAAAATACACTGGCCCATTTAGGACACATACAACTGTCTGTCCTCTCTCCTTGTTGTACATTAGTCGGTTCCCCTTACAAAATTCCATGTGAACTGAACCAGCTTCAGCTTGGTAATGTTTAAACATTGTCATTTCATCAGATATTATAGGTTACCTGTTGAGAGTTATTATTCAACCATATATGAGGCAACAAAGGAGCATTATGCCACCTCTCACTGTCACGGTCACATCAGGGAAAACTGCCAAATGTGGACATTCAGTGAGAAACTGACATCACTTTCAAACTTAACATTCAATGGAGCATTTCCCTTCGGCGGCATATGCTGATTCCACTATCAGTTAAAATGTTCCTGTTGTATAACCCGTACTCTGAGTTCTGACTCTCACACAAGGTTGGAGATCTACACAGATCCAAGAAAGCAGCGTGGAAACCGCTCAGCTGCAGCTTCTCGTTTTTAAGCCGGTGCTGAGAGTTGCTTCCGCTGGTTAAAATGACAGACGTCACCAGTGGTACGTCACGTCAGCTGCCACTAATACTGTGAGTAACTTGATGACAGGCCTAAATTAAACTTGGCTGTTGTAGGTTTGTGTGATCTCTGCACACCGCTGTCAGTACTTGTCAAAGACAGCTTGTGAGGGAAGAGCCCTCTGAAACTGTACAACCACAAATGAACGGAGTGTTTCTTTAGTTCCAAAGAATCCAGCAGGGTGAGACATCCTCTTTATAGCAGATCACATTGCTATAAGGGATGGAATTCTCCCAAATGAATTTGAAGTAATTTATATAAGTATTGGATCAGCAGATATCCAATATTAAAGGACTCTGCTCTGCTGATCGGGATTGGGATATCCCTAGTCCTGGCAAAATCTATTTGGTTTCCACCCCATATGGATACTGTGTCTCCCATAGTTTCAGGACGGATGGATGTAATGAGTATTCACCTTCAGATCACGGTAAACGACGTCACGTGAATGAAGGTACTCGAGCGCTGACACAATCTCTGCACCGTAGAAGCGCGCCCGGTCTTCTGTGAAAACTCGTTCCCGCGACAGGTGGAAGAAGAGCTGGAAGAGACCAGAGCCGGTGAAGTCAAACACTCCCCCCCGCCCCCCCGTTACAGGAAATCTGTCCGAGCGTGCTGTTAGTGCTGCTGCAAGCTGTTGACGTTAGTGTATCTCCATGTGACTGAGACATGTGTGCGTGTGTGTGGTCTCACCTCGCCTCCGTTGGCGTATTCCATTACAAAACAGAGCCGATCGTTGGTTTGGAAAGCATATTTCAGTGTCTGCAGGAACAAAGTGAAGGCATCAGGAAAAAAAACAACAAGGTGCTGAATCTGTGCACACATCACACTATCCTAGTGTTACTCTTTGCCATCACATGAGGGAAATTAAAAAACATAACAGTGAAATCGGAGGAGGCTCCTGATCAGGTGTGATGAATGTCCATTTAAGGAGCCTCCAATTTCTATCTTTCAGTCATATAACAAAGCTCTAACAGTTGTTTTTAATGGTGATGATATGGATGATTAAATTCCTGCTGAAAACACTACACTGTGTTTCTTCACAGAAGACTGAAATGTTCAAATTTAGAGATATTTATTATCTGAGCTGAATACTGGCTGCTTACATCCAGCATTACTGAAGAAAATAATGGGGCTGCCTTCTAAGTTTCGATGATTCAGATCATCATTGGAGGAGCCAGGGTTTCAAACCCCCGCACTGTTCGTCAAATCATAAGCATTTATTTTACACAGGGAAACAGAATGGCAGGTTCCCAAGTTTTAGAAAGCTATTTTTTTTGTCACCATCTTAGTGTAGCATGTGCGCTTCACAGTATATCTGAGGTATATGGTGATAAACATAACATTTTGACCTGATGATGGCACTAGATGAAAAGTGAGAGGGTCAAAAAAGTTATTACAATTCATCCTAAGAGAAACATAAATGTCTGTGTGTTTGATGTGAACATGAACTGAAGCTCCTGAGCTGTATCTGCAGGACTTTATACATCGCAATGCTGATTGGATACTCGCCAAAAATAAGCAGGTGTTCCTAACAAAGTGCTCTGTGATTGTATTTCAGTCTGGTTCAACGTGGTGGACTGATTGACACTGGTGTCCCTTGAGCTACTATGTGTTGCTAACGTGGCTAAAACACACTGTATGGAAAAAATACTCCGTTCATGCTGACATGTACTGTCAGTGCTGAGCCAATCATCCAGCAGGAGCTCAGCACTGAGAACGTTCAGACTGACCTGGGGACATCTTAAGTGAGCGTCTCATGCAGGTCTACATGAGACAGTGCTGTAAAAAAAAACACAGACCATCAAGCAGGCGATTTGTAAGCGTTCTCACCGTCAGGAAGGGGTGACGTGTGTTTTGTAACACTCTGCTCTCTGTAACTGTGTGGGCCACCTCATCCTGCCAACAAACACATTAATGTCATGAGGACTGAAAACATGCAATACGAAAAAAAAAACAAAAAAAAGGCATGAAGGTGGTAACACTGTGGTTTGACATGGTCTTCTGTTTTAATCAGAGAACAGCAAAGAGTCCACATGTTCACGCTCTGGTCTCTCAACTTTTTTCTGCCACTCTGTTCCTGAATGAGCAACGGCCCCAGCACGGCATCATTACCAACAGGAATCTCAAATGAAGCCAGCAATAATTGAAATGTGTGTGGCAGACAGACAGCAGACAGCTGATGTGTAAGACTAGGCTATTGGGGCTCTACAGCGGCACGGTGATGCACTGCAGAAGAACAAGTACTCTGCTACAAGAGACCTGAGCTCCCTGGAAGAAAATTTGGAAAATATAAAAGACTCAGGAAAACAGCAGAATTTCTAACACTGCAATGAAGCATATGAGAAATACATAAAATTCAATCTAAGTATGTGCGCAACTGTGCCCTGGTGATTGATCTGGACACCTTTATCGTGGCTCATAGGTCACTTCCTGGTGTTTTGAACGCCTATTACTAAATCACTCTGTGTGGATTTGGTGCCAGATCAGTAATTCTCCAGACTGGTCCGTGCCGTGTTGGCTGCTGGAGCGTGCAGTTCAGCACAGCCACTCGTCATTTTCGGTTGTGGCATTGAAGCTGAGTATCACCTCTGTCCATCAGTATGCTGTGAAACTCTCTTTACGGCCCTTTCAGGTCACACGGTCAGACAGAGTTCTCTTTACTCACAATAAAGAGGAAACGCAAAAGTCCTGTGTTTACATATGTGCTGTCCAACATGTTAACATAAGAACCTGTGGTATTTTTGATAACTAGAGTGACAAGTGCTCAGTCTCCCATCACCATAGTCGGTGGCATGTAGCAGCAAAACAAGACGCAAACACAGCAAGAGTAAAAATGGGTGAGGACAGGGTTAATAGCCAAAATATCTGGTGAAAGCCCTACAGCCCTTCAACACAACAGAACGCCCTCAGTTTAGCTCTGATAGCCAATTATCATAGCTCCTACGGGTAATTGGTCCCTAAATAACTGAAATGATCAGTTGTGTTATTAACTTGACTTGTTTTGTCTTACACCAACAGATGTTTTCATTCAGCTCTAAATGAAACGACTCGAACAGACTCAGATTCGATGAAATATCATTGAACCCATCCCTACGATGTGTTTCAACCAAGGCAAGAGAACCTACTTACCTACATAAGGTTAGGGAAAGAATATGGTCTTTGTAAATAGTAAACATACTGTGAAAACTTATTTGCAGCCTGAGATAATATCACCACACTAGAAATCATACTGCTGGCCCTCTGGTGTCACCCCTGAAGGTATGGAGATGCTTTGCGGGAGCAAAGTGGCAGAATGACTAAAACAAATAGTTTCCACACACACACACACACACACACACAGTCACACACAGGGCACCTCGTACTCACCTTGGCTATTATGACCTCTTTGCGCAGTATTTTCATGGCGTAATGTACTCCAGTGGACTTCTCTTTGACCAGAATCACCTTGCCAAATGTTCCCTTGCCAAGTAGCTTTAGATACTCAAAGTCACTCATTGTCTGTAAAGTACACAAAGCCTGGGCGTGAGGATTCGTTAGGAACGTGGATTTTAAAACATCTGTGCAAAAATGGCTACAATTAAAATAAAAACACAAGTCTGAGAAAAGAAATCTTCAGGTAGAAATGAGCTACACTGCACATTGTTTGATGAGGTTCAGTCAAAATGGTTTCACACCATATATCTATTTTAAAACACTAAAACATATTCTCCTAATTCTAAAACAAAAACCACAATGCTCCGTGTTCTTTAAAGAGGCAGTCTGAGATTTCAGTCCCAGTTGGTTTAGCGACACCTGTAGTTACTGGTGGTGACGGCCAAAACTACACGGGCTGCAGAATTCTGGAAGCAGCAAAACAGACCACTGTTGTTTAAATAAACAAGTCAGATAATAACTGACCTTTTTCCATCATTCTGTGAGCAGCTGTGATCTTATTTTATGCTGCACACAGCATGAGTCTGACAACATCAGGGCACACACCACAGATCAGTGTCATCAATTCAGAAACTGTCCAAATGTGAAATATGGTCTCACTCTCCCCTTCTGTTCCTGAGCTACAGAGCTGAAACACAGCCAGGAAAAGTGAAGTTGACCTTTGACCTTTTGGATATAAAATGTCATCACGTCATCATTTTTATTCTCTGAGACGGTGTGAATTTTTTTTTTTTTTTTATCATAACTAGTATATGAATGAATTTTGTGAGGTCATGGAGACCTTTGACCACCAGATTTTAAAACAGTTCCAGTGAACGTTTTTGCCAAACTAGAATTTGGCAAGAAATTTCCTCAAGGCATTCCTGAGATATTGCATTGGTCTCAGAAGGAAGGCTCACTGCGAATCAATACAAAGTTGTTCTGAGCGATCAGCTTTATCATTCCATGAAACATTTCTATCCTGATGGGAGGGATCTCTTCCTGGGTGACAATGCCCCCATCCATAGGACAAGAGGGCTCACTGACTGGTCTGAGGAGACACCAGATCCCAACCTAACTGAACACCTATGGGAGATTTGGGACCAACATGTCAAGACAGTGTCCTCCACCAACATCATCAAAACACCAATGAGGGAATATCTTCTGGGAGAATCCTTCCAGTGGAGTCCAGAGACTTGTAAGATGAGGCTGTTCTGGTAGCACATGGTGGCCCAACACTTTACTTAAGTTGGTTTTTCCTTTGATTTGTCACCTGTCTGTATAAGAACACCTCAAAAACGAGCATTGCATCCATGTTTGTGTTTTCAAATTCCTTTGCAAGGAAACAACTAATCATTGCAAAAGTTTCATTGTATTCATTAAGTATTTTGATCAAACTAGAGCTCTCTATCCTCTATGTCCCCAACAACTGATCCTCTCACCACTTTGTTGCGGCTCTTGGACATGGCCACCTCCATCTCCTCCAGGCTGCTTTCGCTGGGTGAACCAAACATATCCATTGGCTCCTCATCCTCCTGTTCTCGCATCTTCAGGCTATTTGCCACAGACTGGATTGTCCGCATCCATTCCTCTCTGGGAAGCAAAAATCCAAGACGTTGTCAGGTATCACATCACTGGGTATCACTTAAACCCCCCCCATAGTTTGACACAATCCTCTTGGGGAAAAAAAAAAACCCAGCTAGCGTGGTGTAATCTTTTACCCTGTTCTTACCTCTCCTCATTGCTCTCCACATGAAAGGTGCGTTCAATGACAGTGGTCCACTGTAGGCAACGGATGACAAATGTGTTAGGCCGGGGTCTTTCTGTCTTCATTAACTGGCATTCTGTGAAATACACAAATAAGATATTAACAGGAAGCTGCTTAAGATTTTAAACTGGGATTGAAACAGTATGAAACTCATAACATCCAGCTGATATTTTTGGGAAGTAGAAAGCAAATGGTTATCAAGACACAGCCATGTTGTGAGTTATATTTTACCATAAGGAGGACAAACCTGCCACTGAGAAGTTGTTGAGTGGTGGCGAAGTCTGGTCATTTAGATCAGGCTTCTCCTTGTAGCCAATGAAGGAGCCATCACTCTTCAGGATGAAATACCTGGGCCTCCATGTTTTGATATATTCACCTGGGTCAGAAAAAGAGATGTAATTTGAGTACATTTAATTAATAGGAACACCAATTAAAAGGTTCTGAACATTAATCCTTTTGTTAAGAGGTTCTCAAACATTTTCTGGCGTGCCACCCTTATATATATAGAGAGTATCAAACAGTATCTATTTATAACACTTGTAATGCCAAGCCTTTGTCAGCACGATACCTTACCTCTTTTGTGAAGCCATCCCTCTCTGACTATATTAACTTCATTCATGGTGAGAGATGTGTTTCAGAGAGGGTCAGGAATGGGAGGTCGGGGAGGGGAACACTGGATTTCTCTTTTGGGCCTGTTCAAGTCTCAGTCAGTTTAAAGTCCAAACAGTACCTGCTGAATGAAAGAGCAGTGCAGGTGAAATATGAGCTACAGTCACCGGTGGTTACAAAGGGCAAATTCAGCTTGTTTTATTTCCAGACCAACAGTTTCAAGTCTTACGAAGCTAGATTTAACATTTAAGAATCTTTTTAAATGCAAGACAAACCCAGTGTAATAACTGATGAACATAATATCAGGATCCTTCACATATCTGACATTCACATTATGTAATTTTAGCACTTTTGTAGACTTTCGTCATCTGAACATGACCCCATGCAGAGGAAGTAACAGGGGAGAGCTATATGATATAATGGTGTTCAGTATGACAGCACATAGTGCTGCAACTAAGTCTTATTTCCATCATTGATAACTATGTGATCACTTAATTTACTAGTCTATCAAATGAAAAAAATAAATATAGTGAGAAAAAAAAGTTCTGGAAGCTCATGGTGACGTCTTCAAATGCCTTGTTTTCTTCAATCATGGCAAAACCCAAAGGTTTAAATACCTGCCACTCTAGTTTGATTCACCAATTATAATGATTACTCAATTACCAAACTGCTGCAAATTCATTTTCTGTTGACTGAATAATCAGTGAATCCAATAACTGTTTCAGATCTGACACTACAGTTTAATCAGTATGGTTCTGAAATGTATTTAGTTGTGACTGAATATTGTTAATGTGACAGATTTTTATCAGCCCATTAATCATATTCATAAACATCACAGAAATCCCCCCACAGGTGCAATCACCAAATCCTTAACAGAGACATTCTAAACAGGAGTAGTTAAGTGTACATAGCAGGTTTACAAAACACGTTCAAATTAAGTATTTATCAAGTATTTAAACGTCTTAACAGTTTTAGTTAGTTAAGCTCAATGTTATTAATGTAACAGCCCTCGCTGTCCACTCCCACGGACGACACAACTCAACTATTTCTAACAAACGGTTCATAAACATAATAATGCAATGCTGTTAATCTGCATTATTCCGCCGCACATGTGAGACATAACCCTGCCGTCTTCCACCAATAAGTACACTTGACGGCAATGCTAAACAGTGTGAACCTTAACTAGAATTGGAGTTATTACTGAAATCAAATGCAGAATTGGACAGGAAACACTAGATAAATTCGAACCTCTGCTAAAGGTTGTTCTAAATTTCTATGTGGTTAATTTCCGGCAAGGGTGTACTTTTACCCAGAGTTTGGTGTCTGATCTGACCATCGAACAGAGAAGGTTACTGGAGGAAGAGGGACTACATTTACAACTAATGTCTAACGCTGCCGTTACATTAACACATACTGGGAAATATGTAACTCAAGTAAGTTAGAGTTAGACAAAGAAAACGTTAAATTATTAGTTACTGTAGTTTAAGATTCGTGCTTATCACTCGAATCACGGTACTGAGCTAACTTACAGCTAATCTCGCTGTGGTTGGCTGTTAGCTCGGCTGTCGTTTTAAGTTACTAAGCTAACGCTAACGCTGGCACTCCAGCGCTGAGAACAGTTAGCGTTAGCTGTATGCTACCAGTGATAAGTTAACTTTCAACGAACCATTTACGGACTACGCTAAGACCTGTAAATCTAGTTAGTTAGTAACCCCAACGACATTTGGCAATGAATCTATATTCACTGTGCACATGAACCACCAACACATCAAATAATGATTCCTGACTTTCAAATACATACCATCTAAATTAAAACCAACTTTGCTAATTAAAGCTTAATATCATGTTTTAAGTTAAGTGTTTTACGGCTAAAAGCACACGTTCATGCTTTCCAAAAGATACTTCAGCGGGTGTTTACCGCTGCATCGTAATGTTTGTAAGAGATTGCCTTATCTACAGTAAGTTGGAAATGTTTGTTTATTCTTTGTAAATGCTGTCTTACATTAGCGATCATATGCCTTCTTGTAGATTACTGTTGCAGCATTGCTAACAGCAAGGTAGTCAAAGAACTATTCTTATTAGCTGTGACTTAACTAGGCCCCCTCAACTAATCGCGTAATCCGCTACATTTTACACGTAGTGATATAACAAGAAGATTTAACACACATTTCACTGACTTTATCCCACGTTGCTCTCGTTTCAGTGCAGTTTTGACAGGCTAAATCCGGCGAAGGCCATCCACCCAGGAAAACACCACGGACTCTTCTTCGTCGTCTTCTGCGTCTTCTTCTTCTACTGCTTCTTCTTCTCCCTCCGCCTGTATTCTTCTTCTTCTTCTTCCTCTTTTTCTTCTGCTGCAGTCGAGGCGCAGCAAACGCGCATTGCTACCCTCCTGTGGTCATTTGTAGATGTCCGTTGGCGTCGTCCGGTACAATGGAGAAAATTAGTTTGAATGAAAGTTTTTGTTATTTCACAATGCTCCGCGATGAGTATTGATTTCAGTGAATGATCTGTGACTCCAGTTCGTGACAGCTCTGCTTGCATGAGGCCTCTCTCTGTGTGGTGATTGGCACAAGGTGGGATTTACAGTTTCTGCCTCTCCAAACATGCATTTTCCATCCAGGTGCTGACCAACCATCGTCAGCCCATGATTCAGTGCACAGTGGCCCATTCTCAACCTAGTTATTATCACACTGTCCCTCCAGTTCATTCTTGTATTTGACATATTTTTGCTGATATGAAATATAAAACCTGCCTTTGTTTTTCTCCTGTCGTTATGTTTGTCATAATTTTGATATTCCTTGTTATATTAAGCCTATTGACGGCGTCTTATCAGCTTCTTCATCCCCCTGAGCTCCTACAATTTTCCGGGATCCAGAAAACCCAATATTTAACACAATCAAGATTTCTGCTATTAGATCTGATCTGGCACCACTTTCCCACCCTTGAGTGCCAATTAGTGTTGCAGTAGAAAGTGAGGAAGTGAGATGCATTTTGGTCTAACTTCCTTTCCCCACCCAAAAGCACCCACAAGATTGCCTCTGTAGTGAAGACGGACACATGATTTGATAATTGTTTTCCATCAGTCACCGCAGTGATTTTCTTGTGGAGTCTGGTTTGGTTTCTTTGTTTTCTGTTTACAATTTCCTGTTTTATTTTGAAGTTGATTTCTCATTGACTGCCCTGCCCTGGTGTGTTTCACCTGTTCCTAATTACCTCTGCCTCACTTGTGTATTTAAGTCTCCATGTTTTCTTTCATGGTAACCATTTGGCAAACCAGCATTCGTATCTACAGTCTTGTGCCAAATATTGTAAATTCTACTCCAGAAAGTGGCGATGCCCAAACAGAAGGGGGCAGCAGTATGTCATTGTTGGTCTGCTAATGAGCCAAGACAGAAAAGGAAAGAAGCAGTACTGCCAGGTGGGGATGTGACCTACTTCTTGAATCCACCTGCAGTAAGCATTTCCCCGTTAAATGAAACATAGCCAGGCAGCCAAGAAGTGTTAGTGAATAGATCTGTCAAATGTAGACATTAGTAAGTGTTAGCTGGTAGAAAGTTGACAGCAACAAAAAAAAAAAAAAAAAACAGAAGTTAAAATTATGTGTTCATGTACTTGGCCAATAAAGCTGATGCTGATTGAGTAACATGTTTGTCATTTCATGCACTGCCAGCATTTCAAGCCCTCGTCTGTAACTACAACATATCTATAATGATAAGTTGATTAGTATGATAGCAAGTTGTTTTTGGTCTTCTTGGTATCTGACTACAGCTGAAAACATCACCATTTTTCAATATTGGGGATCAAGAAATCAGAAATTTGAGACATTCCTGTCAAAAATGTTGGTGGATGTTTTGTGTAGAAGAATGAAGGGACAGACATATTGTTATCAGAAATTTAATCTTAAAATTCAATATCTGTATCAGCCTCAACAATCCAGCATCAGTCGGGCTTTCAGCGGTACCATTGGAAAATATGCAGAAGATACACTGATAAATAGAGATGAACATACTGGGATTGCATATTTTTACTAGGTAAAAATAACATTTCATTTCTGTCTGGTGAAAATATGAAATTGCCTGAGCACTGGATGACAAAACCCTCACATCCATTCATTATTCTCCTGATCCATTCTTCAGTCTTTCAGGAGTCTCCACCTCCGAGTTGTGCACTGTGTAGCTCCTTGGTCAGTGCTGGAAGAGAAAAGCAGGTAATTTACAGGTATAATACCAAATCAGTCTCCAGATATTAATACGGTTCCGCAAGTAAGACCTCACCTGTGATAATCTCCTCCTTCACTTTGTGAAGTTCTTTTTTCACTTCTTCAAGAATTTCCTACAAACACATAGATACATGCAAGACAGTTAGACATCATTTCCTCTGCCACACAGGAAATGATGACAGTGGTTTTAAAAAAAAGCTATAACACATAACTTTACTGTTATTAAGGGAGCTGCGGGGTATTGTTTTACTTTCATATACAAATAGAGGAACCAACCTGTTTGATTTGTTCCATATCACTTTCACTTCCTGCTTGTTCCGAGTTCTTTTTCACCAACTTCATCCTAAGATAGAAAGATCCACATTTACCCCTTTAGCCAAAACAGACTCAGTGAGAACAGAGCGGAGCCTTTTCCAAGACGGAGCTGGCCAGGAAGAAGCAGCAGCGTGCTTTGTTTTAGATGGATGCAAAGTGTACGATAAAAGGTAATCACAGAAAATCTTGAGTGAGAGAAAGAGGGTAAACAGAGCAGTCAAAAATAGTAAATGTAATGAGTGCTTAGAATGGAAAACCTGGTGTTGTCCCAACAACTGCTTGTGTTTCAGTAAGAGTAACCACTTCCTCAAGTCTTTGCAAAGTCATCTGAGCAAAGTTCCTGTGGTGATTAGAATTTAACTGCCTCCAAAATGTCCACTTCTGCTTACATGGACTGGAGTTGATGGTAACATATTAATTGGGTTGACCAATGCTAATATTCCTTATTGTTCTCATAGTCAGATGTCATGAGCAAAAAAAAAAAACACCCACTTTATGTTCATGCCATGAAGAAAGAGGTCTGATGAATTTGAATTGCAGGGCACTGTTGAAGAAGGTCACCTAAAGCAGCACAGAAACCAACTTTCACTCTCTCTTACTGTAATTATAGGCTCAGAGAGAAGCCGCCAAATGTCAAGTGCTTTATTTGCAGTATTGAGTCATTTGCAAGCAGCGCACCATTGATGAAAGTCATACTGTGGGCAGAGGACAAAGCAGAGCACACTGAGAAAGTCACACCTCAGGACAGGAGGGAACCCACAGTGGCTGCAAAATGAATACAGACCCCATCACTCACTTTCCGCACACTTTTTGTGTTGTGTGTTTAATTTTAATTGGAGCAAAGCAATAGAATTGTGGTCAGGCGTAGACCAGGGGAAGGGTATAAAACCATTTCTAAAGCTTCAAGTGTTCCCAGGAGCACAGTGGCTTCAAATGACTGTGAAATCTTTCTAAATTTACTGAGCAAGAAGGGTCTTGGTCAACGAGGTGAATGAGAACCCAGTTGCTCTAACAGAGCCTGAGAAGGCCTCTGCAGAGATGGGAGGATGACCGTCTCATCGGCATCTAAAAGGTACTTGACAGCTCACTTGAACTTTGCCAAAAGGCATTTAAAGGACCCTGAGAGCAGGAGGAAAAGATTCTGTGGTCTGATGAGACAAAAAGTGAATTCCTTGGGCTAGGGACGGAGTGGGAATAAAAATTGGCCTGGGACTCTTGGCTCACTGTAGAGACTGTAGAACAATACAGGCAATAGAACCACACAAATTGTGGTGATGTTATGGTAATTACAGATTCTATCAGAGTGAGAGCTTAGAGTTCAGACTGGGCAGTCCAGCAGTATATACAGCCACAGACTGTATATACTACTACTGTTTACAATTAAATCTACAACACAATAAAGTGAAGGGGTCTGAAAACTATCTGAAGCCATTGTAGGGAACAGTGGGAGGACAGCAGGGGGGGACTGGTACCGAGTGGAGCTGGGACTCGGGGTGGGGTCCTTTTGATTGCTGGTTGCAGATTTGAGCCTGTTGCAAAAACAGACAAAAAACAAAACAAAACAAACAAACAAACAAAAAAAAAAACAAACAAAAACATGCAGATGGTTCAATGTAGCTGCTGATTGGGTTTTTGAATTTGAATGGATGGATCAGGGGAGATTGTTATTTGCCAAATATGGCAGGTGTCAGTGGAATGTAACAATCATGTGGGCCGTTAAAGCTTGATGGATTAGTCTTCTTACCTTGGCATGGTGGCACATTTTTCCTTGGGTTTTTCATTGATTTCTAGTGAAAAATTATTATTTGTATTATTACAGTATCGGCCATAAGAACAAATTAAATGTTTATAAATGTTTTTTTTTTTTTTTTTGATACTGCAGTGAAAACCCATTTATATGGTATTTATATTACAGCCCTGTAGAAGGGGTGAACAGGGAAGTCACTCACCTCCTGGTCCTGAGGATTTCGATACAGGGGAGTCACACTCATCCTGAAGCCATCACAGACAGAGTTATCATCCACTCATATATAGAAAAATCTCAGTGATACAGATTAATGACAGAAAATTCAATAACCATGAGATGAGTGACAGGAGACTCACATTGCAAGGTTCTTCCTTTTTGGCAGCAGGCTTGTCAGCAGCTTTCCTCCTATTTAATACAGTTAAGTTTATACATTCAGAAGCCCCTGATACCAAATCACCATGAAACAAATGTAATGTGTCTCTTGAGTAATAACTTACCTCCTAGCAAGGATGGCACTCATTTCTCCCATTAGACCACCACCTCCTCCTCCTCCTCCTCCACCTCCACCAGATGAGGGTGCTGGTTTGGGGGCTGCTCCTCCGTCATCCTTGATACACACAAAAAAAAAAAACTCCAGTCACTATTTTGTCCATTGGACAGATTGTTCAGTGCTCCATCTTTGAATACTGTCTCACACGGCAGAGCGTGTGGAGTGTGCGTCATGGTAATTGTGTTGGTGGAGTACACAAAGGAGAAAATAAACAAATGCACTTTACCTTGGCTGTCTTACGCAGTTTGGCGCCTGCCAGAGCTGCAGCCAGATCATTTCCCCCTCCACCTCCACCTCCACCTCCTCCTCCTCCTCCTCCTCCTGCAGGGGGCGGGGGTGGTGCGGGTGGGACCATGCCGCCGGGAGGAGGTGGTGGAGGTGCAGGTGGGCAAGATCCAGATGAAGCTGGTGGTGGGCCTGGAGGTGGCGGCGGAGCAGGTGGGGCAGGAGGAGCAGGAGGGGCAGGAGGGGCAGCAGAGGCCGACGCAGCAGCTGCTGCCTGCCTCTCTCTCTCCAGACGCTCCTGCTGCTCCTGCCTTTGAAGCTCTTGTCTGGCCAGAGATCGACAGATTGTTCATCACTTAGATGCTGTTAGAAATGGTTTTGTTTAGCTTTTTCCACAGCTCAGTTAAATCTAACATTTCTGATTAATTGATTCATTATTTAAGTTATTACTGAATCGTCAAAGGTGAGGATTGTCTGTGAATCACTGTGAATTCCTGTTCTATCAGTGGCATTTTTCACTATTTTCTGAAAACTTTTATAAATCACAAGTTAGAAAAAGACCAAGTCAGCAATCAGTGATGAAAAAAAACCCCCAAAACATCAGGTGCAGTCTTAATATAATTTTACAATGAACCGTTACCTTCTCTGTTGTTCCAGCTCCTGTGCAGAGGGTCCATTATGAGCTGGGCCTGAACAAAAACATTATTTTTGTGAATAATCAGCAAGTGTTCCTGCTCTAAATCCACAGTTTTTAAATTAAAAAAAGTTTCTGGGTTGTAGACCAACAAAACTATAGCCTGACATTAATTTTGACAGCATGTATTCATAGTATGTGTTGTATTATGTGTTATCAAGCTGATGTGCCACAGCTACATTTAATGTAAATCATTTTCTGGAATCATATTTGACTTTAATTAGTCACAGCCTGGAGGTAGTGCAGTAGTTAACTAACTTACCTGCACCTGCCGGGGCGTTGACAGTCTTTAAGGCGTACAGCATTGATTCTGCAAAAACAGCAGCTTCCTCTTTACTGCCAAAGTTCAGCCCCCACACCTGTTTGGGATCCCGCCACTGGTGGAAGCTTGGCGTGGCCTGATTATATTTCATCCCTTTGAATATAGGACAGTTGATCACCACCTGCCATGAACAGAAAGCACATATTGAGGATTCCAGACTTTGGTGTCACTGATTGCTTATTATGATCACCGGTACAATGTAATGCAGTTCACTGCAAAAGAGTTCCTATTTCTGAAGCAATTTGCATTACATTAAACTGTAAGATACATACATAAACACATACATACATGTACATATAATACAATATAAAAAGAGGTATGGGCATATATGATTGTACACACAAACACAAAATTTTGTGTGTTTGACCTTCAGATGACCTTCAGCCAAAGAGACTGTACTATATGTGTGTGCAACCAGAACATGAGGATGATTGTCTGTTTGTCTATGTGTGTGTGTGTGTGTGTGTTTCTGAACTTGTCTTGTACCTGCTGGCCGGCCTGTAGTTTGCGGCCCACCACTCTGAAGATGTTGTTAGCAGGGTTGTGATAGATGTTGACATGACTCAGGGAAGGACTTTCCGATCCAGCCGGCACCCAGCGCTTATTGGAGTCATCGTACAGCATGACTGAAGCTGTCACCTGGCAGATACTGGACTCACTGTTGAAGGGACAGATGATGTATGCATATTTGTATATATGTATAGATAGAGATATTTAAAGGTAAAGACACGCAAAGTAAAATTACAAACACAATGCATTTAAAATTCGACATAATTAAAAGTAAGGATTATCAGTAAAGTGTAATTAAAGCATCAAAAGTAAAAGTACTCAGTATGCTGAGAGAGGCCTCTGTCAGTGGTAAATTGTGACTGCAGCAACAGCAGCAGTATAATCTGTGACAGTCGATCATATCTTGATCATGTTTTGTTTGTAAAAGCTGAATCTACAAAGTAACTATAGCTGTCAGACAAATGTAGAGGTAAAAAGAAGAATAAAGTTTCAAATGATGAAAATACTCAAGCGAAGCACAAATTCCCCATAAATACTCTTAAGTATAGAACTTTAGTAAATTTACTTAGCAACATTCAGTCACTGTAAAAATAACTAGACAAAGATGTATTCATATTTTTGTGGATCCTTTCATTAAAACTGACTCTGGGTTTGCATGTACACATTTGGCCTTTGCGAGACTTGTATTCAAACTGTAATATTTCTTTTTAAGGTAAAAGTAAGGGCCGAGAAAACAGAAGTGCGTTTGCA
Organism: Toxotes jaculatrix; assembly: GCF_017976425.1. Taxonomy (NCBI): domain Eukaryota; kingdom Metazoa; phylum Chordata; class Actinopteri; family Toxotidae; genus Toxotes; species Toxotes jaculatrix. The sequence goes on along the minus strand of NC_054405.1, from coordinate 2,735,785 downwards.
GCAGAGCCGCCGATGGTTATTTCTCTCTCCTCTGAGGTGCTGTGACACTGACTTATTTTCAGTCTACTTGTTGTTGCAAAGTAAGCTGTGGGAAATCTTAACTTCCTGTCAAAAAGCTTTTCATACTTTGACCACTTCCTGTGCTGAGTACAATGCTGCCTTATATGGACTATATTTATTAATCTGTCATTGAAATATACTTACTTTCACAACTGTGCACCCTCAAAATCTTTTTCAGGCTTTAATAAAATGCTCTCTCCACAGGAGCAACGGCTCATCCAGATTTTTATTGTTAGGTATTGACAGTGGTTAAAAACAACACCTGCTACGAGAGCCAGGCTCCTGCAAGCCGGCAGGAAATGTAGTCAGAGCTAAGGGCTTGTCCAGGCAAAGTGTAAAATTGATAAGAAGCAGTATCATTCTGTGTGGCTCACACGTTAGCCATGTGTGAGCCATACAGAATAATAGGTAGGAAAAAAAAAACAGCTTTGGGTGGATTTTGTTTATCTGTTAGAAACATGACTCACCCCATGTTTCAGCTGCAGTCAGTATCCAAAGTTTCACGTGGTTTTTAACAATCAGCTTCTCCTCAACAACCTAAATCGCTTCCTCGTCCCTCTCACGAGCAGCCCGTCTGCGTTGTCTACTGAAACGACCCCGCTGTCATTCCTGCCTGCACACCTCCATCGCTCTCTCTCATGACACTGTTTGACACCAACCACTTGCACTTCTGCCTTTGTATTCTCATTTCCTAGACAGTTTTTTTTCTCTCTTCCTGTTCTTGTCTCCTTCACTGGGTCGTTTAGATTCTCATTTTCAAACCTCCCCCCCGTCCCCCTGTGATATAGCTCTGATTTCTGTCTGCTTTCTTCTTTCCGTCATATGTCTGTGTCTGCGTGTCTATGTGCCGGTGAATTAAAGACAACAATATACACTACACTTGCACTGGTCGTGAGCCCTCTTCGCATATTAATTTAGACTACTTCAGATAGAGAGCTGCAAGTGTCTCATGCAGAGGTTCAGTGCAACTTTCCCTTGCTGTGTGCAAGACAGGCAGCAGGAAAAGTTGCACTGCACCACTGCTGTTGCAGTGTTACTGTTTTCCATGGCTCAAAGTAAATAGTTATTACTGTTCCTTGTTAATTTCTAGATTAACTGCATTATGCAACAACAGCTGAACATGGACTCAAAACTAGATGAGCAGCATCAGCAGTAGTAGAACTAGATGTAGAAGTAGGAGTAGTAGTAGTAAAAGTAGAAGAAGGTGCAGTAGTGATAGTAGTTTTAGTAGTATATGGTGTACATCTTCTTGTATCTGGGGTTGTAATGTGGCTCACCAAAGCCACATTAAAATGTTCTGAGACATCCTAAAAAGAGGAACCTGCCAAGCTATTAGACTGAAGAGTTCACCTGTGACGATGCTTCTGAACGTAACAAACGTGTTCAGTCATAACGTGAGACACAAGTGGTCAAATGTACTGGAGACAGAGTTTGTGTGACTCTAACTAACAAAGCAAGTGGTGTGTTATCCCCCAGAGTCTGTCTCTGCATCGCCGAGCAGCACTTCACTTCTGCTGTGCTGTGGTGCCAAAGAAAGAAGAACTGCAAACTTCGTTATTTTTTTGCTGCGACGAGACTTTAGGACAATGATCACTCGCGCATATCACTCACAAAACCTTGTGAGTTTTACATAGACTTGGCATCTTGGGCCGGTACATTTCAGAAGATTGTTTTCTTCTGATGCAGGAACTTCACAAAAATGACATTTAGCATGTTATGCCGGCAAATATTACAACAAATGCGTGTTTTGAAAGTGAAATATTTTTTAGAGACATCCTGTAGACTTCATTCAAATATATGAGAAGCATAAGATGGATTTTACGTTGCTTTGTGCAGAACAGACAAGTTTTTGTTCCATTGAACAAAAACCCACCTGTCTATACTCTAAGGTATTTAAAAATACATTCTAACTCTCACATTCAAAATTATCTCTCATAAACTGTCAGAGGTATATATTTGCTGTTGGGTGATAATGTGCTATATTTACTGTGTGTGTGTGAGAGAAAGAGAGAGAGAGAGAGAGAGAGAGAGAGAGAGACTGTCACCTTGTCTGTGACTGCGTCTCTTTAATAGCCATGTTTAGCCACAACTTTGTGTTGTTTCCTCTTACCTCTCACGATGAGTGCAGTTCCTCATTCCCCTTAAAAGTCTTTGAACCTTGCACATAATACTAGATATCAGCTCAACACATTACACAGCATGCAATTCTGCAAATGTGAACTAAGTTATCAAATCTTTCCTGTTTGCTCTGTAAATATGTTTAATATCATCTAGACTTGCAGGCAAGTACAACAAGGGTCCAAGGACAACAACAGTGGTGCAGTGGCATCAAAGTATGAAGAATGTCCCTAGATAAGACTGTGAAGACAGTAAATAAGACAGTGGGAGCATAGTTATTAATAAAGGACTGCTTAATGAAGCTATGACCATTGATTCAGAAAGTGCCCATCCTCTAAGAATCAGAATGAGCTGTGAACACCTGGCCTGTGTCTGAGTTCTGGCCTGAGTAACTGCTGATAATTAGCCCATTATTTATGCAATGTCATTGTTATTGAGACTGTGAGTGAATTGGCAATGTTAATGTTGCAATATAGATGCAATATATTATATTTGTAGCAATGGATTTGCGTGGCATGCTGATGTCTTGGGGAGTTACAGTGGATTCTTGTCCTTCTATGTTAATGTTGTAACATTTTGCTGTGTGTTTCTATTGTACATTGTGTGTTTTTGCATTTCTGCTGTGTGCTTTTATGCTCGCTGCAGCACAAATGATAAATACTTGAGAAGCACTGACCAACACCTTCTCATCTTTCACCATCACCATGTGTTAGTCGTCTGCCGAATCTGCTCTCGTGCTTCGCTGCCGTAGTGTTCTAGCTGTTGTTCGTGTCACCTGGGTTCCTGTTCATGACCTCTAAATATTTCCTGTTTTTTGCCTGACAGCCTGTTTGGTGCTGCTGCTTCCCTCCGTTGATTGCCTGCCTAACGACCGCTGCCTTGTTTTTTTTCGCACAAGCAAACGGCTTTAGACCTTCACCAGCCCTGAGTTTGAGTGGTCCTTTTGAATTCATACAACTTGGTACAAAGTGTCACATCTTGTCTTGACACAGAGGAGACAATCTGCTGAGACTGAGGCTCACTGTTGTCAGGACATTGAACACCAATGTTGTGCACAGTACATCATAGCTGAATAAACCCTCATGGGGTCTTAATTTGATAATGGGTTTAAATTCTAAGTTGTCAAATTAGTCTTAAGCTATTACAAGAGCCCATGCTGTCTGAATAAATAAATTCATGCTAAGACTTTATGACAGTATGCACAGTACAAATCCTCAGCCCTTCAAAATAAAAGGATTGTTTCTTTTTACAGATATAGCTTAACATAAAACTGTCTTCCTGGTGCCTCTTGAAACTTGTCTCTGTAAAACGTCAACAACACTTTTGAAATGTGGCCTTTGGAAGTCTGACCTGCCTGAAGCCCTCAGCATGAATCATTACACAATGCTATAGTGCCCACTAGTGGTGAAAGGGGGGGGGGTGGTATAACTGAAGATACTAAGGTTTGGAAATCACAGACACAATGAAATCAAGCCAAATAACTATGTGGATCAAAGCAAGATCTATTCTATTCTATTGTCAACTGAAAATGTTAATTCTTTGTTGAAAATTACAATTAACCAACTCTCACCCAAAGCCTCAGACAATGTCAATTTTGCATGGACATGAGAAGACCAGCGTTGCAGACTGTCCAGCAGAGGGCAGCAGCTGACAACTATAATGTTTGAAAACTGTTTCAGTGATTTATTTTTCAAAAATGATTTGTTGTTGTGAGACCTAAGGTTTTACTTACGTGTAGTGTACCTCATGCTGTTTGGACATTGTTCTGGTTAGATACAGAGTTCTTTCAAAAATGACACACAGGTCATTTCACGTCTGCCCTGTGAAATGTTTACATTTTATCTATGCACTCATAATTCAGACAGTCAAGAACAGGAGCAGAAATCAGACAGCCATCAGAACGCAAAACGCCCTTTAATGTTCCTCAAGTTGATCTCAGCTGGGGGAAATTAACTAATCTTCTGCATTTTACCCACACCAAGTGAATGAAACACACACACACACACAAAGTATGCCTACCAGGGCACCCGGGGAGCTGGGGTGGACCACAGTTGTGGTCATGGAGGGGGACGCTTCTTCTTCACCACCACCCATATCCATTGTGCTTGGTTGAGGGATCGAACCGGCAACCCTCCGATCTCAGGCCAGTCCAAAATCCAAAGCAGCACTCTTTACTTGCTGCACCACGGCCACCCCCACACGAATGCATCTTTGCGGCTGCATCCACCAACTGTCTCTGCAGGACCTGAGGGGGACACACAGAGTCTGACAGACTGACTGGCCTGATGAAAGACTACAGTTCACCAAAGCAGCTTGGACCCATGGGTGGTTATGGACGCACAAACACACACAGACACTCTCTGCTAGCTAGGTAGTTTATGCATGTGTTTCCCTGGTGTAAGTGTAAGCAGACAGATGGGGAGTCAGTGTTACCAGGGAATGTGGAGAATGAAGCGTTCACTGTCTGAGGTGAAGCGGTTTTTGATAAAAACCTGTTTGTTCCTCATGAATTAGGAAATTCCCATATGGTTCTAATCATCAAGAGGATGGAACTCATCATTCTCATCATTCAGGAATAACAGTGATTGACAACTTCAACAGTTCTGTGGCTATTTACCTTTTTTAAAAGTAGAGAGATTCCAACTTTTGGATAATTAATCCCTTTTTGGCCAGAAGGCCAAATAACATTTGCCTCCTAAATGATGTATGTATGTATGTAGTTCAACCTAAAGTTATTGGAGCTTCCAGACTGAGAAGAGCCCCCTGGGAAAGCTCTATGTACACAGTATTGATGCACACGTTTGTACTCCACCCCCCAGTGAAACTGTCTCACCGTGGGAATTATTTCTGTAACTGATGTAAATACACTCTGGGTGTATTAGATAGGAAACACCATGCTGTTAACGGCTAAAAAAAATGGTGGAAAGCAAACTGAATGGCTAAGCAAAACGGGAGCTGTCTCACAATACTCTCACACAGAAAGATGATATAAAGACTGGATTAGTGTTAAGGCTGCTATTACAAAGATGCTATTATCATGTAAAGTGTTACATGTGTGTTGATTTAAGTTGCACCGTCGTAGTCAGTTTTAATAGCTAAAGAAGATCAGCAATTACTCAGCACATACAAACACACACATGCACGTATACACACACACACACACACCTTTTTCCATCTAACTGAAAAAGACAACAAGGGTGCGGCTGACCATGAACACATCAGCAGTTAAGCATGGACTTATATGTGTTCATGTTCAGATTATACACTAAATTCTAAAATAAATCAACACGTGAACTTGAATGAACAAAGAAAAACAACCCTGCCACAGAATGAACAGTCTTTGGCAGTGATTTCCAGTCACTGACACATGAGGTCATTGGCCTTTATTATCTGTCAGTGTAATCATCAGCTGTATTTTATTAAATCCCAAAGCCAACACAGCTCAGTGTGTCCAGTTCTAAAAAAAATGAAAGTGTGTGGACAAAGAGCTTGAAATCAGACAGATGTCACTTGAGGGCGGCTTTTTTTTTTTCTCCATCTTTTACAAAGAGGAGCTGCCTTTTTACCATTTCATTTTCATGCTGCAGCACACTGGCTGGTGTTTTGCATACAGTTAGAGCTCAGCTCCGAAGGGCAAGAACACACAGTACAGTCAACAGTCTCCTGCAGGCTCTTTAGGAAACGCTAACACTACGTATCAGTCCGAGCCATCTTACAGTGTTAAGAGATTTATTCTCAAAAAGAACATTTCATTACTTCATCTCAGGATGTTTCCACTTACATAGATGGATATTCTGAACATAATGAGCGTTGTAAATCAGATCCTCCTGGAGTAAATAAACAAATTCACTTGTCATACGTGCTTATGAAAAATCATTTTCAGTGACTTCAGTTCATGTCTAATAACATAATATCATGTAAACTTTACAGTTCTCCAGTGAGCCTCCAGCAGCTTTAAAGGAGAAATAATATTTCCTTCTCTCCTATATAGCAATTTGACTACTGTACCAACACTTGGTGTACCTAAGTGTGTTTATGCTGCTGTACAGTTTGTACTCTGATGTTCTTGGAGTGACCTCTATTGCTATTTGCATGTTGGGGTTTTGTCTCGGGCTACATTTGTATTTCCCGTGCAGAGTCCAGTGAAATAAGATGAAGATGCATGCAGTTCATTTTCCTCTTAAGTGAACACCGGCTGTGCAGACGATTGGACGAGGCCGAGCCATGTTCTTTCACAATACGCCGTCGTTCATCAGCAGAACTTCATTTAATTAAACATTAAAGTAACACAACTGACAGTTGGGCTGCAAGGGGCTGCTGTCCATCCCAGCATGCACTGGGTGAGTGGCAGAACACACAACAGGATAGAAAGTGCCATCGTGTGTGTGCAATTATGTAAACAGCAAAGTGCGTGAATGGCCTTTGTATGTATTTTCAGAAGCTCTGTAATCCCACCATACAATTGCAACAGAAAGAGGGGGGCGGGGTGGGGTGGGGCGGAGAAAGAGAAAGGGCTGATTTACCTAGCAGTTAAAGCTGTGGCTCCTCTGTGCTTGCTCCTGTTACTCAGACCGTGCCCTTTGTCTGGGGCCAGGGCTTGGTCTGGGGCCAAACTTTGCATGTCAAGGGCCACTTGAATGCGAAAGCTCCCTGGATTCTCACTACCTGACATGCAAAACTGGTGGGGGACCAGTTAAAATGGCGCACGCGCACAGTCAACACAGGTGTACTCCAGTCAAAACACTGACTGCCTCTTACTCCCACCCCCCACCCCACCCTCCACCCCCCTACAGAGCTCAAAGAATTCACTGCTGATGACAGGTCACGTAGATCAGTGGTAAGAAAAAGAAGAAGAAGAAGATCAAGAGCAATCTGAGGATGCCGAGGTCTTTCCTTATTAAGAAGAAACGTGGGGCATGTGGAGCCTGGCAGTGGAAAGAACCAGAGCATCATGAGTGGAAAGAAGACAATATAGAAGGTAAGAATTTCAAGTACCTTCTATTTTCAGCTGGCAAAAGTAACCACTACCATACAAACTGGGTTATCCCTGTTCAGCTGTGACATTCCCATGCAGTGATTAATCTGACCTTTACTTCATTTGCCCTTTGTTAGTGAGTGAAAATGCTAAGGAGCAGATTTCCTGCAGTCCTGACACCCAACAGCCTTCCACTGTGCCTCAGTCAGCAGCCACCTTAGGATACGGGACAGCAGCAAGAATGAGAACGCCAGTGCCTATGGCCGGATCAGGGGGAGCAGGGGCTGACGGCAGGCTGGACTGGTCCACACTGATGCTCCGAGGCTCTTTCTACCATCCCAGTACACTGGCACTGGTCAGCAGAGCAAAGGTAAGGTCAGACATTTCCTGTATGGTGTCACTCTTATTATATGGAGTTATCCAAAAAAAGCAAACTGTTGCTTATCCTGACCACAAGACTCAAATAGGAAAGGAAAAGAAAAGACAAGAAAATGGCTTTTAGGACCAAAGACCCCTTGGTACTGAAGTGAATGCAGCGTGAACTGAATCAGTTGTGTGGACATAAGAGCTACTCTAACACAAAGCGAGCAAAGAAGTGTTTAGTCACTTCTGAGGCAAATGATCTGAGATTTTTGACTTGTGATTTTACTGCAGTGTAAAGATGGAATCCACCTTTACACCATCTCCTCCATCTCTGTTCAAAGAAACAAGACCTGGTGAGATGTGCACAGGAGCTAGGTCTGGGGTGGAGCCCCCATTTTTCAACAGTAGATACTCAAAGTGTTCCTTCCCGGCTGTTCTCATCCGTCTTGTCCCCAAAGAAAACAAATCCAACGGATATTAATTATTTTAGAATAGTAACACGAACATCAGCTGAAGGCAGATGTTATCACTAGATGAGATCAGACCCATTACAATTTGCTTATATACAAGGACAAAGCAAAGATGAGACTAGTAATAGATTATACACCTGATTTTAAAACATCTAGAGGACCCCAGAGACTAAACTCTGCTACTTTTTCTTATTGATTTTTGTTTTTCTTATTATACTTTTTTTAATCCCTTCAAAATTGTACAGTATACCCCAGTTGGTTAAGTAATGCAGTCAAGCTCTGAATATTTTTTTAAGTTTTTAATTAGAATGTTTAAGTAGAAAAAGGTACTGGGCTAACAGTTCTTAATGGCTCCACCCATATCACCAAACAATACAAAAATAAATGAACAAAAGCTATGAGACAATTTCACCAATACAATGGAGATGAAAGGAATTTAGATTGTGGGTTGGTGTTAGCATAAAAAAAGGACATTCAGAAAATTCGACAGCAGCATCTCTTTCCAGAAGTAGTGCTACTGTTCCCCTGGACAATCCACATCCAACACAACACAATGGTTCTACTGAAGAAACAGTCCCTATGAAACCTAATGGGACAGGGGCTTCTCCTCCTCCTCATTTATCCCAGCTTAATTTCTAGTCACCACACAGCGTGTTGCGTATTTTGTGGAGCTGACAGGGCCACAGGAGGACACAGGTAGAAATGGCCTATGAAAGGAAAAAGCTTAGACATACAGAGCTGACAGCAGCAGAAGTGCTGGTTATAAATCTTGGGTCCATCCGGTAGAGGGTGACTGTAGGGGTTTTGTTGGCCCGAACACTCATCTAGCACTGTCGCCTCACTTCTAGGTTATAATCCTCTGGCTGGGGCTTTTCTGTGTGGAGTTTGCATGTTCTCCCAGTGCTTGCATGGGTTCCCTCCAGGTACTCCAGCCTCCTCCCACAGTCATGCAGACTGGGTTCGCTGGCGACTCTGGATGGTTCATAGGTGTGAATGTGAGTGTGAATGGTCGTTTGTACCCCACCTCTTGCCCAAAGTTGGCCGTGACCCTTCAGAGCATGAGCGGTATAGATAATGGATGGATGGATGTTTTGCTCAGGTGTGCTGGCTAGCTTAGCATGCTGTGGTTGATTCTGCACACTGTAAAGCCAGGTCATGCTCTTTGCTTGGATGAGTGTAGGATAGATGACACATCAGTCAGAGCAGAAAAAACTCCTGATGCTGCACATTGTTATCACATTGTTGAAGTTGTTAAGCAGTTTTGTGTACTCGTCTCTCCCTCCCAGCCCCGTCCCCGTAATTCCCCAGGCTCAGGCGACTTTGTGTGCTCGGTGTGCCACAAGGTTTTCCCTCTGCAGCGCATGTTGACCCGCCACCTGAAGTGCCACAGCCTGGTGAAGAGACATCCTTGTCGATTCTGCGGCAAAGGATTCAACGATACCTTCGACCTCAAAAGGCACATGAGAACACACACAGGTCAGGAATGAACTCTACACACACACACACACACACACGTAAGCTGTAAGACGTACTTAAAGTATGAAAAGTAAGTACTCACTACGCAAAAGGGAATTAAGATCTAAAGGGAAAAATCTTGCCAAGATCTGTCACGCAAACATCAATCTGGATGTACATACATGTATGCATCCACCCGAACACGCATGGGAAAAAAATCCTCTTTTGTCTTCCCCTGGCTGCAGGTATACGTCCCTACAAATGTGAGATGTGCGAGAAAGCCTTCACACAGCGTTGCTCCCTGGAGTCCCACATGAGGAAAATTCACGGTGTTCACCAACAGTATGCGTACCGCCAGAGACGCTCCAAGATCTTCGTGTGTGAGGACTGTGGTTACACCTCGAGCCGCCCCGATGAGTATTTCCTCCATATGAGACAGTGCCACCCTGGCAGCCCCGCCCTGCGCAGGTACTACCGCCGCCAGGCCCACGAGAGCGGCGGCTTTGCATCAGCAGACCGTAAAGTCAATCCCTATTTGCTGTACTCAAACCCTGCATATTATATGTAGGGCTCATTCTGATTGTTAGCTACACTCTATTGTAGCTGTAACCTTAAACAAAAATGAAGTTTATTAGTTTTAATGAAGTTTTCAACTGTAACTGTAACACACTGGTCATCTATGCATGTACTCATATGCATGTGTTCATTCATTAGCTTCTATTTTGAATAATAGTTTTTATTTCTTGTACCTGTTTTATTTATTCATACTGTCATGTTTTCTTGCTTTGTGTCTACTGTTAAAATAAAAAAATCTAATCTTTTGTCAAAAACAATTCTTGATGTTTTAATTGCCCCGTTATATGTATTTATTTCATTCTTAAAGAAAAAAAAAGAAAACACAAATGGCTGCTGGTTTGCTAAGAATTAAGGTTTGCAGCCAAGTGTGAGCACGTTGGTGTGAGAAACTTCATGTCTGAGACTGCCCCCTGTTGGCTGGGAGTGAGCTGATGTTCTGGGGTCAGTGCAGGTATGATGGAGGGTGACATTGATTGTCACATTGTCTTAGTAGAAGACACAGCTAAGATAAAAGGTGAAGAAAGGATCTTTTGACTATTTTGGATCATAAAACATTTACTGATACTGCTGGATAATTCAGAGTGTGTTTGCCTCTCACCTGTAAATAGAGGGATTTGTGCCACACTGCAGGTTATTCTTCACACTGAGACTGGAGCTGTACATTTGCAGGATCTGTCTTCTTGTTGATGTCAGAGAATCAAACAGTCTTTGTTTCATCTGGTAAGAAAAGTGAATCCAATTCTAAAAACCATTTATTTGCACTTGTGACAATCTACATTATGTTTTTTCTTCTCACCACTGTACTGAAACACTTGCATTTGCTTAATTTCCCTGAAATATTTTTGAGCTTTCAGCAAAAACCAAAATAATAAATCAGACTGAAACCACATAGTGACTGAACCTGTCCCAGTCCATGAGGATGATTTGGAGCTGCTGTTCTCACCATGTGTGAGGAGTCTCCTGGGGAAACTTTCCTTTGTATGGTAACTGATGTTATTTTTTAGACAAAGAAAATGTAGCTCTTTGAACACATTGCAATAAATAGAACAAAAGGAGCTGACTAATTATGCAGCAGGGAGTGAAACCTTGAGTTCCACGAAATGCTTCATCTAAATCAATAAGCAGAATCTTTTGGATTCTCATTTAATCAAACAACTGCTGACTCTTTTACTCTCCAGAACCATCTACAGGTTTCTCAGTCAGAGACGCATCAGTTTGGACATACAATAGGTAACATTTTTTCTTGAGGTTAGGGCTGTGGAGGAAGCTGTCCCAACCAAAAGTGTTGGCATGAGTATCAGCATGGTAAAACGTTCTCATCAGGACCATAGCCATCACTGAGGAAACAAACCCTCAATATTCTTACATGGAATTTGGAATGAGTTTTGAAGTCTGATCTGGGTAAATTTAACACAGTCATATTTTTAACTGTAACTGTTTTATTGCTGGTAACATAGGGAGAAATTTGAAATAGCATGAAGACTATTGTTTAGGGAGATTATATTTTATTTATAAAACTACAGCCTTGGTTGTGATTCATATTCATGCTACCTGCTTGAATATGAATGGATGTTACTCCTCAGCTAGTAGCCACAGAGCTGTGAATGAGCTAGTTATTAACCACGAATGAAACAGCTGATATCAGTCAGTTTATATAAGTATGACTTTAATCTTCCTGAATTATCTCTGTGTTTCATATCTGTCTTAACACACTAATCATTTCCCATCCTAACTCTCCGATCTTTGTGCAGCACACCTTTCTGACTGTAAGAGCCTGTGGTGGTATGTTTTTTAAATTAATATTCATAAACCATTATAATACCAAAAGTCAGATATCATGTCCATTATTAGTAACCTTTTAAATACTAAAACAGGCACAGCAAAACATGCCTATAGTTGTGCAACACAAGTACAAACCACCCCTGGTGCAGATACATTGTACACGAGAAAAATCCTAGTCACTGTAAAAATGACACAGTGCCTTCAGAAAGTTTTCAGACCCCTTCCCTTTTTTCACTCTTTATTGTGTTGTAGATTTAATTGCAAATGGATAAAACGTCCCATATCTTTGCCCATCAGTGCACACTCAGTAACCCATTTGCTTGTTTGTTTGTTTTTTTGAGCAAGTTTAACAAAGGTCAGAATCTGAAAGCTCTTAAGCTGGGTGCACACTACAGGTTTTTCAAATCTCAATTGATTTTTTATAGGTGTACCAGGTAGTCAAACTTCAGGCATATCCTGAGGACACAAGGGCCTGGATGACCTGTAGGTCTTTACTTCTAAACTCTCTGTTGATTGCTTTACCTAGGCACCCAGCTCTATTGTAAAGAAACTTGGGGGTCATTTCATCCTGTCTGAAAGGGATGCTGAAAAACTACTCCATGCATTTGTTACCTCTAGAGTGGACTACTTTACTTCATCATTATCATCCCAGCAACTGTGAAAAGCCTCCAGCTGATCCAAACCACTGCAGTGTGAGTGCTGACAGGAAGTACTGTAGAATGAGAGATCATATTTCTCCTGTGTTAGCTTCTCTGCATTGGCCAGAATTCAAAATCCTTCCCCTTACGTACAAATCCCTTAACGAACAAACTCCATTGTATTTTAAAGACCTCACAGGACCCTGTTATCCAAAAAGAACACTTCACTCCCAAAATGCAGGCTCACTTGTGGAGTAGAATGGGAGGCAGAGCCTTCAGCTATCGGGCTCCCAGCTTGGGTTCTGGGGGCAGGTACTCTCTCTCTCTCTCTCTCTCTCTCTCTCTAAATGTATCAGATCAGGCTTAAAACTTTCCTCTTTGGTGAAGCTCACGGTCAGGGCTGGCTCAGGTGAGCCCTCAGCCGAGGCCGTTGGGAGAACTCCTGTGATGCACTGAGCACTTCTACTCTCCTAATGAAATGTCCTCTTTCTCTCTCTCTCTCTCACATGCATATGTCACACTGCCATGTCATTAAGGTTGTGTCTCCTCTCTCTCCTGTAGTTTGTCCTTTTCCTCTCTGTCCTCCAGACGGCCGTCCACCCTGAGACCGTCTCTGTCTCATGGTGGGAACTGTTGGGTTTCTCTCTGTAACATTGTCGAGTCTTGACCTTACTCAGTAAAGTACCTTCAGATAATTTATGTTCTGATTTGGTGCTATATAAATCAAACTGAATCAAACTGAACTGGACTGAAGATCTGTGAGGAGAACTGAAGGTGACTGTTCACAGAGGTTTCCAATCCAATCTGACAGAGCTTCAAAGGATCTGCCAGGAAGAAGGAGCCGGCCCAAACTCAGGTGTGCAAAGCTTGTAGAGACCCACCCAAGAAGATTCAAAGCTCTAACTGTTGCCAAAAGGGCTTCTACAACTACTTCCGTATTAAAAGAATTCTGAAAACAAGTTTCACTTTGTCATTATGAGTGGTTTAAATCTACAACACAGTGACGTTTGCAAAAAGTGAAGGGGTCTATAGACTTGATCTTGGTCTGAAGCCACTGTAAATGCACCCATATAATCGAAAATGCCTGAATGTAGTATACTCATGGAGTGAACGCCACTTTAGGTGTGTTCTGATCTGTACCAGACTCAGTCTTCACACACATTACGCATTGTTTGAAAGCTCTAAATCTCCTGATTCTATCTGTGCAAAGCATTTTAGGATCTCTTTATATTCCGTTTTTTGAGTCTTTGAGTCAGTGTGTTCTGAACTCAGTGCATCTCTGTCGTGACTCTCAGTCTGGCAAGCAGGCAAGGTAGGTCAGAAAAATGTCCTCATCATTTCTTCCTCATTAGCTCCCCAGCAGTCTGAATTGCCTTTCTCATCGCATGAGCTGGAAAACTTCATTTTTTCTTCAAATCTCCTCCAGCACTAGTTCTCATTAGGAGCATTGCAGCCTTTCAGCCTTCCCTTCTTCTTGGTGAAGAGGCTGAGGAGAGGGGCCAGGGAGTGAGCATGGAGCAGGGGCTCAGTCCTTTGTCCTGTTGTGATGGGAGAAGTCAGCAGGTGCCACCTCAGCGTGCGCTCAGGAGAGCTCAGTATAACAGTGTCTCTCCCAGGCTTGGACCTCCCCCCCTACTGCACACACCAGCAGGTATGACTCACTCGTCACCTGTGGCAGGTGAATCTGGAGGGCAAAACAAAACAGTGTCATAATGGTGTTAGTGCAGATCCTGTGATCTAAACACAATTTCAGAGGCTTTTCTACAATGAGGACAAACATTTCAGGCGTTAATTAAAAGAAGATAAAGTCTGTTGATGACCAGTGGAAAAATATGGAGTGAAACTAAGTTGAATGAATATGACTGATGTAGGGAAAATAAACAAATAAGAGTTTGCTGATGCTACTTTAAGCAATGCATCACTGGGATTCAAATAATTATATAATCACACTTTTGCTTATCAGACATTAATACTTTTGGTGTTGCTACCTTTCCTTAGGTAAGTAAAAGTATTGGATATTTCTTCTGCCACTGATGATGAAGTAATCTCCCACATACAACTACAAAACACATCAATGGCATGGAAATGTCAGCACTGTGTTCAAAACCTCCTGAGTTACAGTTTTGGATTTTGTCTTTACCCTGTGGAACAGGAGCAGGTGACGGTTGAGAGGGATCACTAGCGGGTAATGGCAGGCTGGGGGCGCTCTCCTCCTCTGTAACACATGCAAGTCAGCCCATTAAATGGATAGACAGAGAAAGAGCTTGGCCAGCTGTACACATTTCATGTCATTTATAGACGCTCTGTTTGCTCATTATCAAGCCTGGTCTTAGTTACTTCTGCAAAGCTTCTGCAAATGAATTAAGACACTCACACGGGTCACATGCTGTTTAAAAAGTTGTAAAGTGTTTTTGTTTTCCACGTCAGGCAGAGAAAGAGAATATGGAAGTGGATAAAAGATAGGCTTACATCCCCTGGTGCGTCCACACAGTGGGCAGGCAGAGCAAGAGATGCTGGACAGATACTCAGCTCTGGGACTGGAGGAGAGAGAGGAACGTCAGAGCCCATGATGTGCGGCAGCACTGTTGCAGGCATACAGCCTCGGGATGCACTGCTGGCTTGGCCAGATTTGCAGTAAAGACAAAGAAACAGAACAGAACCAAAAAACACTACATATTTGTGGTGATGAAAGTGGGATGAGTGTGAAAAGGAGGGAGAGAAGGACTGATGGAGAAAGCAGTGACTGAGATTGCAGGCAAGCCACTTGACTGCTGTGTTTTTACCATCACACGGGGAAGTGAGGTACGTTACATGCAGGAGCTGTGGTCATTGTTCATAACATCTTCATCCATCAGTCCAGCCGCAGCAGGAAGACCCTCATCGCTGCATCTTTAAAAAGCGTCATGATACCGTATTGATTTATGGAAGCGGGCATCCAAGTTCCAGCATACCGAGGCTATTCTTAGAGCGGGTATTTATCACCATGTTCTGACTGAGGTCTCCAGTATAAGCAGATGCTGCTGAGACTGTGCAGCACAGTGTTTATTCAGAGTGGCTCATATTGTCTGGAACTCATTCCACCTCACATTTATGTTGTTCTTAAGAGACTCGAGACTGTAAAGTAGTACTTGGGTTGTGTGGATGTCTTTGTGATTAGGTCATGTTACTGAAATACCTGGTTTTTGGAAAAACAGCCTGAGAAGATTTTTTTTTTTTTTTTAAACCAAGTGGGTTAAATTTAAAGCCACCGCTCTACCTCTATATGGCCTTGGCTTTCATGGATGTTTGTTAGTTGCATTGTAGCCTGCATTTACACTGGGTACGGAAAGTATTCAGACCCCCTTAAATTTTTCACTCTGTTATACTGCAGCCATTTGCTAAAATCATTGAAGTTAATTTTTTTTCTCCTCATTAATGTACACACAGCACCCCATATTGACAGAGAAACATGAAATTGTGGAAATTTTTGCAGATTTATTAAAAAAGAAAAACTGAAATATCACACGGCCATAAGTATTCAGACCCTTTGCTCAGTATTTAGTAGAAACACCCTTTTGAGCTAATACAGCCAGGAGTCTTTTTGGGAATGATGCAACAAGTTTTTCACAG
The DNA here is from genome assembly GCF_017976425.1 of Toxotes jaculatrix. Taxonomy (NCBI): domain Eukaryota; kingdom Metazoa; phylum Chordata; class Actinopteri; family Toxotidae; genus Toxotes; species Toxotes jaculatrix. The sequence goes on along the minus strand of NC_054405.1, from coordinate 2,719,739 downwards.
CTGGGTTTGGGGATCCTCTGCCATTCCTCCTTGCAGATCCTCTCTCGCTGGGCCATTCAAGAACAGTCACAGAGTTGTCCTGAAGCCAAGCTGTGTGCTTAGGGTCATTGTCTTTTTGGAAGGTGAACCTTCGGCCCAGTCTGAGGTCCTGAGCACTCTGGAGAAGGTTTTCGTCCAGGATATCCCTGTACTTGGCCGCATTCATCTTTCCTTCAATTGCAACCAGTTGTCCTGTCCCTGCAGCTGGAAAACACCCCCACAGCATGAGCTTCACTGTTGGGACTGTATTGGACAGGTGATGAGCAGTGCCTGGTTTTCTTCACACATACCACTTAGAGTTAAGGCCAAAAAGTTCTCTCTTGGTCTCATCAGACCAGAGAATCTTATTTCTCACTATCTTGGAGTCCTTCCGGTGTTTTTTTTTTTTTTTTAGCAAACTCCATGCAGGCTTTCATGTGTCTTGCACTGAGGAGAGGCTTCCGTCGGGCCACTCTGCCATAAAGCCCCGACTGGTGGAGGGCTGCAGCGATGCTTGACTTTCTAGAACTTTCTCCCATCTCCCGACTGCATCTCTGGAGCTCAGCCACAGTGATCTTTGGGTTCTTTTTCACCTCTCTCACCAAGGCTCTTCTCCCCTGATTGTTCAGTTTGGCCGGACGGCCAGCTCTAGGAAGGGTTCTGGTCGTCCCAAACGTCTTCCATTTAAGGATTATGGAGGCCACTGTGTTCTTAGGAACCTAAAGTGCAGCAGAAATGTTTTTTGTAACCTTGGCCAGATCTGTGCTTTGCCACAATTCTGTCTCTGAGCTCTTCAGTCAGTTCCTTTGACCTCATGATTCTCATTTGCTCTGACATGCACTGTGAGCTGTAAGGTCTTATATAGACAGGTGTGTGGCCTTATCAAGTCCAATCAGTATAATCAAACACAGCTGCACTCCAATGAAGGTTTTCTTTTTATTTTATTTTATTTTTTATTTTTTATTCTATTTTTTCTACTTTATTATATTTTCTGTTTGATTATTGGATTATATATATATATCCTAATCTTCTTTGTTTAACTTCTCCTTCATTTTTCACTTGGGAGTGTATAAGTAACAAAAGAATTTCCCTATGGGGATTAATAAAGTTTTTCTGATTCTGATTCTGATTCTGAATATGGGCTGCTGTATGTACATGAGTGAGGAAAAAATGAACTTAAATGATTTAAGCAAATGGCTGCAATTTAACAAAGTCATAGAATAAATTGCTTTCTATGATGCTAGGGTTTATGTGCATACTACACTGTGTAAAGTGAAAGACAGAGTCCAGTCCAGACTGTATAGAGGGATGATTATGTTGATGATGAAGATGATGGTGTGATGAGGAAGCAGGGGTGTTGATCCCTTGCCTGTTTCCTTGGGGGCTCTGCAGTCCTGCATCTCCCCCTTCAGTCTCTCCATTTCTTTCTCCAGCTCACAGTATCTCCTCTCTGCTTCTTGTAACCTGCTGGTGGATAAAGAAGGAAAGACTGTGAGTATCATGGTCTCTTCATATGGGTGTTTTATTTCATCAAGCGAGTGATGTCACTGTCACCCCAATGGATGTCACTCCTGCCTCCAAACATCACCTCAAAGGTTTTTATCTGGATCTAGGAAATAGGACTACGTCACTTCAATATTAAAATCAGTTTTAGAATCAGGCAATGGAAGACAACCGGTCTTCCACTGTCTGATTCTAAAACTGATTTTAATATTGATTTGTAAAGCCATGGCAGTCAAGAGCCCCCGAGGCTTTGCAAAGATTCCATTCCAGAGTGAGGACTTTAGGTAAAGGAAAAACCAACATAAAGTGTCGCAGTAAGATTTGCACTCAGAAAGATTGGTTAAAGATGGTTTTGGCGTTAACTGATACCGCTGTAAGTCCTCATCGAGTCCTGATATTTCATCAGTCTCCTCCTCTTCCTCAGTGGTGGTGTGGCCAGATGCAGTGCAACCTTGTTCCAGAGTCAGTGGGAGCTCCAGCAGCGCAGGTAGGTTGTCTGGTAGAGCATCTGTGAGATGCAACAGCTGGTTCTGAATTCGAACCACAGGTGGATCAGACCCAGTATAACGAGGAAAACAGGCTCAACAACATTCGAAAATACATCGCTGTCGTCTAAATGCTGCATTTGAGGTTATGAGGTAACTGATGCAACCTGACAAATGGACAAATGGACGTTCTGACATTTGTACGGTCTTTAGGGTGATGATGTCTCACCAGTTGTTCTGGTGTGTACAGATTCTCACTCTCCCCAAGCCTTGTGTGGTCAATCTGCATCATGATGTCTTGACTGCGGTCGATGGCACCCGTCTGACTATAAAAGAGACACCAATTAAACACTACCCAGGAAGACTTTGTATAGAGATCAGTAAGAAACTGTTTTATGCACATAAATGGTTAACTGTATATTCAGTTCACCTGGTAGCAGTATAAGAATATCCAACAAAAGCCAAGTGGACTCCTATTGGTGCTCTGTCCATTACATCAGACAGTGTCTCCTGCAGAACAACAGTTGGAGTTATCTTGTTAGAAGTTGTGCATTTGGCTTGGAGCCACATTATGAGCAAGCTAAAATAATCAACCAAGTTTCACTCAGCCTAGGCTCCAGTGTAAGTGCATGGCATGGAGAGTAACATTATCTAAAGACAGTACCATTTCACTAAGACAGTCATCCAGAATGTCAAAGTTAGACGTGTCAGTTGGATTTGACACTTCAGGCAGGAAGGGTGCAGTGTGTTTATGTAGGGAGCCCCAGTCTAGTCCGCTGAAAAACAGGTGGCTCCTGAAGTCACTGGAGCCCTTCCTCCCCAAACGGATTTCCCTCTCACAGATGAGTCCAGTGATGAAGGAACGAGCCTGGTCTGAAATCTCCGGGCCAGAGGGAGGGAACTCGAAATACTCCTGGGGATTAAAAAAACAATTGGCATAACCCGATGACTGACACAATGTCTGGTTTTTACACTAAGACTTCTGATGCCACTGTATCAGCAGGAGATAGATAGTCTGATCTATAAGTGTTTGGCACACTCTTCAAATTGTGAAATTCTAATTTTAAACAGTTGCTTGCAGATGTCGTCAGCGTGTTTATGTACCTGAAAGTGGATGATCTTAGCATATGTTTCGGAGATGGACTCTGCATAGAAGGGTGTGCTCCCCAGCAGCATTTCATAGGCACAGATACCCAAAGCCCACCAGTCACATTCAGGTCCATAACCTCCACCTCCCTCCACTGCTCTTAAAATCTCTGGAGACAAATAGTCAGGGGTCCCGACTGCTAGGGACGAGTGCACCTGCAATGAAATCAATAGGTTGATGGATTTTCAAAAACAAAGAAGGAAATATAAAGGACATATTTCCAACATTTATTCTTTTATAAATAAGCGTCAACTCTCACCATCCCGTCCTCTAGGAGCCTCAGACAAGAACCAAAGTCCCCGAGTCTGATGTGTCCGTCAGCTGTCAGCAGGATGTTGTCAGGTTTGATGTCTCTGTGTAAGGGGGATGTCACTGAGATTAAAGGTCACATTTCATTTGTGAAAAACAAATGCACAAATGTGGAAATCAAAACGATATGAGAGCCATTCTTTAAAGAAGACAATAGTCTACCTGTGAACGTAACCCAGTCTGTGGACAGAGTCAATGGCCATGACCATCTCAGCCAGGTAGAATTGAGCCATGTCCTCAGGGATCCTGTCTCCGAATTTACTGAGCAGAGTCAGTAGGTCGCCCCCTACATAGTAATCCATCACCAGGTACTGAGAGAGGGTGAATGAGTGAGGAAAATAACAGTAGGATTAAAGGTAAATACAACATACAACTAACCCTAACCCCCACTTGACATTGATGAGCGAGCTTGTTCATACATACCAGATAGTTGTCGTCCTGAAAGGCATAGTGCAATTCTGTGATCCAGCGTCTGTCACCCTTCAGTAAAACCTCCCTCTCCTCCTGGTAACATGCTGTCTGTGCAAGACAAAAACACAGAGATGACTGGATAAAAGCCACAAGTAGAAAGACGTCCACTTTAAATCAAAGGGCATCTCCCTCCATTCAACTTTCCTTCCTTTTTTATTTTTTATTTCCTTTTCCATCCAGCATAAACAGGAAGGGAACTGGCCATTTTCTTTGTCCTGTAAGTGTGAGCACAGATCTGTTTGTATGTACCTCTCCTCTCCTCAGCATGTCCCACTTATTCATAATCTTCAGGGCGTACACTTGTTGTGTACTCCGCATCCTCGCTACAGCAACCTGCGACAGGGCCAAGACAGAATAACCACAAGAGAACGTGTAAAAGTATGTGAAAGTTTGTAAAAGCACCTAAACACATAATTCTTATGAAAACAATTCCTGTCAAGCCTTAGTTGGATACTGCTAGAAAGTTGAATTCTTGCTCCAGACCTGCTCACCTCACTGAATGTGCCTCGGCCAATCACCTTCAGGATGTGAAAGTCTTCCCTTTTGATGCGAGTCTTCTTCACCTGCCTCACTAAGGGCTCAGCTGTTAATGGAGGAGATGAGAGAGAGAGATCGTGAGTGCCAAAACAGCGTTCGCCTAAATATCAGAGCGAGAGAGAGAGAGATGGGAATGGCGGTTTGATGGCCCAGCAGGTGGATTTGAACCCAGAAGCTTCTTGCTGTGAAACAATAATGCTAACTACTGCACAACCACAGTAAAATTTAAGTGTTGAAGTCGCTCAAATTCAATTGATCGTTTTCAAATTCAGCAACTTCAGTCACCAAAGTTCAAATAAAAACTTCAAACTTCAACAGATTTTTCAACACCCTGCTCCTGGTCTTTATGCTAAGCTAAGATAGGTAACACCAAATTTAGTTCAGCTTAGTTCATGCTTTCAAGAGAGTAGGTGGCGCACTGGCCAAATACATTCTAGTTTCTGCAGTTGTATTACTTTTTCCATCCTGACAACAACACATCTGCAGGCCTTGTTGTGAAGTCCTGGACTCTGCACCTGCAGTATATTATGATATCATGATGGAAGAATAAAGCACATGGATTTTAGCATGCTAACCCTAGCTAACAATCAATATGGGTCATTGGGTCAAATGGGAGATTCCAACTTTCTAATATGACTGACTGCACCTCGCCATCTTTGCACAGCGCTCACTAGTGACACCTACTGGTAAAAATAATGAAGGAAAGCCAAATCGGAAACAGTCACATGTCACAGCCATGGGATAAATTTGTAATAATTTATAATATAATCATTTGTAATAAAATTATAAATGGATTCATTTAAAAAAAAAAAAAAAGCTTTAGGGGAAACTGTTGTGTGAACTGAGCACACACTTCTCCACCACTCAGCCAGTCCTTCCAGACTCCGATTAAATATTTTCATGCTGGATAAAGTGATGAGTTGAGGTGTGAACACATTCGTGCAATGATTTGACCTTCTGAATGTGTGGTGATTTTATTTTTGTCTCTCAAATGACAGCAGCCTCCTTTAACCTGTGAACATGCACACATACAGTTTTCTGCTCTCTGTGTCCTTCTAGCTGCACAGAAGATTCTGATTGCCATAAAGGGAGTTCCTCTTCAGCGGAGCAACTGTCTGAATTGGAGTTGCTCCGCACAGCTAAAAATAGCAGCTATCATTTATGAATCGAGGCAAGTTTTCCAGTCCTTTATTTTTATTTTCATTCCCCTCCTCCTCACACAGTGAGAGGAATGCAAGAGAGGCAGAGGCACAGTGTAAACTGTTTTTAAGATGAGGAAAGAGAGCGACTTCAGGAACACACACTCACTGTAGCCGCAAGAGCTAAAAAGTTTCCTGAAGTAATAGGATGATTCATCCTGTGAAAAGGATCTTTTATGCACTGCAAACAGTATACAGTGGCCCTGGGTCAGCCAAGCCATGTGACCTGTGCTGTGTCACAGCCTTGTGATTTTTGTGATGCTGCATTTTACAGGGGAACACGCAGGAATCATTTGGATGTCATACAGATCACTGAAATTTGCACAATTACAGAGTATAATCAATTCACTTTCATGTGAAGTTAAACAGGATGAAATAATAACGGCGCTCAGATTCTTGTAACATGATTGCTCTGTGTTAAAGATAAGTAAATTACAGTATCATCATCATTTCAGTGCATCAGCAATTAAGTTGTGAGGGTGAAGGGAGAGTTTCTGGATGCCATTAATCCTTTCCCCCGCTGGTAAATCACTGGGGATTGATGGCATTCCTATTTAGGTTTTTTTTTTCCACAAAAATTTAAAAAACCTCTTGTGGTGTCTTTTAACTGCTATTTCACTCAGGGAATATTATCAGACACACAGACAGAGGGCATCCTCACACTACTACTGAAGCAAGATGACCCAGAGGGGCATGGTGACAGAAAGGTCCTGTCAGTTTCAGTTGACTCCAATCAAGCACCTGAGCAAATTCTGGAGTGTAACAGTGAAGGATCCTAATACTTAAAGCATGCAAGCATGCAGGGGTCTGAAAAGTCGGAATCCTCTCTAACTTGTGCATGTAGGCCTGCTTGTGTTTATTCAAGACTACCCCTGTGAGTGCTCTGCCAACCCCTCTGCCAGCTTCCTGTCCACATGGATGGAAATTACTCCCCTCCGTGAGGAACGACAGAGCAAATAGATGGAGGGCAAGGCTTTACCAAATGAATCACTTGCTGATATTTCTGTTTTTCATTTGCATAATTCATCTGTAGAACGGAGACTGCTGTAAATTAAGACAGTGAGACACAGTCCTTAATGGGACATACAACAGTGAGAAACAGATGTGAATAGCTGAGGTTGTCTTGTGATCGGATCTTATGACTGCACATGCTGATGACTCAAGGCCATTCACAGAATCTGTATGTATGTGTGAACAAGAAACATCTTCAGCTGCTTCTGTATCAGGCTGAAAGGCGGCCTACACAGACTGCAACTTTGCTTCTAAACAGAACCACCCCCCCAGAAAAACTGTGTTCCATTGCATCCTCATATGATTCTTAAATTCACTTTATTTTATTTCTTGATTGACATTGCAGTATGAATATTTCATATTGCTGAATTTCTATCATACACATTTCTTTGCTTTTATGTGAAGGATTTTTTTTTGCTGAATTGCATTAAATGTACTGTAGAAACTATTTGTTATTGTTATTATTATCATTTATGTAAAACAACATCATAATGATCACTGATCACCTTTGTGTCATTTTAGTAATCTATGATTTTGTGTGTAAGATTATGAGTGTGAGTGTTTCTGTGACTTCCTGTACAGACTATGAAGGCTGTTGGAAACCAAGGACCCTACATATTAATTTTTATTTTTGAAAAAACAGCCACACATCTTTCCTAAGAATATGAGTAGAGTGGTGGTTTGCTCTTGTGATATAACTGTGATATAACCAATCCCATAATGCTGTGAGCACAAAGGACACAGAGCCAGATTGGAAGCAGTAACCCGCATTTTCAATTTATCATTGAATTCGTTCGTTTAATTGGTATCAGAAAAAGTAATAATTTGATATTTTGAAAAATGACGAATACTGTATCCAGTTATTATCCAGGGCAATGATCAGCCAATCCCTAATTATTATGGGTCCAAGCCTGGGATCAGGGGTAGCCTGCAGGTAGCTTATAGAATGTTGTATGTGTCAGACAACAAAAATGACATATGTCCACCAGAAGGTCGTGCTATAATCACGGTAAAGGGCCAGTCACTCCCACATTGTACATCACACAGTCCAGAACATGTACATACATACAACCACGAGCAAAAGTGATATTCACCACATTGCTGTAATTTGTACTGTACATTTTCGTTTTTGCTAAATGTTGGATTCACCAAGTCACCAAAACATGATGATACGCTTGAAACCAGCAGAATGATGTGTGCTGTTTTTTTCTGAATTTTCATAACAACATTTTTATTGTTGTGAGGGTTTTAAGGTTAAGCGGACAAAAAACAAACAAACAAAAAAAAACAAACAATTTTGCACATGTCAACAAAACTCAACAACAACAATCACTGGTCAGTGCTGCTCAGAGCTCTGCACTGTGATCACAGTCACATATTCTACCCTCTACCCCAAGTCTAATGTTTATGCCAGGCTAGGTTAACCATGCTTTCTTGAACACTCCACTGGAACACCCATCAGAACCATTCCAACCTTGGTGGAATGTTGTCCAATCTCTGTGCTGCTCTCAACCTGAGACTTGCCCATGCAGGTCCAACTTGCATCGCTTTGATGGGCTGCTGGGTGCGACTTGTGCTGGGTGCTTGGACCCCAGTCATACCTGCCTACAGGTCTAGTTATCATTATTCTGATTATTATTAAAACAGTATCTGAGCAGATTAACTGTTACACATGCTCGAACAGACAGTTGTCATCTCTGTTGGCACTTTGCTTTTACTAATGATATTTTTGAGGCCATAACATGGCAAAGAAGAAAAACAGTGATGGAGTCATTGCTAGTGCCTGTAAATGTTGACTCTGGCTTTGTACCCATCACAGACCTCTCTTTGCTAGGAAAGCCATATAGGGAGTGACCAGCCCATAAGCAAACCTGACACAGACAGGGGTGGAGGGAAAGCTACATGAAAACAAAGCTGCAAGAATATCCTCAAGTTTGTCATATTCGGTTTTGCTAAATTGTCTTTGAAATGCTTCTCTGTCTCAGACTCAGCTCAAAGTCTCTGCCTCAATCCACGAGTTCTTATCATTTTCTCACTTGCCTGTTGTGATAGCTTTCATAGGGACAATTTCTTCAGTAGAAGGTAAACTACTGACAGTGGTGCCTGTGGATTTTCCAGAGTAATGTTTATACTGATTCTGTAAAATCAAGTAGTTGTTGAAAATTTCAATGCACAAAGCACAGAGCAGCACAAACATTTCAATCACCTCCCTCTTACTGGGAGGTGGAAGCAGAAATCTCTTTAAAATACCAAAACTGTCTATCTGCATGGTTTGACACCACCAACAACTCTTCTCCCCAAAAGTAGCTCTGGTTCTTGAACCGGTTCCATTCAGGACTCTTGGAAACTTGGTGCTACGTTGTGAGCCTGCCTGGATTTTCACCAGTTTTGAGTGGAACCATTGTAATCAGGGGTGCATCGTGAACAGAGAGTTTTGCACAATTGATGTTGTCATGGTTTGCGCTACAGGTCAAGGCAAACCTGCTATTTTTTCTGGCTCCGGGTGGAAACCAGCTTTGTGGGTCCTGAACCAATTTATTTTTGGTTCAAATACTCCGAGCAGTTCAAAATTAGGTACGTGAACCAGAAAGGAACATGTTCCATGCTGGTGGAAAAGGGTATAAGTGATGGCACTGATTCTGCCACTGATGTAACGAAGACAAAAGAGTGACAGGTGCTCGACTGTGGAACACCTGCCACCTGTTGAGTGATTGATCTGCTGCATGTCAAGTTAGCAGAGCTACCTTACACTGGTGCAAACTAGTGCCTAAACTAGCCCTGCCATCAGGGGTGGTCAGAGGGTACTGATGACCCCACTCCAGGCCTGGGGGGGGGGGGGGTCATGCAAAGGTTTACGGTTGACCTTTAAGTGGGATCAAGCACAACATTTTACTTAGGGACCTGACAATACAATATTATTCACATAAGTAAACAAAACCATAAAAAGTTTAATTACCATAGAGTCACTACATGTAAAGTTTGACCTGCAAGATGGGCCATTTTAGTTGTCAGTGAACATTTTAGGGTTAAAGCATGATTTGCCCCTGCCTTTGATGCCTCTATAAGCCTTGCCAGGTGTGTGAAACAGATTTACTCTGAAGCTCAGGCTTCAAGTCCACCTAAACCCAGAAATCTGCTTCATCACAGATCACTCGGACACTGGAACCTCATTCCCGGACACATGCTGTGGTTAAATTTGGAATGTCTCATTACAGTGGACACATGATGCCCCCCCCCCCCCCCCCCCCCCCCCCCCACCCCCCACCCCCACCCCCAGCTACCAGACAATACAATAGATACACACACACAGTCACAGTCACATGCTTGGACAGATTCTGTCAATAACAGAGAATGAGGGAGGACAGATGGGGTGAAAGTTGGGCGGGGTGATGACTTGTCAACAGTCCACACACAGTGGTGGCAGGCAGCCAGTGATAGTACACTGGGCAACATTTATTAGCCAATGTGTAAATGTATGTGTGCGTGTGTGTGTGTGTGTGTGTGTGTGTGTGTGTGTGTGTAATTGTCCATAATTAATAAAAATGTTAGTCATGGCTGGAAGACACATGCTGAAACCAAAAAATGTAAGCAGTGAATATGATCATTATTATCCATTATTATCATGTGTCTGTTCTGCATGTCCCGTCTCTGAGTCATGGGGTCTTTGTGACATGACACCAGTCGGTAAAGCCTCTGGGAGGCTCGCTGGGGGAGGCAGAGAGTCAGCAGAGGAGTGCTGACTTTCATGACCTTGTGGTGTTCTCTGGTTGCTTTTTAGCTCCATGTATTCTGGGTCACAACACAGAGGTCGCTGAGGCAGGTTCTGTGTGGTCGCTCAGCTCAGCTCTGAAATGCTCTTCACTTCCTTCACTTCGAGTGCTTTCACTGTGCTGTAAATCCCTGGAAAATGTTGAGCTTGTCTGTGTAAATCTTTTTAATTTCTGCTTCATAAATTACAACAGTTAACTTCATTGCATAAATCAGTGTATCAATCCTAAATGCACCGAGAATCATAAAATGTAAAGCTTCACTGGCCATTGACGGAGCCAATCCCTGCTGAACGTTGGGGAGAGGTGGGGTACACCATGAACAGGTCTCCAGATTATCACAGGGAGGACATATAGAGACAAACAAGCATTCACACCTATGAACAATAGAGTCACCAATTATTGCATGTCTTTGGACCGTGAGTGGAAGTTAGAGAACCTGCAGGGAACTCACACAAGCACGAGGAGGACATGCAAACTCCACACAGAGGAAACTTCTGGGTTCGAGTCTAATCACTGTACCACCATGAGGGAAAGATCTTGGTTTTGGAAAAAGAGCTGTACTCTAGTTAAGGTATCTCTATGCAACAGGTGCCTAAGGGTTTGGTAACAGAAGCAAATGGTGAAGCACAGGGAAGGCTGCTAACTGCTAAGACCCGTACAATAAAAGCATCAGTCATTTCGACGCGTTCCCCCAAGTGACATAAGTTTATGTTCAAGTGACAGATATCTCTAGCAGCTGCATGAATAATGACTTTGGTCCGTTGAGAGCAAAGGAGGTAGACTGAGGTTACAGGGCTACAAGGTTCCCTGAAGGAGGAGAAAGATGGATGGATCAAAAACATCATCCTAGACTGTAACACATGAGACTGCTGTTCATTTCCTGTTTCCTACCAACAGTAGGACATTTGTTTCTTTTAACCATGACCGCAATCGTTATTTTAACCATGATCCACGATCTTTCCCTCAGCCCTATAACCATAAGGTTTTTGTGCCCAAACCTTAACCATAGCCATGTCAGATTGGTCACATTGGTAAAAGTTCTGTAGGCCAAAGATAAATGATGTCATCCTGCCAAGAGGGGGCGTCAGACCATGAGAAGGACACAGTACTTCCTGCATTGGCGCTGAATGTTTGGCACTGGATGTAAACTGTGATCTGCAGAATCATCCAACATGAAGTTAGTGGCCAGCCTGCAGTAGTGAGTAGATTTCTAAATGAGAGATGACACGTGACTTTATTTTAAAATTCTGCTTTGCTGCTTGGGAATTTTTTGGTACTGGTTTCATAAGACAGACTTTGTCCGTGGCTTGAGTCAAACCACGGACTTCACGGATTCATCCACTGCACAAAGCAGTTTCATGTCACTTCTGCTTACTCATCAGCCGGACTCACAGATACTTTTTCCATGACAATGTCTTCACTGCCACTGGTGCCACTGGTCAGCCACTGGTCTGACTGATACCACAGATACATGGCTCTCAGTTCTGCATAAGCCTGGGTCACACATGGTGTTATGTATGGCGAGTTTCGGGAAACGCATCAGTCAACCAAAAAAAAAAAAAGCGACTTGACACACAAACAAACAAACACACACACACAAACACAGACATAAGGGCGAACACTCACCCCACTGCAGGAAACCGGAGACATACTTCTCCCTTGCAAAGTGTGAGGAGTAGAACTCCTGATAGACGCCCACCAATAGATCCAACAGGGTCTGGAGCCCAACAGGTCCTGTGGTCTGGGGGCCCTCGGCCCGGTCAGGCGCACCACCGAGGCCAGGGCCGGTCGACATGACGCCCAGTGGGTGAGGTGTGTGTTTAGAGGTTTAGCGTTGCGGTGAAACCCTGGTGTCCATGGGGTGTTTGGATTTACAGTGAGACAAGCTGGATCTTCTTTTCCCCCCTCTTGGTTTACAGTTGCTCTGGTTGGTCTCTTGAGAATCACATTTACAGTCACAGGCCACCCTCACTCTCTTTGGCCGCACTCCCCCCCCCACCCCACCCCCCACAGACACACAAACTCTGTCACTTTTTGGATCTCGTTCTGGATCACCACCTAACCCCACCCCACCCCTCCCCCTGCCCCTCCTGACCTGCCTTTTCCTGTATACCTGCCCTGCTTCACCACTGTACAGTGGAGTGTGTGTTTCTCTATGCAAACATCCTCTTTTAACTGCCCATGTTCTCTCTTCTTCCCATCACTTCTTGTTATCTGTCACTGTTTTTTTTTAATCTCCCCTTTTTGTCTTTATAAGTCAGTTCCCGCCCCGCTCTGTCTGTCTGTCTGTCTCTGTTTCACCCCTTGTTCTTCTCACCCTGTGGCTCCCCATGGCTGTGCAGCATCTGTCAAGCCTGCAGTTTCTCCAGCTCTGACTCAAGACCTTTTTTGGTGTTTGAGTCTCCCTCTCTGTCTCCCCCCCCCCCCCTTCCTGCCTCACTCCCTCTATTCAAACCACTACAAACTTTCTACTACAACAGTGAAACCTAATAGAGAAGCATGCACCCGCTTCTGAAACAATTCCTCTTTTCCGTCTGTCACTAATTCTTTTTTATTACCTGTCCTTGTTTTCTTGTCTTCCCCTTTTCTTCCCCCTGTGACACAGCAAACAGGAACCACTGACCTGAATCACTTCTAGCTGCTGCTGTTACACTCATGTTTTGAAGAGTGCAAATCTCTTATTTTGTCAACCATCCAAAGAACTTTTTTAGATCCCTTGATTTTCTTTTGTAACCCCTCTGTCATCCCTCTTAGTCCTTATGGTGTCATGTTTTCCTCTGTCGCCCCCGCTCACTCTTCTTCAAGGATGCAGCAGAGGTCGTTTCCTCTGGCCCAGCCCAGCCGAGTGGTTCTGAAAATCCAAACTCCTCGTCTGTCTGTTCATCTGCTCACTCTCCTCTGCTGCAGTGTCTGTGGCTCTGTGTGTCTGTTACTGTCCTCCACTCATTCTCTTTCTCCTCCTCAACTTCTGTTTTGGCTTTTCCAGTGAACTACCTCCCTCCTCTTCCCTCTTTATAAATACACCACAGCTGCTCCACAGAACCGCCTCAAACTTTTAATCTCTCCATCTCGTAGCTGTTGAAACTGCTTTTTCTGTGTCAAACAAAAAGTGTCACACTTCCACGTGAGTGTGATTGTGTTTACCAGTCTGAGTGGAGAGTAGAAAATACAGTAAACATCAGTGGACGTTTGGTGTTTTTCTAATTCAGTTTTTGAGATACTAGTCACATGAGTGGTGAAGATATCCGTTCTGAACAAAGGAAACAACTGAAAAAGAAAAAAAATGTGCATCATATAGACATAATCATCAATCTACAGTCTAAAATGACAGATTGAATGTAGTTCTGAAAGATTATACTCATGCCTTTATGCTTATGCTTTTCCTGTGAAAGTGCTGTTGACCAAACTATACTGTAGTATAGCAAAATAAAAGGCTTGTCTTTTTCTCTGCTGCGAGTTATGTCCTATTTTTTTCTTTGGTTGCCGAAAATTCGAGCCTGTAATCCATGTGACCAGAGCCCTGAGAAACTGAGATCCCACTTTAAAGCATAACTGTTTTATTTAAGTGGATCCATGATGACTGAACACCTGACTTTGACACAGGCACGACTGCATATGCATCACCTTTCAAAGGACCATTGCAAAGCTGGTTGGTGGGTGAGGCTGTGTTCAGACAGAGAGAGACAAGAAACAACCCAGTGAGAAACAGTGTAAGACTTTCCAAGTACCAATGCTCTCTGTCACCTTCAGGGCAGGAGGTGAACACTGAGAAGTATACAGACAATCCAAAACTATTCTGTGTCATCTATGAGACTGTGACTTTAAGTCTTTGGCCTCATTCATCTGAATTTGTTGTTCAAGGATGCGTCAGCATGGTTGATGTCTTTTTGTCATCTTGTACATGATATACATTATGAAAGACAAAATACAGTCTGACTTCTTGTAGTTTCCCAATATTTCCACATGAATATCATAAAAGCATGATTATTATAACTAATATACTGATGTCAGACTTTGAACAATGTGAACTTAATATTTTTAAGGAAACTATAGGACACTTAGAGCAAAGCAGTGACATTTATAGAACACTGGACAATGGTTCATTTATAAAATCCAGATAAATTTAAATTATGTGATGAATCCACTCCTGTTGCTGCCGTGTTCATGTTTTGCATGCAGCAGTCGATGCAAGTTATGGTCCAGACAAAAGAACTGCACAAATGGGCTAGCACCTCCTGCTGGTTAGACTGGAAATTGACTCCTGTGGCTGCAGCAGCAACAGGGAAACTCTGCAGACAGAATTTGAAAGGCTGATAAATTCAGAGAGTGTGGATGCACAAAAATAACTTTCCTATTTCACTGAGTTCCTGGTTACATGCACCTCAAACGCGTAAACTAGGCTTGCTAACTTTAACATCTTGTTGAGTGGAAATGTTCGGTGGGCTTATCAGGCAGATTCACTGTCTAACGTGACATCAGCAACTCTGCTGAATGATGAATTGTTGGAGTTATTAGGGCTAAAACCTCATGATGTAAAATAATCTCCAAATTGTGATGAATGTGTGCAGCCTGGACAGCTCATCTGCTAATCTGTGTGCACAGGGCCCCGTGTTGCTGCACACTCACATGTTACATCAAGGCTTTGGTTGTGATTAAAGGTGACACTAAGCCTGTCAGCCTGTAAAGCAGGTTTGCACGTCAGCCCGAATGTGCAACATTGTGTGTGCGTCACCGAGTGGGACATTGTAGGGAAATGAAGGGAGAGGAGGAGAGAAACAGGTGGGGTTGGGTGGGGGTGGGGGGGTAGGTGAGGGAAGAAAGGAAGATGACCCTGTGACTGTCAGGAAGAAGGAAATGAAAGTGACTGACAGCACACAGTGGCCGACTTTCAACAGGAATAGTCCAGTTTTTTTTTTTTAGACATTTTCATTAAAGGAGACTTCTGGAATTCCTTCTTGTTTTGGATCCTCAGAGTCATTAAGTCCTTTAAATCCCTGTGAAGATGAGCTGTATTCCTGCCTCACACAGGTAAGCAAAAAGACCTAAAAATGCCAAATGCTCCAAAGAGACATTTTACATGATGTAACTACCTACCCAGGTTTTCATAGCTATGACAAACTGTTGTATCATATTCTCATATTCGCTCAACAAGATGATTGATTCAAGACCTTTATCATACCTGAGACTAACTTTATTGAGCCCATGAAGTGGAAATTGGATTATACACCCACAGCCTGGGATAAATATCATGTCAGTCATTGCCCTAATTTCAGCAGGTTGTTGTACAGTGGGCCCAGTTTTGTTTGTTTGTTTGTTGTGTTGTATTAGAACTGTGCTGCAGTGAGGTTAAAGTACTCACTGTCTCTTTCTAAGCCTAAATGAATTAAAGTGATTGGAGATGAAGCTACATAAACACTGAAATTATACATTTTTTTTATTCCTTGCAAAGATGTCAGTGTGCACCATATACAACATCCCAACATGCACAACGCATACTGGACACTGCACATCCAGTCATAGAAAATGTAATGGCAGGTTCTGGTCTTTTTGTAATCACCTTTACAGGTAGGTAATCATCTGGACAATCACTTTTATATATTTCCATATAATATAATTTGGTATAACTGTGGTAATTATTATTCCATCTCAAGCCGTCTTTTTTCTTTTCCACCTTTTCTCACCCTTCCCCCATCTCTGGAGTTGAGGAGTCACTTGTTGTTCAAGCCTGTTATGTCATTAAGTTCTTACCCGCAGATTAACATCCAAGTTCATCCCTAAACTTGTTGTCAACACTGCCCACTTTTTTTTTTCTTAATATTGGAACACGTCTTAGTGAAACATATACTAACACCCTCGTCCATCGAGTGGTCTCCGTGGGGTCGAGCTGAAGTGGAAAATTGAGGTTAAACCTGTTTGGTTTTAGTTCATATCAGAGTTTCATGTGGGCCTGGGGTAGGGTGGAGGCTAAACAGCTGCAGGAGGGGGTGAATGATTCAGATAATCCAGATTTTCCTGTCTGCCTTTGTATGTGGAATTGTCAATCCAGTTTGGTAAAACAGATAAAGTTTTGATTTCACAACCTGTAAAGCTCCCTAAACCCCCTGCACGCAGCCTGAACAGCAGATCTCACAGAGCTCTGACCACATCTCCTGGCTCCAGGCTAACTTGTATTTTCTGGTAATTATAAAAAAAGTTGCTAGTTTCCAGCTGTAGTTTGTATTGTAAAGTTACATTCTGAAATTCAGTGAGCCAGAGACAGCGGCGATGAAGCTGGATTATATAAATTCAAAATGGCCCAAATGAAACCAAACTGTGTTGTGTTCTTCTCTGCAGTATGAGCACCATTCTCAGTCAAGTAGACTCTCAGATGGAGGAGAGTTCAGTTCAGAGAAGAGGAAGCAGAGCCTACCAGGTACAACTGACGAGCGACGTGACCTTCCTTATTTTGCCTTGTTTAAATGGCATCGATTGTCCTTGTATCTAGATGATTGATTTGTTTTCATGATAACAACTCTGTCCAGTAATTTTCTACATATTTTATTTTTGTTTTCAAGCAATCTATGACAGTTTCAGTGGTTTATGTTATCTTATTATTATGTTATCTTTTTACCCCATGATCTTTGAATGAAGAATAATTTAAATAATCAAAATGAAGTTTGTTTTTAAAGAATCCTCCTTCCTGGTTCAGATCTTCCCAGAAGCCAATGAGGAGTCAGATTCCAGCTCCTACCCCGAAGATTTCCTCTACAGGAGGGAGCGCCTCCCCTCGATTGTTGTGGAGCCCACAGAGCACAGCGAGCTGGAGAGCGGGGAGCTGCGCTGGCCTCCACGATGCCTAATGAGCAATGATGTGGAGGAGGAAGAGGAGGACAGCGGTGCTGATCCCACAGAGGGCTCTGTGGATAGAGAGCAGCAGGAGGACATGGGGATGGATGAAGGGTAAGGGTACTACATCTGGTCCTGCCTTTCAGAGACATTTTGACCTGTAATCACTTTATCTAACTACCTTTCCACCATCAAGGAACTTTAATGTGTCAATCCAATAAAAACTAGACCTTTGCAGTGAATTAAAAAATGGAATTCATAAGGCTTTGCAGATTTTTTTTAATATCTGCACCACCTCACTGTGTTTCTCCATTTTCACTGTTGCAGCTCAGCTGTCAGGAAGTCTTCTATCGGTCTGTCCCAGAGTCAACTGTCCCTCTCCCGGCTGACCCCGCCCGCCTCTCCCACCCCCCCTGAGGCTGTCCCACCCTGTCTGAAGAGCTGAACCAGTGCAACCAGTATGGACTGATATCCCTGCACTATCCCGAACTGTGTGTAACCTTTAAAATGTGTAACCGCTGCATGAGATGTACCTCAATAAAAGAGAACCCCACTGGGAAGGCTGAGTGACGTGAAGGTGAAATCAGATCCATTATAAATAACTAACACGAAGCTGATTCCACTAATGCTATTTTTGGATTGAAATATCCTATAGTTCAAAATAATCTGTGGTTAACTGCTGCACTTTGCTGCTACTGTATCTGACTCTGTGAACTGAAGGTAACCAGAGAGCGTAGCATCAACCTCCAGGGCTTCTCAGGGGGAAGTTTTTCCTTGTGACGCCAATTTCATCCCAGAGCAAATAAGCGTGTGATGCACAAGAGTCGAACGATCAGGGCCTGGCCCGGGCCCAACACGTCTGTTATGGCTGTTACTGTAGTAATGTGAGCTCTAACTGTGTCATGGAATAACTAAGTCATGACATTAGTGGACCAACAAAGAGGACACCATCATTTCCAAAGAACTGACCGGTATGTTTATGAGGGCTTGACAGACCATATTTGTTCTGGCTATGAATATGATTATATTACTCTACCAAATCATTCAATTTTAAAAACTTTAAAAAAAAAATAATTCTTTAATCAAAGTTAGAGCATTTTGGGACACTGCAGCTCTAATTCCAAACCCTGATCATTGAGAAGATTTAACCGTGTGAATGACCTTATATCGATCACTTGAATAACATGGTCTCTTTAAATAGTTACAGTGATTGGTTGATTTCCATTTTTACAGAAACAACTTTATACATAGGTTCATCCAAATTCAAGAAAATAACAGCTGTGAGACAGGAGAACGCCATTGTTAATACTTTATCTATCCAAAGTGATTTGACGAGCTGCCTTTTCCACTGGAAAATGAAATGATGATGAAATGATGAAACTTTATTGAATACTATATGCTGCTACAGTCCTAGGTGGAAAATGCTGAGTCCAGAAGTCCTTTGCTACTAGTATAAGAAATACGAAGAGAAGAAACCACTGTAGAATTTATGTATTATGCCTCTGTGTTACTCTAACCAAATGTGACAAAAGCTCCTACATGCACCTTTCCTATTTACACAGCTGGGTCAGTCTGGATTACTGTTGTACTACAATAAAGTTGTGTTTATTTCCACATGGATGCAAGTTTATTGTGTTAAAGCCGGTAAAAATGTATTGACTGTTTGGGTTATTCAGAGGTCTTCTTTCATCTGGAAGTTAAGACCTGCACCAGTGAACTCAAACTGTACACACACTGCACACACTGTACACACACATGAAAATCATTAATAATGGAAGAAGCAGTTTTCACTGTGTCAGCTGGCTGTAGTGTCTGTCACTTTGCAGATGACTCTTTTTTTTTTTTTCAAATTAAAGATGTGTATGGTTAGTATTTCCTTACAGCAAGTTCAGTGTTGACTTTCACAAAAGGGAATATGAAACAGAAAGTATACATATATTACACTGATTGATTTTCAAGCTGAAGTAAACCAGGTTGCTGTTACAGCAGTAGAAAGACAACTAAACCCTGAGGAACTGAACAGCAACACACATACGCGCAGTTTTGTTTGAAGACCTTCAGATGAGCAACACACCAATAGCACATCATACCTGAAGTCACCAATTTCACCCTGTGAACTAGAGGGGCCATAGACCCCCAAAATGAAGGGACTCTTTCAAGTTAC
This sequence comes from Toxotes jaculatrix, assembly GCF_017976425.1. Lineage (NCBI taxonomy): Eukaryota > Metazoa > Chordata > Actinopteri > Toxotidae > Toxotes > Toxotes jaculatrix. Next base: position 2,700,300 of record NC_054405.1, on the reverse strand, counting down.
AGCAGTGGCTGTGTGTTTACAGCACCTAGCCTCTAGAGGGAACCAGAGCAACACACAGGAACGTTACATGAAATACAGTATAATGCTCAAAAGCAGGGATGTGGACTTTCCTTTATACATTAACCATAGATTAATATTTCCACACTTTTCTGATAAACACAGTAAAATATTTGCTTTTCATTGACTTGGTATATAACTGTGGTAACCCTACATTTAATACTTATTATTTTTTGGGAATGAAAGAACTGATAAACTAATGTTAAACACTGTTCCTAGTCACTATTCCACTCATTATAAACCTTCATCCATTTGTTCATTTCATTTTTATCTTCTGTGACTTGATAACTTTATATGTTTGGAGCAGCACGTCGGCCAGTGTCCATCACAGATTTGGGGTGTGTGCTTGCTGGGGAGGTAGAAGAAATCACTGGCAAACAAACCCCCCAGAGATGGACAGAAAGAGGAAAGTAAAGGTTAAAGTGCTGAAAAGACCCAATTCGCTCCCTCCTTGAGGATCTGGGGCCAGTTCCGTCACGACTGAGCAAGGTTTGAACCCAAATGCATGACTCAACAAGGAGTTCAAAATAACAGTCTTTATTTCCAAACTAAAATTATCTCGTGGCGAGGCAAAAAGTCAACAAACAAAATGGACTACTAAAAAACACAAAATCACTCTTAGCGAGGAAAAGCTACTAGAAAATAAAAGACTAAGACAAAACACAAAATCACTCTTAGCGAGGAAAAACACTTGATGAAATAAAAATGAAATAAACCAAAGTACCGACAAAACAAAACAATGGCTAGAATGAGTAAACTGTGAACGTGACCTGACAAAATGAGGAAAATGCTGGTTCTACTATCAAAAGACAGGACGAACTGGCACAGAACAAAGGGAGATGCAGACAATATATAGACACTAATGGGGAACAGGTGGAAACAATCAGGGCGGGGAAGACAATCAGACTGGCAGGAACACAAGAGGAAGGGCAGGCTACCTGGAGCACAAAGGGAGAACAGATTACAAAATAAAAGCGGAATGCACAAGACAACATAGCACAGGACAAAACATAACAAGACCTTATTTCCTCACTGTGACAAGTTCAGGTTGGGAGACAGGTCTTGTCACCTCATGGTCAGCCTCCTCCAGGGTCTGCGGCACAACCACTACAGGGGCGGCCTTGTATTACTGTATTCAAGAATGGATGTATTTATTTATTCATTCATTCATCTGTTAGTCACTGTATATATATTTTAACAAACAAAACAAAAGAAGAAAAAAACACCACCCATCTCCACAGTGTTTGTTGGCGCTAACTTCCCCCCAACTCTACTCCACCTACTTTCTGCCTAGGATCCCTGTAAAAACCATCTCTGCCTAATGTCCAACAACCACTATCTTTCCTACACAGTCGTACTCCATTATCACTTCATTCTTTACACCTAAGCCAGGATGAGGGGGTGGAACTGACCAACGGGGGCACAAAATGACCCCTGCACTACTTTAAACGTAGCTAATCCAGCTGAGTGGCACCTGATGCTGGAGCTGGAGGCTGGAGCACCTGTTGTGAGTCATGCCTCTCCCCAAGAGAGAAAATTAAGGAAACCAAAAAAGAAAAGACAGAAAAGAAAAGAAAAGACAGCAAACTGATGGAAAAGAGCTTTTGACGAATTTCTTTCAAAATAAAGATAAAATAAAGCTAAGCACAGCTAACGCAGTTTAAGCTAACGTCAGCAGGTGTTTAGACTGAAGATGGTCAGCCAAGGATTTAGAACCTGGAGCATATTTGCATTGCATAACCTAACTGAATCAGTATCATAGCTACAATGTCATATGATATATCTGTCAACATTACCTAGCAAAGCTTAACATCATGAGGTACATGGCCCTCAGTTTCAGAAACCTTGCCATAAAGACGATTCAGCTCTGGAGTGATATTTAGCCTTTTTCCCAGTAAGCTAGCATGACATGTTTGGTATCACTGGATTCATGGCAATTGAGACTGCAACAGCCTTCAATGCCAGATGATCCACCATCATTTTCAGAGGGTTTAAAGTAAGCCATGGTGATCAATGAGGCTGAATCTAATTAAAATACAACCCATGGTTCTATGTTTCCTTATTGAGTCTCAGACCTCTGGCTTAGACTCCCATCACAGAGCCCTAGTTGATGACAGGCAGTCACATGTTATGCTGACCATGTGCCTGTTGAAAGCATCCATCAAGAAAAACAGACTTTCTCAGTCAGCTGAAAGCACATTCAGTATCAGAGCAGGAAAGTGATCCATGACTTTCTTCACTAGGTTAAACAAAAAAACAAATACAGTTCTATATTAGAAAATCTGACATCTGACATCAGATTTCCATTGCATGTTGAGATGCACAAATTAAATTGAAAAGAAATGTAAGTTGCAATTTTGCAAAATGTTTAGCAATCTTATTAAGGGCTAGGCACAGTTCGAACACAGTCAGCATGTTGTGAACTTTGCTTGACATGTCATTCTTTACTTTTCCCTGCAGCAGCTACATACTGATATCTCCACAGTCAGCAGACACTCCCTGCACACATAAAGACAGAGAGGCTGTGTGGTACTGAAATGAGAAATCTTTAGAGATAAAGCCTTGTTCTTTTCCTTACAGACAGATACATAACGCTGTCTGACATCTGATTAGATGAAGCAATAAAAGCTGTGGACACTGTGGCTGACTTCCAGTCTGAAATGTGTCTATGTTTCAGAAAACTGGGCAGCTGTTATGTGCGATATACATGAACTTACCCTCTCTGTGTCTCACATTCATCAGAGCTGGATTTAAACCTCGGGGGGAGGGGGCCCCTTGGGAGAAACTGTCGGAGGTTGGTTGACATTGCCCAGGGATTGGAGAAACTATGCTGGCGCTGAGCCACAGTCAGTCTGTATCTTTTTTTTTTTTCTTCAAACTTTCACTCTTTGTCTACTCCGATGGTTCTGTCACTCCCTCAGGCTGTTTTTTATATTAATCCTAGACTAAACATCAGCATCAACGGCTGTGGTCTATACAAACCCACATACTCTTAGTGAATAGAAACTTAATTCCAAAATGCTCTACAAACTCTAGCACAGTTACATGTCTTTTTCATAAAAGCAAGGCAGTGACAGTGACGCACTGTATATTCTCTGACAGAATGCAAAGATTTCTAGAGCATCTTTGCATTTGTGACTTGATCTCTGACTGGATTTTATTCAGTAGTTGTGGTTTCTTCTCTTCCTTATCTCTAGAACACCACAATAGACATGCTGAGACATGCGCTCATCAAGTTTCATGATCTTTGTGTGGAATCTTTATTCGCCTTCTGTTGCTTGGTAACAGATGGATACTGGCTAGTTTGTTGTTATTGTAATTTTTTATTGCATGATTAGGAATAAATTGATTATTTTCAGATCCCTGGAAACTGCTCTGTTGGAGGAAGAGAATAAACTCCTATCATCAACAAACCACAAATTCTCCAACCTCCTGAAATAGTGTCCACTACAACGGCAGGGATACCAGATTTTTGTCATCATGGTTAATAAAAACATGGTTAAATTTATGGAACAGTTACAGTTTGGTAAGGATTTAGGGAAAATAAATTCCAATTGAAATAATTACTCCATTAAGATTAGAGGACCTTTGTTGTCATGGTTATAATAATATACAGAAGGCTTGTGGAGCCATCATGGTGAAAAGAAACAGCAGTGTCCTGTGTGAAAGTCCTCTGTTTTGTTGGCCCCGTCCATCCACCTTGACCTGGTCCCAATGTGGACTTTGTCGCTCATCACCTGACTTCCTCTTTTGCTGCCATCATAATTAATATGACCACTAGATGTCACCTACCAATAAAAATAGAACTATGGGTGCTAATAAGCTGCTGCACAGACGACCCATTGGGTCGTTTTATTTTTATTTTTTTTAGGACAGGACAGTCTTGTACCTAAGACATGGGGTAGTGATAACCTATTGATTTCAGACTGTTGGTCTGAAATCATGGACATCAAGAGGCACTGACAGACTGAAATCAGTATGAAAATGTGGGAAGCATGTAGTGTGTTTCTATATGTACAGTATATTTGTACTTACTCTACATGTTTGAGGCAGTGTGTGCAAATGAAACAGAGGCTACTGGACCAGGGAGACAGAAAAAACAGTGGACGATGGAGAAGTAAACAGGCTGCACCTTAAAAATGGCCTTGGTGATGCTTTGTCAACAGAGACAGCAGACTGCAAAAAATGGTTCCAGAGATTTTAAAATGTGAATGAGCTGGGTAGAAGGTAGAAGCAAGGAAAAATCCAAAAAAGGACAGGAGGAGAAAAAATAGGTCATTCACACTGTATCTCCAAAAGTGCCAAAAATAAAAGCCCCTCTGTCTCCTCTCTCACCATCACCCTCTCTGTCTGGCTAATCAAAGCCAGATGTATGTGCACGAGGCCTTCATTCAACCTCCTCCTCCTTCCCCCTCCCTCTCTCCGTCTCTCTCACCGTCTCTCTGTTTCTCTTTCTCAGTGTGGGTTTCCTCCTCAGGCTCAGTGCTTCTCTGTTCCTCCTCCCCCCTTCTCCCTTCTTGCCCCCCTCTCCCTCTCTCTCTCTCTCTCTGGCAAAGCAGGAAATACTCCAGGTTCCTGGCCCTGAAGGGAGCATGTTTCTTCTAACCACTAACAGATGGAGGGATGAAGGATGGAAGGGAAAGGATATGAGAGTGAAAGGATGGCAGCTGGGAAAATGTCGCTAATACTGAGATGGAAGAGAGGATGAAGAACTTCAACTGTTCGGAGCATTGGCGGCTTATATGAGCCGTTTCTCCTCTTATTTCCTGTCCTCTTTACCTCTTCTTTCTTTCCATCCTTCTTTTCCACTTCAGTGAAGTGAGGCTGGAACTGAATCCTAATGTAATAAAACAGCCCAGCCCATAGAAATCCCCTTGTGCTCTCTTTCTCTATGGTGCATGTGCACACACAGATCCCCCTCCTCACCCTCTCAGTAGACCTCTTTTTAAGAAAGGTTATACCGTATGTATGTCTGTACAACCAAGGGTCGTGTAGAATGGTATAGGAAGAGATTTGTTATGTATATGTTGTTAATTGTAGGAGTACTATACTGGTAGCTGCCATTTGTGATAGTAATGGTATTACTAATAGAACCTGTACTTTTACTATAGTCCACTCTTCTACTGTATTGTAAGTGACAGTTAAGAGGAGAATATTGCCATCATGGCTCTTAAACAAGCCAACATTTCCCCTGAGCCCTTAACTTACCACTTTAATCTCTCCTCTCTCTCTATCACCTCCCCCACTCTCTATCTCCCATACTTTTCAATCACTCAGCACTGACTGGTGTGTGTGTTTTCTCTACCTGGGTCATGGTGTGTGGTCTGCCTGGGGGACATTTACATGAGCCGGCCATTTGGTGACACCTAGCTGGGAACACCTAGCATGACGCACTGAAAAAGCCCCCACCGATGAAGCTACTGGTTGATGGAGTAGTGTTTTTTTTCCTCTAACGTTAAAGAAACACAAGTACTTCTTTTTTTTTTTACATTTGTAAAACACTTTAATGTCATACGCTGAATTTTGTCAGTCAGATTTCATACAAAGAGAAGCAAATATTGAGTCAGCTAGTGCATATTAAATGATAATACTGTCAAATACTCAGAGACATTGTAACGTTAAGTACATTCTTTGGGAAGGCAAATTTTTATAGGTCTGCAAGTGCCCTGCGGTTAACATCAAAACAGTAGAAACTGACTTGCATCCTTCAAGAATATTTAGTTGCTCTTCAAGTGAGACATCTGATCTCACCAAAACTTCTAAAGATGGTTTAAATCTTTCTGCTGTGGCCTCTCGCTGGTTTGTGTCTGCTGCTGCAGCAAAAAGACAAATAGTGGAGTTGATTTTGGTTGAAAGTTGGTTCTTTCTCCAGTGAGATTTACTCCCTCAACCACAACTTCACAGGCACTTTGTACTGTACTAACAACCCACTGCTTTACAACCATTCATTTACTCTGCTGCTGTAGTCACACTTACCTTTTATGCCGCATTGCCATTGAATTTTGCTTTGTCATTAGTCAGCCTCCTATTTAATTACATTATGACTTAACAACTCCATCATAACAGCTATGGATCATTTTAACCACAAAAGTGGATTTTGCTGTCTAAATATAAAAAAAACACTGTGCAGGTTTTTCAACAATAAGCTGCACCAATGTGCACATGTGTAACTGTCTGTTGAATGAACAGAGAGAGTATAGAGAATAGATAAATAGGAGTGAAACCAGTTTAGGAAACTGGGGAACGAAGGATCCTTCTTTTAAATTAAAGCTGACAACCTGGCAACAAAAACACACATTTTAAACATGCATTAGGCTTTTTACTGATCTGCAAAGCATTCAAAATATTAATTTAACTATTAACAACGTCCTTAGTGACACAGTGTGCCGCCACATGAGTATATAAACACACACACAAGGACTATTCAATTAAAAATTCAAGCTTTCCGTTAGAACAGATTGGGCTTCATGCAAGGACCACGAGTACAAAGAGTTGTACTTTACTCTCTCATACTTTCTCTTACATGTGAACAATAGTAATGAGTCATGTCATGATAGTCTGCTCTTCATCACATTGGGAAAAACACTTTACATATTATAATGCATTTTGAATTTAAGATTTAAGCACGATACCAAAAGCAACAAAACTAAAAATCAATAACTGAATTAAAGATTTTGTTATGTAAGATTTTATGAATTTCTTGGGTCTTTATGCAAATTACTGTCTAGGTGAACATCCTCTGTTGCACCAAACATCCTCTGTTGCACCAAACAGTGTCACATCACCAACTGTATAACACTGCCTTCTCCATCTCCATGACTCTCACATGCCCTTAGCTACCTCTCATCCAAATCATGGCCCACTTTGCTTTAGCCCCATGTTTTTTCAGCATCATAACATTCCCTCTTGATTTTCTGTCACAGTATGGCTCTGCTCTGATGACATGCTGTTGGCAGCTGTAATAATAATGGCTTTGGGTCCCATAATATGGCTGCTGACACTGCTACATTTGTTATGTTTTCAGCTGCTGATTCCTGACAGTAGAATTCTAAGCTCTGCAGTGTGACGTTCTTCTTCTGACTCTCGGGTAACATTTTTGTGAATAAAACATGGCCACAGCTGCAGCAGTTTGGGGGTGTAGGTTATGCCAGTGATCAAATTTCACAAATACACAGTTACTCATTAATTGGTGGTATTCGTCAAATGAATCTGATTTGGAACACTCATATGAACAAGCCACACAAAAAAGAAAACAGGTATATGATAAGAATACGAACAGGGTCTTGCATGAGGGCTAATGTCCTTTACAATGGTGGGTATACTGAGGATTAATCTGTGCCTGGCCGAAAATAAAAATTATGAAATAAAGTTCCCTATGTTCTCAATGACAATGTCAGCATGGACTATGATGTATTCCTTCAGTGGGTGTGTGATGAATGTTTGTGGATATTTAAGGGCCGATGTGGACCCCCCCCAACAAAGCATAAGTCGTCCATATAAGAATTTTAGTAAACTATAGACACTTCATATGCAATTTTACATCCCATTGTTAAAACAAAAAGGCTGATATGGTGATAGCCACTTCCTTCATTGCTTGTTAAGGCTGATCTAAAATCATCCAAACACTTCACTCAAAGAAGATAATTGTACTTCCATGTAGATGTTGATTTATTCAGTTACTGTTCACCATTCTATTTTCACAGTTTGTGGTCTGTCATTTTAGGTAGTCCAAAGCTCTGCAGCTCGTGTCTCTTCAGTCTAGCGTGCATTCCACTTTACACAGTGGTCATTACTTTCAGTGAACCAGTGCGGAAGCGCAGGATCTTCTTCTTAAGGGCATGTGAGGCCTTAATCTTGACAAAAGCCTTGGGCTGCAGAGGTGCTCCCGGTGGGGCAGGAGGTGATGGGAGGGAAAGTTGAGGGGGTAGTTGTTGGGGCCAAACCAGACCACCACTTTCATCTGAGTCACTGGACAAAGAGCTGGAATCTGGAGAGTCAGCCTCACTCATGCTGGACTCAGACTCACCCTGACCTGGATGAGGGTAGTCCTCACTGGGCTTACACAGCGGTACTTGATCCCTCTCTAAATGGTACTCCATGTGCTGATGATGGTGGGAGTGGTGGTGGTGGTTTTGGTTGCGGTGTTGGTACGCATATGATGTATGCGTAGCACGAGATTTGCGTGTGCGTCTCGCACAGTGGTCCCTTTGATTTGAAGCTGAAGAGCCTTGCACAGGTGCCTGCATAGGTGGCTGGTCAGTTTCGTCTTGACTGAGCTCAAGGGTGGACTGCCAGCGCCGATGGCTTCCACTTCCTTGTTGTTGTTTCTTGCTCCTGGAGTGACTACTGCGGCTTCCCCTTCCACCGCTTCCACTTCCTCCACCGTCCCTCTCTACTGTGTTGTACTTGCGCTCTGGAACCCTTTGCAGGCTGTTCTCTGACTGAGATCTACATGCCTTCTTCCCGGGCTTCTTGCTGGCACCACTTCTGTCTTCATTCAAACGACACTTCTTCGGGCCCCCTCGACATTTGGAAGGCTGGATCTGAGGCGCTGTTGGCTGCTGCTCTTCATGATGGTGGCCTCTTTCTGGAGAAAACATGCTTCGGTTGGGTTTGGTCATCCCAGAACTCTTGTGGGGGTTAGAGTGATGATGGGCATAAGCTCTGGTGGAGGCACGACAGGGCTGGGCTGGAATATACTCTGCGTTAACAAGCTGCTCATCAGAGGGTGAATGGTGAGGCTTTGACAGAGCTGGAGGGGAATGGTAGTTGTGGAAATGTTGGGGTGAATCAGGCTCGCTGTTGCTGGAGTCTTGATGGACTTGCAGCACACTGCAAGATGGATAGTCCGGAGAGGTTGAGCGGGAGGTGTTAACCACAGAGGCCTGCCTGGGCTTGTGATAAAACCCTGGCTGATGCTGAACACTTTGCTGGAGGTGGTGGTGGTACGGGGAAGACCCATCTTCATTAAACTCTATGCCTAGGTAACGCTCCTGGTCCAGGTTATGGCAAGCCTGTGGTGCAGTTCCCTCTGAACACTGGGACGGAGTTGAGATCACTTGAACAGACACCTGCTTTGGTAAATGCTGCTCCTCTTTGCGGCATAAACTACTCTGCCTCACCACACTGACAGCTCGGGCATCATGTGCCAGGCTGGTGCGGGGCTTTGAGGGGCGTACGGGTAAAGCTCGGCGTTGGATCAATCCAAATATATAAGTCTCTACCTTTTGGACTTGCTGATAATCTTCCTGACCAAGATCACCATCCCTTATCTCCCCAAAAGCATCAGTAACGGTGGCCTGTCTTGCTGGGTCCAACAACCATGATTCTCCTGCCTCCGTGTCCCCTGTCCCTTCAGAGACTGAAAGGGAACGTGGGACCACAGGGTGGTAATTTGATTCAGGAGATCCATTTTGCTTGGTTGCAAGGACCTCTCCTGACAAACAGAGCAAAGACAATGGAAATGATTAGTTTTATTTTTTCTGTGACCACATAAGTAAAAGTATTCTCCTACTGATGTACAAAACACATCATCTGAGTCTACAAATCCTGACCACTGCATATGTGAGGCAAAGACTGTGCATTAATGTGCATTAAAAGTATGGCTGTGAAGATTGTCAGTCATTCAGGTTATGGTATTTCCAAAAGCTACACAACAACTTGAACTTGAGGTTCTTGAAGACATTCACCTTCACCTGAAAAGCTTCTTTACTTTTGACTGGTGGGGAATACAGGTATTACAGGTACCCCACCTTTTTGTGGGGTCGTTAACACCTTCAGGGTAGTTGAGGTCACATGCTGTTGTTGTTGACAGGAGGGTGGGACAACAACTCACAACCTCACAATAAGGTAAATACCTGGGTTCCCCACTGGGGTTTCTTCAGTTCAGTTAGAACTTCTAGGGATTTGTAGTTTGTGCAATAGCTAGTGATATAGATATTTAACAGGTTAAAGGATTTCAAGAGTAATATCATCCCGTCAATATCAAACACAGATACATCAACTATTTAATTTACTACTTGAGGATGATTTTGATTTTACAAATTATGGACGGAGAAGACAGAGAAGTTTGTCACAGAAATATAAAGAGAAATGTAACAAAATTGTCTTTGGATTTAGTTTGTTTTTATTATGTTCTTAATATTATTTGATTGTTCATACATAAAATGTAATGCTTTTCAGATGATTTGCGTCCAAGGGGCAGTGTTCAGTTTTTCAGTTCAGTTTACTTCTATCTAAACTGTCACAAATAAGTTTAGGGCTCAGGACTGTCATTACAGCAAGTACAAAAATCACCATTACCATTTTAGTCACTATATGTTCCACACACAAATTTGTCACAGCACTGCCTTTTCTTTCAAAGTATCCAAGCCATTTGTGGTTCTACCAGACACATGTGTAGTTTCATTATGGTTATGTGTTCGTCATTTTTAATTCCCAGATTCTCAGATTTGTGTCCCAGCTGCTTTATTAAACATGAAGAATGAGCTCAGATGTGATGGAGGACGCTCGGCCTCCGAGGACGTGTAATAGATTTGTCTGCTCGCTGTTTGTTTGCCAGACACCAAACTGCATCCTTAATGACCTCAGTGTCTACAGCAAGGAGAGAGAATCATTGGTCCTGATAATGACTCTGAGTCACACGTACATGAGATGTATATTCTGGTGAAACTAGAGCACACAATCACGGCTTAATTGCTCCCTTCATGCAGCTTGGAGTTCATCCAGACTTTTAAATGAAGTCAGTGTAAGAAAAAATAATAATGAGTAATTTATTCATTATGGAACTGGAGGATATTTGTGAAGTATCAGTTTCTGCACACAGACAAAACAGACTAAGCTATGAGATATAACAGTTCCAAACTACTGAAACCACTAGCTTTTATGTTGTAACATAAGCTGGCACAGTCTCCTTCACACTGCATGTGCTTTGCAGTGGAATTTTCTGTTTGGAGGAAGCAGAGCCGATTGTTTTACCTGAACTGAGTCGCCTCTCCTCCAGATCAGTGGGAGATTCTGCCGATTTGACCTCAGTGTTCACCTTCAGTTCCGCCACCTGTTGTTCCAAAGATGACTTTACGCCCCAGGGAGTGCATTGGATGCTGCTCTGAAATACACAGAGACAGAGACAGAGCAAAAAATCAAATGTTTGTACTTAGATGGGAATGCTCCCTCAGAAGCGTGATCAAAACACCCAACTGTGCGTGCAAACAAGAGACACACACGTCCACTGTCATTTATCATCGTCACTTCAACAAAAGCAAGGAAATCTGCTCCTTATTTGATATTTAATTCTTGTATCATATTTGATATAAATTGTACTTTCTGTATAAAGGGGATGAGGGATTCCAGAGAGGGATCTAATTACTCACTCATCATCACAGTGCAATGATGCTGATTTTGACATTTGTATGAGTTTCTGTCACTTTTTCTCCTTATGCATTAATTTGTATTGAGTTAGTTAAACACCCAACCATCCCCACCCCAAACTGCAACAGGGACAATTACGTGAAAACACCTAAAAAAAAAATACACATTCATTTGGAGTGCACATTTCAAGTCCCTGATGATCTCCCAGCATGAGAGCAGAGAGCAACAACCTTCACATTCACAGACAGTTATGACCACAAGCACTTATTATCAAAACACTGGAACAATAACGGCCCCCTCGCCCCCACCCTGCTCCTCACACACACACACACAGACTGTGAACCACCCAAATGTAAGCTGAAGGGCTGAAGGATGGGAACAAAATCTGTTACGTAGGAGTCGAAGCTGTCTAAACAACAGAGAGAACAGAGACTCAGGAGGCAAAACGGAGCAAAATCCACATTACTGAAGTAAATTACTGGTGCTAAAAGACAGCTCCCATTCATAATACTTTCCACTGACATCAGATAACCCCCGAGACGCAGCAGCTGATTTCTATAGAAGCCCTAACATGTTCAACCAAATCCACATTTCTTCTTCTTCTTTTTTTTAAACTTTTAGTTATTAAGGCTAATTTCTCTGAGAGGCAGCCTCGCTTTTTCAGGAACGCCCTGATCACATTCACACCTGGCAGCTGCCCAGTACAACCACAGCCTGATCTACTGGCCACATCTGAGACACTTCCACAAAATTCCTAAACCTACTTACTGCAGAAAATGCATTAAATGTCACCCTCTGGATTATTAATACAGGCTGTTTTACAGCACAACCTTCAGACAAAAGAACCGTTGTAAAGGAATAATAAACGTTGGAATGACATTGTACAAGTATTAGTTAAACTTGGTTTTATAGTGCAGCTACTACTTGTCAGAAATGATACACCTCAGGAAACCTTGTGGTAAAACTGCAGGATAAAAAAAAGAGATCCTAACCTATATTCAGTGGGAAAACGTGTGGTACTTATATTTTCCACAGAGATGCCATGTTGTGCTGAGACTAGGGATCAGGCCAGGACCCAAAAGCAATAACCCCCAAGACAGGCTAGGAGTAACTTAAAGTCTTTTAATGAACCAAAAATCACTGTAAGTGTTCAGGGCCAGGGAACAAAACCCAAACAATCAAAAATCATCCACGAAGGAGAAAACCATTTAGGAACAAACTAAATGAAAAGTTCTTACTTGAAACAAAGGAAATCAAGGTAAGTCCATGAGGTGGGGAAAAAACACAGGGCCCAGGTATGGGAACGAAAACGGGGAAGACACAGACTCAGGCAAGGAAACAGACTCTGGCATGGAACACAGACAAACCGACAAGGACACAGGGAAATAACGAGACTTAAATACACCAGGCAAAGGAGAACAGGTGACACCAATTAGGGCGGGGCAGACAATCACCAAGGTGGGAAACAAGACAAAGACAGGGAGTAGAACAGGACAAGGTACACAAGGGCAAAGACTTCCAAAATAAAACAGGAACAGTGAACAAAACTTAACAAGAGTCCCAGAGTCCCAAAGAGATCAGAGAACAGCCCCCTTAGGGGCTAGTCATAACATGCCATCTATAAAACTGTTATACAAATCAGAGCTCTGGAGACACCAAAACATGAAGACTGTAAGAAGAGTCTTTATAAATTTTTTCTACTGATTATGCACACTTATAGGACAAAAGCGGAATGTCAAGACACAAGAGGCATAAAACAAAAAAAAAGTCCATGTATCTGATTCTCTGGGTGTGTTTGAAATAGTTCAGTGAGGGAGCTGCTGAGGGGGAGTAGTTAATGATGAACTATGAAATGTTCCTTTTACAAAACTTTTAGATTCTTTCTTTTTTTTTTTTCCTAAAACCATTAAATTGAAATATGTATCCCTATATTTTCATGTGCAGCATTTTGTGAGGTAGTCATTCCACATTGTAGCTGAGCAGACAGGTATCACGTCCTCTGTGGTTTCTCCTCTGGGTGCTTCGCCAAAATAGATCATATATCACAGATCAAAAGTGGATTGAGGTTTTGAAAGTACGCCCCCCCCTACATAATCACATGTGCACATTCGCTTCAGAAAATGAATGGCTGTTGCTGTTGGAAAGTTTCAGTAAATAGCAGCGGCTGACAAATTTCAGATCCAATCCAATTTTCCAAACACCTCTGAAACCAGATGAGAAGTCGTTTGGTAGAAGTTGGAAGACTGGATATACATACTGAGAGCCTACTAGTGTTCTTGGCTCCGAGGCTCTTTCCCTAACATTTCTGTAAATACACTGTTGAGTTGGTGTTACAATAAGCCCTTAGCATTATCTTAAGAGTGAGAAAATAATAACTTGCAAGCTAAGTGGTGAAATACTTTCAGTGATATTTCATGTCTAGTGCAGTGTTCGCAAAGGTTTACACGGACGATTGGATAAAATAATGTTTTGACACACTGAAGCAAGGACTTTGTTTCCTTTTTGAGGAAATTAAATTGGAGGGTGATGTGGGGGGTCACTGCACACCATAAGTGTTTTTAAGTCCAACTCAAGTCTCGAGCCTGTCAGTGTCTGGCCCACATCACACCACGAGTCTTCATTGGCAAATTTCAAGTCTCGAGCCACATTTAAAAGCACCCAGTGTTCACCAGAGTTCTTTACAGAGACATTATGAATGCAATCAAATGACTGAAATAAAAGTAAAGTAGGTTCATGACTGTAACAGACACAATTAAAGTAATCATGCGGTCATGTGAATAATTACAGGGCCTCAAATGTTGTTGTAGAAACATGGGCCGAAAGTGAGAAAACTGAGGTAGAGTTGACAGTGAAAATAAACTGGGTGGGAGCAGCAATGGAAAACACTGTCACCATCTCAACTTTGGATGGGGAATAGCTGAAGAATAACTTCACCACTGAGAGAAATTTAAAGCAGCATCAAAACTGACACCCAGATTTCTGTATTGTCACCCAGATTTCTGTATGTTAAGACAAAAGATCAAAAAAACTGGCAACCACTGATGAAATTTGTGAGACTGATGGTAAGTGGGTGAAGAACATGTTTGGCCATTCAGCATTTGAAATCCTCGAGACAATTTAAGAAGAAGGAATTGTGTGTCATCAGCACAACAATGTTAGGGATGTTGAATTTTCTAAAAAACAGACCCAAGTGGAAGCATAGTGCAAATAGAAAAAAAAGGGGCCTAGAGTTTAACCTTGGGGTACACCACAACGAATCAGCAGAAGAGGATGATAAATTACCATAAATGAATCATCAGAACTGAAACTGATCTAAGTTGCAGATGACAAACAAACCACTCAAAGGTTCCAGGATTTCACCAAGCCAGAACTTGAGTCTTGAATGTTTGCTTTGAAGTTTGTGTCTCAAGTCTCGAGTTATTCAAGTTGCTCACAGTCATTAATAAAAACACACTCACGCTCCTATGAACTTTTAAAACTAACTAACTGATGATCACCATATTATATAGTTTTATGTTAGCCAATAGTGTGCTATAGAGACACAAGGGTGATTTTGTTGTTTCTTGATTTTGTCATTTTAATGGGTGAGTTCATCCATGGGCCAGTCTCCAAAGACCTGCTCTATTCATTTGAGGCATTCAGCCCACACACAATAAATTGAGCTGGAGAGCTTGCATCTGTGGTTTAACTAACAGTTACATCATCAACATCAACATCAGAGCTGAGAAATGGTGATTGGAAGAGATATCAGAGAGCATAAGAAGTCCCGCAAGGAGTGAATCAACAGAGTCATTCTTCCAGGAGTATCATCATCATCATTTTGGAACAAATTCACTCTCATCATACCTCCGAAACTATCAGCATCTGAGATTCACCCACTTTCCTCATAACCAGCTTTAAGGTATAGGAATCTAATAAATCTAATGAAACCGTGTCTTTTTACAGATGAAGAAAAGTAGCTGCAAGTGGAAGAATTTCCATTACATGCAGTACCTTTCTCCTTGAAAATTCAAACTAACTTAGTCTTTGCATCACAAGACTCTTCAACACATACGGGCATAAGATTCAGTGTGTGTGTAGAATTAAGCTGGACTTATGTCAGGCATGCACTGTATAAAAGCGGCTGTGTGTGGGTTTAAGCAGCTACTTATGCGAGACCACACTGGCTCAATGGCTGCTTGTTTCCCCTCACGTTCACGCACACACACTCATATTTTTGCATATAGACGGGCACGCAGCTCGTGCTTACACACCTGTACACACCTTCAGCACTACTGAAGCCACGAGCAGTAAAAGCAGCAGTGGTTTTACAGGGGTCAGCTTTAAAGCATCGGTAATACGTTGCTTGCATCCTAGACAGTTAACACTCTGTATAGCCTAGCTGACTTCAGCTTTGACAAAGTCATACTTGGAAATGGAGCGAGTCTGCGTGTAGAGTTTGCAATGTTTTCTATCCCCCTCCTCTTTAATAAGAGTGTTTTTCTTCTTAAATGTAGGTTTAGTTGACATGAATAATATTCACTGGCATCATGCTCTTGCAGAGCTATGCAGCCTCGGACCGAAGTGAACAGAATGTTACTACACTGACATTTCTGACTAATAACACCTGAAACTATGACCATCGGCTTCACATGAGGACTGAACAGAATGTGAACTCTACAAACACAAACCCTCTGTTTTCACAGGAATGCATCTCAGAACAATGGCCTTATTCTGGCCACAAAATTTGATTTGTTGTTTTCTCTGCATGCTGTAATGTGATTATACACGGTTGCGTAGTGATTTCATGTTTAAACTAGCCTCATTAAGCTAAATAAGATAAGGCATGAAATTTAGAGCGGACACAGGCTCTTATTAATTAGGAATGTCAGGGTGCGATAACATTTGAAATGGAAATTGAGACTGTCTGAAACATGAGCACAGATAGATAGATAAACTGAGCATGTATTGGTGTCGGAAAAGAGAGCTCAGTGAAAGGTAATTTCATAGTGGTGGACTTGCAGTTATGTAGCATACATAATTGGTGTTTATGCTGATAAGCAGGCGCCTCGAACGTTGGACAAAAATAAAAGTATTTAAGAAATGTTTGAAAGCAACTGCGGTAGCTGTTGCAACAAAGAGGTAAAGGATGGAGAGGCAAAGATCAGGGTGAAAAGGGGGGGGGGCTTTCACTCCTAACATAAGGGGATTAGAGAAACAGACAGAAAACAGAATGTCCCCCCTGCTGTCCCTCTTCAGAGCTTCCAGTCTTTATTTTGTGATCAATAATTAAAAAAACACTTCCTTACCCTGTCACTGTAAAAACACCAGATCCTCACATTCCTCACAGTCTGCGTACATGCAGAAAAGTATTTCATTTCTGCGAATGGTAAGATTACGGTGACAGTTAAGAGTCTTTAAAGCAGTTTCCCCCAGTAACACAAGCTTATATGAGTTGTTTGATGGTTTATGTCTAAGTAGGGTATGAGAATTAATTATTTATTATAAAAGGAAATTGTCAATGAAGCTGTAACTGAAACCAACTGTAGTCATATCAGAGGTTAGATAATTCACTTAAACTATTTTCATGGTTGTGGCAATAATCAGTTTATTGTGCTTCACTAGTTACAGGAAGTTTACATATTTCTCTCTGCGTTGTAGTGAATGTATTATTGTGGATGCACTCAATGCCTTAGTCAAGCAAGTTTTGATGTTTGTGCAACCCTGAATCCCCAGTAGCTTTATCCAGTCTTTTCTGGCAGTGGGTAATTGGTGGGCTGCAGTCTCTCTAGGAAATATCTTCTGTAATCAATGGCAGTAAGGCAAGACAGTAAACACAGCCAGCTTCACTCTCTCAGAGTTCCCATCAGTCTCTCAACCCAACTCTTGTTACACTACTTACTGGCAATGGGGCATAAAGGTACACTTGTACAGTAAAATTACTGATACTGTGAATGACAGTGAAAAAAAGTGACTACACTATACTTCTGCAAAAATCAAGTAATGTAGTGAAACTTACCACATGCTATCATACAGATTAGTTACACAACATAAACACAACAAAAGAGAAGCAAATAATTAAACAATAAAACAACTGCCGAAGTACCAGTGTGTGTTTTCGCTGACATATCACATCTCCCCACTCAGCTCTGTGTTAGAGTAACAATATCCGATAATGTCTACAAAATACTGACTCACGCTGAGATGAAATGAAATATTATAAATGTCATATACTGGCAGTGTACATGGAGTGGCTGAAAGATCACGTTCAAAGTCACTGTGCCACGTTTGCTACAGACTAGTAGCCAGTACAGTTTTGTTTAAAAACCAGACATGACGGCACTGCTACACTGGGACAAGTACGTTTCCTGTGTTCAGCTGGTGGGCGGTGTGCTCCACATCCACCAGCACGCTTGATGTTATATCTTCAGATGACAAACAACCATGAAATTAAACATCCACGGGTCCAGCTCTGGTTTCACACTGAGGTTAAGGAGGCAGTTGGCAGCTGTTGTTGTGCCTTTTACAGTCAAAAGCATTTGAACTGGAACCACTGCAGCCCAGTCAGATGACGTCTGGAGTACTCTGATCAGCTAGAGTGGGCAGACATCAGGCCACGGAGGCCTGGAGTCCGATGGAGCTGTTTAAGGGACAGTTTCTTCCTCTGTCCACTGAGATGAGTTGACCTCTGTACTGATTACCACGGGAAGGTTACTGGAGTTACTTCTGATGCTTCCTAATGATCCATACTGTGGGTTTACTTGAAGATGTTTTACATAGTTAATACTATCCATCAGGGTTTCAGGGTAAACTGTACTCTACGAAGCATGAGCCTGTAGAATAATATTGAAAGTTTTGCTTAACCACTGCTAACACTGTTTTACTGCTTCTTACACTAGCAAGCAAGCAAAGGTCTCTAAGCCCCATTTCAGTTTGAATGATCTGTTTTCCTAGGATGAGTGGTGCAGTGGTTAGCACCGTCACCTCACAGCAAAAAGGTTCTGGGTTCAAATCTGGACCAGGGCTTTTCTGTGTGGAGTTTGCATGTTCTCCCCGTGCTTGCATGGGTTCCCTCCAGGGACTCCAGCTTCCTCCCACAGTTATATAACTGGTGACTCTAAATTGTCCATAGGTGTGAGTGTAAATGGTCGTTTGTCTCTATATGTCACCCCTGTCATAGACTGGAGAACTGTTCAGAGTGTAGCCTGCCTTTTGCCCAAAGTCGGCTGAGATTGGCTCCAGCACCCCATGACCCTTAAGAGGATAAGCGGTATAGATAATGGATGGATGGATGTTTTCCTAGGTTTCTGACTGGAACGCCTCTGCACATTCTTCTTAGTACCACCCAGTAACCATAGCAAGGTGCTGTAGTTTTAAGAAGTAAGTAATATTCACCTCCATGACAAGTTAGCTAAACAGTGGCAAAGGTCCCTACTGGAGACCTGCAGTATGTTGCATGACAGCAGAAACACACACACACACACACTGTAAACACATTCACCACTGAGCCACATGCGCTCAGTCCAGAAAAGCCACAGTACGTGATTGTTGCCCACTGGAGCATTTGGTGGGATGATGCCTTGCTCAAGGATAATTCAACAGCAGCTGCTGACGAAGGAAGAGTGTTTGCGCTTACTTTCCTCATCATGTTTTGTCAGCTGCTCTGCTCGCCACTAATTACCCTGCACCTCCTTTATCACTTCACTATCACTGAAACTTCACCAATGACCGACTTGTAATTCATTTGAATTCCTTTATCGTTTCAGGTTTGTCCCTGATGCTGTTAATCAGATCAACTTACTGTGATAATCCCGGGCTCTATGTGTGTGTATGAATGGATGTGCCTGCATATAGTATCACATGTAGGTTTTTAGAGATGTTTGCAAATGTATTAAAAATCAAAAACTGATATTTTACAAAAGTAAAAAGATCCTTAATAACTATTGTTATTACTATCACTATGAATAGAGTATAACTTATTGCTATTAGTATGAGCGTGTACTATTCAATGTACTTATTTTTACGTATGTATAATTTCTTAATTCATTTTATTTCAAATTTCATTCTTTTATTACTATACTACTTTTTCTTCTTTTCTACAGCTTCGCTGATTTTTGCCATGTTGAAGGAAGGTATTGGAGTGATTTAACATACATTTTCCAAGATATACAAAATGATTAAAACTGAATGCCTAACCCTAAACCAAAATCCAATTCAAACCTGAACCCTAAACCAAAATCCAATTCAAACCTGAACCCTAAAACGGAGTCTTAAACCTCACTTTCCCAAAATATCCTCCATCCGGTGGTTTAAAACTCAAGCTGGTCCTCACAATGTATAGCTATACAAGTATGTACACACACACACACACACATACCACATGTTTTGAGTCAACATTTCAATGTACTCTCTGATTAGTCCCTTGACGTTACAGGAGGCCACAGTGAAGGTTGTGCTGCGTCTCCAGCTGCTGTCAGATGTCACATGGCTGTCAGCAGCTCCTGCTGAGGAATAAATACACCTACCCTCTCATACACACACACACACAAACATGAAGTCTTTGTTTGCCTGGCTCTGTTTCTTCAGCATCACAGACACACACATGTATACACAGGCACAGAGGAAGAGGTGCTGATTTAAGAATATCTAAGTCAGAATAATGAGCCTTTTTAAACTGGAAGTTTCGATTGAGCTCAAAGTTGTTGAGTTACGTGTCACATGGAACCCAGCAGGCTGGAAGGAAGCAGCAGTATCAAAGGGACAAAGTGATCTCACTGACAGTGTATGCCCTAATATACACCATGTTAATTGTGTAATTGTATAATTGTGTAATTGTGTTAGCGTGCTAACACATTAGGCAATTACACCTAGAAACAGTACAGCTGAGGTTGTACTTGAATGTAATTTGTTTTGTAGGGCAGTATGGTGCTGCAGTGGTTAGCACTGCAGCAAGACGTTTCTGGCTTTGAATCTTCTGTGTGGAGTTTGCATGTTCTCCCCGTGCTTGCATGGGTTCCCTCCAAGTACTCCGACTTCCTCCCCCAGTCCAAAGACACGCATTGGCGACTCTAAATTGTCCAAAGGTGTGAAAGTGAGCGTGAATGTTCGTTTGTCAGTCCTGTGATAGACTGGCCCCCTGTTCAGAGTGTACCCCACCTCTCGCCCCAATGTCTGCTTATGACCCTTAAGAGGACCATAATCATGGTAAACAAATTATTTGATCCATTTTGATCCATTCGATAGAGTGAGAAGAAAGCCAAAATGATCACCAAAGCTAATGACAGAATAAATGTGTCACATCTGCCTTAGCAACCCCTACTTCCACTTCCCCTTCTGTGTCTCTCTAACCTACTGTCACATCCCCAGTGTCTCTTTCCCTGTTTCTGGTGTGTGCTAGAGTCAGAGCAGAGGCAGACCAGCTGCACCTCTTCACTGTAATCAAGTCCTCTACAGATACCCAGCTCTGTAGCTACCACCCTGCCATATCCTGGCCTCTGCCTCAGTGCGTCTACGCTTTGAACCTTTCGTTACTTTGCAAGTCGCTACTCACCACCTTAAATAAATTAACTTATCACCTACTACTTGCCAACCTCTTCTCTGTGTCTGCACCTGGGTTTAATAGTTCAGAAGCCCCACTTAACATGACGCAGAGATTTCATTGAAAACCAGAAGTGCCACTGAAAACCACTACTGACTAACTGTAATTGGATCATCAAAGCCAGTAGGCTTCATTCTCTCTAAGTACATTTAATAAGTGAACCAAATTTTATGGCCTCCTGTCTAACATTTTTAAGATATATTACTGAAAACAAAAGCTGACAGTCTAAAGGTGGCACTAGGGTAAAAGGCAGTAAGTGGCTATAGATTTCATTATCTGGAGACCACTGATGCTTATAAAAAAATCTTTATAAAAATCAATGAAATACATGCTGAGATATTTCAATTTGGACAAAAACAGTTGAATGTACAGATGGATGGACTGATGGATGGATGAGAGTTCAGTGACCAATGAGTGGGTCAGATCGCTGTGGCAGGTCACATATACTGACTGGTGAGTCACACTTGGGTGGAGGCAGGTCAATAATACCGACCCATGAGTCGCTCTGATCAGAGCGGCAGGCTGGACATACTGATCCGGGAGTCACTTCAGTCTGATGTAGTAGTTCTGACCAATGAACTACTGAGCTGAACTAATCTTTTCTTCTGGTATTTTAGTGAGTGTGATAAAAATCATTTACACTGGTATGGACCACCTTCTTCCACCTACTCGTGTTTTATATGCTTCCGAGCTAACCGCCAGCTATTACACTTATATTTTGTTAGAAACTCATTTGACTATTCTGTAACAAAGTTCAGCTTTAATGTGTAAGCTCTCCCTACCCCCAGGTGACGGTGGCCTTCATTGCATTTGCAAGATGAGAGGTTAGAATGCACCTTCAGGGCAGTGCTACTTCTTCATCTTCTCATGCTGAACTGAGACCAGACTGTATACAGTGATATTACAAGATGGGCTGGGCCAGGGCTAGCTGGTTAGCATGCTAACTTAAGTAGAAGAAGAACACTGGTGGACGTAGAAGCAAAACAGCTGTTAAAACTGGCATTGCTTTCCCTTTCCAGCACTGGAGAAAGTTCTTGGTGAGTAAAGGAATGAAGTTTGATGATGAACTCACAGTGTTTCTTCTAGACTGGTAAGTAATGCTAATGCTAACAATGCTGAGACCGTTCAGGACTACAATACTACGTATAAGCCCGTATACCAAACTCAGCTGGGCCACTGCTGATGCCAGCTCTTTGCTCATACACTCACTGCTCTCGACACTTTCCTTACATACTGCACCAGCCTGGGCTGGGGGGGGGGGGGGGGCAGCTGGCTCCATGGATTCATGCTGTTGATGCCAAACTGTCACCCGGCCTCAGCAGAAATCCAGGTTCATCCAACCAGGCTCTGTTTTCCAGTCTTCAGCTGTCCAGTTTTGGTGAGCCTGGGTCCACTGTAGCCTCAGATCTCTGTTCTTGGCTGACAGGAGGGGAATCTGATGTGGTCTCTGCTGCTATAGCTGCTCTGCCACTCACTAGATCTTTTTTATTTTTTATGTTTTTGTTTTTGTGTGAAAATCCCAGATCAGCAGACGATCAACACTTTTCCCCATTCTGATGTGTGATGTGAACATTAACAGAAGCTCCTGACCTGTATCTGCCTGATCCTATTCATTGCACCACTGCCACATGATTGGCTGATTGGATAATAGTAAGAATTTGCAGGTGAACAGGTGTTCCCAATAAAGTGCTCTGTGAGTGCATCTTTTGCCTTGCTGTATGCTGCTTTTTGGATTACATACCATAGGTTTATTGGCCCTTTATGATTTTTTTTTTGTGTCATCTCTTGATCATCACTGCTCATGATTCCACCCCATTCCCCTCTATGACAGATTGCCTACAGACCACAAAATGCACATGTGGGTCACTTCTTGTGACCCATGAGTCAGTGCTTAAATCAGCAGCTTCTACAGTGCCCTGTCAGTGCCAGTGCTCTGAGCTGCCACAGGCCGAAAAATATTCCCAAGCCCTACTGGAAGACCGGTAAATACTAATTGTAGTCATTAGAATTATGGGAATGAATTGTATTGTATTGTATTGTATAAGACAGAAATGGAAGAATCTCGCAAAGCGACAGATACGGTACAACATGGTGCTTTTTGGAAATAAAAAACAAGTAGTGACTGATAAATCCTGATAAAGTTCCGCTCCTTTCCTTAGAAACAAAAGGTGTAGCTTGATACACCTTTTGTAGCCTTATGTAGCTTGAAGGGTGAAAAGATGAATGGTGAAAAGACTGAAAGGAGGGCCTGAAACACGCCGAGCATCATGGTACACTCTGTGCATCCTTCCAACCAGTCCACAGCAGCAGCTGGATCTCCAGTCATGGCTGAGAATTTCAAGCCGGGCTAAGAAACACAGAGGAGTATCAGAGGCTGTACCCTGAAGTCTAATCCTGTTCCAGACTCCCAGACTGGTTATTTACTACTTTTCTTACAAAAAGTGTATGAGTTTTGGCAGTTTTATGTTTTTTTAAAAGTCTGAAAGATTTTAATCAGGCTGCAGTGACTTCCTGGAGTCCAGCTTGTTGCCTGGCAACCTCACGATGACAAGACTCCAGAATGTCATTGTGTCACCAAGAAAGAGTTTAACACATATTTCCATTCCCACAAGCACGACTGGATGCCTTTACGTTTCTGTTTATGTTTGGATTAAACAAACAGCCTACAACATGTGAGCTTTAGAAGCATCAGTAGCTGTACCCTTTTCCCACTCTTTTCCCACAGAGCCTTTCCCCCTGCTTGGAGTCTTTATGCAACCACCTCCTGACACTAGTTAAAGACTAGTCTTCTTTTGAAGCTGTTTATAGGTGTACAAATGACCTAACCCTAACCCTAATTTGTGAGCCTCAGCATCACAGTTGGTAGCCGTCATTATGGGACCTTTGCATTAGTATTAGTTGCAGCCAGGTTCTGTATATAAACTAGATTGGTAACAGCTTTCTCACTATCCGAAAATATCCACTGTAGCCTGGAGCAAACAGTTCTAATCCTCAACAGATGATCCTCCAAAAAAAAAAAAAAAAAGTTGGATATTCTCTTATATTTGTGACTGATGTCCATAAAGTTTATCTAAAATAACAAAACCTGTAATAACTGATTGCTTTATCTCATCTGGGAGTCCAAGCCTAACTCTCAGCAAAAAAAAAGCAAGCAAATATAATTCCAAAAAATGCAGAATGTTTCCTTTAAATATAAGTACTGCCTGTCAGTATTAACAAGATTGTGTGTGTGTGTGTGTGTGTGTGTGTGTATGTGTGTTGGACTGTTGTAGGGCTATTTTAAATTCAAACTAAACTAAAAACACTCTAACTTTGGAAGAGACCCGCCTAATTCAGACTGCTGGAGCCTCATAGCAGCTGCAGATAAAGTCTGGAATCCATTTTTTTGCACAGTAAAGAACTGTGGATTTTGTCAACTCCACTGAAAATGCATTAGGAAGGAAGTTTATTTTCAAGTGTCTCTGGGAAATTGTGATCTCAGGTTGAACAAGAACAGGATGAAGACAGTCTAAAAAAAAAGCACATTTAAAGTACTTAAGTCTAATCTAGGGGTTAATATGTGTTTGCTCCCTCTAAACAAATATTCCGTTGGTGATGATTAGAGAACAACCATGTGGTTTAGTTGTTCGGTGCTTCTGCCTTTCAGATTTGTTGCTCGTTTATCAAGATTTATGTCCATGAAATATGCCGCAGTTGAAATCTTTATCAGACTGTTGTGGTTTTCCTGACTCTGGTGGTGTCTTCAAGTCTTCACAGCAGGAATTCCTGACATTTCAAGTATCCATTAGTCCAAACTGGACATCCCTTCGGCCGTAGAGTCGGTCTTAATAACACTCAATCGCATACCTTGTGTCATGGTTTAGGAATCAAACAATGGATGGTCTACATAAAATGGTGGGCGAAGGACAGACAACTGTTTTCATGAGTTGTATCGCAGCACTTCTTAGCGTTACAGTGCTTTCTCTAGCTTACAGGACTTTCAAACTGTGGTACTCATTGCTAATAATTAATTGAGCATAACCTTTATAGTTGGAAAACTTTCCAAATTCCAAATAGAAAGTCATCAGATGAACTGATAACACAGAGTCAGCCTCCTTGATTTTCTCTACAGTAAGAGGTTAGTCAGCGCTGACCGGTCACAGAGCCGGGTCATCACCAGAGCTCAAACATTTTTTTGTCAAGAGTCAGAAAAAATCCATCTGTTTTCAAGTGGACGGTCTTCCATTGCTCACTATCACACTCAGTGGGGGGCGGGGGGCTCATCTTTGTATCTGCTGCATCCTTTTCCTTTTTCAGGAGAACATTTCTCTCACGAGTGCTGCAGGCTCACTGCCCTTGGAGGAAACTGGAGGTATCCTGGATCATGTCAGTTTCATTCGCTGCTGACGTTTGTTTCAAATAACTGAGAATCCAAACTCTGGGGCCTGTCTTTCACATTCATAAGCATCATCTGCTGAGGACATTAAGCAGAAGGAAAAGAGGCCCTATAGACAAAAACAAGTTACTTTATGCTGTTTTTTTTCTTCCAAACAGAGAAAAAGAATTGGCCTGAAAATGCTGATATTGATTTCTCTCAAGACAGACAAATGTTTCAACGCCACACCAAACTTATGGGCTAAGGCACAACTGACAACAAAACCCCTCCTGATAAGACCAAACCTCATCTGTAGTCATTACTTGGTCCTTCATGTGCAGAGTTTGGGAAACAGATCCCAGCGCACAGCAGACTCCACTTTAGATAATTGTCCTTTACATCAGCAAAGTAGCAGGACAACGATTTGACCAACTTCCATACAAAAGAACCATGATCAATCAAACAAACAAACAAACAACCACACAAACAGAACTTACAGTTTGGAGCCCGAGGCCATATTCATCCGACGCGTTGCCGTTTGGTGTGTCCAGGGCGCAGCGTGCCGACCGTAGAGCTCCCCAAGGCGGACGCCCAGGAGCAGGAGCGTCCCCGAGGCAGAGAGCGCTCAGAACCCTGCATTCCTGCCTCTGTTTGAGCAGCTCCAGCTCACACAGCCCGGCCAGACTGGCCTCCAGCCGCTCCTTATTTCGACTGCGCTCCGCTTTCATGGGCAGAGAGAACGCTGGGAACATGACTCCAAAAGAGCCGGGCAGCTCTTGTAAAGACATGTTTCTTCTCCACCACTTTAACCAACAAAGGGAGGCTAAATTTAAAAAAAAAAAATCCACCGAAGGCTTGGTCCACTCCTCCTTATTCTCTAGCTACCTACAGTGAAGCGGCATCGGCAGTAGGCTTCGCTGTCGGACTCGAACCCATTCCCCTCCCCACAACCACCACCACCACCACCACCCTCCGACCCTCCTCCAGCCTGCGCTCTGCTGTGCAGTCTCACTTAGACAGCTGTTGGTGGAGCCTATGAAAGCATGCAGCCTTTTGTTTCCCCCTGCCAGACACCCACAGCCTACTGAGAACACTGCAGCCTCAATACTTCTACCACACACGACAACACAATGTCAGTGAAGAGTGACAGGATATATGCAAAGCGCCGTGTCTGTGGAGAGCAGGCTGCAACAGCTCTTTACTGTGATTCGTATGTTTATGGGTTTTTGGATATGATCAGCATTTGTAACCACTGATCAGACTCAAGAGGAAAACACATAGAACATCATACATCCATCCTGTAGGATGTGTGTTAGGATAAGCATACTGTACATACTGTACATGCAAGGTATACAGTACAAACTTACCTGTGGCAGATGATTCAGACACAGCAGGAAATGTGCTTTTCAGAAATGATAGTAATGTATGTACGTGTGTGAACAATAAACGGTACATGTAACTTCTCCTAAGTTTTGGGACAGTCATCTCCAAGCCACAGCAGGCTGTGCGGCTTTAAAGCTAAGCACGCCACCTGGTGGTTATGACTATGATTGTCCTGGTTGATTATTAATTACAAAAGTCGTTTCAATTCCAAATGAAAGTTCTTCTTTAAAGCACATTTGCACAAATAGAATATGTTTCTAAATACAGTGCTGTTACCCGGAAGTGTGGATGATATGCATTTGAAATATTTTTCTTGGTCCTCGTGAAAACATAATTTATACACACCCACACATAAATATGCGTGGGTGTGTGTGTGTGTGTGTGGAGGGAGGAATGTCAAAGGGATAAACTTTATGATCTACCAGTGACAAAGCATCGACAGTGTGACTGTGGGACAAGTCAGAACTTAATCAACAAACCACACACATTCACACATACTTCATCCATTTGTTTGCACTTTAATTCATCCCTCTGTCCTCCCTCACAGGCCTCTTTCAACAGTTTCCTTTACAAACACCGTTTTCCTCCCTCAATCCACGGCCAGCGTGGTTTGAGTCATTCTAATCTGTACTATAACTTATGTAACACACAACAATATACATAAACATATCTGTAGAAACGATTCACAGGAGTATACAGTGCTACACCACCAAGTGAGCTGGATGAAAGAAACACTGCAGATGTGTGTGTGTGTGTGCGTGCGGAGAGTTGAAGCTGAAGGCTCAATCTGAGGATTGTCATGGAAACTGGATTTCGAATAAAACATCCAGCTCTTGTTGCTTGTAAAGGACCATTTGCAGTTTCAGTCGAAGTTTCATCACTGTTTCAAACTGCTCTGCACTGAACTTCAGGATCTACTTTCTAGGGTCTTCGACGGCGTTGTCACACTCATGCATTTAAATAAAAACCTCTATTACAAGAGTCAAGACGTTTGACATCTATTGCTAGCATTACTAGGAGAGCCATGCATTTTTATACAGTAGTAGCACAGTAAAGCCTCTGATTTGGACGACAGCTCTGAGGTCGCAGTGCAGAAAACTATGAAAAGAAAATTGTGCATGTATTAAGTTACATGTTTGAAAAGATTTGCAAACGTAAATAAGGTTCCAGGAAGTGTAACCTTATTTATGTTTTCACAATATTTGTGCAAAACAGACTCTTGAATTCCCATGCACCCATTCACAATACTGCATCTCTCAGTACACAACAGGTTTTGTAAGAACTGATGCTCTTGATATACAGACAGATGACAAAATAAAGTGTCTCAGCAAGGTGTTGAACCACCACAGCTGCCAGGACAGCTTTATCGTGCCTTGGCTTTGATTCTCAGAGTCCCTGGACTCTACTGGAAAAGCCCCCGGCCAGTGGATCTGAAGTTAGAGGCAAGGTGACAGTGCTAACCACTCCACCACCATGCCGCCCCAGGGTGTTGTCATTAGACATATTTCACTGTAGGATAAAAGTGATCACTCAGAACAACCTTGTATTGATTTGCAGTGATCCTTCCTTGGACTCAAACAGTGCCAAACAGAATGCATGAGACCTGGGGTGCAAAGCTTCCTGTCTCTAACAGAAGCCTCAGTGTAGCAGAGAATCACCAAAATGTCTGTTGTCTGTTTCTTTGAGATTTCATCATTTGAAACACATTTCAATGGTCTGACAGAAAATACGTGCTACAACACTGAGAGTTCAAGGCGAGGGTGTGATGAATGAATTCTTATATAAGAGCTGATAAAGAGCTTTTCACTGGCAGTGACTGAATGACGATGCAGACAGAAACTCCCAGTCACATGTCCACGTCCCCCAGTCATTCTACTGGAATTGACACTGGATAAACGTAGCCTGTTTAAATGTAAAAGCCAGAACAAACATTCTTTGAACGTTGCTGTGTTTCATTAGATGAACATTCCTCAGAGGCCAAAAAAAAAAAAAATCACGGGGACGTAAAACCGCAAACAAGCCTACAAACAACTGAAAATCCTCAGTGTAGGTTAAAGTAGTCGGCCAGCGACTGGTCTGCAGAGCCCATCACAGCAAACAACTGCTCATGGGGACAGCTGGTGCAGAGGGAACATAATGGGACACCAGCTGCAAGACCTGTGAGCATCTGAAGCACTGATGTACCTGCATAATCTATTACGGCTCTGTAATTTGTTTCAGTTGCAGAATGCTGAATCCATCAGCTGATTTCAGTTGCTGCATTCAGCATTTGAATATGTAAAGCTCCATGATGGGGTGATGGGGTTAATGGTTTTCCACCAGCTCCCTGAAACATAGCAAAGAAACTGCCGGCTGCTTCCATTAAAAACTAGATTCAAGTGAGTGGAAGTTGTGACAGTACAACCAAAATGACAATGAGCTAAAAGAGATTAAAAACGATGAATCTCACTCACTCAAATCATACTTAGGTAAAGTTTTCAGAAACTGGTGGATAGTAGTTGGAGCCTTGTCGGTGCTGGATTTCAGATCAATCCATTAGGATAATTTCAGCTGGTTAAACCAGGTCAGCAACAATACTCAGACTGTAGCATGATTAATTGGTATTAAGGCCCAAAGCGAGCCAAGAAAACATTCCCCACACATCACACCACCACCAGCCTGGACTGTTGACACAAGACAACTTAGTCAGCTGAGCTCCCACTCAAACCAGTGAGACTGTTTCTGCCGTCCTCATCTTTTCCCCTGAAAAAAAAAAATGTTTGTAAAACTAAAGAAAAAAGAAGAGTGGCAGTACAGAGAGGTAGCACACATTAAGTTTCAGGCTTGCTTCATGATGTTAGCATGTGAGCCTCGGCTGGGACGATGAAGCAGTGGGTAGGTGTCAGAGTAAATCATCAAAAAAAAAAAATACAAAAAAAAGCTGGAATGACTTTAATGGTTGGATGTGAACAAAACATTTCTTTATTCCCTTGGCAGCACATTAGGACGCTTGGAGCCGTGCCGCCTCAAACTCAGCGTTCCTGTTTTCTTTCCATGCACTCTCTGTACTTGCAAATCAAATCCTCCTTATCAACATGTCACTAAATCAACGCTCCAGCCGGAGCTCCGAATTATTTTTTTTACGCCATAGAAAACATAAACTTACGATGTAGAATCACAGAGGTATGGCATAAGCTCTCAGGGATGCCAGCCCTGATCTGCCAAATATGCCTGGTAAAAAAAGCCCTGACTGCAACGTATATTTTAAAAATCACTCACTCACAACCACACATGGACATATATGTTGGTACATTTTGATTCCTCATAGTTCTGCTGAGCAAAAAACGAAGGGTTGTAGCAATTGTTGGAGTTTTATTTAAAAAACAAACAAAAAAAAAAAAAACTGTAGTTGCATGCTTTGGTTCAAGTCTGATCTTTGCCTGTAACAAAAGAAGAAAAACCCTTTGTGATGCATCACTGTAAGGATTATAGAGCTGGAGCAGGTTGATAGACGGAGATAGGAGTAAAGCTACCGACAAGTCCCGCAAGACACGTCGTGATGCGTTAGTGAGGTCACACCTGCTGCAAGGCTGATGAGATCAGCTGAGTCAGGACATGCTTTTCCTGAAAAGCTGTCTGTCTAAACTCTCAGCACCGCCTTTAAAAGGCCACGTCCTCTCCACAGGCTCAGGAAAGGCGGGCTGAATATTGCACACAGTGTCCACAGGCCTTCAGATAATCATCATCAGTGATACTGGTTCCTGTTTTTCTCTGACTCTGAGTTGCGCTCCCTGAGGACGATGCTTTTATGGAGGTTAAAAAGGGATTCTCTCAGCTGCGTGAACAGACAGGGGAGAAATAAGTTAAGATTCTGTAAAAGAATATCAGTAATCAAATGTTCTCAAAAACTAACTTTAAGGACAGTCAAGCCTGCGCAGGCAGCTGGACTGGGAAGTGTATCTGTCCGGTCAGACACACTCCAGCAGGCTCCAGTAAAGCTCCAGTGTATCTAAACATTGCCTCTATTGTGTGGAGCTTTAATGGAGGGAAGAGAAATAACTTCTTTTTTGTTTACTGCCAGTGGAAAGAGCTGTCTCAAGCTGTGCCCCCCCGCCCCCTCTCCAACCCCACAGTCTTCCACACCATAAATGTACAACTGCTCTGAGATCTGGTGTCTCAAACAGCAACACTGTTTACATCATTCTCTCGCTCATCAAACCACTCGGCTGACTATTGATGCTTCGATTTAAAAAAGTTATTTTAAGTATGGTAAGTGGAGCCGTTTGAACCCAAACGCTAAACAGAACATCTTTACAGCATCTTTAACAACTGTGGTACAAGCTTACGGGAGCACGCTATCTGTGTCCGACTCGCTGTCTCACCTCATCGAGCAGCAGCACAGATGATTTGATTATCTCTTTCCACTTCTGGAGCTCATCGTCATGGTAACGCTGGTGGGAGTCCAGGAGCTGCACCCATTCCAGCTGGGTCTGAGGAGTTCTGCTGATGAGACACAGCCACAGAGATGTAAGTAAACTATAGACAGTGCACAAGCACACAGGACATTAGTGTAAATAAAGTCACTTGGTAATTCTTCTAAACAGAATCTAAATGCTTTTGAAGATCGCCACAGACTCATGCCTTTCCTGAGGCCTTACTCGGCTCTTTTTCACGGAAGAAGTGCTGAGTAAGGCTTTAGTAAATTTGGTGCAAGAGTATGAGCAGACTGCTGATGCACATTCAGTGAAAGGCACAGCAGACACGGGGGCCATTTTGTTGGTAAATTTGGCCCCTCAGTTCAGTAATGCTATGACATGCTAATGACACAAGGTCAAAGCTATATGAACTCAGTGTACACATGCATGTATATATATATATGTCTATACTGTCTATATGCCATGCACTTTTCTTTTCCCTGTGCTAGATCTAGTGTTAATGCTCATTTAGCAAATGGCACTTCCTCTTTGCATTTAACGTTTGAATCCTTTTATGACACTTTGACCTACACTGTTAAATGCTAACCTATGATCTATTGCAAATACTTGTAGCAAACAGAACAAATTCCCACAGAGATACAGCCAAATCACCTGACTCCTCTGTCCACGTCCAAGCATGTGATTACCTGTCTTGTGCTCTGAACCCCTGAGCTGCAGTGAGACTGTGTGTGGTGGACTCCAACATCCACAGCTTGTAAAACAACATTACGTTGAGAAATACCAGCAGTATCAGGCTGCACAGAGAGAGAGAGAGGGAGAGGGAGAGAAAACACAGACAGACTGTACCACAGAGCCTCATCTGCTGCAAGACTTAGAGTGATATTTACTGAAATGACAATACCTTATACAGATCCTATGGAATGCAAGCGAAGACAAAGAAAAACAAGTAGATTAAAATTAGATTCAACAACACAAAAACAAAGGAACAAAGACAGAGAGAAGTGCACGTCCTTAAATATTCACTGGTGTCTGAAACTATGAAGGTTTATCAGACATGTTAGAATAATAAAAACAAAAATCAGGATGTAGGCGCTTTGCCAAATTTCCTTTTTCCAACTTGTCAGTTGTGATATTTTCTGCTGTTTTATTTCTGACAACGAAACAGTTAAAAGGTTAACTGAGAAGATAATCAACTGATGATTACAACTGTGTAGATTTTATTGAGTAAACTGATGGTAAGAGCAGAGGATGTTAGGATCTGCTTGATTTGAGAAAAGTTTATTGCCAGTCATGGAGTAGTGACAGATACCACAGCTCACACGAGGCTGATGAGAAGCAGCAGTCTGGAGAAGTTGTAAAGTGCGATGCCTCCTGGAGTATCAGGGATGTGTCGGGTCTGGGTAGAACCTGCAGTGTGAATGAGAAACAGCAGGAAGAATCTTAAAAGGCGTATACTGTGTAGGAGAAACTAAATTTCCCATAAACCCCGTCCTGTTAAAAGAGGGCACTGTGGGCTGACCCGCCACATGCTTTATGTGGTGCACGTCTTCTGCGTCCTCAGGTGTGGTGACGGGGCTCAAAACCTCATCCGCATTCCCCGCTGGCCTCAGGTGATGGACCAGCATCCGTTTCCTCCTCCGGCTGGTGCCTGTCCTCAGAGCCTTGGTCTTGGGTGACTGTTTATGGGGCTCCATCAGAACCACATCCAACTTATTCAGCTCCACCTCTAACCAGGAGGAAACCAGAGAGAGAAGAATGGGAGGTTTGATGTTGTAGAATAACTTTAAAATATATGTATATGTACATTGTGTATTGTCTTTTTAAATACAATAGCTGTAGTATTTGGATTAAAATGTTGGCTTCAGTAGTTATTTTTAGGTGTCAGGCACAAACTGAATCGACATCGTACACGGTGGACCGCACTGTTTATCTTCTCCTGCTCATCTCATTTTCTGGTTATTGATTGTGACCACTAACCCGCTTACTAGTGTTAGTAAAAGTAATTAGAATTTATATATATGTAGAAAATACCAGAAATGTCCATCAAATGCTTGTGTTGTCGTGCTAACCCAAGTGTCTGAAGTAGTCATCCAAGCCACTCCAGCAGTTCCTTTCAATGAATCCCTTCACCAGCCCCCATGGCTGCTTCCTGTAATGAAGTTCTGTTGACACCCTGCAAGAAACACATACACCTGTAATTAACTTGAAAAATGGTCATGCATGGAGATATATATATGTGTTTACATTTTGGCAAACCAGAGGCATGTCCTGGACCATCTGTTTCTGACAGGTGTATACACACAAATCTATGGATATGGATTTACGTACGTGCTCGGGTTTTAAGAGCTGCAGTTTGGGAGCACACTTCCTAGTACTCTCTGCCTCTCTCGTGAAACACACATGGAAGTGAAAAAAATGTCCTCCTTACCTGAGACGACATGTGTTCTTGGCCACCCTGGTGAGCATGTAGCGGTTGAGAGTGCAGAAGTAGTCATGGTAGGGCACATCATGGGCGATCACCTCAGCATCAATGATGTAGCACTCGTTCTCTTGACTTGCCTTGTGCAGAGTCTGAACTCACAACATCACACAGTCAGAAAATCATTTTGCTGCTGACAAACAGGCAAATCCACACAGTTTAATACATGGATTTCGAGAACTATGTAAGAAAGGAACTGATTGAGCTCTCTCTAGAGCCAGGGAAATATTCACCAACCTGTGTCTCGGTAACTGTTGCTGTCTTGGGAGCCAGAGGGTTATTTAGGGCGATGGCATACATGATGTCTCTGGTCTGGTTACCATCCTGCTCTTTTCTCCATGGGTGATAGACCACGTCTTTAAGAGAAAACGTGAAAAGGAAACTTGAAAGTATGTGCACAAGGACACAGGAAGCGCAATTCACATCCTACCATTGATGTGTAAATAAACTATTCTGCTAACCAACAGTTAGTGGCGGTATTGCACCGAGAAACGTAGGTAAACATGGACGTAAACAAAGAGAAAGGAGGTGTATGTTTGATAAATGAATTTACCTGAGAATCTCCTCTGCACCTGAAAGTCCCTCATGAACTCAGACTCGGTGAAAAGTAGGTCATACATCTTGTCCACACCAAACTTGTACACCCTGTTGATGTATTGCCTGCCACTCAGGTCCTGTTGGAAGGCCTGCACCTCACCTGCACAAAGGAGTATCTGTGTGTGTGAGTGAATTTGCAGGTATAAAAATTAAAAATCTGACAAAACAAAAATAAGCAGCCATTAACAAATAGACTTTAGGTTAAGTAAAGGGGGATGACTATGTTGTGTTACATGTCTAAAATTATTTTTTTCTTTTGTTTGTGACAGGGTGACGTCACGCACCTTCGTCATGTGTCTCAGATGAGTCGCTGAGCTCAGTCGGTAGCTCCTCGTTGTCATTGAGGTCCAGTAACGGTGAGGGGGCTTGCTGGCCGCTGGGGTCCTCAGATGTGGCGAGGATCAGGAGGTCCGTGTGAGGAATGTCCTCCACAGGAGCCAGGTCATACTGCTGGACCACGAAGAGCCAATAAGATCAACCAATAACAGTGCAGTAAAGTAAAAAGAGGAATCTCTGCCAGTGATTTATTATTGTTATTATCTACCACACGTTAGCCTTGCTGCTCATGCTCAGTCACACAAAGGTAAAATGTTGCTGCTTGCTGATTGGTCGTTACAGTGTTTTGCTCTGATTGGCTGTATGAAAGCAAAATGTTTGGTTAATAAACAGGTGGATTTTCCTGGGCCTTGCCATAGACAAGCAGCATGTATGTAAACATAACCGATCAATAAAGTTTATCCTGAAACACTGAGTGACAGCCATGGCATTAACTATTAACATACGAGTCCCTCGTGACAAAGTTTGCTATTTCCTGCAGGAACACACACACAGTTTAATGGTTGTCTGGTCTACTCACAGAGACTGGAGATTCAGTGTTGGCCAGCTCTGGTGGTGCGGCGTTGCGGAAGGCTTTGTGGGGCAGTACGGGGCTGACATCCGGCTTTGCCTCTGCGTTCTTGGCGAGGGTGTCGTTGGGCTCGTTGTTTTCCTCCACGGGCAGCTCCTCACAGTACCTGCACCACGGAGACGGACAGCAGCTGTAGGTCAAGGTTACCAGCTTGCTGCACACTGCCCACACTGGGCTGCACACACATGCATGGGCGTGGGTGTGATGAAGGTGATCGTGGCTTTGGGTTTTCTTTACTGATTCTCCTGAAAGATGGAAACCAAATATTTGGAATGTGTGGATCCCCCCTGATGAAGCACATATCTGTCTGTGCAAGAAAAGAAAGTAAAGAGGAAAGGTGCTCAAACTAGAAATATTTTTCACCATGATGGAGGAAGGTGTAACCTAACATGGAATACATGGTGGATGCATTATGCGTGGGATTTTCAGGGCTGCATTTAAAACTCACCCCATGGTGTTGAAGTCCTCATCAGGAGGGACGTAGTCCTCATCATCACTGGTTAGACCAAGTTCATTACCATAACACTGATGGACAAAGTGCCACAGCTCTTTTGGACATAAAGGCTGTGAAGAAGGGGGGGGGGGGAGACAAAGACAATGCAGAGTGATTAAATGTATGGTGGGAAAGACAGAATGAGACATGAGACCATGTGAATTAATACTAAGGACATTTCTGGAAAAAATAAATGTTGATTAGAAATATATCTACATGCACAGAGCTCTAGTACTAATAATCTATGAAATGATCACCATTGATTTGCTTAAACAAAACTCAATTCCAGAGCTGTCACAGCTGGTGGTAGAAGCACAGGCAGGGAGGAAGGAAGTGTGGACACTGAGGAAGGCTGATGCACTGAAGTGACTTTAATACAATAAATGGGACCAGGTTTACAGACTGAAGACATGAAGACACACTGAGAAGACATGAGCAAACAAACTGGCAACTGCCCTGAGGATAAACAGCTGGTATAAATACAGCAGAGCAAATGAGGGGACATGAGTAACAGGTGTGTAGTGTGTGTGTGTGTGTGTGTGTGTGTGTAGGCAGGGTGTGTGTGTGTGTGTAGGCAGGGACGTTCCAGTTATAGGAAATGGGAAACAGTTGAGCAAGTGGAATCTGGGAACAGAGAGAGAAAGTCCAGAGGCATGTAGTGGGTGAGTGGAGCACATGATGGGAATCATGACAGGTGCAGTGGCTGAATAAGCTGGAGGGTATGGAGAATTGGTGCTCATTTAATTCAGATATGTTTACTGGGCAAACAATATTATAATTATATAATTTATATATTTGATGATGATTATTCCAGTACTCTGGAGACGAGTTGGCAAGCCAGACAAAATTCTAATATCGTCTGTATAACTGACATCTGCAGCACTCCTGCCAAAACACTGACACTGACGGTGTTGTCCGTCTCACCTTTTCTAGGAGAGCGTTCTGCCACAGCCTGAACATCATCATGTACGTCCGGTCCCTCGCCCCAAATGAGGTGAAAAAGTGCTGAAAGAAGATCACAGCAAACAGTAAGAGGAAGGATGGATAACAGATTACAGCTGTAGGTCTTTAGTGGTGTTCAGGTCAGGGGGAAGTTGTTCCAAAAGTTTCATCTTCTGTTTCTTGAAGTCGTGTATGGTGGATTTTGAGGTTTGCTTTAGATCATTGCCCTGTTGTAGAAGTTTTCCCTCTATCAGAGCAATGTTTCCTGTGCCACACGGCTGACACACAACCACAAAGCACAATAACAAGCAGGTAACTGGTACAAAGGAAAACACAAGAGGGATGGCTGATGAGGGAACTGGGAGCATGCGGGTGAATGGGGGAGAGAAGGTGGAACAGGTTAGCAAATGGAATTGTAAACACAAAAAAAAAAAAAATTGGGGGGACATCTGGTGGACAGATGGAGAATGGCAGATCTAAGGAGGAGTGAGCAGTGAGCAGGGACTGTAAACAGGTGCTGAGGCGAATTGGAAAGGAGGTAACACCACAATTACTGTTCAGAATTCATAAAGTAAAAATTCCCAGAGCATTAACATCATTTTAACTTCAAAAACCAACAAAATTGAGAATTTGTGCAGAATTTTGTGCTGTAAATACATATAATATTGTATGGGTTTATGAATGAAGTGCTTTATCCCAACCAAAGTCTTCTGAATCTAGGAACACAGATATATTGAGTTTTGACCAGTGTCAACTCACCAGACAAAAGGCTGCATCTTCATTTAAACTGCAACCTACCATCATTAAAAGTCTACAGTAGTGTATGAATAAAAACTGCAAACGTTTCAACCTGCCATCAGACACACTGCTTTTGATTCAGTACAAAACATTACAATATTTCGTTGTGCTTCTTCGACATTTTAAACGAACAACTGTGTGATCGTACCTTTTCGTTGTCAGTGCACAGCTGGATGGCATTGGGGATGAGACGGGCCGTCTTCTCCTTGGTCATGGAGCAGATGTCCTTTAATCGAACCATCAGCTTGAGAGTAAAGAGCAGATGTTTGAGGTTGAAGGCCACTTACAAACACACTGAAATAAAACAATCCATTTTCTAAGTTTCTAAATTCAATTCAAGGTCATAAATCAGAATCAATTCATGTATCAAAATGTGTCTTTTTTTCTTCTGTAACTCTGATATATTTTTAGTGACTCATCCTGCCCCACAATCAAATGTAATTTTGGGGCTAAACATTTAAATAAAACCAGGCACCACCACAGCAGAGTGTACCCTGCCTCTTTCCCCAAAGTCCGTATAGACAATGGATGGATGGACATTTAAATTAAACCACTCCTGTTTGCTTTTGGCTGGTAATGATGTTGCTGACACACATGCTTCCAACCAGGTCTGCAATAAAAAGACCATAGGGTGCATGCTCTTTGAGGCTCCAAAAAAAAAAAAAAAAAAAAAACCACAGAAGCCCGGGAAACGTATGAGCAACTTTCATTGCATTACATCCACGGTTGTAGCAGCGTGTGTGTGGTGTGTTTTCTGTGTTCCTAAATTAGAGAGGCTTCCTAAACGCCTCATGGGCACGCTTCCTAAGCTACTGTTGTGAAACCTAAAGGCCTAGCATTATCTGTTAAGCATTAAAGTTGAGTAAGTTCAGCTGTCACCTCCGAAATAGGTTACAGCAAAATCAATCAGTATATAATGTTTCTGTGCTATATGTGGATGTTCAAGGTTCAAGGTTCAAGGTTTTGTTCTTAGTGCCCAGGGGTAAATTTGCTGTGCAGACGAGAGCTTCACCATTTCAGAGTTACAGTGTCGCCGCAC
Organism: Toxotes jaculatrix; assembly: GCF_017976425.1. NCBI lineage: Eukaryota > Metazoa > Chordata > Actinopteri > Toxotidae > Toxotes > Toxotes jaculatrix. The sequence continues at coordinate 2,661,889 of NC_054405.1, read as the reverse complement.
ATCAGTTTGCGAATGTGATTGTTTGTAATGAGCCATGTAACCCCCACCCCCGCCAGCTCTAATAAGCTAGCACAACATGTATGGCTGCTGCTGTGCACATGAGGTAATCTGTGTGGATTTTGAATTTGTAAGTGGCCTAACAACATGCATTATTTTGAATTACACATAACAGATGCGACAGAGAGAAACATTTTTTTTTAAGCTTATGTAACTTTGATGGAAGGAAGCAGACGTATTTGGCCTGTTCTACACTGGACTTTTTTTTTTTTTTTCTTCTGTCTTCTGTCGACACTGTGGAGCTGGCTCATCTGACTGGATATCGTCCTTTCTACTTGCCTCTTCTTGTCTGCATGTTTTGTTGATCCACACAGGTGGTAAGAACCAATGAAATCAACTTTAACTAAGGAGGATCCAACATTATTTAATTTAATCTTAGGTTTGATCAAATTTCTTTTGTGACCTGCCCACACCCTGCCCACAGATAACATTACAAAAGCTAAAGATGCCTCCACTGCTGCTTCACTGTTAAATGATAATAGTTGAGAGTGGAAGTGATTAGTGTGTGTGTGGAATAAACAAAGTGGATAATGTAGGGGTTTTCCAGTGAAATTAGTGTCCTTACCAGGGTTTCCCATCGGAAGATATTGCTGTAGAAACAAATCCAGTTCTCTGAGAGGTAGAGGCGTCCCTGCAGGAGGATATCCCGCTGAAGGGCACAGGAGTAGTCTGGAAGAAGTTAAAGGTCAAAGGTCAAGAAACGACAAGACTTCATAATATTGTGCATCTGAGCTCCAGAGTACAGAGAAAATACACAAAAAGTGCTATCATGAGTCCACAGCCTTTCACGGACAATATATTTTTTGTGTGTTTTCTGCAATTAAAGTATATTTTAACACTAAAGGTGAGGGTGTGCGTATCTGTGTGGTTTACACTCACCCACAATGAGGCGCTCAGAGTCAGGCAGCTGCTTGAAAAGCTTCCTGAAGTCTTCATTGCGTTGCTTGTAGGTTGGACTCAGTACCTACAGAGGACGCACGGGGACAAGAACAGAAAACATGTGTCTATGTACTTGTTCACATACATAAATATATACAAAACACACATTTACAGTTACTAATCTTCCATGCAGGCCAGTGAGACTCAAGCCCACATGCCCTTACAATGCGACATAAGTGATATAATCCAACTCTTTGTTTTGGCTCTGATGCAAACCTCAAAAACAGAAAGACCGGGCTGTAGTTCTCAAAAACCTACAAGAAGAAACCTGTAGTTCTGGATCAAAGATCTATGAACTGAAGAAACAAGAATCAGCTTCTATCAAAATGATGGAAAGAGGAAAGTGAGGAGAAAAAACAGCTCATGAGCCAAAGCCGCCATCTCATCTGTCCAACGTGGTGCTGGTTCTGTTGTGGGTTGGACATGTGTGGATTCCAGTGGAACAATAACATCAGGGAAGATATAAAGTGTCTGTGTGACGTCTGTGAGTCCAAGACATCAGACCATCACTGATTTCAAAGGACTTTCCACAAACGATTAAAAACAATGATTTTATTTGACTTCATGTGTATCTGTCCAGCTACTTTTAAACCCGTAAACTTTGGGCTACCACAGAGCCTGAAGAACAAAAAAAGGTGAACCTCTCCAAATACTCAGGGTTTGGACTGTAGAGATCAAATTTATCCACTGTCCAGACAGAGGGACTTACAGCAGGGGTCTGCTTTGAGGCTGATTTATGTAAATGCTTCAAACCCTAAATGCTTTCTTGGAAAGTGAAGTGAAAGTGAACCGAGCTGTCCTCTGTCTGGCATCACAAACATCCTAAAGGGAAAACACAAGACTTTACACTTAGTGTTAGGACGTAACTAAATTCCAAACAGTCTTTCATGGTAGATCTTTTGTCTCAGTAAAAGTTCTATTTAAGCTGCCGTCCGCCTGAGGCTGAGTTTGTTCTGCCGGATCGAGATTCTTTTCATGTTTCCAAGGAATAGCTTGATTTTTGCTGTGCCGCAGTATAACCTCATATTCTACGCCATGTTCTATTTTTTTTTTTTTTTATCATTAATTCATTCATAAAAGCCTAGCATTTATTTTGTAAATGTACTTGACATTTTACATTCCAACAATGATAAATAAAAGAAAAAAAACAAACAAAAACAAATTAAACACTGGAAGACTTTGGGCAGAACAGCTACTGTTTTACTACCGTACTTTAACTATATTATCTATTTTCAGTGATTGTGACTCAGCCTCCCCTCTCCTAATTCAAAGCTATAGATGCAAGGATCTTTACATCCTACTGGAACACAAAGACTCAAACAGGCAACAAAAACCCAAAACACAACAAGGCTTTAAAGCTCCATGTTTTTACCATAGTTCTTTGACAACGCAACTCCAACATTTTCAGCTTGATCTATCCCAGTCTGTCAGATAAAATTTGGATAGATACAGAACATGTAGGCAGGTCTGAGGACATCCAACTTAGACTCTCAAACTAACAGAAAAAGAAAGAAAGAAAGAAAGAAAATCCCACACTTTACAACCAATCAAAGCTTTCTGGTATTTTAGAAAACAATTCAACATTGTGGCCACCAACATAGATCTTACTCCTTCAACTTCAGGATTAATCAACTCCCTTTACTATATAAATATAACTCCTCTCCAAAATATACACAACATCATCTACATCTGATCCATGGCATCAATAAAACCAGAAGTGGACTTGTCATTCAGACCTGATGTCGACATCTGGATTCAAATCTGGAACAATTTGACTTGTGAATGAGGACACATTTGGAAAGAACGCTTTGGCTACCTTGGTTTTAAAGTTAAAGTTAGTAAAGCATAGTACTGAAGTGTAGGGTTAGGTTGCAGGGGTTAGGTAGGTATGCAGAAGGCATTTTGTCAACGACGGTCTTCAGAGTAAAAAAGTACAAGTGTGTGTGTGTGTGTTTATTACACTTTAAAGCTCTTGAATATTGAGGTTTTTATAAAAAGACAGATTCATACAAACCCGCCAACAAAGCATCTCAGTACCTGACACATACTTTCACTGTGTTGTCTGGATGACTGGGTGCTTTGCTGCTGGAACAGAGGGTCCTAAGTTTTTAAGTTTGTTCCTTTACTGTCCCTCAAGTTGGTCTCAAACTGGGGAAATTAATCTCTGCACACACCAAATGAACGAAACACACACACACATGCACTAGAAACGCTGGGGCAGAGGGCTGCCTACTAGGGCGCCCGGGGGAGCTGATCGGTGCCTTGCTCGGGGGCAAAAAGACGCAGTCAAACCAAGAAACACAGCTCATTTTGAGAGATTGCACTGAGTTACAGAAGCTAATGGACAGAGGCTAGCCCAGAGGGGATGTATGACCTCAGCTCTCAGTATCATCTATAGTCATGCAGCCTTGAAGACCCTGACCTTGTACCTCACTACCCTGTAAGTCACAATCCATAATAGCATCATTCAAATGCTGAAAGAAAAATGTGATTAATCGTTAAAGGAGAGGGAGAAAAAGCAGAGGAAACGTGTCCCATCCTGCACTGCCCTCAGAGAAAGACGCACTGTGAGGCGCACATCATCCAGCTGCAGTTGGAATGACACCGATCAGATGGACAATGTCTCTTTTTGTCCGTTCTCCTGCTTTTCTGCTGAGGTCAAACACAAGCTGGGTGAACTACGACACGGGCAATGAATGGAAGTCCAAGGAAACCTCCACCCAACCACAAAATCAGAAGGCTGCCACGAGCACACGCTCAGAAGTATATGCAATCAATGATGTCCTTATGCTGATGGTCTCATCTGTTTACAGCAATCGCCCACTGCCTCAGAGTCAACAGGGTAACGATGTGTTGTTCAAATGTAACACACCAGATTGAGCCACTTCTGCCACTGGGTTTAGGTATGTAATGAAATCAATTTAAAAAAAAAAAAAAAAAGGTCACTCCAGACATTTTCAAAGGTAAGGATATTTTGTCAATATACTCAGACATCTTACTGATCAGAATCATGTAACTTGATGCAACAGAAAAAATCTAATAAGGGTCAAATAAACTTCTACAAACCAGTTTCTAAAAAAAGACTTCTGATTGTTCACTCTTCAAAATGTGATTTAATGTTATTCCCTTATAGATATATGCTGAAAAAAAGTATGATTTTTATCAATGCTAAGATAATCAATTTGCAATTTATGAACATTCAGTTTTGTTACTATTATATATTTAATGTATTTCCTGAAATAATGGTATCAGTATGATTTTCCAACATTTCTGAGATATTTTCAAATGAATATCTGCAATAACGGATCTAATGCCTGAAAAATGTTTCTGCACCACACAGATGAGTAAGTCCACTAATTCCTCCAGACAGACATTTTATGACTGAACATGAACATCACAGCTTTTACCTACATACTGTCTTTAAACGTGACAGTAGCTCATATTGAGGTATGAAAATATTCCATCAAAAACACAGACAATAGATAAGAAAAAGAACTTACATTGTACCAGCTCTGACTTTTCTGTTGTCACACCAAAACACGTGGTCAGTGCAGAGAGGAGGGCAAGAGACAAAAAGAAAGAATTGAATCAGTGAAACAGTTTGTAAAAAACTCAACACATTCAAAGTATCAAACATAAACATGTTCTGCAAGTCCATGAAGTACGTCTCTGTTGATCCAGTTATGATCAGCTGTTCACTGTTGCAGCAGACAGATTGCACGAATGGTGGGTGGTGGATTTTCCTGAGTTCTGTGGGACAGTTTGGCTTACATTTGAACAGAGCAAGTTCTGCATGTAAGGGGTTTCATTTAGCTTATACCACTGGACAGAGATGCATTCATCATTATACAGACTGTTAAATCAATGAAACTCTTCCTTTATTTTTTTCTCTGTAAATAATAAAAATCTGCAGCTGCAGCTGCAGCTTATCTGACTCTAACATGATAACAAAGGAGGTGGGGACAGGCTGAGCTGGGGAGCAACATGACATACTGACATATCAGGGATGTATGACAAAGAACGTGAATGTTTACTTTAATTAGGTTTAACATGTCATGTCATGCTGCCCGGTTAGCTCAGTTGGTAGAGCAAGAGACTGAATCTCTCTGAGGGATTTGATTAGATAGATCAGTGTTGTCTTTTGTGTATGATGTTCTGTCCCATAAAGGATCTGACACTGTCTGTTTGCATTCAGCTTGTAATTTACTGCCCTCATGTGGCTGCTGACTACCAGCCATTGCATCTATCATTTCTGTCATTTTAGTGAGTGTGGTGTTGTGATGAGGCCAAGAACACAGGGGAAAGGACTCAGGTGCAGATAGATGCGGTGAAGATACTTTAATGGATGAATCAAACTCACAACACGCAGGTGAAGTACATGTCAGACAGGAATCCAGATAAACCGGCAACAGGAAATAGACATGATGAAAAGATATGGAACATCACCGGGAACAGAACAGAAGCAAAGCTAACTCCAGGAAAAAGTCCTGGGAGAGACTGAGCTTCCATCGTTCTGAGATCAGTTATTATCTTACATGCATTATTATGCACATGCGTTGATGTGTGTGGAAACTAGTACTGAAAATGACTTCAACAGTGTTAACCTGAAATTGGTACAAGTTGTCTTTCTTGTCATTTGATATGATGACTGTCACTTAATAATATTAATAGCAGCCGGACTTTGAGCACAGGAAACACAGGCAGCACAAAATCACGAGACAGGACAGAGCCCGAGTTTAAGAGACATTTGATACTACTATTACTGCCATGAAAAGGTCTTTTACTCTGGTCCATATTTTTCTCGTTGCTGTAGTTGAATCACACATTAAGATGGTGGTTTATGGGCTGGGGAGGGGTGGAGTTTTGAAAATACCTGACAAATTGTTACCTCCGTCTAGGAGCATATGGGTTCACCCAAGTGTGTTTGTTAGTTTTCTTTGTTTATTTGTCAGCAGGATTGGGGCATGGCCTAAGGGAACAACTCATTAAACTGTGGCGTGGATTCACAAATTTAATATCAATTTCCTTAAGATCACGAGGTAGGGCATTTTTCGTCTTGGTGGAGGTATGCGCTATAACAAACCTGTGGATGTGTTTCCAACAACTTCGCCAATAAGTTTATCACATGAACATTTTACTGAGAAAAACAAGACTTGCCTTTGCTTTATATGTCCATATACTCCATATGAAACTAAACTGTGTTAACAGTGTCACATGATTAGTCCTGACTATCTGTGGCCAACCTCTGAGCAACCATCCAGAACAGCAGTCCATTTGAAAATGTTGTTTTTCCAAGCCTGACCCTGTAACCAACAACCAAATACAACCAACCCGTGCTGGAGATGGGGCTGTTATACTGTACATCTGTGCTCACAAACCTCAGTGGATCATCTGTCATTTAAACGATTTAAGGTTGCATTACTCACCCATTAAGACACATTTCTTCCTTAAAATTAATTAAAATTTCTGATTTAATTTATTTTAGGCAAGCACTTCCATTATCAGCTCCTGTTGTCATAATAATGTTACCATAAACAGTAATAGTAATAGTAAAGGCCCTCTATTGTTGTAGTAGAAATTTGCATCTTTGTATTAGCACAAATTGTATGCTAACAGGATGAGCTAATGCACTGGGAACACCCCAAATGAATCAGTGTGTTGCTGCTTCTGTCTGCTCACCTTGGAGTTCTTGCCACCACTGCGTGTGTTGATGTTGGTGAGATGGGCAGACTGGGAGTTGGGGCGTTGGTTCTGGGTGGATTGCAGCTGTTCGGGGGTGGTGGGGGAACGGTCCAACACCTGGTCTGATGAGCCCTTCTCCACCATTGTACTGTCAGCCTCAGGGCTCAGCTGGGTCATAGATGAGCGAGAGTGCTTTTGCAGGACGGGTGAGCTAGCAGGAGAGCTCCGATTTGAGTTGGTGGCACTACTGAAAAGAAGCGAAAGAGCTTGGAGTTAGGGTTTTTTTTTTTTTTTTTTGTTAAATTCATTCTCAGACATCAGCACGGGGTCACAACTTATATTCAATATCCATGCTAGTAAAAGAAGAAAATAGTATTAAATTAAAGCTGCATGCAGCGTTGAACGGGCCTTTGTGCCCATTGGTGGAACGGCAGCCACGGACTTAATCCAGGTCATATCTCTGAATTTGCAGGATTGTCTGATACAGAACCAAAAACTTATTACACATTATTTAATGTGTCCGCAAGCTGCATATGTATCATGCATGAAGGCAGGCATGTGCAGAGAGACTCTAATAAAGGCTTCAGTCCCTGTTCTTTTGCCCTTAGACTTGACAAACTTCACAATATAACATCATCAAGGTCTGAAGCGTACATCTAAGACAACATGACATTTCCTGTTACCAGAAGGCGCCGCAATGACTACTGTATGGCTGAACGCGGGGAAGAAGATTTCCTCAGGCCAAGATTCTTCTTACACATTTGATGTTTGAGGCAAATTTAAGAAAGCATATTGGAGTTACAACTTCCTGTTCCGTGGCAAAACATCAAAATTTGAAGCTCCACCTCAAGAATGCCATTCGATGAAAACTTACATCAGTTGTGCTGGCAGGACGCCGGTCGACGCAGCTGAGCACTTTCGTGACCACTGGACACTGCACAAACAAGTAAGATGTTATTTTCTGCATGGAGTTCATGGAGGCAGACATGATGTAATGCATTACGTCAGGGGTCTTCAACGTTTTTCAGGGCAAAATAATAATACACAGGTTCATGTATTAATGTTTTTGTTGAAGGCAATATTAAATCCTCTCCAAGTGTGTATGGCTGTTTCTTCTGGGCAATCTGAAGAGCAACTTGATAAAAGCATTTCCAAAGCTAGGTCACCAACTTTGGCTGATTTTCTCATCAATGTCTATTGACCTTGGAAGGATTTGAGACTAGTTTTGAAGAATTCAGCAGGTTTGGTAATTCAATGCCATAAGTCTCCTTGAAGGTTCTTGTCTCGTGTTATCCTTATCAGCTGCTACATCAGCAGCAGGTGCCGCCTCGCCACTTTTCACCGGTGGTTTTTGAGGTGGAGGGCATCTCTCTTGTGCTCGTGGAGGTTTTTTTGGAGTTACAAAACGATCCATTTTCCCTCATAACAGTGTCCATACACTTGAAATAGTAATATACTGGCCTCAGTAGTTGGCTGTTTTAGCCAGGAATATCTTGCAAAAATGATTGCACAAGGATTTGTGGGTAAAGTTACAGTTGTTTTTTTGTCATTTATTTGATTTATTTTTTATTTTTTCCAAAGGTATCTTCTTTTCAAATAATATTGCAGCGTGCGTCCTTGTGTCTGGGATCTTAGTTAGCTGGGGGACTGAATAGGCTCTCAGCCAAATAAATTGTGCCAAACGATTGGCACAGCAGCGATAGGGGTGGGTCCTCCTTTCTGTGTGCAGGAGGCTTGGAGGGACAGGTCTAGTCTCGTGCAGTTCCTTCTACTAGAGATCTAAATGTGAGAACAACCACATAGAGTCAAACTGTACTGTTTGCAGGTATACACTGCATCCCAGGGCTCATTAGAAAACTGTAAATAAAACTATAAATAGTGGATTCACTGTCAGTTCAGTGGAATCCTTTTCCCTGACCTCTCAACTATTCCTAGAGTTTCTCATTTAACATCAGGTATCACAGACCAGACCCCAGCTTCACTCTCTGAGTTCAGGCATCTAAACCCAGAGAACTGAGACTGACCGACACACAGTGAGGCAAGATGCCATCTCCCCCTGCAATGCAGCTCTTAAAGGTCAAATGACAAACAGGACCAAGCTACAGAGGTCAGTCTAGCCTTTTTCCCCAAACCCGATAGTATTATATCAACAGTCAGTTTATTTGTTTTGAAGAGCTGATTTGCAGCCATTGGAAGAAATGACACAGTGTGATGCTGGCTTTGGCTTGACAGGGAACAATGACTGTGTGATGCTTAATTACTCTCCATCAGTGGTGGAGGAATTATTCAGACCGTTTACTTAAGTACAGCAAAGTAAAAATACTCCATTACAAGAAAAAGTTCTGCATGAAAAATCCTACTTAAGTAACAGTACATAAGTATTAGCAGCAAAATGTAAATGTGAAAGCAGTGGTTATATATGATATCATGATATGATTAATACTGAAGCATCAGTGTGTCAGCAGCATGTTGCTGTTACAGCTGCTGGAGGTTTAGTTTGAACTACTTATATATGTATTGTAATTCACAAACTTTTTTTCTTTGATTTTTCTGGTGATTTTTTGAACAGTTATTGAAATAACAATAGGTTATATTTTAAAAAGCTATATTAGTTATATTATCCATTTTATAAAATGTCCAGCATAAAAGTAGCCAGAGTAGAAATGTAGTGGAGTGGAAGTATAAAGTAGCATAAAATGGAAATTCTCAGGTACAAGTACCTCAAAATGGTACTTAAGCACAGAAATTGAGTATAGGTACTTAAACTCAATCACTGCTGTATGTAACCCCCAGTTAAACAGAATAACTTTTAAATTCTCACGCTTTACCTGCGGGCAAGTTGAATAAATATGCAACAACAATCCATATCTTCGAATCATTCATTTAAAACATGCACGTATAGCTCCATGCAGCTGTCGGAGACACAACATGCCAGCAGAACATAGTCCTCTGTCTGCAGATGCTAACACAGTTCTCATGCTGCATGCTGGGGTAGAAAATAAATTGATGTGGCTTGTGTCTCACTAACCCAAGCTAAACATATCGGATGCAGCGGATATATATGGTGGGATGTAAAATAGCGCAAGTGACACGTCCTCCGGGAGTTAACACACAAATACACCACTGCAAGCACAGAGCGACGGAGACAACAAGATGAGAGACGAGGCAGTTTTTAGGAGAGACACTGACCAACCTGGCAGCCATGGAAGACTACAGCATCAGACTCTACCTGCTTCATTCATTCACTGATTCAGACAGCAACAGCAGCAGAGGAGGAGGAGACAAGGCAGCAGAGAGAAGAGAGGAGGAGGAGGACAGAGGTGTCTCAGAGAATCCTTGCCAAAGTGTCCATGCATGGGGGTTGGATGTAAACTAAACTGCTCCCTCCAAGAAATGCAGTTAAAGCAGGCTGCAGAGGCCTGTGCTTCATGCTGCTTTCCTGTCTCCCTGCTTTATTTTTTCCTGCAGGATGATTCACAGGCTCCTGCTGCTGTTGCAAAGCCCCTCCCTCTCTCAGCGCCCCCCCCCTCCTCCTTTAAATCCACCATGCTATGACTGGATGTCAAAGCAGAGTGCTGGAGACTGCTTCTGTTGCTGCTTTTCACAGCGGGCTTCAGCATCACACGCAGAGGGCGACTCCCCGTCCTCACTTATTCATGAGCTTTGTGAATGAAAGCAACTGACGTAGATTAACCCTCGCTGTCACACCACGTTGACTGCCCCTCCCAGTCAAACAGACCGCACACACGCGCTCCTACACTCACACAGACTTCCACGCTCTCCTCTTTTCATCCTCATCCTTTTCTCTTTCTTCTCTCACATCTGACTCCAATACAAATCTCTTCTTCCATACAAAGAGAAGAAATGCTCTGTTTTTCAATATGTTTTTTTTTTTTTTTTTATGGTTCACTGGTTCTCATTATGACATGTTGTAAGCAGAGCATCTTTTCATCCTTGGCCATCCATTTCTGGCCAGTACAAACACAATTAGTCTAAGTGCCACTTCAATCAATTCCATCTTCACACAGGCTGTGATTTACACATAGAGGCAGGAAAATGCTGACATACTATATGCGTTCTTGTCAGCAATCATTCAGCAGCTGAGGACAAAGAGGACAATATGAACTATAACTTGAGATGCATTTGGTTGTCCAGCTGCTTTCTCACTGGCACTGAACCCACAACAAACTACAATAGTTCTGTCAGGCTTGCAAGACCTGAGGAGGACCTGACAACCACTTCCTCACCTGGACCCACATCACAGGATATCCAGAGGGTGGTGCCAACACGCATGCACTCACGCACAAAACATGCACTGTTCCAAACCAGAGTTCACAAATTATTGGTAACATCTGATTTTGGCTAACAAATCAACACGGTCCCTTGACAGTGGTCCAACCATTTCAAATGACAAAATCCGAGGTTCTTTGCCCTGTACAGACTTTGTCTCTGTTTAGCACGATACCTTTTTCACACTTTATACTTCTTCCACTCTTTTTCAGAGTCCACAGAGGGACAATGATGACACAAGAAAGTCAAACTCAGAGAAAAGGAAAAGCAGTTTTCTTGACAAGGTGTTAAATGTGAGCGCACTTTGTCATTCTAAAATGGGAACATTTTAACTGTCTCCACTATCCAGCTAAACTATCTACTATACTCTTTTCTACATTTTGCTACACTTTTCAAATATATATTGTTCAAAGGTTCAATATCTGGCAGCTTTCATATTAAACTAATTATTTAAATGGTTTGATATATTGATATTCCTAATTTGGGACCATTATCATTTACTGACAGCAATGTTTGCAAATTATAATAATGATGTAATAAAAATTACACGACTGTATAGTCTATATAGTCTACAATGGTTCAGCAGGGTTCAACCTCAGAGACAGGGTTAGGAGCTCTGACATCAGGGGAGTTCGGAGCTTCTCCTTCGCGTTGAAAGGAGCCAGTTGAAAGGAGCATCTTTCATTGGAGATCCTCCAATGAAAGATGCCCAGGAGGCATCATAATCAGATACCTCCTGGGCATCCTGGGCATCTTTCATTGGAGATCCTCCAGACACAGAGGCCTCTGGCAGACCCAGAATATGTTGAAGAGATTACAGGGCTGCAACAACTAATCGATTAATCGATTATTAAAATAGTTGGCAACTAATTTAATAATCAATTGGGTCTGCGTTATCATAAAGCAACAGTGCAGTTGCTACACCCTAGTGTGGGGCCAGTAAGCCAACCAAAGCCACGGTGGCAGTAAAGCACCAGTAAGCTGGATGCCAACCACCGTAAAAGAAGAAGAAGCAGTAGAAGCAAACCAATGCTGTGTCTTGTGTAGCTCACCTGGAAGAAGCGTTTGAAAAAAGGATAACGTTTCGGCGGTGGAGGCTAATGTTAGCAGAGAGAAAAATGTACGCCCCAAGTTGTCAAAAGTATGGGAGCACTTAACATTAACGCCTTCAAAGAACAGCGTTAGGTGCAAAGTGTGCACAGCTGATCTCGCCTGGCACGGCAGCACAATATCACTGAATGAGCACCTGAAGAGGAAGCATGTTGGAGCCACAGGTGAAGGAGATAAATTCAAAGCAAGTTAATTTATCACGTAGCCATCAACAAAACTAGAGAAAACGGACAGAGGGTATTTTTGTCCATTAAGTGCGTTTTTCCTTTTTATCCAATTAATCGATTAATCGAAAAAATAATCGACAGATTAATGAAATAAAAATGAAAATGTCCGATAGTGAAAATTCAAGCCAATTCAATGGGGCCAGAGTTAATAGAAAGATATTATTTGATAACCGTTACACTGCAATAACTTCTGTCTTTGCAATATTTGTTTGAAATGCATGTGTAATTGCTATCAGCTAATAATGGTTGGCTAGCAACCAGTGGACAAACATTCACTTGGTGTAAATCAAAGTAATGGATATTTAGTCTGAACAGAATTTTAGACACTTTGCTGCACACTCTCTGTCCTGGTAGCTCAAATCACATCTACGGAATATCAAATAGAAAGTGATGGGGCATTACATACTAAGCCTGAACAATTTTTCTCATTGCTATTCCTCCAGTGGAGTGTTCCAGCCCTTCCATTCAGTTGATCTCAGCCTGTAAACTAACCCAGATTCCTATTCTCCCTCAGGACAAGATCCCTATGATACGGCCTGAGATAGAAGCAGGCAATTCTGATGCTATGCACATCCCACAGAGGCTAAGAACAGCCAATCAGAGAGTTAGTGGCAGAGTTCACTGAGTTGAGTTATTTGAGATGCAGCCAATTTTGCAACACGTGATTGCAGCACTGTATCAAATATTTTATCTTAATTTGTGACAAATACACTGCAATGAAGTGTTTCAGTCTGTCCAAATGACCACTGCCGTAGAAAATGCTAAAGAACAGAATAAAGGTTAAGGTACTGTGATAAGTGCATAGAGAACAATAACAATCCTAATCTGAAATACTAATAACTGTAAGTAATGTGCTCCACTAGTTTGTGAAGCAGCACTTGTTCGTTAGGGACCATGTAAAGAGTCCATACACAAATGTAACTCCAAACTTTGAAGCAATCCATGCACACACATTTAACCATCTGTAGCTGCATGCAAAAAAAATCACAATATTTTTAGACATTTGTCTGCACAGGAGGACTTTAACCAAATTTAACCAGATCTATAGAGTTGAAGATTAATATCTTTAGACAAAATAGCAATATTATATAATAATAAGTTGTGATATACACACATTTTTCATCATTACTCAGACTAATATGTCTCCGTGTGCATGCAGGCACTATGCCAAAGCACACAGGGTTAGAGTTGTCCATGTTGTATTCAGAGGGTATCTGTGAGCAGCTGTCAAACAAACACAGCATCTTCTTCTAAATATCTTCACCTACATTCAAGTGGAGCAAACACAAAATATTTTTTTCACAACAACCACTATAGAAGAAATCCTCACCAAGCACTTAGGCCCATGCATGATTGTTGGTATCAGACAAGCTGGTTTGTGTATTTGTGAAGCTGCTAGTCTCCTGGGATTTTCATACACACATCAGTCTCTAGAGCCACAGACAAAAACCATCCAGTCAAGCAGCAGCTCTGAAGGACAGAAACACCTTGTTGATGATACAGATCTGAGGCCAGCCTGGTTGGAGCTGACAGAAAGGCTACGCTAACTCAGATAACCACTGAGCAGTAAAGCTTCTCAGAAAGAACAACACATCCAACCTTGAGGAGGATGGACTACAACAGCAGAAACCACATCTGGTCCTGTTAGCCAAGAACAGAGGTCTGAGGCTGCAGTGGACACTGGTTCACCAAAACTACAATCTACTAGTTTGCCCTCATTCATACCTCTGAAAGTGAAAAAAAAGACCCGCTTTACAATTATAATAATGCATCTTCGATGTTTCATGTTTTCTCACCTTCTCCGAGAGATGGTGCATGTCGGTGACACCCGTGGTTGCCCAGGCGGTGTTTCCATCCGGGTGATTCAGAAGGCAGGGGTTGCAGAACAGCGCGTTAGCTAATTCGCATCCTGCTAGCCACGTTTTCAGCTCATACCAGCTCCGTGAAAATCCGCGGCTGTAGGTTTTCCCCGCCTTTGAAGACACCTGTTTGGTATTTACATTTGGTCTGGGTGGTCCTAATTCTTTGACAAACAATTTATCTTGATTACTGCGACGACAGAATGGTAATTCCCGCAACGACACGATGGAGTAGCTCCGTTGAGTTGTAAAGCTAGCCATGTTGATCTTGAACGTGAACGCGATGCGTATGCGCGATGCACGCATCAGAGGAGCACGTGACTTTATTAGTGCGTATGACGAAAGTACGTTGGGGCGCACACAGTTTGAAAAAAAAAAACTTAACATGTTAAAGTCTATGAGAGCACCTGGGGAGATTTTCAACCTGTCTGAAATCGCCCCAAGGGGCTGCTGATTGGACAATAATATTCAGACTTTCAACGGCAAAATAAACTCTTTTGTTTTTCGCGTGGGTCAAGGAGGGCGGCGCCCTATCTCCCACTATTAGCCAGCCCCTGGGTATACCCATACTAAATATGCAAGTAATGACCCTAGTTCGAATGATGGAAAGAGAAATGCTTACCAAACACAAGACTAACAGACGTTTTAGAAATACTGGACTCCCATTGATGTTTTGAAGCTGACTGCAACAAACCGAACTCACCATTCCAGTGCTTGTATCCCATCCCATTAATGGGTTTCAGTGTTATCAAACACATCCTGAAAAAGACTGACAAGGCTGATCCGAACAGAACAGTGAGGAAAGCTTCCCTAAGTTGTAGTTGTATGGAGGAATGTTTGGAAGGGCCCTGGGACAACACCTGTGTTCTTTGTCTGGATGGCACACTGGTTTTCAGCAAAACCTTCAAAAGTCAGGTGAATGACATGCAAAAAGTGTTGCAGTGCCTAGGTATGATATGTTTAAAAGATGCTGGGGTGGGGCAAACAATCAAAAAAGGAGGGAAAGAAGACAAAGACAGGAAGTACAACAAGACCAGATACATTAGGCACAAGACCAAAACTAAAGAGAATAGAACTTAACAAACCCTGCATGTATTGGGCTAGACTGTTTTCACAGGCTGTTACTATGGACAGTTTGCAGAGTGCTCACACAGACCGTTGACACTGTGATTGACTGCTGATGAGTGCGTGGAAAGACTGCTTGTGGACTGCTTACACGGTGGCTAGGCAACAGACATGGACTATTGACTACTGAACAGGAAATGTTGACTGTATTGGAGCTCTAACCATTGATCGTTGTTCAAGTACCATCTTACAGAAGAAGATCTCTAGAGTCAAGTTCAAAATAGGCTGTTTAAAGGAGAAAATGCTTGATTAAATGTTGACAACATTTATTTCGCAAGGGGAGTGGGACAAATGTACAAATGTAATGTAAAAAATGTACATGTATGTTGTCGATATCAAACAGTGTTAACTTGGCTGTAAGTACTCCCTAACATGTTGCTGAGTGTTGAGGGTGTTTATGTAACATTTCGAGTAAGTTAAAGTTCATCACACACACACACCATAGGTGATACAAATATTCTTAGTATTCTCCTTGAGTTTCATTGCTGCTCTGCTGTTGCACCAAAGGCACAGAGGAACAGATAGACTCAGCAAAAAGAGAAGAAGAAGAAGAAAGAGAATAAAGAGAGAAGTATGAAGTTGACTGATATTGTGCTTTGGAACATTTTTATTTAGATTAGAGCAAGCAGAACAAACAAATCATTGAGTAAAAAAATCACAGATGTGGTATGCAGGGTTTTCAAACTCTCCATTGGGTAACATCAGACTTGGATGGTAGTGGATAAATAAAACAGATGGTTAAGGTTTGGAAAGACTAGTTTTGTTTAGATCACTATTTCACCATGGGGCTGTCACCTGTTTTTAATCAGGTGTTTTTGTTTGTTTGTTTTGCTGTTTGTTGTTTTGTGTGTGTGTGTGTTTTGTTTTTGTTTTTTTCAGCGTGTAACACTGATCATTGAGGTGTTAAGTCCCGGCTGATTTATAGTGATCAACTAAAAGTGAATCAGCGAACCAGTTCCATAATAGGAAACATAATGATCCATCCCGAGGTATAGAATTAGAGACAGATGTCTCATTAAACAATAGGTGGAATCAAAGTGTGCGTGAGTGCATATGTATAATTGGGAAAGATTAAAAGTCTGTGCCTGAGGGGCTACCTGGCCTGAGAATTCGCAATTTTCCTTCAACTAATTAAAATATTAGTGAGGCTGGACAGATAAACAGAGGAAAGAAAGTAAATGACAACTTATCATGTTAATAGCAGCCAGCAGCCATGTAGCTGACTATTTTACAGCTGCAGAGCTGTTACAGTTTCCAGCAAGACGTTCTGCTATTGGACTGAAAAGAAAAGAGGTGTATATGCACAGTAGCTTGCGTAACACTGTCTGAACCAGTTGATGAATCACATAGTTAGTGTTTGTACTGTATGTGCTCTTTATTAGCTGAACCCAGTTCTGTCTGCTTACTCTGCACAGCTGTAAAATCATTTTACAACTGGAACACACTGTTGTTATTGATGTGATGTCAAATGGATTTGTCCTGTCAATGTGCTGTCATCACCAAGGTATAAAGCACAATACACTATTGATCAGCTTCTTAGCTAGGTTTCCAAATATAATCTTATGTAGATATTGTAGTATCAGGTACAGTTATATTTAGCCTTCAGGCTGAGTGAAGGTAAAGGACTGCAGTACATTAACAGTACAGCTATAGTGCAAATACTCACATGATGTTCGTCGTCAAACTACTTCACAAACCACTCCGAAACCCAATTAAACATGCAGCAAAATCCCTCCCCACAGTGTAACAAAGAGCATTTTGCACACGGCACATGGAATTGTCTTAGTAGTAAATTAATAATTGTGTGGAGGGAACATGATCAATGTGAATAGGCTGTGTGATTAACCATTAGAGAGAGCAGGAGGAAGGACCAGTGTTGAGCGGATGACACTGAAGCAGGGTTACTGAGTTACTATGCAGTAAGCATACTGTACCACTTCCAGCTATTCCTGCTTTTCCTGGGATTCTCCCATATTTTACCCTTCTCTCTCACTGTCCTCCCATTGAAATATATTTCCATAAATCTCCTGTATTTTTGACTGTTCTAAAAAGAGAGAAAAAAAAACATCCTTGATCTTAAAGTTGGGCAGCATGGTGGTGCCATGGTTAGCAGTTGAAATGATGAGGATATTCTTTAGGCCTCAGACAATGGACTAGTCTCTATACCAGTCTTATTAGATGTTAGTGCTGCATTTGATGACATAGTTTTGGATAGTTTTACCTTGGCGTCCAGTTCTATTGTAAGGAAGCTTGGGGTCATTCTTGACTAGGACATGGGAGACAGAGCCTTCAGCTATCAGGCTCCCAGTTTGGGTTCTGGAGGCAGATGCCCTCTCTCTAAATTTTAAATCCTCTTTGATGAAGCTTAAAGGGCTGGCTCAGGTCAGACCTGAGCCAAGGCTGCTGGGAGAACTCCCATAATGTACTGAGTACTGTGTCCTTTTGCTCTCTGTCCTCATTCTGCAGTTCTCTCTGACTCCAGAGCTGCAGGATCTGCCTCTACTCAACACTCATCATCGTCATTACTAATGTATTATTCTTATTGTTAATTGGTGCTGTCATCCTTGCTGCTGTTATTATTAATAATACTAATACACTATCTCTATTATTATTGCCATTAGTCTGACAGTGCTTGAACACCACAGTATATACAGCTGTTCCTGGTCTCTCCCTCTCCCCCTCTTTCTCCTCTCCCTTATTTTTCTCCTCTCAATCCAACTGGTTGAGGCAGATGGCCGCCCACCCTGAGTCCGGTTCTGTTGGAGGTTTCTTCCTGTTAAAGGGAGCTCTTCTCCACCACTGTTGCCAAGTGCTACTCACGGTGGGAGCTGTTGTGTTTTTCTCTATACTATTGGGAGATCTTGACCTCACTTTGTAAAGACCCTTGTGATATTTAGTCATGTATCTGTTAGATCAGTACTAAGATTCAGGTTGTCATAAGTGAAACTGCACCTGGACTGTCAGAGGGTTTCACAAAACAACAGACTCAACAAAACCAGACAGCTGCCCCATCCACAGTAAGTACAACAACGTGTGTAGTAAAGTAGTTGCTTTTCAGCACCTCAGAGGAGCAAACATGGCCTGGTTTATGAAATGCTTTTTGCAAAATCAGCAGCTATTGAATATTTCTCCCCTCAGCTTTCCTGTTTTTCTTCTTTTCCTTCAATGGAAATGCTCTGTACTAAGAATGAAAATGACATGCAGTGTCTCTTTTCTTGTCATACAATAAGGCTGAACAACAGTTTTTGGTTTTTAGGATATCTTTTAGCAATTTCTCAAAAAAAAAAAAAAAACCCAGTTGATTATATTTTAAGGCACCATGAAAATACAAAATCATTAAGTGAAAAAATGAAACTCTACTTCACTGTGCATTCATGTGCAAGCATGTAATGTTGGTGTAGCAGAACCACTCTCTTAAATGACACTGGAGCAAACAAAACCACACCTGCTATTGAGATGCAAATAACATGACATACCAGACAAAATGCAAGTAAAAATTTCTAAACATTTAAATTCCATCATTCAATGGCAGCAAACACTTTTGTTGATGCACAGTGCACCAGGCTACCTTAAGCGCAGGTACAGCACATTAGCAGTGTTAAGCACAAACCCTGACACTCACTTGATCCTGTGAAAGGCCAGTCTCCTCCTGAGAGAAGACACTCGCAGATGACAGCCCTGCTTGATGCCTATGCGACCCTGGACCACCATGGCGACTCCTTCATTGACTACAGTTTCATTGTCCCAGAGTCCAATGAACGGAAAACAGATCGGAAACACATACATCCACTTCTTCTGCTTCTCAGCAGTGGGCTCTCTGTCCTTGCTTCCCTTTCTTTCCCTTTCCTCCAACTGTACCAATACCTACTGCCACCCCCCCACCCCCTCCCAGTACTCTTTACTCTTTCCAAGTGACCCATTTCTCGTAGACTGTCCATCTTAGTTTGGTGCGCACCTGCTCACATTCTGCACACTTGCAGGTACACTGTTCTGGCGTCATCCTGCAGCCCACAGGGAAACACTGCATGCTTGCACCCGGTTACCACATTTGTCATGAGCTGTCTAAGCAGAGCTGGTCTGCCTGTGAGTATGAGCTGGTGTGTGTGTGTGTGTGTGTGTGTGTGTGCATGTGTATGTGTGTGTGTGTGTAAATAGTTTGTCCATACGAGCATGAATCTTTTGACCTTACATTTCCTTGTCATTGTGAGCTCCCCAGACCACTGCCACCCAGCCCTCCACCCCCCCACCCCCCATCCCCCCACCCCCACACACACACACACACAAACACACACACGCACTAATGCATAGACAAAGTAATGTTGCATTACACACAGTGCATCCACCTGTACCTCCATCCTTCTGTGTCTACACAAAAGACACTAGCACACAACAGCAGATGTAAACACATTTGCATAGTCATAAATCATTAACCTGCCTTCACTTCCACCAGAGGAGACCTTGAGGGCTTCCCATGAATAAATGTTCTGGGGCTGTAGGTGACTGCTGAGCACATCTGACACGACTTCCCTCATATTAGATATTTAGATTGAGATGGACGTTCTGGGCTGAGAACAACAAATCTGTTAGCCAATACCGATAACCAATAACACTGTATCAAAATATGAATATGCAGAAAAATATAAATGTTTTGTTTTGGGCTGACCAGTTAACACAGTTCTTCGTCACACAATTAGATATTTCCCTTATATTTTACATGATGCACTATACAACACCAAACATCTAGCGTTGTTTAAATGACAGACAGTCAAAACAAACATATAGATTTTAAAAATTTGGGCATTTCAATTAATGCTAAAGCAATTCAAAAGCTGGACGACAAAAGAGGGTGAACAGCTGGAAAGTCCATACATGAACGATGTCTAAGCTGGTCAAAAAGATGAGCATTTATTAAAAGCTGACAAAAGAATTTCTCCCCACTCTGACTTCAATGTTTTCACTGCAAATGACTAAACTATAATGGCAAAGCAGTCACAGCGAGCGGAAGAATTTTCCTGATAAAAAGAAGCATGTCTGCTTCGTCACATCTGATCCCATTTCTTTTTTCATCAATCACAGCAGCAGAAAATAAATGTTCCCTGTCCACACTGGTTGGAGGAGCTGACAGATATTTGCATGCATTTTCAACCGATGTAGGAAAATGGCTCTTGTTTCATCCTCCAGCACCTGGCTGGTCAACCTCAGAGCTCTGACTGGAATGTGATGATGCACATGCTCTGATAGATAAGCTGTCACCAACCCATTTAAAATCATTAAATAAAGGTTCTAATCCTTTTGGCTAAAACAGCTGGGTATTTTTGGAGTCTGTAGTCAGTGTTCCTGTTGGATTGTATTGTGGAATGCTGAGAGGTGTGTGGTTTTACTTCCACTCACTACTGGTGTATCATTATATTGTGCCCTGAGCCCTTATACTCAATACATTTTCAGGTCAAAGCCCAGATTATACCAAAGGAAAATAACACCTGAAAATCCTGGCTTGAATACAAGACACAAAAGTACTGAAAACTGCTTACAATGTTAGCAAAATGAATAATTATCATAGTCTGGTCTCTGCACAGAAGCATACTATGCAGAAAAACCTGAACCAAAACATTTCTGTTTTTCTCTCAGTCGGTGAAGTAACCATATTTCTGGCTTGATTTGAATATTGCTTCAAGGGCTTGACTCTGGTCTGAGACTGTAGTGTTACTAGTTGGGTTTATTCTACGCGAAGCAGGTAACAAAAAAACTCAAATCTTCACAACCTTTTCCTGTTCTAGCCCATCCTTAGAGCCTTGAAGTTCCATGAAGGCAAACAAACAAACCCAACTAACAACAGTTAGTATTATTAGTAGTATAATTAGTTGAAATGCTTGTTCATGACAGTAATGTTTATCTTAGCAGAAAATTGGATGCTCCTCAATAAGCTTTGCCCTGCTCACATATGAAAGAAGGAATATGAAGATCTGCTCTAGACATTTAGACAATATTAGGAAAAATTTATTAGTTTGTCCTTTGATTACTGTCTTTACTTTGTGTTATATGGACATTTATTAGCTGTAAACTGACATGGTGCCATCATCACTTGGATGCAGCTTCACAGTGTGGCAATGTAAAAACTGCCTTGTTCCTGTAATTCACCAATGAAGTCTCTGTTTTAATCAGCATTTCTACTCAACCGTAACTCACAATCCTGTGGAGTGAAAGAATCATTCATGGCTTCATCACGCTGTCATGCAGCTCTGCACAGTGGTCAGGGTCTGTCCTGAGGCTGTGAACTGTCCTGCAGCATCTGCATTGAACTATTCCTCATTACTGAACTAGCTCCACACCGACTGAATGAGAAACAAACAAACAAACAAACAAACAAACTCTACTGGAAAATTCAAATGTATGTTTGTGAGATGTTGCTGTCTGACCAAGTGGACCAATCACTGTTGTGCTCCACATGACGTTTGTGCCATGTCCAAAAGCAACCAGCATTAAATCCACTTTAAGCACACTGCCTTATTAATAATGAGCCTCTGTCTGGTTTATTTTTAGAAACACTTACTGTGTTTCCATTTAATATTTTGGCAGACATTTAAGACTATACAAGCAATAGCAGCTGCAATAGCAGCCATTCACCACCAGAGACCAACATTGGCTGCACAATGTTAAAATTTGTTTTGTGACCCATGAATATGATTAATTTGAACAAGACATGAGCAAGAGACAAGCAGTTGAAATAACAAGTTAGAAAGTGTTTTTAGAAGATTTGTGTTGGAGTCAGTGCTGACATTAAGCACATAATATCCTGCCCCCTTCACCACTAATCATTGTTAGCATCAGCCTGTCATGCCTTGGATACACACTATTGAATCATGATCCCAAACCTCACGAGAGTTCAACATATTAGGTCCTGATTTTGCTCAACTGCATGGGGACATCAGATTTACTACAGATTTTTCATTTGCAGCGATTTACAGTTCAAAATGGAATATTTGAACAGATCTGTCATTGCTTCAGTTCTTTTATCTGTCAGCTGATGCTTACTTTGGATGCATCTTGAGGTTTAGAGTTTAGTTTTGATGTGCACATTACAGGAGATTTTCAGCAAAACTGACTTTTCCTACTTTTCAACTATTTTCAGTTTTAGTTTTCTAGACAACTGCTTAGAAGAACCCATGGTGCTGGTTGTTGGGGCAAGGTCAGATGAGTCTGGGCATTTAAAACCTTTGAGACTGACATCACCTGGTCTTTCCAGACGATGATTGAGAACAATCCATGACACTGTCAGGTCTCAGCTTTCCAAAGGGGGCGGTGCATGCTATAAACTCTGCAGGGTGCCCAAACTTTTGCAGACGCCATTTTCTTGTTTTCTGTTATTTTGAACGTGTAAATGATGGAAATAAAATCTAACTTCTTTTGACATATTATAAGAATGTGTAATCTGTGATTTGATGCCTTTTGGAGATTTTTCCATCTTTCCTTGGCTGTTTTATGCACATTAATACAAATTTTTACCTGGGGTGCCCAAACTTTCGATCCCCACTGTAGCTCTGATGGATTTCTTCTTTTTTTCAGCTTCAGGAGGGTCTGTTTCACTTCCATTGAGAGCTCCTTTAACCGCATGTTGTGGGTTCACAGCAACCGCTTCCAAATTCAAATGCCACACCTGGAATCAACTCCAGACCTTTTAACTGCTTAATTCAGAGATGCCCAAACTGTTCCACAAAGGGCCACGTTGCTGCAGGTTTTTGTTCCAACCAATGAAGAGCACACAGTTTGACCAATCAGCTGTCTGAAGACTGAGATCAGTTGATTAAATGAGTCAAGTCTGGTGTGCTGCTGCTTGGTTGGAACACAAACCTGCAGCCACACGGAACTTTGTGGAACAGTTTGGACATCTCTGGCTTAATTGACAAACACAACAAACACAGTATAGTTATAAATAGAGAGATTAATCTAAGTGAAATTCACGTAAAATTCAGAGCACAGTTCTGGAGGCTACATGTGCATTATACAGTCTGATGGCCTCAGGTAGAAAGGACTTGCTGTAGCGCTCCTTAGAACATCTGGGCTGCAGCAGTCTGTTACTGTTGCTGATTATATAACTATATCGTGAATATGTTTTTGCAAACAGTTAAAATAACAAAATTTGTGTCACTGTCCAAATATTTCTGGACCTAACTGTAGGTGGAAGCTACTCAGCTGCACTAGTGATGTGCTGGTTGCAAAGTCAGCCCTGTGAGCCAGCTCCTGTCTGATAGCCCATTTATTTTTAATTTATTTACTTATTTTTATTAATACAAACAGAATAATAGAATGATTTTTTTCGTCCCACATTGCTCACAATGCCGGAACTCTAGGCACGGACTGAATTGTGTAGAGGTGTGTGCTGTACAACCACAATCACCTCTGATGACAAGGCTCATACCATGAGGATGCGCAGAGCCAGTTAGGACTATCCCGTGGGGGCACACATCTCTTTCAATTTAAGACACCTGGAAAAACCTGCCTGAGATTCATCTAGCAGGACACACCCCTAGTGTTTTAAATAGGTCTGGCAGGTTATGCATGAAACAATAACAAGCTCCTTAGCAAAAGCCATAAATATCAAGGGGGAGTCTTTCTGCCCAGCTCTGGTCAGATGTGCAAAGCGGGCTGAGTTATTTAAAAGTGACTCTAAAACAAACTCTTAACAGAAGTGAGGACTACAGCTCTCTGTCCAGATCCGTTTCAAGTTTTATTTAACAAAGTGGAACAAAAAGGGGGGGAAAAAACAGCACTGAGTTTCTGTACAAATAGACTTTTTCTCTCAAACTTGGCTGTCAAAATGAAAGAGAGACCCTGATATCATGACACAGAAAAAACAGGAGGATAGTCATATTTGCTATACTGTATGGTGAACTGCTGTAATGGGACTTTATTATTTACAAAAAGACATTTCAAGAGAGTACATAGTACTTTGTTTTGAGAGCATACAATAGAAAAGAAAACAATCAAATAAAATATAGAGTATTTATGAATTTACAGTTTGATTTCAGTGAGTATTACAGTTTATCCTTAGGATTATCATTTCTAGATTAATTTAAGCTTTTAGGCAAAAAAAGAACAAAATTCATAGTTCATTTAGTATCTGTAACATGCATATAACCAACATTCCTCTGTGTTTACTGTGGGCATTTACTCCATATTTCCTTAAATTTACATTGTATGAATGGCAGAAATTCAGGAGGTCTCATTACATGGATAAGTTTGTTCACTGGAATGGAAATCAGTGAGGGTATTAGCCTTCAATGTGCTACAGAAGGAAAGACTCACTGAAAATGTGACCCAGCCTGCTTCAGTGACAATTCTTCTTAGCTGCTACATGCTAAACATATTCTAATAACGCCACCTATTTGACTATAATCTTAATCTGCTATGAATGAACATGTTTGGCAGCAAGTTTGGTTGATTTACTTTTAAATTAATTGAGCCCAAATACAGTGACACAAAGAATAATCCATCATGCCCTGCATCATGGCTGTATTCAGTCATTCAGTCATCTAAAGGACCTCACGCTAATGGCTTTTAGGAGCAGGGTGCGAAATTCACACGTTGCTGTCACCTTATCTTTCTGCTGCCAGGTCCAGAAATGATTTTGTCAAAAATGAAAAGAGGGCGTGAGAGAGACATTCTAACCCATTTAACTTTCTCATTTCCACATAGCCAGTACTAGTTAGGTACCGTGGGGGGTGCTCTGGGAGTCTGGGGTCCAGGGCCCTCTGCTAAGGGCTGTCTCAGTACGACCGGCACAGGAGCGGTTTGGGGACCACAGGATTTCATCTCTGCTTTTTGCAGATGATGTTGTCTTCATCAAACCAGCACCTTCAGCGTGTTCTGGGGCGGTTTGCAGCCAATTGTGAAGCAGCTGGGATGAGAATCATGGTTCTTAACCAGAAAAAGGTGGCTTGCCCTCTCCAGGTTGGAGAAGAGTTCCTGCCTCAAGTGGAGGAGTTCAAGTATCTTGGGGTCTTGTTCACGAGTGAGGGAAGGATGGACCGTGAGAATGACAGAGGCAAATTATGTATTGGAGGAATGTGAATGAAGAAAAAGGAATGGAGAAGGATCCGATTTGTCCTCTCTGACTAATGTGAGATGAAGCAACAGACAGGACTACATTCTGTCCTGTGCAGCTGTCAGTCTGCTGGCTGTGTGCTTCTCTCCTGCATTAACCCTGATCAGTGTTCTGCTCCTTGCCAAAGACAACTAATTTGCAGTGTGTTGTACCAACAGATGTACTGTCTATGTTTGATCATTACAATGGGCATGTACACTCACCGAGCACTTTATTAGGAAGGCCACAAACATTCATGCAGTTAACCATCAGCCAATCATGTGGCAGGAGTGCAGTGCATAAAACCCTATAGATACAGGCATGAGCTTCAGTTAATGTTCACATCAAACCTCAGAACAAGGGAAAAATTATCCCAGTGACTTTGACTGTGGAGTGATTATTGGTTTGAGTGTTTGTGAAACTGTTGATCTCCTGATATTTTCACACACAACAGTCTCTAGAGTTTAACTCAGATAACCACTCTTTACAACTGTGCTGAGCAGAAATGTATCTCAGAATGAACAACACGTCCAACCTTGAGGAGGATGGACAACAGCTTTATATTCTGCTACAGTTAGCAACTAAGCCTTTCCTTTACCCTGCTGACTCTCTTTACAGCCTGTTCTCTTTACAGTCTTACAAACTGTTCGGGTTCATTTACAAAAACAAGTGTTATTTTAAAAATCTTAATTTATTTGTGGGTCTTACCAGGATTGTGTCAACTGTTTCATTACCAGATAGTCAACTTTTATCCATGTAAAACAGGTATATCAGAAATTCTAAATAATTTCAGAAATAAAGAAAAGCAACATCAAAAAAAAAACAAAAAAAAACTGGGCTGCATTTTTAATTCTACTTTCACTGTACACATGGCACTAAGGTGGTATTTAACGGCAGATGGTAATGGATGACAAATAAAATCATGGACGATTACGCATGGAAAACATGATGTTTGTAAGATCTTCAACATGTCCACAGTGAATTCAAAAGTGAATTCAAATGAAAAGAGGCTGAGTCTGTTCCAGGCTCAAGCTGCTGTTTTCATATTTGAAACAAGAGGTTTCCGATGAGAATTCATAAACTGTCAGTGCAGTATGACAGGGACAGTCCTGTTTTTAAAGGGCGTGAAAATAATCGGTGTGACTGCTATTATATGCCCACTTATAACATATGCTAATGTTAGCCCGGCCACAAAAACACCAAAGTGCTCTCTGCACGCCCCCCCCCCCCAGCTCACTGACTACACTCTGCATCGCTGCCACTAGGTTCAGTCCAGTGTCGTGAATAAATCCACTTAAACTACTTATAGTGGGAGTCGTGCACATCTGCACATGGGCACGTGTACACTGTGTTTTCAGTCGGCACAAAGAAAGCAGTGACGAAGGGATACTGTATCGGTTTTGTCTATGTTACAGTGTGTGACATAGATATTGATGCATATATGAAGTGTCCACACAAAGTCTTTTAATACAATCAAAACCATTCATCCTGTTTATATACTGTCAAAACCTACAGTGAAACTACTTTCATTAGTTCAGTCATGGGTGCAGGTATTTTAATTTGCAACAGGTGTGAAGTGGTTTATGGTACGCAGGAAGGTGTTCAAGATTGTAGATAGTTGAAAAGATAGTGTATTAGACATGAGTGTTCCCCTCTGCCCATTGTTCGTGCAATCATCTCCTTCCATCTGCAACCAGCTGCTGCTTCGGTTTCAGCCCCTGCGTATCTTTTGAAATCCCCGTCCCTAAAACAGCACCTTCACCTCACATGTTGCAGTGTGTCCATGAACAACGCCAGAAGAAGCTTGTTCCTTTAATGTAGAGGAACAATGTGAACTCTAAGAATGTATCTAAATGGTAAAACTGGATTTGTGTCAGAGTCTAATTCTTGGGTTCAGCTGGTTGCCATGTCCTGAGGCTGCCATGGGTATTTTCCTCTGTGTGATTACAGTTTCCTTCGCCATCTCTTCTACACAGTCTGGAAGGCCTTTGTTTGGGCAGGGATCATAACAGGAGTGGCCCCCATGCGGGTCAGGTTCCCAGGGCTCAGTTTCGGGGGAGGGCTGGGCTTCGAGTTGGAGGTAGAAGTAGAGGTGGGTGTAGAACGGGGTTCAGGAGTCTTGGGAACTGTCTGATTGTAGCCAAGTGGAGATTGAGGGAAGGTGGAGGCTTGACAGTTTTCCTTGAGGGCCGCCACAGCAGGAACACAGCCTCGTTGGCCTCGGGGCCCCATGTTGTGTACCATGGATTGGGTGGAGGAGGTTCCTGAGCGAGAGCTGCCAGAGCGGGATGAGGAGAGGGAGTTGGGCTTCACCAGTTTGGCTTTGGGAGCTTCCGCATCCTCCCTGAAATCAACACACAGAGTAAACATTTAGAATAAATTCTAAATTGACCTCGAATTACTGCTTTAGTTGAAGTAAATGTGAGACTGTGTGTCTTGCCCTGTCACTGGTTACTTTATTGAAAGCTATCCCCACTAGATTGTAGTATTCATCCTGACACCAGCCAACAGTATGATTGCTTTAGTTTTGTGTGAAAACAACAGCTCCATTGTATCAAAGTACCAGCACTTCATGAAATCATTTACGGAACAACCTAGAACAACCTGATCAACAATGCTACTCCAGGAGCATTTCATGTCTTCATCCTGAAAGCATAAGAGTTCCAGTTTGGGGTTGTGAAGGTGCCCCTCTCCTGTTTACCTGATTTCATTTGGGGTATCTTCCTCTTCGTATTTCTTCATCTCCTTCTTGCGACAGACCAACCAGATGATGACGATGATGAGGAGGACACCGAACGACACACCAACCACTGCCCCTGCTACCACACCCATTCCCCTTACATCTATACACACGAACACACAAAAATTACAAACACACACACAATAAGTTGAGTAAGAAAGAAGAGATCAGACAGGAGTACATGTTCTAGTGTGCTGCAAAGAAACGGGTCATGCTGCAGTATTTGCAGCCTCTGGAGGAGCTCTAACCACATATGGATGTGGTTAATAGTTGATAAGAAAATATACTGTGTTCAGCAAAGGTTGTCCACTCACAGTGCATCTTCACCTCCACGGTGCAGCTCTCTTCTCCCACATCGTTGCTGGCTGTGCATTTGTAGACACCAGTGCTGTCCTTGGTCAAGTTCCTCAGCGTCACAATTTCAGGGTTTTTCAAATCTGAGGGTAAAAAAAAAGAGGAAAAAAAGAGGACATTATAGAGTATCTGTGTCCGGTATTGTGGTTTAACAGACTATATTTGTATTGAATGAAATGTTTGTACAGTTGACAGAAATTAAAAAAGAGCTTATGAAAGACTCTGCTATCGTTTTAAAGACACAATATGTTCGCAAGACGCTTTACTCAAGCTGGAAGTGATTTTATTGTTAACGTCTGAGACTGTGTGTGTGTCAGAGTAGTCAGAAGCAGAAAAAGAAGAAAACAAATTGATTTGACTGTCAAAGAACTGAGCTACGACCAACACAGTCACACATTTCTTGAAGTGAATAACTGTCCACCTGGGCTGGATTCAAACTCAGTATTCTGATTATATATAAAGAGATGATAAATCACTGCTGCAAATCTGTCCAATTCAAGTGTGGTGACATAACTGCTTTGTGTCTTTTATTCTTAATGCCCTTTTTTTGCTATAACATCTTGTCTGTAGTGAATTTTTAGATTTTAAACTTCAGAGAAGAGAAATCTTGATCTAACTGACAGAGAGACAAATAGTCCAGGAGGAGAGGTGACTTACCTATCAGGGCCAATGGAGGCAGCTTGCCAACATACTTGCCCTTGTCCAGTACCCTTTCCCATTTGTAGTGGATGGGATCAGAGCCATCAGCAGACTTGCAGCTCATCTTAACATCACCGCCCTCCAACAGTTTGCCCTCCATCCAGCACTGCGGCTTGGATGGCTTCACTGCAGACAGACAGATACAAAAACAGATAGCTGCATGTTCTTTCCTCACCTGTTTTTATGCTGAGGACTGTTACACTCCACTGGCTTGCTAACATCAGTGGTTGATCGCATGTGTATAAAAGATTATTACTGCAGTGTAGTATATATGTACACTGCAGTATTTACTATATATAGAACACTAGATTTAGATTTTAGACAACTACAAAAAAGGTGTCTCCACACACAATCACTCCTCAGTGAAGACAGATACTTTACCATACGTCTTACTAGTAAATCAGTCTGATTTCATGGATTCGTTGCTTATGAATTTTTGTTTTTAATTTAACAATGAAATGGCGTGTCAGTAAGCAGCACTCTTTGGGTTTGACCAAAGTATTACCTCCTGTCGTCTAAGTATCACTGCAGCTAAATAAATAAAACAGCGACTCTTACAGAGGCTGATTAAGATAGACTGTCTCTGTGATTGTGCCTGTAGTCATGGATGAGCTTCAGTTGTTATGATTATGGCTGTGACACATCAGTTTAGATTGGGTTTAACACTAACTACGTGTATGTGCTGCTGTAAACCAACATTGCTGCATCGTCTCTCTACTGCTCTCTTGGCTAATGTTAACAGGAGCAGTAAGGAGGAGTAACAGTGCTGCTACCATAGCAATATCCACAGCAGCACAGATTCAATCATAGATTCATGCAGACGTTGTCCAAGCAATGAGCGTATTCACGGCCACAGCGCAGCCATGCAGAGCAGCTGCAGCTGATAACAGCCAGTGGCTGTATACTGTCACAGCCCAGTGTTTGGAAAGGAGAAATGATGCATTTCTCCTTTCAGAGTGTCACAGCTTCTATCCCTGAAATATCCGCAGAGTGCTTATGTAAACTGGAAGTAAGTGAACTGCAACAACACATGAACTGTTCCTATTGGTCGAGGGTAGGAGGGCACAAAGGTAAGTTCAGCTCCGCGCTGGTGACCAAGAGATTGTCTTCAATTTTGTCAGAAAGCATCAGCTTCGCTAAGTCCTCAATAGGTTTAGGAACAGGCTCTTCATTGCAGAAACATTATGGTCTCACATGAGCTGCATTTCAACACTTGAATCTTTGACTGTTGTAACATTTTTATAGTGAGGAGCAGACCATCATCACAGTGTGTAGCCTTCTTTGACACCTTGTCAAAACACATATTCCAACATTCAGTCAACAAAGTTTTGATTTACAGAGCATTTACTGCTGCTGCAAATGTCTCAATCACATCTAATAAACAGGAGGCTGATTTGATGTAACCACCACTGAAGAAGAACTAAACTTAGTTAGATGCATTTTTCTTTTAACATAAAATCAACAGCAAATTCATCTCTTATACAAAAAGGAGCAGGTTGTATAGTTATATGCTCAGGGAGAGCAGTTGTACAGTGATTTTTCTTCATGAGTGTTGTCTGTGGTTTCTCTTATGGGGCCTAGAGTAAGTGCTAGCTGACACTTACCCAGCACTATGAGGCTGATAGTGCTCCAGTGGTATTGCGCGCCGGTCTTGACTTTGCAGCTGTACTCTCCTGAGTCCGTCAGAGACAAGTCACTGATCAGCAGAGAGGCATCGCCTTTTAAGTACTCCCCAGCAAAGGCCACGCGGCCGCGTTCTGCTTCATTGGGGTCAAAAACCCGCCCGGCAAAGTAGGTGATCACCTGTTGGGAGGGGGGGGGGGGGGTGAAATTGGTGGGTGGATTTGCGATGGGTTAAGATACATACAGCAAGTGAAACAGTGTGGAACATCTCTATGACAACCCGAGATTATGTTCATACAGAAGGCCAAAGACATATTTTGTAATCACAGGATAATCCTGTTGATGCTGTTTCACTTTTGAAACAGCCCTTCCAGTGTCTTGTATCCTGCTCACAATGTCTAATAATTAATTCTTACATGTCATCTGTGTGGGGCCATACAGTCCCAAGGTATTTCTTCTACCCAGCAAAGACTGAGGGAAGTAACTACACAAGCTGTGAAATTCAATGGAGTTTTAAGTTTTCATGATGGTCAGCAAACTATGTGATCCATAGACAGATAATCAATCAATATCAGGTCAGTTGAAGTCCGCTGTGTTCCATCCATTAACACCTTGCATGGAGAGACACTCACCACTCTCTGCCTGTTGGTTGGCTTGAGAAGAAGCCACTCAATGTCCAGAGTGGGGTCATCACCCACCCAGAACTGATGGTGGCAGGGAAGCGTGGCATTGTCTCCAACAACTCTCTTCATCTCTATCTGGGCATACGTCGTCAGCACGTCCACCAGAACTGTGGAGAGACAGGCCAGTTCAAGATTTACATTTCATTTGTCTACAGGAAAACATGGGGTCATCAGATTTGGGTGGGTGAGTGTGTCCCTGCAGGACACAAGTTCGCACCTGAACGAGTCAGCTTTGAGACTGTGGGACAGAGCTCACAACATTTTCTCCCATAAGCTGAAGATTTCATTGTAGTAATTTCCTTTTGCTTCAAATTAGCTGTACATTTCCCTTTCACACAAACAGACCACCCTTAACCGCTGACAAATGTGACGTTTAATCATTGTCAGTGACAATCTGTGCCATGCTATCCATCCATATTCAGTACTGAATGAGAGCTAATATTACAGTGCAAAGAAACCGTTACAATAAACATTACAAACACTTTTTCTGAGATTTTGTAATAAATTTTTACATGTCAAGACAGAACATCAGTTGCCTGTAGTAATATGCATTAAGCAGAATATAACATGGACATTACCATGGCAGACAGCAGATACTGCGACTCTGTGGATCAACAGAGAGGTTGAACGGAATCATGTAAAGTGAAGAAGCCGTGTGTGGATGAAGATAAAGGAGGACAAAGCAGCTGCAGAGTTCAGGAGATTAAACCATTGTGAATGTGATTGGAGGACATTTCAATTGCAATACTTTCTTCAAGTGCCACCACAGATACAGTTGAACCCCCCAACCCTCCACCCCCCACCCCCATTGGTTACACTGATAATAATCCCAAAACAAAGAGGATCCGTGGCACAATGGGTAAGATCCAGAGGGGATATAAGCTCACCAATTGAAGCAGGACACAGAGTGATACTGGCACTGCTGACTGGGCTGGAATTACCAAGAGACTGAAGATGAAAGGCTGAGCCTCCAATTGTTTCCCCTTTCATTTATTTCTCCTTCCTTGGACAGTGATCAACTGTATGAACTGTGATGTCCAGCTGGCTGGACACGTTTGGTGCTTGGTGTGGGAGAGCAACAATAGAACAGGAAAATGTGTGTGTGTGTGTGTGTGTGCGTGCGTGTGTGGACAGTTACAGGAAGCTAAAGAGTGTGTGCATGTGCATTTAAATTACTAATGTGTGTGTAGTAATAGCAGGTTTAATGTTTCCCTGAGTGATGTTTAACACACACAAATGTGTTGTTAGCTAAAGATGTCTCTCCTGTAGATGTTTGCTTACCTGCACAATCTGTGCATAGTTGAGTTTGTGTGTATAATTCTTTGTGTTTGTGTAAACCAAAGCATCAACAGGTATGCCGATGTGTGTTGTGTGGTGGTGGGTGAACATGTGCATGCATGATATGTCCATAACCTGTAGAATAAATGGTTAAGATAAAAAAAAAAAAAAACAAGAACGACGAGCTGATGTGTTTATAAAGTAAGTGTCTCTGACTGTGTGTTTTTGTGTGTTTCTGTGTGTGCGTCCTGGGGTGATCTGTGCTCCAGTAAACTCCCTCCTGCTCCTCCCAGTGGACTTCTCTGTGAACCAATTATAGTGGCACAAGGGAGCCAGTGGGAGCCAGCGGGACACAGCAAGGACCCAGTTACCCTTCAAACTCTGTGCTCATATGCAAGTCAGCACATCTCTGACTTGAGGCCGGTTCCCCAGAAAGCTCTGATCTTATGAGGAACACACTTAAAATAGAAAAAAGAAAAAAAAACAACAACACATAAAACAAAAGAAAGGAGGGCAAACCCACTCCTCCAAGCTCATTTCTCCCAGATCTCCTCACTGTTTTCTTTACCCTCTACGCAGATGGTGTTTACATTCTTTTGTTAAAAGAAAAAAATCCTTAAATTAAGTGTCTTCCATTTTTTTTCATGCATGTCTTGGATGTCAGTTGGGATTTTTGCCTTTATATTCACTGTGGTGATTATGATGACAATTTACTATTATATCTGAAGTGAAAAATCAGATGTACAGCTTAAACACATTCTACGTTTAGACTCAGAAGAATTTCGTGGTAACCATGAGATGGTGACAATCAGCTTTTTTTCTCTGCTTTGTTTAATGTTCATTCATGTGGGGGAGTGCAGCAGTAAACCACTGTGTGATTCAGTTTCTGCTGAAAATGCTCATCACTTAGCTCTTACCTGGCCACTGCTCATACTTAGCTTTTCTCATCTCTCCCTTGCACAGTGACTGAGAGCTTTTTGAGGCTGCTGAGCTCAGGATGGGGCACAGGGCTGCAAAACTAGGTCTCATTCACAATGAATAGCAGCTGTTGCTGTCCCAGCCTCATCATCAATGAGGCAAGAATGAAACACTTGTGGTGTGCTGATCAGTTCAGACCGTGTCATAGTCGATATAAAACCATACATACAACTTCTGCACACTCAGCGTTTTGTGTATATGTCAGTGTGTATATGAGAATCAATAAAGTTGTACCATCATTTGTTACAAGAGAGCTTTTATTGTGAAAATCATGATCCAGGTCAGCATGTTTGAGCCTGGTAAGCCAGTCAGTCAGTCTTGTATCCATTGTGTTGCCAAGGTAGGAACAGAAGTCCCACCATGCTCAGCCAGTGAATAGTGCACCTCGGTGAGTGGGGAACTCTTAGAAGAGCGATGACGAGGAGATACTGTCGGGCCTCACATTAACACCGCTGCTCTGTGAATGACTAAATCAGATGCTGGCTTTGACTCAGACAGTGGCTCCTCAGGCTTCTCAGCGGTCTGAATTTTGACTCTCTCTCTCTCTGTGCCATAAGAAGGTTTAAATAACACACACTGTGCCAGCTGTGCTTAATAATTTAGAGGAGGCTTAAATGAGTTGTCTGTGCAGGCGGGAACGCAAATGAGCACAATCCATTAAAAACAAGGATCATGTGTTTGCCCCTGCAGTCTGTATTGTATTACTGCGTTTAGTTTTTTTTGTTTTTTTTTCATAATAACTTATTTATTTCCCCCATTGTGCACTGTGGTGCATAAATGGTCTGTGCCAGTTGTCAGCTCTGAGCATGTTGCATAAAGTCTAACAGTCTACCAGCTGGATCAGGTATAGCCTTTATAGGCTTTGTAAATAAATATTTAAAAAGTAATAAAAAACCATACAATGTCCTCTTCCTTAATAACAATGGCCCAGTAACAGGGATTGTACAATATATACATTAGCGGTCTGAGGCGTGAAATGATATGCACAAATACATATTCCTTGTCTAGACGCACAAGTAAGTAATAAATATGAGAAACAGCTAAATAAAAAGACACATCGAATTCGAATTCTCTTCAAGTGATGTCCATTGTGCAGATCTGTTCACCCAACCAATCCACCCTGACCTCATTACTGCAAGGTTTTGTTGGCAGCATGATAATGTAACACCACCTTTCTCTGCTACTCAGAAAGAAAAGAAAGGGACTGATACCTCTATAGTTCGTCTAATAGGAATGACAGGCGGGGTCAGGAAGCGTTGATGAACTCTAAACTTCATCCTTCCCCCAACAAGGAGGCATCATATGACGAGGTGGGAGTAGCCTCTGTGGATTAAGCTGTCGTGAGCTTGTGATGTGGTAATATTGCACACTCCCTCAAATGCTGAGCGTTAAAGTCCAGCTAAGATGATTGGATCGGCTCGTGCTGTGTGCTCATGACATGAAGGCTTGAAGGCAGCTGACCTTAGTCGCCTGTCGTCTCCACCCGTGCTTCCTGTCACTCTCTGCTGGATACAATCGAATAAAGCAGAAATACAATTCGATAGCAGCACTCGGCTGAGGAATTGTTTTTGATAGCTGGTAACCTTGAAATAAATCTTTACAGTTATTAGCTTTTTTTTTTAAAACATTTTTCCATTCAAAGGCTTCTGTGCAAGTTATAGCTGAATGCAGTGACAAAAGCTGATACAGTTCCTGATGAGAAAAAATGTTTTTTGATTCTTGCTTGAAAAGGGAGCAGTGCTTTGCCTCCTCGCAGTCTGTCTTCAGGTCTTGGAGAATATAACTGCAGTTGTATAAAGACTTCTGTGGTTCCAGAGGGAGCTGAGTGAATTCTCATAAAATGCATCAAGTGATGTCAGTTGATGGACTGGAGCTGAAGACTCTGAAGTTTGAAAGCCAAAAAAAAAAAAAAAAATCTGTGGGTGTATAGTGAGAGGGAAGTAAGCTAACGAGACCACTGTGGTCCTCTCCTCTTCTCTGCTTGAGGCTACTAGCAAAGTACACCCCACAAACAAACCGTTGAACGGCATTAATGCAGACACCAGGTTCTGATAAGGACCAGGTTCTGTGTGAGATAAAAAAATACCATGACCTGCTGCCACATGTGACCTTTTTAGATGTTTGTCATGCTTTGTTGCTTTCAGTGTGCGTGGTCTATGTATATGTAAAGCAGGCAGCACCACGGCAGCACACAAATACATTTAGAAATGAAAAAGCTGCTCGTCCACCAAATTTCAGCAACATCCAGGGGTAACTATTAGTGACACAGAGACTCACAGGAAAGTAATAATCCATAAGCAATTTCCAATGTGGAAGGTGGAAAAAGAAACAATGAGAGATCAGAAAGCAGAGAGAAGGAGGAATGGTGGTTTTAATTCTTGAAATCTGCGCAAACAACCTCCCAAAAAGGACCCCAGGTAAAATTTAAAAAAGAATGAGTTGTAGACGTGAATCTTTGCCAGCTCACAGAGTTAGTCTGACACCCAGTGAATCATGCATGTACAGTACATGTCATGTTATGTGACATCTGCCTGCCCTGCTGATGTACCTGTCTCTCTGAACATTAGCAGCTTTCTGAAGCATGCAATCATTTCACTGCAGCCTTGAACACTTGAAGAAGAGGACATCTGGCACGCAGAATCAATCATCTTTTATGTCTTGCTACCACTGCTACTGCTTTGCCCTGTGAAAATTCAGCTTCCCGCCTTGATGCATCATCTGTGCAACAACAGGAAACCACAGTGTAGAGAGAATTCCTTGTCATTTAGGGATTTGAAGATTCTAAACAGGAAAATAAAACAAGTTTTAAGTCACTTACAGTCACTGGACACCTGTACACCCGCTCATTTGTTCAGTTTTCCAATCAATCGTCAATCATGAGGCCAAATGTTCGTAATGTTCACCTCAAACATCAGGATGGGGGAAAAGGATCTGTGATCTCAGTGACTTTGACCGTGGCATGATTGTTGGTGTCAGACGGGATAGTTTGAGTGTTTCTCTGCTGATCTCCTGAGATTTTCACACATAACAGTTTTTAGAGTTCACTCTGAATGCTGTGAAAAATCTAAAAACCATGCAGGCTCACCAAACAGGACAACGTAGCCTGGTCTAATGAAGCTGGATTTCTGCTGGGGCTGCAGATGATAAAGAGTCGGAATTTGGTGTAAACATGATGAATGTGCTGCTGAATAAATCTGCAGGACTGATGTGATCTCATGTCAAACGTGGAGCAGAACCTCAAAGGAAGGTTTCCAACATGTTGTGGAATTAATACCACAAAGAACTGAGGCTGCTTTGAAAGCAACGAGAGGAAGTCCCCAGTATTTGGTATCTGGTGTACCAATTATATCTGGTGGTCCTGATAAATAGCTTGGTGAGTGCATGTTGGGACAATATTATTCATGGCCACTTTGTGAGCTAAGTTATACTGGGAACCTCAGGCTTACAGTCTGATCGTAGCTCCACTGTCTGCTTTCAGAAGTTTTAAACAGTGTCTGAATGTTTAATCTGTGCTGATAAACCTTTCACCATGAGTCAGAATCCCTTAGAGCTGCACAAACTCAGACTCAGGGGCTTCATGCATCCAGTTTCTTTGAGGCACTTCAAAACTTGACATGAATAGATTTTCAGTACATAAGATAAAGCATCTGATCTGTTGCTCTACATGGTGAAGCTCCCATAAAATAAATCACTTTATTTTGTCTGTTTGTGCTAATGTCAAAGACAGATACACAGAGCTTTATAGTGGGATTGTCTTTTTCTTTTTACAGGGTTTCCTGCAGCTAATGAGGGTATACATGGCGGGCACACTGTATGCTCCTCATGAATCTAAAATCATAACATTTATGATCTTACACTGTTGGTTCTGTCACTTATCCACTGTCAGACCTGTGACCTGAGATCCTGGGTGCCCACCTGCATCGCCCTGTCTCTGCTCTGGTACCTGGGTGTTCAAATTAATAGGAATGTGACTTTCAGGAAAAAAAACAAACAGAAGTAAATGGGCCATAGGGTGGAACGGTGCTGCAGTGGTTTCCTCCAACAATCCCAAAAACATTAATTGGCTACGCTACATCGCCCCTAGGTGTGAGTGTGTGGTTCTCTGTCTGTGTGTCGGCCCTGCAATTGACTGGCGACCAGTCCAGGGTGTGCCCTGCCTCTTGCCCGTAGTCAGCTGGGATAGGCTCCAGCTCCCCTGCCTTGAACACTTGCTTGACGGATCAAGCGGTATAGAAAATGGATGCATGGATAAATGGGCCTTGTGTCATATTTACATGATGTTAATGTTAACACCAAAATAACTTTTATTTAATCAGCTTATCTGACTTCTGTGTTAATGATCAAACCTCACTGCTCCCAGGAGCCATAATGACTCATAGTTTATTAAACTGCAATATCATTTAGAAAAACTTGAGCTGATAAATTTGAAGGAGCACAATGAAATGAGAATGTTCACAAATCTACATATACAAATTTACAACCTTCAATCTTCTTACTTAATGATGAAATAAAACAGTACAGTGACATCATTTCCTATTCAAATATTGAGAGCGCTGTTCAAACGATTATGTTATAGGAAGATCAGTTCATAATAATATATACTTGGTTATTGATATTATAGAACGTAGAGGTCTAATTGAGATTGCTTATTTTCTCAGCCTTACACATATACACATTAGTGAAACACAACGTATTTTGGATCCACAACCCTGCTGTCTCATAGATTTTATGTTTATGTACAGTTATGTGTAAAAGTCTGGGTGGAAAGAAGAGCTGACACTAAGCAACCGGGGGTTCTTCTAAAGAACTGACTCAAGATATATGTGATGCCTCCAAAGCAGGATAGGCTGTAAAAAGTTAACAGAATGCACCTAGTTTGAAATTTCCACTGTCTAAAATGTCATAAAGAAATAGCCATTAAGGGGAACTGCAGAAGTAAAAGACAAGTTCTGGAAGACCGAGAAAACTTTCAGATAAAACAGCAGGTCCTCGGGACAGAAAGAAGCTGCAGGAAGGTACCGCTGACACAGGAGGGGGTCCACCGCTCGTACACAGACAGGGAGGAAAGAAGGAGCAGCGTTTGATGAAAAGAACTTGCCAACTGTTCAGCACGGGGGTGGAAATAGTATTCTTTGGGGTGTTGTAGGAGTCGATGGCACAGTAAACACTGCACGACAGAGGGGAGAATGGATTCCACTAAATATCAGCTAATTCTGGATGCAGATGTACTGCAGTCAATGTTTGTTTATCATAACATGAACATGATAAACAGCGTTTTTGATTCTACTTGCCAAACAGCTGGGTTTACATCCTATATATATATATGTGTGTGTGTGTGTTTGTGTGCTATAATCTTGACTCACAATCAGTCACATTCATAATACATTAGATATCACCTTTGTCTACGAGCAGTCTCCCTCTTGGCCTTTAAATAAGCCTCTTGTCTTTGAGAGACAAAATATCAGTTCTGAACACATTGGGGACAGTTTGTCCTGACGGTGACTTTTCACAGGAAAAGGCCGCTGTTGGAAGCTCTATCCCAAAAAGGCAGCAAATGCACACCACATTCTGTTCAGTGGTGCACATTTTGCATCCTCAAATGTCTTCAAACTGTTAAATAGTTTAATTTTATGCAATTATTATTTAATTTGCAGAGCCAAATATATTATTTAAAATCATGTCTGCGTCAAAGAACTTTAGTGCTTACATTTGTGATAAGTCAGGCCACACTCTGACATGTTTCTCTAATTTCCAGTTGCTGTTGTGTTTCTGCATTACTCAGTGTATTTTTTGTTGCTCAGTGTCAAATCCAGTCAATGTTACTATATTCTTCATTACAGCAGCTAATTATCTGGTGCACATTTAAACTTACACTAGCTGTGCTCAGGCACTCATAGCTCTCTACTTTGTTCAACAACTTTCTTGCTCATCCCATAGCTGTTTACGCGCTAATCAGATCTGCTCGTTAGTTTAGTTTAGCTTAGCTTCTCTTTCTGTTTCTGGGTGGGTTCACGTCTGTGGATTCTCTGTCCATAGTCCAGTTGCCCTCAGTTCAGCTATTCTTAGATGACTTACTGAATGTTGACCTACCCCTGTCTTCTTCAGAGAAATACATGTAATAAATGTAGTTTATTTGCCATGATAACAATATAGCAAAATTGTTATTCTAGTCTGTGTTAAAGACACCAAACTACGCCAATCGGAGGTCACTAACATGAATGTTGAGTGAGTGTGTACATATGAAAAGATATCGTCAGAATCCTGTTCTAGCAAACAATCTAATATCAGATTATCATGCTGATTTACTTCTTATGTCTTAACTGAAACTGGCTGTGTCATGAGGACAGTGTAAGTCTAAATGGATCCACTCCCACCAGTCATATTAATGCTCACGTCCCTCGCAGCACAGGCTGAGTAGGTGGAGCTGAATCCATTCTTGACTATTAATCTTATTAATAAACCTACACTTAATTATATCGCCACACAGCCAGTTCTATTTGTTACAGTGTTCCATGCTCTTGGTCTGTACTCAGAATTTTTATCTGAATCCTCTGAGTTTTAATCAGGTTTAGTCCTTAATCCAGATAAAGCAATTACATTAGAGTTTTAACATTCATTTGGACAAAGATAATGAGCCTTAGCTCTGCGTTTATCTCATTATTAGACTCAATAAGCTTCTTGTCAGAGTATAAATAATCCCACTCGCTGTTTCAACCACACCCTCCCCATAGTCGTTCCACAGAATCCTCTTTTATCACACAACAAGAATTCAGTTATCTGTCTGACAGTGATGTCGCTAAATTTAAGGAAGTGATTCCATCAGCACTTAATTCAGTGTCATGTCTCATTATAATAGAGGACTCCTGTGCTAACTGTGCTAGTCCCTCCCAAACCGACCATCTTTTGGACAGTGAACATGAAACACAACATGAAATACACTCAACTCTACTGCTCCTCTAAAAAAAGAAGACAATAAAAGAAAAGAGGTTTGCTTCATGTTTAACTCCTGAACCTACAAAATAAAGCAAACATTGCAGGGGTATCCTACTTAGCCTGCCAAGTATGTCTTAGAACATATAGGAAGTCCCTCTGTAATGCAAGAGCAGCCTATTCTGCACTCACTCTGCTTACTTGTGGTCCCTAGACTGTCCAAGAGTACCATAGAAGGCAGAGCCATCAGCAGTACCAGTTTGGGTCTGGGAGGTAGACGCCTTCTCCATGTTAGTAGGCTTTGTAGGCTTTTGGTTAGTTCTGGCTCAGGTGTTGCCTTGAACCATCCTCTAGTTAAGCTGCTATAGGCCTAGACTGCCAGGGGACTTCCCACGATGTACTGAGACCTTCTCTCCCCCTCTCACTCACCCATTAATACATGTTACTAGCTTCTTCTCTTTCCTGTAGTTTTGTGCCTTCTCAGCTCTCTCTTCTCTTATCATTCTCTGCAGGTTCATCTGCTTCCAGAGCTGTAGAGTCTGGTTCTCTGATTGCAAACTACCTACAGCGACAATTCTTCTTCTTATTATTATTATTTGTTTTTATTGCGGAACATTGTACTACGTTCTCTCTCCTCCTCCTCTATCTCTTTCTCCCCCTTCCCTCTCACACTCTTGCTTTCTCTCTCTCCATGTATTGCTATCATTTATATCACATTTATGTCGTTAACTTCATGTCTCCTCTCTCTCCTGTAGTTGGTGCTTTTCCTCTCTGTCCTCATTCTGCAGATGTTCTGCAGGTCTGACTCTGGATCTGCCACTACCCCCTCATCATCATTATTACTGTTGGTGCTGCAAAATCCAGTTATTACTAATAAGGCTATCACACCTATAAGTATTAGTATTATCATCATAACAACCAGTCTGATAGTGCTTGAATACAGCAGAATGCTCTCTTCCCTCTCCCCCTCTTCTTTCTGCTTTCTCCCCCCTTTCCCTCCTCTCAACCCAACTGGTCGAGGAAGACCACACACACAAGAC
Organism: Toxotes jaculatrix; assembly: GCF_017976425.1. Taxonomy (NCBI): domain Eukaryota; kingdom Metazoa; phylum Chordata; class Actinopteri; family Toxotidae; genus Toxotes; species Toxotes jaculatrix. Next base: position 2,620,194 of record NC_054405.1, on the reverse strand, counting down.
TGTTTTCTCTGAATGTGTGAATCAGAATCATCACAAATGATTTGTATCACACTGCTAACAGCAGTGGTATTACCCTTTAACATTTTGTCTAAACTGTATATTCCTATATTAGTATAAAGACGGAGATGGAAGGGTTAAATCCATCCTAAAGATTCAACAGCCCATGCAAATATTCACACACACACACACACACACACACACACACACACACACACACACCAAAACACTCCTTCTGGCCTCTCTATCCTAGCAGATGGATTAAAGCCTCAGTGGCCTGGACCTTGTCTTTCTCACACACAGAGAGATAGCAGGACAGGAACCAGACTCAGCAGGGTGTGTAAAGGTCGTCCCTGTGTTCCACACCAGTAGGACCCACAGCAGAATGCTACATGCTATGACTTTAGTATAAACTAGGCTGACTGATGTGGGAGAAGCACAGCATTGTATATACAAGAAAAACGATGAAGCAGCTCTAAAGATTCCTGAGCAGAGGAGTTAGACCCATCCATCAAACATACTGTGTGCATGTAATCTCATCTCACATTACACAGTACAACATGTTAGCAGCAAAAAAAAAAAGTGCTGTAGCCAAAAGCTGTAGCCAGGAACACGAGAGAGGACCCAAATGCAGACGCCCCAGGCAGACAGATAGTGATAATGTCTTATTTCACTAAAAGAATCAGTGGCATAAAGTCCATGGCAGTAGAAGAACTCAAAAACGGAGGACGACAAAACGGGGAAGCGAATACAGGCAGGATCCAGGGTGCAGACAGGAGCTCCAGAACAAAACACAACAACAGCTACAAACACAGGCACAAACACAGACTCAAGCCTGACCACAGACAAACAGACAGGGGAGCAAGGAGACTTATATACACTGGGGTAAATTGGCAACAGGTGATTCACACTAGGGCGGGGCAGACATCACCAAAGGAGTGAAACAAGACAAACATAGGAAGTGAACTAAGAACAGACACACAAGGGCCAGGGCTTCAAAATAAAACAGGACATGCAGAACAAAAGTCAAGAGACCAAAACAAGAGTAACATGACATCAAAATAAAAACAGGAACTACTAAGCAAGACTCAGGAAACAAAAATGAGAGTTCTCAAAGGTCCATAAAGAGTTTAACAAAGTCCAAGACAGTCCAGAACGAAGTTCAAACAACCATCCAAGAGGCTGATCTTAACAACCCAACTTTGTTATGATTGCAACTTTTGATCATATATGGACCTAAAAACCATATGTTTTTGAGTCTATTTTTCCACTGGATGTGATTCTTTGAACATTTCCTGACAAAACAAGACCACTTTTGTTGTTGTTGCCCTGCGTGTTGAACCGCAGGCTGAGTAGAGAAAAAATAAAAACAATAAGCGTATTCATTATTACTTTGATGTTTTTTTAAAAGATGGTTTAGTTGTACCTACAGTTGTTGTATCTTGTAAATGTTTATATCTCTGAATAGATAAGACTTTCAGCTTTCAAATGCTGGGCTGCATGTGCACCACCTTAAATGTAGTAGTTATGTACAGTATGTCACGACTGAGCAAGATTTGAATCCAAATGCATGACTCAACAAGGAGTTCAAAATAACAGTCTTTATTTCCTAAAAACTAAAATTCTCTCGTGGCGAGGCAAAAAGTCAACAAACAAAATTAAAGACTACTAAAAAACACAAAATCACTCTTAGCGAGGAGAAGCTACTAGAAAATAAAAGACTAAGACAAAACACAAAATCACTCTCAGTGAGGAAAATACTTGATAATGAAATAAACCAAACCAAGTACTGACAAAACAAAACAATGGCTAGAATGAGTAAACTGTGAACATGACCTAACAGACTGAGGAAAACGCTGGTTCTACCATCAAAAGACAGGACGAACACAGAACAAAGGGAGATGCAGACAATATATAGACACTCAGTAAAGGGGAACAGGTGGAAACAATCAGGGCGGGGAAGACAATCAGACTGGCAGGAACACAAGAGGAAGGGCAGGCTACCTGGAGCACAAAGGGAGAACAGATTACAAAATAAAAGCGGAATGCACAAGACAACATAGCACAGGACAAAACATAACAAGACCTTATTTCCTCACTGTGGCAATATAGGTACAATAAAACACAGAAATGTCCGGGAAATAGCATGACGGCCCGCCGGAGGGCCATCGTAATTTTAACGGGTTAAAACAATCACAAGCACACAGGCTGTGTGAACTGTGAAAGCTGCACTTGTGCACTATTGGTCTGAGAAGATTTTCTGTGCTCATTCAGAGTAACAGACATCTGTCGACAAATGAGAGGACTTCTGTCTCCAAACGTACTGTAAACAGATGAGCTGAAACGCTCCACACAGTGAGCCCAGCAGCAGTCAATATGGACTGAACTCGGCGTGAGCTGAATACTGTCAATAAAAAGCTACATCAAAGATGCCAGTGATTCATTTTGTTCACTTGCACCTATTAGTGTTATTAGGGTCAATGTGTTCTGACCGACAACACAATGTTGTCCAGGAACCAGAGCTGATCCTGAGTGTTTCTGTTACATTGTGCATGTGAGATGAACTGTTTGTGGTGAGCCGCATGCTGAGACAGAGAACTGTGTTAAGATTTGCAACAGTGAAGTATAATGTGAATTAACAGTAATAACAAGACAACAAGAATCTCTATTCGTTTCTTTCTTCTTCCTGAGATTAAAATGCATACTTCATCTATTTTCATTAAACTCTGCTGAGGGGAGGGACATCCCTGTGTTAGTCGAGCACTTAGGATATTATAGCGCTCGGATTGTAATCAATGCATCGGCCCTTTTAGCAGGAGACAACACTTGGTAGTCCAGAATAAATGGATTTTCCTTCAGCGCCAGGAAATAAGATTTCATCGCTTAGCTTTATGGTGAGTACAGCACTTAAGAGGACAGTGCAGAGCCAAAAAAAATGAAGAGGTGAGATCACCACATGATGACACTAACTAAAGGTACAATCAAGACCATTAGCAAATGTAAAAGACAAAGAAGGAAAAAGAGAGGAGACTGACAGGGATGTTCAAACTGTTGTGCTTATGGACAATGTGGGGAGACTGCAAGTCTGGCATGAATGTTAAATAAATTAGATGGTGGGAGAATATAAAGAGAACAGTGGGTGGAGAGAGAGGGAGGGGAGTACAAAACAAACCAAAGCCCCAGAAACAGAATCCGATCAGTAGTGATCCATCAGCTGGGCTGGTGGAGAGTCAGGAGAGGAAGCAGGAGCGGGCACAAGATCAGGCCTTGACATCCAATTTTTCACTCCATCACAAATGATTACAATCCCTAACAGCTCACCTGTGAGGTGGGAAATGCAAACTGTGGGGGCAAACTGTGCCAAATCTTTTGTAGCCATATATTTGTCCCTTACAAAAGAAGCACATGTGAAATAGCTGCATTCATAGGTGGTGTCTAACTTATGCTGTTCCACAAGCAGCTCCCAGCCTCCCTCTGCATATCAGTGAATTTGCAGTGATGAGCAGCAGTGACTGGTGTGTTTACAACAGGCTCTGAAGCTCAGGCCGGGGGCCAAATACCCTGAAAGGGTCAAACATCCACCCAAGGCACTTAATGAGCTGACAGGGATGCCCAGTCAGTGAGAACTGTGACAGCCTCATAGGAAAAAAGAATCAGACAGACAGAGAAGCTGATAGTAAAGTTTAGTAGAGGCCTCTTCTTCTCCACATGGCTTTTTTAAACTCAAGGCATTCTTCAGCCTATGTTCCTTCCTTTTTACTTCCTTTTATAAAAAAAAAATGTATTACCTGTGAAACACTTTTTGTATGTTTACCATGTCAAACAAAAATAATGAATGAAAATGTCTGATTTGATTTGTTAAAGATCCAACTTTGACTGTACTCAACTTAGAATTTTGAGTCTAAGTGCTGCCCAGAGTTTCTGAGACAAGACAGATGAAGGCCAGAGATAAGGCAGAGACGTCTCAGGGTGCCACTAAAATCTGGCCTGACCTCTGTGGATGACCTGTGAATCCCCTTCTCTGCCCCCCCCCCCCCTCCATTCCTCTTCTCTCTCAGCCCTAATTCCCCTGCTCAGGGTTTCAAGTCATTTTATTTCTCTGCCTCTTCCATTCTCCAGGTATTCAGTGATAAGTCTTTGTTCTCCAACCCCTTTTCCCTGTTCTCTTTCATTTCCACTCATGTAGGATCTGTTCGTGGGAAGAAATGAGGAATGTGGGGGTAGAACTGCGGCCAGTCTTCATAACTGTCAAGTCTCAGAGCTGCTTTGTGACTATTAATATTATTCTGCAGCCACTCCATACATACATGTACAGAGTGTAGGTTTTTCATGGTGGCTGAAACCGGTTTGTAGTTCACTGTTTTTTAACAGCAACTTCTACCTCTGCTCCAGCACCATCAGCTAACTTCTTTGTTTTAAAACTAGCCATTCATTGGTCAGGAGCCTGACTTTTCTACCCTCAGCCTGTTCAGCACTGGTCTGGATTCCCACTGAAGTTCACAGACAGGCATCCAGTTTACCTGACCAATGTCAGAGGAAAAAGGCAGGTGCGCTGATGCCCCCTAACAAGTGCACTGAGGTTGCGTGCAGGGACTGAGTTGGAAACAGTGTGTTTAGTAACATTATAAACCCACTGGGCCAAAGGTAGGGCTCCTGTCTTTTTATGTTTACAACTTTTTTCCATTATGAAAAGTGGTCTCTGTTGGAGTCAGCTGCTTTCATGCTGAATCAAAGCCACTAATTAAATGAGTTGTTTGATATGAAACATGAACTTCAGTAAACACTGCCTTTGACACTGTGGTGTGTCTGTTCTGTTTCACGACCAGAAGTGAAGAAGTTCAATTTTGAGATGTGATGAAACAGTTCTCCGGGAACACATTTGATTTCCTGTCCATTCCACTTGTGTGTGCAGGAAATGACTGTTGCTGATCATATCTGCTTCAGCAACGTTTCCCTCTGACACCATCAGTGCCCTCAATCCAAACAGGTATCACCACTGAGTCCTCTTCCATCTGCTCCCATGTCTTTGCCCTTTTTGACCCAAACTGTTCTGATCTGTGACACTCTAATGTGTCCCTTCATAAACCGGATACTAATCCGATAAGGTTAAGACAACACAACTGTCCAATAAACTGTCCAATAAATGTATGCCAATGTAAGTGTCTATATCAAATATATCTTTGTTCTCCAAATTTCAAAGGCTTTGCTTTTGACGCATTTAAAAAAGCGGCATGAAAGAAATGAAATTGAAAAGAAATTTTACTTTACAAAATTTGCACATGATTCATGAAGCATCAAACAACAAATCACTCCATTCAACAAAACCAGGCCTTTGCAGGAAAAACATACCCCCATTCAGAGCCTTTTTCTGTGACCTCTGACTGGAATTTCATTGATCCATCCCGTCACTAATTATGTGATGTGGCAGCAGAGCCAGCTGTAAGGTCTGCTCAGAATTCAGAAGCTTTTAATGAGGACAGCCGTGACATGTCAGCATCACACTGACATCACCATCATCACTACAATCATCACCATGGCCTGTTTCCCCATCGGTGCCACGGCCTTAGTCACAGCCTTGTCACTGTCTTGTCACGCAACCCGACAAGAATTCGCCCTTGTCAGGGGTCACGAAGACAGTTGGGGGGGGTGGGGGTGGGGGTGGGGGGCTGCCTTCAGTGACATGACAGGATGGCATGATGAGCCTGCAATCAGGTCTGGTGATAATAATGGAGGGAGAATGATTTGGGAGAAAATTAGCTTTTCTTCATCCAGAGATGCGTTTTTTTTTTTTTTTTTTTTTTTTAATAACGAACACAGCAGTCTGTGCATGCAGAATCCAGGAGGAGAAAGTCCAACTTCAAAGAGGAGTACACATGACTGAAGTGCTCGCTGGACAAATGTCCAGTTACCCTGCCAGCTCCACAGTTCAAAGTCAGTGTACTGTCCAACTGAGCCGATGTGTGAACAGAGCAGGTCCCTGACAGGAGAGTTCACAGCTAGCAAGTCCTCCTGCACGCTCTACCTAGGCACCACCCCTCACCTAAACCAAATATATTCCAGTAGGTGAGAACGCTCCTGACACCGGACAGTCTCCTGTTGTGTGCTGCAATGTGTGAAAGAACAACTCTAGACACTGCCCACACCTGATTCTCTGGACATTGTCTGGAGGTCATCTTTGAAAATGGCTCAAGTGAGAAGTGGAATGGCGTTCCTCTAGTACCAGTTTTCACTATCAGGATTCATTTGCATAACATGTTTGTAATTTAAATGATGTTTGTCCATTTAGATTGCTCAGTGTCCACAGTGCCAGTCTATGAGGGCCAATATTAAAGAATATAATCGAAGTAAAGGAAACAATGATATACACTGTCAGCAGTATTGATTCACACTCCAGGACATCAAGGAAAACATTAAAAAAAAAAAAAAAGGGTAAGACAAAGCCTTCAAAAGAAAAGAAGAAGGGCCAAAAGAACAGTTCTGAGGTGGGAAATAATCACCAGGAGGGGGGGAATGGGGGAAATGGAAGCCGACATGCTGGGACGCTTTCAAATAATTACTTTGGAGGACAAAAGTGCTGACTTGGCATCAGACAAAAAAAATTACAAATCAAAATAAACACTGGTCAACTTACAAATTAATTCCAGGCAGAGGAAAGGATCGCTGCCAGATTGAGAAAAATGTCAGATCCTTCTCTGGCAGTTTCCACAGCAACAAATCCACCAGAGTCCCAAACCTCCACACAACACACAGAGAGAGGCCACAGGCACCACATTCAAACCCACACACACCTTCAACATCGTCTGAACCACCATCAGGCTTCTCTGTATCCAGGCCCTGGGTACAGAGAAGTGTGAGTAAACTGACAAAGTAGGCCTCAAATGATGCTTTTCACAAACAACTGCCTCTGATAGATTTACTGATAATTCCCAACATGTGGGCTGGAAAGAAAACGTCATCAAGGACTGAGCCTTATAAATTCCTCTCTGTGAACCTGAGGGACTTGGCTGCGGGGACGGAGTTGGAGAGTGAGGTACTTTTTTATGTTTCTCCTGATGTTCATCTTTTGGATTGTTAGACTAAAATGGATTACGAGCTTCTCTTCTGCTCATTAGACTGTGAACGTCTAACGTGACAGCAGCGGGAAGTAAAATGTGTGCAGTCATTTTCACCTCATTTAGCTACTTTTCAAGCAGGCTTTAAAGCCTGACACTCCAAAACACCATGTCCTCAACAGACAATCCAACCATAGTCTAGGTTTTGACTTACCGAAGTGTATTTTCGAAGATCAGGAGATGAGGGCCTTGTTCTTTGGCCCAAGAGCAAGTGAATCGGTGCAAGGATGTAACAAGATGAGTAAATAACAGCTTTAATTATTGCATTAGTCGTAAAGTAAATATATGCATTTGGATAATATATGGGGAGCAACACGCAGCACATTCACTTATTTTTTCTGATTACTGTTAAACTACAGTAGGTCAGCATTAACATGTTCTTGTGAAATCCCTGGTGAACAGGTTAAGTGTTAGACCATCATTGACCCTTATGTGTAGCTGTGTCAGGCTTGTGGGGAGAAGAGTTCAGAAGCTGAAACTGATGGAGGAAAAAAAAAAAAAAAAAAAGATGAATTCAACCCCTGATCAATGTTTATCTGGAAGATTTAAACCATCAACCTCACTGGATGGAACTCTCACATTCACAAAGAAAATCTTTACAGAAAATTTATAGTTTCGATAGTTTAATAATTCACTTAAATTGCATGTCTTTACACTTTCAGAGGGAACCGGAGCACCTGAGGGAAATGAGAAGGTGCTGATTCCAACAATCCACAGCTAAGTCTGAAACTCAGAACCTGACACACACACACGAAATACATGACACAAAGCTCACACAGCTTCCACTGCCTTTTGCATATTTTGTTCTGATAACTAGGTCCTATTTGATTTTTGTTGGGTTTGAATGGTGCACGTTCATCCCCCAGTACAGATACAGTATGCTCTAAAGCTGTCAGTATTGTATGTCAGTGGATCCTCCTGAGATGGTCAGGACAGAGAAGCACTTATTTCTCTGCTATATGAGACCTTTAAAAGCTTTCAGTGAGTTTTTCAGGCTCAGGATCTGGAACTAAATATTAACTGATTCTTTTTGAAATCAATAGCATAGCAAGATGTTTGTTCAATGTCATCGGGTCATTGAGATTTTGTGCAACTTCTTTCAAAGACATGAGTTGCTGCAACACTAAGTCAAATCTAACTATCCACTGACAGTTACCTGGTTATTAGAAAGATGTAAAGCTGCTTGATTCAAACATTTTCATGTATGACAGCAGTGAAATGCTTGGTCTAATAATGCAATGGGCAAATGCTGTGTGTGATATGAACATTAAAGCATAGTAAATGACAACTGACTTATAAAGGCACCAACAGTACCTAAAGTCTGAGTGTTCATCTTAAAAGTCCTATAGTTTGTTCTCTGCGTTGTCAACCTGCATCCCAGCGTGGAGCGAAAACAACCACCGCGGTCTGATCTTAGTCCACCTGGAGAGGATGAGGGAGTTGTGTCTCGCTGGAGTCGCGACTCTCTGTCAGCATGAATAATGTTAATGTGGGCTGAAGCACGCTGGTGCTCAGGAAGTCATTTGACATTGGCGCAGTGGGTGGTGTGTTCATGAGCGGTTTGACATGAAGGGGAACAAATGTGAAAGGACTCTCATCTCAAAGCATCTTAATGATGTGGCTGCGAGGTGGCCCTGCCCTGCCCTCTGCCTCTCACTGTCATCAGGGCCAACCGTGCAGCCGACAACAAACCTTTGGCTTCTTTTTTTTGGGAACAGATCCTTTTGTGTTTCAAAGGTGACCACTGTGGGCAAGCAGTACATTAATACACAATTAATGCTGTAGTGTGTGGGTGGTCTATGCGGGACTGAGTCAAAATAAACTACAGGCTCCGGATACAAACACAGTACTTGTTAGCAGGATTAGCTCATTGTTGGATCTGGGTCTGGGGTTTGTAGGGAATAAGAAAAATACTAAATGTGGGTAAGTCTTTGAGGACAGTTCAACAGGAATAATGGCAGTAAATATCCATTAACTATTTTAGACCGCTTTTCATGTGTTCATACTGTGTGTAATGGTGAAGAATACACTGTCAGTGACCATAACTAGTGTGTGACCTTTTCTCATTTATTGTTTGGACTCAGCGGGATGCCTCCTGCTAGCTAGCGGGTTTGTTTTTTTTAATGAAATAATGAAATCCTCCCTCCCTTTTCTCTTCCTCCTTCTCCACCTCCTCCTCCACTCCAGCTTGACCCCCACGCCCCCCCCCCCCCGCTCCTCCTCCTCCTCTCTGACGCTGTGGTGAGTTATATGCCCATGAATCGGCCCGTTTCCAAGTGTCAGCATTTCTGCCTTGGCCTGCTGACCCTCCTTTATTACTCAGAACCCTCGTCAGTAAATTTGATGAGCCACCTCCTGACCAATGTATGATTCATTTCTCACCTCTAGCAAAGCTCAATCTAAAGGCTTTCAATAATTCAATAAGGAGGCATCCTGTGGAGAAAAGGAGTCTCAGTACTACTAAAAAAAAAAAAAAAAAATGATTCAATAATCTGGTCTGTTTGGAAACTTCAAATGTTTCTTTCTTTCACATGTACACACACACACACGCATTTGTGCAAACTCATGCAAAATTCTCTGTGTGTTTGTCCGGGTGTACATGTTTCTGTCGGGACCTTTGGGAGCTTTTCCGGTATAAACACAGACCTTTTTGAGACCAGCAGTCCTTGTGAGGACCCAAACTACAAAGCCTGATCCTATTGAGACTAAATGTCATATCTGTGGTCCTTGTTAAGGTTAGGGGTCAGGTGTGACATGAGGTTAGGTTAAGGTTAGGATTAGGCCTGACCTGGTTCAGGTTAAGAATGCAAATTGATGGAATGTCCTAAAGAGGACAGCTGTGCAAACTATGTGTGTGTGTGTGTTTGTGTGTATCCCAGAGGTGGAAGCCACTGCTGTGCAGCCCAGTGACAGATAATAATGTCTGACACTGAAAGCGATCTGACTCTTTGCTAAGTCAGCTATATGCTGTTGTCTCTGCATGCTGCACAAGATAAAAGGAGAACAGTTTTCAGTTCAAGGCCTGCGTATGTGATACTCAGCATTTATCTATGACAACAAACAAGCCTCGGTCCAAAAGCCAGAAGCCAGAAAATACTCATTCTTTTCTCAAAGTGTAATGGCACAGCTTTTACCTCTGATAGTGAGGCAGCAGCTAAAACAGTCTGTGGCTGTGTTATTAATGTCTTGATTAGATAGTCAGAAATGAAAGGATCAACATGTTCGTGGCCTATTGCATCACAGCAATCACAGGCTGCCTTGGAGAAACAAATCTGAGGCCGCTAGCATAACAGACTGTGACTGTGAGGAGCAGTGAACTATACAGAGCATCTTGTCACGTTCTTAAATTCCTTTTTTTTTTTTTTTTTAAGTTGCAGAAATATCTATGAGGAAGACCTCTGCCTTCTGCAGTGCCAGCCTCTATATTTCTCTTTTTTTTTGTTAAATACCCTTGTCCTTTTTACTTTACGGTTTGAGCTTGTCATTGGAAGCTCTGCTGCAGTCCTTTCAAAATAAAGTGACATTGAATTCCCATTGCAGTTAAGCAAACATATCTCAAACACTGCAGTACCCGACTCCAACCAGGACTCCTGCTATAAATCTCCAAAAGACAGAACGTGCACTAGCAAAGACCACACTCTGTCACATGTTTTAATATTTTCTATATGCTTTGATATGAGTTGCTTTTGCTGCTGTGTCAGTAGAGGGTTTCCTGGAGGTCCTGTGTCCCCTGGATGCATAAATTGATATTACCCATCACTGTGTATTTTAATCAGGCTCCTCGAGATTGATGCCTGCAGCCCATCATGTTAACAGTGGGCATCCATCAAAAAGGCCACGGCACTGTGCTCCTGTCAGCAACGAGCGTCTCTTGTATGGAGTTTCTTTCCTCTATTTATTCCAGAGTGGGGTCTTTCACTCTGAGAGCATTATTTCTTCATTCCACGTTCAGATTTTGTAATGCGTTTCCCTCGAACCCCTCCCTACCCACCCCCCCCCCTACCCCCAGCTCTTAAATCGCTCTGCTCAGATCTATTTGCACTCAGATATACTGCTGCTGCACAAATGTCCTGTGCTTCAGTCTCTTCGCAGTCAGGCTTCAGATTTCTGCTCCCTCTCTCGGATTTTTTGGGAAATGATCCCGTTCCCCATAATTCCAGGTAGGACATCGACCAATGAAGTTGGTGCATTGGCTTTATTTCTGATCATGTTTCAAAGCAGCTATTTTCAGTGTCCTCACTTGTAATTAAAAGTATTTGTTCAAAGGCTCCAGTCACTGAATCAGTGCTTCACTGACTAAACCGAAACACGGCTGAATGCTGTTTATTCCTCATGAGCCCCGGCAGTTTTTGCCTTTTTTTTTTTTGCTCTGCTGTTCATATTCATATTGGTTGCCATGCATTTTTTTGTGTTGCGCTGCATGTGTGTTGCTGCTGCAGCAAAGTTGTCTGGGATCAGTAAAGTGCCTACCTCAAACCTGAACACAGCCCCATTCCTCCTGTGAACAAATCATACCGGCAATGACTTGAATCACTGTGAGTGAGTGAGTGAGCGTGTCCCTGCGAGCAAATCAATTATGTGAATCACTCCCTCAATGAGTGTATCTCTGCATGTTCACTAACAACCTACTGAGAAATGAATGAATGAAGGAAGTGATTCGGTTAAATCTAAATGATAAATGGACTGCATTTATAAAGCACTTTTCTGCTTTTATCGACCACTAAAAGCACTTTGAGACCACAAGTCACATTCACCCATTCACACACACATTCCCACAGTGCAATTTACTTATGCACACAGCGTACAACACACACATTCACACACAGGGGGGGCACATTTGGGGTTCAGTATCTTGCCTCAGGATACTACGACACACACAGACTGGAGGAGCTGGGGACCAAACCACCAACCCTGTGATCAGTGGATGACCCGCTCCACCTCCTGAGCCACAGCAACACAGTTCAGTTCAATCACCTTGTCAGGGAGGAGGCTCAGAAAAGAACTCAAATGCACAACTCCAGAACACAGGGACAAAAGTCAAAGGCAAAAAAAAAAAATCAGGCAGAGGTGTCCGAATCGAGAGGCAAAACCGGAAAAAGAACAAACTGGGTCGAAAACACAAGGAGTAACACAAGGAAACAAATGCTGGACCGCTTGACACTACGGACTAAGACGATCCGGCACAGACAAAGGGGCAGGCAAGACTTAAATACACTAGGGGGGCGGGAAGAACAATTAAACACAGGTGAAAACCATAAAGGCGGGGCATGTAATCAGAATTGGAGGGAAAACACCAGAGGGCAGGAAGTGAATCTAGAACTAAACAGGCAGAGACAGATTTCAAAATAAGACATGAGTCAAACATGAAAGGCAGCACAAGGAAATAGTCATCAGACCAAGCTTAGGGACTAGACGTGACACACCTGAAAGACCCTGGCTAAGTATTTCATTTTTATTTTAATGGGGCTATCTGGAGCTTTTATCTGCTACTGTTTTACTTTACCATATGATAACATGAAATCTCATTTGTGGCAGTGAGTGTTTGGTAGTTCAACTGAGAGCAGACATCAGACAGCACCAAAAGAGCAGCACACTCCAGAGTTCAACACGAAACAGCGAGGTGTTGCACATGTGGAAAATGATACGAGCCATTTCATCCTCTCTTTAATGCCCATACTGCACTGAAAGGTTAAGACAGCCAGTGGACCAATAACACAAGTCTCTGCATTATGGATTAATCATGTCTAACCAACTGTAATGTTATTGACATGCTTAGACCTTTTCATATACAGTATTTTTGAAAGCTTGTTGCCAGTGATTCTACACAGGCTACTCACACACTACAGAAATAATACTTTAACAGAAAGTGTAAAAACATAGTACAGTACTGTACTTACCCTGGATGACAGAATAAAATAAAAATAAAAGTAGTTATTCAAATTGACAGAAAATATAAAAGCACAACACACAGTCCATGTAAACAAAGTATTCTTCTCATGTGTGGAGTCCTGTGTGGACTGGAAATCCTCAGTGGATGACTCTGACATTCATGGAGGGATAATTCATAATCTGAACAACTTTTTATTTTTCACATCAAATTTTTCTGATTGATTTTACAGGTGTAACCCTAATATCCTTCATTGTCTTCCCTTCAAGTAGCATTGGTATTGGATGTCACGCAACCAATAGCAATTATTTAATGTCTTTGAATTTTAAGTAGTTTTATTTAGTAGTCATTTGTAAAAAATGTCATCACCTGACAACATGGTAGAGCTCTAACAATCACGTGTTCACTGTGGTCTATAACTTTAGCATAGTCCTATAGAGACAAAGTCATCATGTCACTGTATTAAGTAGCTATTGATTTAGGCCCTGGACATTTGTGCCTGACCAGCCTATGTGTCAATTTGTCATTTCCTTCTGCTGCATTGTGCAATAACTTGATTAAATGAAATTTGGTGGATATGCATGGATGCAAACGTATCAATAATGAGTGATGCTGAAAAATGTGGCTTTATTGTAAAAAAAAAAAAAAAAAGAAAAGAAAAATACACATAACATTCCCCCAAAATTTTAAATTTTGGAATTAGTCATGTTGATGAGTGTTTGTTTGTTGAATCTGTTGACTGTGATTTATTACAAAACAGTCCTATTGCCTTCTGTGAGTCTCTGCTCCCCGTCTCTGCAGCAGATCAGGGCCAAATACCCAGGATCTCAGCCTTTGTTTGTGCCAACATTAGAAATTACACAAAGTGCACCAGAGATGCAATACTAAGATTAGATTTTCTATTTCATCGTGCTGCTTTTTTTTTTTTTTTTTTTTTTTTAGATGGCTTCGAAGTTGAAATAGTGTAGAGTGGCTGATCAGTTTTAGTTTTGCAGATCATATACATCACAAATGAAATTTCTCAACAACAATACACTAAAGGGAGTTCATTCCTGCCAAACATAAGATATAAGTTAATTTCAATTACCTAGCTAGCAAGCTTTTCATCTCACCTATTACTGGCCTCAAAAAGCCTGGCTGGGTAAAACACCCACCAAGGCCTGAAGATAGCAGTTGGTTCACATGCAAACGGTTGTAAATGAAGCTTTGGTGAGAGCTGATCTATCAGACCTACTTTTACACTTTACTCTTCACCACCACCAGTGTCTACACTCTGGGGGATCCTATCTCTATCTTCATATGGGCCAACACTTAATGAAGATGCTTCACATCAGTGCAGGCTAATTGCCACAAAAAAAAAAAAAAACATGTCAGGTGTCTATATGAGCCGACACCAAAACACTGAAACAGGTTTTGCTTCCTGTAATCATTCCTCCTGTTCATTCAGTCCATTAAATGATCCCTTCCTAATGCACTTTCAGTGTAACTCATAAGGGATAAACTCCACAGTCCTCAAAAATATATTTCAGAGAGAACTGTAATGGCAGGCATGAGTTTAGAGAAATCCCTGAGTGCCACTATCTACTGAGGCCCCCATTATGTTTAGGAGTTGTAACTAATGACTAAATAAACGTTAGTAAATCATTTGATTAATGTTTCATTCCGTAATAAACCAATACTACAACGTTTGAGTTGCTAGACTGAGAGAAATCCCTCCAGATTATTTTTTTATTCTCCTAAAGCAGGACATGTCTTTTTAGCTCTCCTGGTAGTTCATCAGTCCATTCCCTTCACTAAAATCAATAAGTGCAGATGACTAGCTAATTTCAAATCCAAAAGTGGTTATTTTTGTGAAACAAAAAGAGCAAAAGCATCAATGTGCTCATCCATCTCTCAGTCCTATCTGTCTTCACAGCCCTGTTTGGGCCTCTCTGTCCACTGAGGACATCCATACTGATTCCATTAAAAGAATATGAATGCTATGAGACTGGATATACAGGGCTCAAGATCTCTTCAGCCACACCACTGTGAGTGGGGGGCCCACTAATGCAATCAATGGCCACTCGACCACTCCACCTTGCTCTTTTCACAGAGACAAATTCAGAGTCATGTCATACAAGTCTGCATAGTGTAATGTTGTTCCTCTGTTTATGTTTAGTATTTGAGATGCTTCTATCATTCTGGTTTTGATGGGGACATGTGAGGTTTACATGGCATTTATCAGAGGGGTTGTAGGATTGGGAGTTGGGATGAAATAGGCAGACAGACTGTCCTGACATCACTGGCAAGAGCAGAGACAGTGCGGACAGCAGGACACCATCTGTAGTGCCAGGTGTGAGGACATACACCAGCCATTTGTCCACCACTAAGAAGAACAACAACAGTGGACATAGTGCAATGTGCTCAGTAATGTCACACTTATCAACATACAAGAAAGCCACGTTTAAAAGTAAAAAAAAAAAGGAGCATCACAGATTCTGTGATTCAGCCAAACGTCAGAGCTCCTGTTGGTTTTTAACACACTCAGTCCAACCTGCTCTCTGGTCTTTACTGGGCAACACAATAACAATAACAGTTTACGGCCTGTGATTGTACAGGGTGTCTTTAACATTAGAACCTGTTGCTACACCCTAAATATGGAATCAGAGCAGTTAGACCTTTCCAGTTGCACCATTAGTTGCACCACTAGCGCTCCTGAGTTTGTGTTCGGCTCTGCCCTCTGCACTCACCTGCAAGAGCCCTCATTCACCATCCACCTTCATTCCCTGAGAGATAAACTTGATGATCTTGAGATCAGGGAGTCTGTGGGATAAGAATCTAAACATATAAAGTGCCTAAAACCCAAACCACAGCTGACTCTGGGCCAGATCCGCCCCAAACCGGTAGATCTGTATTACAGTGACATGTCACTCACCTCATTCCACAAGCGGCCCAAGCCCTGTGTACATTAAGGAGCGGGTGGTGTCGTTCGGATCTCACAGTCAGTCAGTGAAATCAAAGCAGATGTGGGTGGGAACAACTACAAAATACTCCACATCCGTTTCATATCCAATTCCAAATGCGAAAACTGGACCTTGCACCAGTACTAGCTCATTAGGACACTGGCCCGGGTCCATTTTACAGATCTGGGCCAAAACTTATCAAGGGTCTGGCCAGATCTGGGCATCACTGTACAAACAACAAAAAAAACCATCTCCAACAGTCCCACAGTATAAAAATATCAAACAAGCTGTGGTGTTATGTTGTGTCTGAGAAAACTGACTTATACTGATGTTTAATGAACAGAATCCCAACATTCTCCCCTAGTTCTCTGGCCAGGCATCCATGGGCAGCTGCAGCTGCACAGGTTTACATGCTAAAGCATTTCCTTTATCATGCTCATGATAACCTCGTGGGAGGTAGAGGGACACGCAGGATACGAAATAACCAAGGTTGCTGGTTCTTTAAGAAAAAAAAAGAAATGAGATAACAGCCTGCTTGTTGTGGCTTTCTAAAATGACATATTTAAGCATTGATTTACTTATTGTGTTTCACAAATAGTATTAAGGCCATTCTGTAAATAAACAGTATTGATAAGGGTCGATAATCAATCTCTTCACAGTGCATAGAAGTCCTTTAAGCAGCCAATGCCTGGCAAAGACTCCAGGATGATACTTATATGATATAAACTGAATGGGGGTTATGAAAAACTTAAACCATCTGTAAACCATGCATTCGCTCATTGTCAAGTCGCAAAAATGAACAACTCAACGATTACTCAACAGTTACTCTAAAGCATAAAGCATTTATTTGCAAGAGTTATGCGATGAATATGTGTAAAAGTTACTGTTACTGATAACGTGGCTCATAAGTTTTCACAAACTGAAGGGAAAAATACTGGAAATACTGAGTTGTAAACCTGAGAATACATTCAGAAAGACTCAACCTAATCTGAATCCTGCAATCATTTAAGATTGAACTCAATCCTATCAACGGAAAGCTTTCAAAACATTGGATTTAAAAATGACAAAGAAGCAGCTTCCAGAAGTTAGGTGAAAACTGCATATTTATATTTATGTATATATATAAACATAAATATAAAACTTGAAAAAATGTAGGATCAGAGTGGTAAATTAATTTCCCTGTTTCCAGAGAAACAACAGCACTTTAAGTGAAAACAGAAAACAAGAGAATCTTCAAAGGACTGTGCTCCGAGTCACTGGAGAGACAGAGAAAAGCGTATTTCCACTGACTCGGAAACATCCACTGCATTTGCTGTTGTCAGGGACAGTTGCGCTACTTCATTAAATCCTCTATACATGTAAATTATTGAAATGATTACACTAAAAATAAGAGATAAATCCTTTGAAAGAGGTTCAAAAATTCAACCCTCACTGAAGAAGCCTGTGCGCCCTGTGCGAGGCATCGGCCTGGTGACTTTCCTTTGATCACTGTTGGCATATTTGACGATAATGAATGAGCTGCGTCCTTCACTGCGAAAGAGAGCAGCCTGGATAAACATTTAAAATGAGCTAATCAGCTAAACAGAGCGAGCACATAGCGGTGACAGCCCAGGAATGATGCACAGTGCTGTTCTGCATTATTGTTTCTAATGCTGCTGATGTTTAGTGTTACAGACAGGTTTTGGCAGAGCCAGCACTCATTCAGCCTGAAATGTACGTTGCACGTTAGAAAATGAGAATATACCAACTATTAATGTAGTTTGGGTGAACTGCTCAGCCCATTCTTGTGTAAATTAAACAATGAGGCTAAAAAAAAAAAAAAAAAAAAATGGAGCACACAAAATATCTTTCAGTACATTTCAGGCTGAATGAGTGCTGCTTTGCCAAAACCTGTCTGTTTTTTTTTTTTTTAGAAATCTGCAGTAAAGGTCTGCTGAGAACGGGAGAGAATAATATTCCATTCAACATACAAAACATATATATTGTGAGACTGGTATTTTAAAGGCATTTCCCCATCTTTCCATTTTGTATGTATTTTTACAGATATAAAATGTGCACTAACATGTTGTTCCTGTTTTCATTATTTTACTTATTCTTGTATTTGTCACTGTCACTAATAATCAAGTGAGTGATCACTAATAATTTAGATCTGCTCCTCTCACTTTGGACACATGATCAAATCAAACATATAAGTCACATGACATGATGTATGCCCCCCCCCACTGCGTATGCAGAAGCCAGTATGTGCAGAAGCTTGTTTCAATGTGGTTTCTCCTTGTCTGCAGTTCACCTGCAGCGCAGCTGAATCACAAACAGCTGCAGAGCTCGCTCCAGCCGGTCTCAGCAGGGAAACCAATACAGGTGGGCAACATGAATGAATAAAGATGAAGAGAAAGAAATTGTGGTTATAAATAACCCAAAGAG
The DNA here is from genome assembly GCF_017976425.1 of Toxotes jaculatrix. Lineage (NCBI taxonomy): Eukaryota > Metazoa > Chordata > Actinopteri > Toxotidae > Toxotes > Toxotes jaculatrix. The sequence goes on along the minus strand of NC_054405.1, from coordinate 2,601,832 downwards.
CAAGACAAAACAGTGCTTCACATGAATGTACAGTAGAGCCGTGGGACTTCAGTGCTGCTCTAAGCTGCACTGGGACAATATCTTCTATTTTACTTTACTCTTTTAAATTTTAAATGTGTCTTTTACTTTGTATTTTTATATCATATTGTGTTTCTTCTCTTAATGTATTTGGTTTTATGTGAGGCATGTTGAACTGCTGTTGAAGGGTGCTGTAAGGAAAAGCATGAATTTCTAAGGTATAAAGTTTGGTTTAATTTAACTGCTCACATGTTGGAGAAGAGCGAGCAGCGGTTGGATAGATGGATGGATAGATGGATGGATCAACATGACAGCATTCATCATTTACGCGAGAGATCGTCATTCATTTCCCAGTTCCATCTGCGAGTGTGGGTTTGTTTTTTCCAACGAAGACCCCAGTCGTTCCTGAACCTTAATCATGTATGTTATTGTATCCATGACAACATAAAAGAGAAGTCATTTTAATCCAAAACATGATTACCCCTTAACTAAACACCTAATTAAACCCAAACCATAATCTTTCACCAAACCAAACCAAGTTTAGGTTTTTGTGTCTAAACGTTCTCAGACACAAACTGTAAGCTTGAAAAGTAGCTCTGAAAAAATTGCTCCACGGTTAGCTGTTTATCTGGTAGCATGCTGCTAGGCTGTCCTTGTCTCAGCCATGAATGACAAATGTGAGCGGCTGACTGTTTCTGTGGACATTTGACTTTGTGCTTTTTGCTATGAAACTGTGACACTGTTGAAATGAGTTCTAACTGCTCTGGGTTATTCTGAGCTGACTATAAACCTTTCAAGAGTCACCAGTCAAATCTACAAGTGCTAAGCCTTACATCAAAGACCATTCAGTGGAGTCCTTTTATTTATTTCTTTATTTATTTAACAAATGCTAACTCACATTCACTTATTGAGTTCACTTTAAAAAAAAAAAAAAAAAAAAAACTCTTCACACAGTTCTCTTTCCCATCATGCAGCTCAGCACAACACTTAATCTCCCGTCCAAAATGCACTAATGCAAACAAAACGCTTGGATTACGGATTAGGATCAACTCTGGTGCCACAGAAGTGACCTTTGTCTCCCAACAAGAAACCAATTTTTACTGCCTGGGCTGTGCTCCCTTACAATATGTGTCACAGGAATGAATCAGAAACACATGAAATAAAACTAAACTATACATATTCTCTATATAAACTGTACTAGCTAATAGCTAGTATGCATAGAGATACAACAACACCAGTCTGCCATGTCTTCTGCACTTGGCCACAAGTTCTCATCCTCATCACACCTTCTGTCCTTCTGTCCTATGGAATCTTTTAATAGCCTGATCCATTGCAGTCATTTGCAGATTTGGTCCAGACATCCAGCATTTACTGTGCCCAACAGGGACAGATATATATGGCTCTCATATTGTCTGTCCATGCCTAACCTCATGGCAGCGAAATTTGGGAGAAAGCACCAGACTCCCATTTGAGATTTCTTTGAATATGGAAGCATCTTAGATAAGAGCAAGTGCCTTGTAATGGAACGTGATGAAATATGTGGAATATTTCTAAAGGGGGAAAAATCCCACAAAAGTCCATTTGAAAAGCTCACACAAGGAAGTCGACCTAGCATTCCTTGATAAGGTACAGGAGAAGGGCCAGCTCTTCTCCACCGAAACAGGACCTAACTCCAGGATTTTTTTTCTGGTTAGTGACACAAACACACTGACTAACGGATATCTTTCATCGCCCAAAAAACATATTACAAAAAAACTCAAACTAGCACTGAAACTAATAAAAATTCAACAAAAACTAATAACTTTCAAAAAATAAAAACTAAACTAGCAAACCTGCTTTAAAAAGTAATTAAAGTTAAACTGAAATTAAAAGCTAAAAGTCAAAACGGAACAAAAATAAAAACTAATGAAAAATGCAGTGTGTGTGTGTGTGTGTGTTTTCTTCAACCCTAACCTCAATTTATTTCCAACCTAGTCTGTTTCACTGAGTCCAGTTCTCTGTTGGCAGTACTGCCCTGACTCACATTCACACCTGGAGCTGCCCAATAAAACCACAGTCTGAGCATTATAGAGCAGAATGGGTAGGAAGGGGTGGGGGGGGGGGGGGGGGGGGGGGGGGGGTCATACAGTGTGCCAGCACTGCAGAGGCTGTATAGATGAAGGCAGGGTGGGGATCAGTCATATGAAGAAGTGGGAAGCACTACACAGTGAAGAAGAGAGCACGACACCTTCCTGCCTTCTCTCTACTAAGCTTTCCTTTCTTTTCTCTTTTCTTCTCTCCCTTCATGTTGCCGCTCTCGTCCTTCTCTTCTCTGTGCTTTGTGAAGATGCATGTGGAGGCAGAGTGATGAAGAATGGAGCTCAGTGGGTAATCAAGGACCAGGTGGCCTGGTTTCATTGCCAAGAGAGGGCATCTCAAAGCTTTCTTCAATGTGTAGCAGATATTGGATATCTTTTATTTTAAAAAAAAAAAAAAAAAAGGATTTTGTGTGTATGGAAGGGAAAGATTCAGATAATCTCTCTGGAATGAAGAAAATAATGCTCAAATACAGTGGCAACTTGAAAAGTATGTTTTTTTCAAGTTTGTGTTGAGGATCACATCAAACTCACACATACACACACACTTAGAGAAAGAATATCTTTATAATCGGAGGAAAGAAAGAGATTGGCTCCCTCTGCAACCATTTTGTGCAAACACCTCTGTGCGAGCACATGTACACTAATGAACTCATAATAAGCTTGTTAAGTTTTTTGGACAGAAACACATTTCCTTTGTTGTTCTGGCTTCGTATGCATCATCGTCGCTGTGTAAATGCCGTACTGAATTACAACCAGGTGCGGTTTGTTAGCTTCCATTTTCAGCCATTTTGAAAGGTGCCCTGTGGCGTTTCCTTGCAAACAAAGAAAGTTCATTTACATTCAGTGTTACTCATCAAAACACACAGTGTGGATCATTAAGGTCGAACAAATTTGTTAAATGCATTTACTTATGCCTTTGTTTACTCAGCTGCGGCCTTCTCCTTCACCTCTGTGTCTGTTTAACCACTTCATTATGAGACAGTAATGTCTTTGGTGACGTGTCTGACCGCGAATGCAAGCGGTGTGTGTTCACATGATAACTCCCATAAAGATCATTTTCCATTCAGAACATTTTTATGACAAGTCCCCACAAATGTAGTGAAAATAGGATGTGTGTGTGTGTGTGTGTGTGTGTGATGCTTTGCCCTGTTCACTGCAGCAGTCCCCGATCATGTAATGTAGACATAGTGCTGTCACTGCCCAGCACTGAATGGATACTGTACAATTTTGAATCCCTAACAAGAGCCTGCCTCTCAGTCCACGGAGAGGTGGTGTCAGGCAGGTCAGAGCTTTTCAGAGATTATGCTGTTAAAGTGTAACTAAACCTCCTTTTTTTCCGCCCTGCAGACATAATCGCACACTTTTGTTGGCCAACAAAATTCACAGTGTGTGTAAAAAAAAAAAAACACTTTTTTTTTAATCTCAGAGTTATCTGAGTCCTCTGGTCCCACCCTAACTGTGACATAACAATAAGAATAATAACACACAAGATCCAGAGGTCTACAGTATTTTGTATTGAGCTGCTAAACCAGACCATGAACCAAACCATAAACTGCATCTGCTGGCTCAGCAGCAGCATATGTACCCACACAGTGACTCTCTCAAAGGGATATGACAGTGCTCCTAGTGACTGTCAAAGCTCCCTGTCTTTGTCCCACTGCAGCTTCTCAGCCTCTCTCCCTGTTGGTCCTGTTAGAACGGACCAGGAGCACACACACACTCATTCCCACATGCCAGCCCAGATCTACATTAATTCTACCGACTACAGCAGTTTAATGATATGACAAGTGTGAGCCTCCAACTGTGTGTTCCACAGACAGCTGCCTTGCCTTGCTGCTGCTTAAGAATGGCCCAGGATCAGCAGAATTGTGTGAAACCAAAGGCAGGATGTGAGTTGTGTGCCACCTGAGTGCATGTGCATCCCTGTGTGCGTGCACGATACAAACAGGGACCCGAATGAAAACGTTCCTTTACATGCTACTGGTGGTCAGGAACTCCACAGGGTGCATTTAAGTTTCCTCTCCAGGTCTGTCTACAGGCATTTAGATGTGTAGCATAAAGAAAAATACCCTTTTTAAACAGTACGATGTGGGAAGGATTCCAGCTGTCTGTATGAAACTCCAAAAGCCTCTCAGTACTGGCAAGGGTTCGCTCAGTGGTAAGCACTCCAAGTAATATCTTAACTATCTCAGCTGAGACAAGAAACCAGTGTGATGTTTGTCCCAATAAACAATAAAGGGATGAGGGGACGAGTAAAAAAAAAAAAAAATAGCACCTAACTAGAGTTTGATAATACTGATTTAGCACCGCGAAGCTCTGTGTGGAGTTCACTGTCATGGCTTTATCCCGTCTCCACTCCAAAACATTACAGAGTATTTTTAGTTTGAAAAGGTTCCGTTAAAATGAATTTGTTTTCCTGTGCTTATCTAGTTTCTAATCTTAGGTAGAGTTTATAAGAATGTCATGCAGACAGCTCTGTGCTGCTCAGAGATTTTCAACAGGCCAGCAGTACACCAAGGACAGATGAGCTCACACACACACAGTTGCAAATACAAACACGTGCATGTACAGACAACCAGCGGATTATATAAGTTTGTTAGATGCAAACCTAAAGAACCCATTTGATGTGGAAAGTATAATTTGTGTAATTAACAGCAAGTGGAATTTGTATTGCATGTGCTTGCATGCATTAGAATTTGCATATGTATATATTTGTACATGAGCATCATCAGGCAGGGGAAGTGTGTGTTGAAATGACACCATGTACCAAGTATATACATACAGTATAAATAATTGTACATGTGTCATTTCAACACACACTTGTACATAAGCATCATCACATCATCATCTGTGTGTGCGCATGTTGAACTCCTTCACTGCACCATGGTAACACAACAGACACTCTGTATTACACAAAAAAGCCCAGTCAGACCCAGACGATCTGATTGATTGACAATGCTGAGCTTGATAAGTCCCATAGAAGCCAGACTATCTTTTCTTTGCCTAGTAACTGTGGAAACAGGGGAGTAATTCAACCATCTGTCTGATTAACTTCAGAGTTTTATTCTGTTCTGAGCATTGCAGTTTGACAAAAATTGTTCTGACAGCATACATACACTGGTAGCTATTGTATAAAAGCCAAAACACCTCAGAGGAAGGTCTTTGTTGCTATAATCAAGGCTAACATTGTGTTGTAACACCAATTTGAGGCTAGTGTTATATTTAATACTGCTGAATTGTAGTACAGTTCATTCTGACAGAAGATGTGAACATTAACATAACAGCAGGCAGCGTGCAGTGCCCACTGACATCAAGCTCTCTGACAGTACATTTCAAGTGATGCAGAAAAGTGAAACCTCCTCACCCTGATACTAATGATTTACTCATTCATTCATTTTAGTCAATCAGTCATTCATTTTCCAAGCTTGCTCATTCCAATTCAAGGTCACAGTAAGCAACACATAACACGTACAAACTACTGGACAGAAATCTTCAAAGCACTCCCAAGATATAATTAAAACCTCAATTAAGACTGATCGCATTATTGTGATATCTGGGGTCACTCCTCTCACATTGCCACTCACCACTCATCAAATTGATATCATTTCTTTCCTCACTCTGTTAGCTGGACGCTTGATCACAGCGAGACTGAAGTCTTCCACACCCTCCTCTTATTCTCTATGCATTAGAAGTGTTTTCAACTACATTAGATTAGAGAAAATCAGATCTAGCTTAAGAAATTCAACCTTATCACTGTACATAACTAATGCTGACTTCCTGTGATGCTTATTTAGATAACTGAAGAATATTCCTCTTTCCTGCCACCTAGCTTCCATATGCATATTTCTGTTACAGTTCCCCGTAAAAAATTTTGTCAAAAAGACCTAGACAGAGATTAAATGTGAATAGGGAAACAAATACATAGGTAGATCTAATGAAATAAAATCAAATATAGTTTCCAGTGGTCTCAGGCTCTACCTATGCATGTTTGGAGTAACTAGTAAGGGTAATTGGAGGTGGGTCTTGCACACAAAGAAGCACTTAGTCCTTAAAAGAAAGGTTTTTAGATAAGTAGTGCAGAAAAGGTGACCAAACATTCAGAAACTGCCTATCATCACCTTTTAAAATAGCCCATATTCCTCCATGGGGGGATGGGGGGATAGGGAGGTGTCCAGGTTCTCTATTGAAGGGCTACACTGATAGCTAGATAAAAAGATCTTTGATCCAGTTGTGCAGAATGCACTTCTAAGCGACGAAGAGAAGTTAAAGGGTTTTTTTTTTTCTGATTTTTGTTTGAAATCTGGAAATAAATGTCAATAATCTATAAAATAGTTTACACTCAAAAAAGCAGTGGAAATATGGCCCCAAAGCTGAATGGAAATAAATGAATGGAGGAGAAAGAACACCATTTATTTTATGCAAAGTAACAGGAGTGATATGCAGCCTGTGGGGAATCTTACACTGACTGTCCCTTAGTCTTCTACATGTAAAGTTAGATCGAAACCAAACTGTAGCATGTCCAGCCTGTCATGTATTCATCACTCAAATCTCTTTCCCGTTTATGAGAAATATTTGGAAGCTCCAAAAACTGAGGAACAGAGAATTGAATACAGTGCTGATATAAAATGTTTTCCGTTTTTGTGCTCAGAAATAAATCTCGCCATGTCACTGTAAGGGAGGCTAACAGGAAAAGAGGTAACCTGAAACAATATGAATTGCCTCAGTTTACAGATATCCAATTGTCCCTTGGGAACATCAGATATCTCTCTTAACTGCTGAAAGGATAGTAAAACACTATAAATAAGTTGCTGAGACCATGAATCCCCTTGTCTTGCCAAGAAGAGAATAGAAAGGAACACATGCCTGTTTCACATTTTTCTGTCCAAGATGTTACATTCTGTTGTTAAATCATGGCAAACACTAGTACTTTACTCTGGTTCTTTGCAAACTCCACAGAACTCCAAGAGGACTATGGAGAACGAGCCCAGGAACCAGTTTACATGGGGCGGGGGGGTTGCAAGGACTTGGACCCAAACGCAAAAAAACCCCAAAGACAAACAAAGGGAGTGAACTAAAAGTCTTTTAATAAACCAAAACCACTGGAAGAGTCCAGGGCAAGGGAACAAAACTCAGACAACCAAAAATCATCCACGAAGGAGAAAAACTCTTAGGAACGAAACTAAACAAAAATACAATAGTCTTTACTTGAAACAAAGGAAACCAAAGTAAGTCCATGAGGGGGAAAACGCAAGACACAGGAACATGAACAAACACAGGGACTTTTTGTGGAGCAGACTGGGCCACAGACTCAAACTTGGGTACCAAAACAGACACAGACTCGGGCATGGACACAGACGAACTGACAAGAACACAGGGAAACAACAAGACTTAAATACACAAGGCAATGGGCAACAGGTGAAACCAATTAGGGCGGGGCAGACAATCACAAATGGAGGGAAACAAGACAAAGGCAGGAAGTAAGACAAGACAAGATACACAAGGGCTATGGTTTCAAAATAAAACAGGAACTATAAACAAAACTAAACAAGACTCTGAAAATGTCCACAAAAGAGAGTTCAAAACATAACAAAAAGGGTTCATAAAAAAACCCTCTTAGGGGCTAGTCGTGACACCAGTACATGCCTGTCCATTAAGATATGTATGTAACTATATCCAAAATTGGCACGCATGATTGGCTCAGTTGTAAAACACCAAATTAGCAAAGGAGAGACCAGGTTTTCTGTCTCGGTTTTTCTTCCATGCCAAACTGATTTAGAGAATTACTTTCCTGTATCTGCAAGGGGTACAAGAGTCAAGGAAGGACATTCATTTTTATGAGACTGATACGACCAGACAGGGACAATGGTAGATCATGCCATTGCTCTGAGTCTTTTTTGACTGACACGCATACTGGGGACAAAATTTAGTTCCCACAACTCCTGCAGGTCTGGAAATACTTCTAAAATTTGAAAATTTAAGAGAAAACTTGAACAAAGTATCTGTGACATTAAGTGTTCCTAAAGACATAGGCTCAGATTTACTGAGGTTAATTTGAAGCCAGACACGGTGCTAAAACTCACTAAAAACAATCCAGAGGTCAGGGGGACAACAAGAACAAAAGAATATCGTCAGCATACAATTCAATTCAGTTCAATTTTAGATATATCACACCAAATCATATCAATGCACTTTACAGAGTAAGGTCAAACAAACTTAGTATAAGTATAGTGTAATATTAACACACGAAGTACAGTAGGTCTAAAATGAAACAGGAAGTTGATCTGTAAACTGGGACATGGATGTTTACAGTGGACAGTTTGGGAAATAATTTCACTGTTCACCCGTGTTACCTCTTTTCTGGGGTGTTGGCTTTCAGTTCTTCTCTACAGCCTATATGAGCTTACGGTCTTGCCTGATGGCAGATACCTGGGTAATTTAGACCCATGTTCTCTGATAAAGTACAAGCTTAATGGTCAAATAAGCACATTAACAACCAGGGAGCTCTGAGGGCAATGGCAGAAAATTAAATCCTGTTTGCATTCTTGTGATTTCCTCTTTACTGGATTTTATTTTCTGCAAATCTGTTTTCAGTCCACTGCGCTATGAAATTCCAGGACAGCTACCCAATTAATTTCTAGTCAGTCCTATCACTGCAGCCAGCATTACTGTTGACATGTTTGAGAGCGCTTCTGGGACGCATTCCTCACCCAGCACCACTGACAGATAAGCCCATGTGTGCATTTTGGGGGACAGTAATCCATTCTAAACATTTGTTGGCCTCTGCACACTGAATTCACACATTCCTTTCCATGACTGAGGCTATCAGCACAAAGGAGGCACACATGGTCAAGGTTGTACGATGGCTGTCGGTTATTTTCTCCTTGGATGGGATTACAGCTTCTAAGAAGAAAAAAAAAAAACACCCTGGAATATGTGGTGAGGGAAGATTACCTGGAACTGAATTATTCAAAGGTGTGAATGCAATTTGCAATGAGGCAATAGGAATCTTTCCAATGTCCTTTGGAAGGATTTGAACATACTAAAAAGATTTTTACAAGGACACCCATGAGAAACAGTCAGCCATAGTAGATGTCAAACGATGAAACTATCAGAGAATCAAAGCTTATTTCAAAAGCCTTTTTGCTTTACACAGCACTTACCTCATAACATGCCAGCAATAATGTGTTGTCTTTGATCACGCTGCCACCATCCAAGCAAATGCAGTGACTGAGCACTGCTGCAGTGACTATGTGTATTTAGCATTTTTAATCTGCTGTCTAAAGTTTGCTTGGTCTCCCTGTGCCTAAGTGGGTTTCCTCTGGTACTCCAGCTTCCTCACATAGTCCCCAGCAGGTTAACTGGCAACACCTGGGTGTGAATGTGAATGGTTTGTGATAGACTGGTGAACCTCTCACCCAGTGTCAACTGGGATTGGCTCCCACCTGCCTCTGACACTCAAAGGATTCTAACTTTATAACTCATGGATGGATGGATGGAGCAGGAGAGGTGGTCAAAACGACAACACAGAACCCAGCTGTAATTATTATTCTGTAGTGGCAGGAAACTTGACTTTTGGTTATTTTTTTTTTCCTAATGGCTGCCTGCTGTCATCATGAGCCTTTCAATTCTGTAGCTCACAAAAGCCATTTGTCTCACTATGTCTATTGAGGAAACTGCTTCAGTCAAACAAATTGACGAAATTGTACTTTTCACAACATACATCACATCTTAACCTTGAAACTCAGGAAAGTCTTGATCATTTCTGTCCTTCCTCCTGCTCCTGTAAGGCATTTCCTAAAAGTCACATTTCACCACAAAGCCTATACGGGTATCTGAGCAGGAACTGTAGCAATCTTGTTGTTGTTTTTATTGGAATCCTTGCACACTGCAGTTAAGCTGTCAGCCTTACTGAGCACTAATGTAGGAGGGCCAAGAATAGACATAAATGAGGCAGCTGATGACAAAACACTGGCGACCAGGAAGGGAAATAACCTCCACTGAAACAAAACACTTCCGAAAAGTCAAAGAAACAACCAAATGTTGTTGAATCAAGCATATATATTGTTTTCTTTTTCTTTTTTCTTATTTTTAGTGCAGCTCTGCAGCTTTGTATTAATTTTTAGACCTTGCAACCCTTACTGTATTGTAATATGCAGTTGCTTTTGAAATTATCCAACCCCCTTCACTTTTTATCATGTTGTGGATTTACATTTTTACCCATTTTACCCATTTTGTTGGTAATGGGCTGACATTTGGTTGTGAGTGGACAGTGACCCAGTCTATGAACACGCATGAATCACACACTCATTCACAATCTCATCATTATCAAGAGTACGGTCTAGACTTGCTCTCTATAAAACCTGCTGTGAGATAACTTCTATCATGATTGGCCGCTGTCACACCCTGAATGACAGGCACACAGAGAGGGTCCGTAGAAGAGCCCCATGGGGTGTGACATTACTTCCGGATTCGCTGAGTATCTCGATGGCATCAGCTGGGAGGAAGACAATGAACTCATTTGACATTATTATGTATGAAACTGCCAATCAGATTTATTTAGGTACTTAATTTAATTAAAGGTGCCAGAATGCCACCCCCGATCATTCTGGCTCACTTTAACCCCCTGGCGGCATGTCTCGGCAGAATTTCTCTGGCTCTGGAACAGGACAGGCCGTGTCAACGCTTTCTGACATATTCAGTCTTTAGATGCAAACCTCCAGGGGGGAAGCCTTGAAAGGGGGCACAGCTTTAAAATGTTAACCTATGTTTAGTGATGAGATCTTGAGATGTTTTAGATGAAAAGCAAGGATCTGTATCCTATACATCTGGCTCCATGGGTTTTATTTCAGTCTGAATTTTTTTTTGAAGACCTTGGGTGCCACCTGTACGCAAAAGGAGCAGAAAGGGGAAGCAAAGGGACTGCAAGAGACTACGTGTGGGACAGAGAAGAAAAGCATGATGAGACTCAATCTCTCGGGGGGTCGTGGGTTTGAGCCCCACCTCCCATGGGCCCACCACCTGTGGGAGGTGCCGTAGGACTTTGGTGCATTGTGGACTGGGCGGGAGTCGCCCCCCCCCCCCCCCCCCCCCCCCCCAGATAAGCGGCAGATGATGAAGACATGTCATGTGCTTCATTCCTGGTTGGTGGTGGTTGTTAATGGCACGCTCCCGCCCTCCAGAGCACTCACACACTCTCTCAGTGCCGCTGCAGTTCACGCAGACACGACTAAGCCTATTAATTATATCTGGAACAGAAACCAATTTATGTTTACACCTGAATACAGAATTGATCTGGTCATGTAAGGGTTAGGCTGTTAGACTCAGCGTTGTTTCTTACAGTGTCTCTTGCAGGTCCGTGACGTGTGAAGGGAAAAATATTGCAGTTTTTAATCACAGACCTCGACACCGTGTCTTCTTTTCCGTGTTTTCATAACAGCATAGAAAACAGTCAGAGCAATCAGCTGTTACACACCCTGCTTATGGATTTAATCCCACATAGATTCATGTTGTCGGTTATAAAGAGCTATGCATTCTTGTTCTTTCTTCAGTCCTTGTATGAACACTATTTTGAGGAGAACTTTCCAGACAGCAGACATCCCCTGCAGCTATGTTGTCAGATCGATCAAATATTGTTGATCTACAGCGTCGGATTCAAAAACTCTGCGTCAGTCAAGCGTCCGCACAGAAACAGGAATAAATTCCGTTAACCGCAGTGCTGCTCCCTGTCAATTACAAAAGGCCAGATTGTTGGTATTGACAGCATCTCATCTGGAGAAATGTAACTGTCAAAACTGAACATGGCCTCACCAACTATCAGCAGTCGTCAGATGTTCCCGATGGCTCCACAGTGATCCAGATGAGCGTTAATGAGGAGGACAGCGAATCGCTGGGAGCCACCGGCATGATCGCTGTCTTTCATTAATGTTTGCTTCTAACAAACAGCGCTGTTTCATTGACATCCAAACTCTCCAGTTCTAAATCACTGCAGCACATTCGAGAAAACCCAACACCCACACGCATGACCGAACAGTCCAAAAATCGGTAGGGTGGCTGGAGTTAATACTGCAAGATAAATATTTGGGAAATAAATATTAACCTCATTCCTCACAGTGAAAACACAGAGAACATATGGTCTCCATTACAGAAACCCGGAGTCATACAAAAGCCTCTCTCAACAGCCAGGAGGAGAGGACGCTTCCTGTCCTCAATCCACTCAGACATTTACATTCTCAAGAGCATTTCAAGGTGTAACCTACGCTTTAAACTGCGTCGTTCCAAAAACATGGTGAGTTCTGACATCTGAAAGAAAGATATTTTGAAATCTTGAAGCCATTTGGAAACTGTTTTGCAGAACAAAATTCTGCAGCTTGATAGAATAATTCCAGTTCCCCTGGATCCAGGAAACCGGCTCATGAATTTCAGCCTACAAAACTTTCTCATTGTTTTAAAATCCCTCACAGCAAGAAAAACAGCTCTAGCAGAGCACAGGGCGTCACATGACTAAATAAGCATTATTCTGGCAACCATCCATGCGAGATTTTAAATAATGTGGTTGGAAAAACAATGGCTGCACCTGATGGAATATCTGAGCGAAACAAATCAAGATCAGACAAACATCATATTTTCTGCCTTTTTTGTTTTCACCAGGTTTCCTCTGACATCTGTCTGAAATGGATAAACACAAAAACAAAAAACCTCTTCATTAAAATGAGCAATTAGATCAAACTCCTTAAGCTCCTGTCACGTAAGTAAGCAAACGGGAGAAGCGTTTAATCTCTGTGCAATAAAAACAAGGCCTGAAGCTCTTTGGCTGCAACACAGCTGATTTTATAAATAGCCACTGGCTTGTATGGATTGCATAGCTGCTTCCCATAGTCAGTTGTGGTTTCAGAGAAAAGAGAGAGTGTTTTGGTTGTCTGGATGGACAGAGTGCGGGGCACAGAGACAGAGGAGGTGAGGGGCGAGGGAAGATGTGAGGGGGTGAGGTGAGGGGGGTGGGGGGCGAGGTTGAGACGACGGTGTCACAGTGATTTTGTCAGCTAGCTGAACAGGGGCTCCGTCAGGGGAAGTTCCTCCTGCTGCTGCGCTCAGCTAATTAAAACTCAACCTTTACACATGCCTGTGCACACACACACACACACACACCACACACACCACACACACACACACAGCCCCGGTGAGTTCCACAGGATGACGTCATGTGTCTGCTGTCAGAGGAATCCATACTGGTGATTTTGTTTCCAGCTCCCGAGAGAATACTGTAAGGAGAGTCACGGGTGTTCATCCACTCAGAACTTCTATAGTATGAAAATGAAAAATCACACACAGGCTCAAGTTTTCAGCATCTTTTTGCTGTCAGGAACAGCTCTGTGCTCATGTACGTTAAAGATCACTAAGAAACACAGTCTGCGTCTAGTGCAGTCTGCCCAGGACATATCCTGTCTCTTACCTATGTAAGATAAGATACATAGCCTGTTGCTATGATGCTATGTAGCTGCTTCATAGCGGCATTTTTCACACTTATAAGAACCACTCACGCAAGTAGAAAACTGAAACGTGCCACAGCAACAGCTTTCTTCTAAAGATGATTTCAGATGATTTCAGTTATAAATCGTACTCACCAAAATTTGCTTTGTTCGTAAGAACTATTTAGTGCTGTCAGTGATTGCAACCAACAGTGTAATACAATGATGTGACAGTGCTCTTTTCTGACTAACTTAAAGTGTCAGTGTGTGACATGACAGGAGGTACGGCCCAAGGTGAACTCGGACTAACACAAAGAAGAGCTGGCATGTGAGGGGAGGGAGTGAAGTCCACGGACACTCTAGTCCCTCATCCTAAAGGGAAACAACAAATCTAAAGCTATCCACCTATCTGAGTCTCCTGACTGTCAAAGTCACCTATGAGACACACTGCAGAGACACTGCAGAAAGAAGAAACATGAGGGAAAGAGAGAGGGACGGGGGGGGGGGGGGGGGGGGGGGGGGGGGGGCTTGCCAGAGATTCAAGGCCAGAGCGTTGCAAGATGTCACATCCTAACCTCTGGCACTGGAGACTTCTTTCATCTCCACACTTGACAGATCCTTTGGCTTGCCGCTGGTGATCTACTCTAAATATAGAGACGGTGGGGGACAGATACGGCTTAACCCATTGTTTGTGTGATCAACTCACTGAAGGCACCTGACACAAAGAGCATGTCAGAGGACGCAGGAGAGACGCTTGCGCTGCAAGCTGATCTTGGAGGATATATCTATGGTATTTCTTGGTACTACATGGGACAGGAGGCACAAAGAAATGAGCAGCGTAAAGGTCACGCAGAAAGTGAATTAAAAATAGAGTTGAAAACCAAAAAGCAACTGGGTGAAGGAGAAAAAAGCCAAGGGAAGAGTTAGAGAGTGGAAGTTGAGCCCAGAGGACACAAGAGCCTCATTTCCTCTTCATCTCCTTGGCCCATAAATCCCGCAACAGTCATTCATTCAGTCTCTGACAGTTCCGAAATCCTTTTCATCAGGCTAGCTTTTTTTTCCGTTTTAGAAATAATGGCGGATAAAAATGATCCCGTAAAAAAAAAAGCCTTTTAATTGTACAATGTTGGCCAATACGGCACTGTATTTCATTCATTTTCAAGGTCACAAGAGCAGGCAGTTGTTGGATGATAGCCGCTTCGGCACAGCACGCCTTGGAAATCTTCCCACCTAGGGTGTGAGTAGTACTTCACTGTGAGACATAAATTACCACAAAGTCAGCACTGCAGACGCCCGCCCCTCCTCTTCAAATATGGTTTCAATTAATGAACACGGAGACAGCCTTTAGTGGTTACACTCTTTCACAGAAAATGCAACTCTTCTCATTAAAGCCCAAATCTAATTGTGGCTGCATCAGATTTGTTCAGCAGCATTTCATCCGCAGCAAAAGCGAGGACAAGTTTTCAACTGCAGAAAAGAAGGAGGCAGTGCCACGAGCTGGAACATGCTGTTTAGCTCCGGCCTGTCGAACTCACTCCCATAATGCAACTAATGAAAGCTCCACAATCAGCCCCCACGGACAGCTAAACTAATTGTGATGTGGAGGCCAGTGCGCTGTCGCGTGAGGCTGAGATGGGGCTCACACATGTGTGATGCATGTCTGTGAACTTCCACACAGGCGGTGGAAGTGATTTTCACAACAAAGCGAACAAACAAACTTTGTAGAGCTGATGAAAAAAAAAAAAAAAATCCATCACCTTACATTTTTACTGGATTTCTATTTTCTTTGCGGCAGAGCTGCACAAGAACGAGCGAGGAAGGAAGACGTGGTGCTTCCCCTTCAACACTGATATCAGATTTATGTTATTAGAAGCCTCTGACTGTAAGAAGTGAAGAAGAAAAGAACGTCCTTGAACATAAGACTTCGTTCATCTCTTAATGAACAAAGAATTCCTTCGCAGAAGGCACAAAGCTGAGCGTCAGCAGGAACTCCAGTGATAACACTGCACTGTCCCAATGTTTCTGCTTTTTGTGCAACTTAAAATTACAACAATATATTTAATACTCTTAAAATAATACATCATTGGGAATCACAGTCAGGTTATAGTGACTTTTGTAGCTCTGTATCTCACGGTTATATTATGTTTTTCTGTCTTTCTTCAGCACTGTTATTTGGACATGTGTTTACAATAAATATATCATTGTAAACACAATACTGAATGTTGTGTATTCATGAATATGCCAGTACTGCAAGATTTAGTCCTGTATCTTGTTGTTTTTCCTGTTATATTTGCACGTTACTCTTTGATGCTGCTGCAGATAACTGGAGTTCTTTTCCAAAGGATGTAGTTTGCAAAACAGTAACACAGCAAAGCACATCAAGACAATAAACAATCAACAAGACAATCAGCAAAACTCCTCTAAGAAAAAAAACACATTTAACACACATTTAAAAAGACACCAGGTAAAAAAACGCACAAAAAAAACGTGAAGGAAATCGTGAAAGACCTGCAGCCCCACCGCTACACCCCCCCCTCCCCACCCCACCCCAACACACACACACACACACACACAATAGTCTTCCTCAGCATAAAATCCAGGATCACAACTGCAGCCCCGGGAACGTGCACTGAACTTACCCAAGAACAGTGTGAGGAGAGGAGAGGCAGACATCCCGGAATCCAGCAAGGACAAAATCCCAGCAGAGGGAGGACCGGACCGGATCGACTTCACTGTAACTACAGTGTGACCTGACGGAGGAGTGGAAAGTACCGCATGTCTCCGGCACGCCGCGCAGCCCACAGCGTCACTGTGCTCCCCGATTCACGCGCGGCAGCATCTTCCTCCTCCTCCTCCTCCTCCTCCGTTTTCCACTCTGATCAGCAAGCAAACCGACCCTTCTCCTTGAGCTCACCCTCAGCTCGTGAGCGGGGTGGTTTCCCTTGATGCACACGGTGTTCACGCGCAGCCTCAGCCCCTGTCCTGTCCGTCCCGCCCGGTGTCTCCACTGTGTAGAAAATCAAAAGAGGAGGTGCAACAAAGGTGCGCGTGGACAGCAGCCGGTAAGAGGGGGACCTCTACAGTTGACATGGGCGTATACCTATGTGATGAAGCACTACTGTTAACACTGCGTCCCGACACAGGCATCCTCCAACGGGACAAACATGACACTCTACTGTTCCTCTTCTTCTTATGTTTCTATACCATGATGTATTTCACAGGTTTACAACAAAAAGGCGGAGTTTTAACATCTATAGGTTAGAGAAGTGAAGTGAATCTGCATCAGCTGATGTTATACCCACTGTTTATTTATGTAAATGCCAGACACAGAAAGTATACTAGATAACAAGGAACAACCAAATATAATATTAATACCACAGACAATAATAAATCTCACTCACTCCTCCTGAGTGGTGTATTACAGTCATTTAGCCAAAAAAAATAGCACTGCAGTGTTTTCCAAACTGGGGACACTTTAGTATGAGTTTCCTGGGAACTGTCTTCTTTTTTTTTTTTTGTATGTTTAAACTAGTTTCTGACAGTAGGTCCAACAGAGAGAGGGACACAGTGTCTCCTGCATGACACAGAGCATGGTTAGTGCTACATGGTGCAAACCCAACAGCTGGTGACACAGCTTTGATGATGACCAGTCAAATCATGTGCCGTGATACTGTCTGCGAACATTTCCTCCAGAGCAGTTCACTTACATTCATTTACTGTATGTGCAATAAATTAACCGATTGTATAAATAAGTGGATTGTCTCATGGGCACGTGGTCACATGATGAAAATAACACGAGAAGCACCAAAAGCTACTGACTTGAGCCCTCACACTTTCTCTACATTCTAATAGCTTGAAGAAGACCTGAACACAGTCGTCACAGCAACCTGTGCACTGGTGGCATGTGGACATTTTTATGATGTCTGACATTTCATGACATTTCATTTTGCCCTCACCATTGCCACCAGACACACATACTGTTGCTCAGTTGATTTTGTATGTAGTCAGGGTTGCTGCTGATTGCTGTATTTGTTCGTTTTTGTTGGTTTCTTTGTTTTGACTGGAACAGCACACAAAAACAAAATGAGTACATTTATTTAACTTGTGTTTTAATAAAACCCGGCTCATTAAGAGCTTTTGAAAATGTTTTTAAATGGCAACAAAGAGCTCAGAGAGACACAGGGCTTTGCACTGCACAAAAAAAAAAAAAAGATGCCATGCAGAGACACACGGTTCGAGTCACATTTGAAATTTTGGAAGCTAATTGGACATGTAGAAATAAGAATATTTCTGAGTAGACTTTAAGGTTTTAAATCAAAGCTCCTCTGTCATAAACAGTGGGGAGGCTTGTAAGAGTAACTGTTGTGTCAGTGTCTGAATCCCAGAGGTGCAGCTGGGGACTGGATCTGAATCCTCCCACATCCCACAGCCGCTGCACCAACCAATCCACAGAATAACAGAGAGTACAACAGCAGACTGTGTTTCATATGATAACAACGGTGAATGTACAGGTCAAATTCTTATGTGTCTCCACGGTTACTCAACAGTTGCAAGGTGTAGCAATGGTCGAATGCCTGACCATTTGAAGAAAAGGGTCAGGATGTGATGAAGAATTAGAACAAAGACTTAAAAAGAAAATTAAAAAACAGCGTGACTTCCTATATTTTGGAACGATGACATGCGGGATAACATGCTGAGAAAGACTGACTCCATCATTAAAGGTTAAATCAACAATGAATCCCAATGGGCACATCCTAATCAGTGCCACCGCAGGAGTTTTGCCTCTGACAGCTCATTTGAACCCTGTCGTGTTATCAGTGTGCGTGAAGTACACCATGAATGAGCTCAAAGAGAGGAGCGCAAGCACTGGCTTTTCTGTCTCCTGTGATTTAGCGCGGATGTAGCCTTCAAATCGGTCCTTACGGAATGCTGTCATATTAAATGATGTAAATATTAAAACCAGATGAGTCATTTCACTCTGTAATCTTCACGTTCTTTCATGAAATACCCTCGCAGCTGGATTTAATTATCATTAGAAACACAGGGCCTTTTATTCATTTAGCAGAATCAGCTCCAAAAATGTTGAAGTGAAACCTCTGGCAGATGATAAAAGAACCCACAGGAATAATCAGAAACAGCATTCACCATTTCATACCACTGGGAGAGCAAATGGGGTGAGTAATGCACACAATCCACAGTATAACAAGGTTATGTGTCATGATCATTTGTTAGTGAGAATATAATGGAAAAGCAATCATATTTGTGGTTGCAAAGTAAATAGATTTACCAAAAACACAGCACACATGGCAGAAAACAGTGGCTTCAGATCTATCCATATCTATAGTTCTTGCACACTTAATTGTGTTGTTGAATTTAGTTTAAATATAAATAAATCTGCCATTTCTGCACACACACACAAAGAACACAAAAAGCAAAGTCTGAATACTCTCTGAAACCACGGTGCAGAATAAATTCAACACAAAGAGCTAAACAGCCAAGAATATTTCGGAGTAACTGCAGGTCAGATCGATTCAAATAGCAGAGAGGAGCTTGAGTAAACAGAGAGGAGAGCAGAGAGGGCTGTGGTCCTCCACATGGTGCAGACTGTAGGTATTCAGACAGGGACACGTCTTTGTTGTGTAGCCTCACAACTCCAGCACATTGGTTTAAGGTTAAATACTGACTCTCAGCTTTATATTGGCTTTTTATATTATTAGGAACACCACATGGATACTGAGTACATCCTCCCTTTGCTTTCAAAACAGCCTCAGTTCTTCCTGCCAAGGACTAAAGATATGTGTGCCACAGTGGAAACCCACATCCATCAGACCAGGCTACGTTTTGTTTTGGTTTTTTTCCCCCAGTCTTCATCTGTCCACTTTTGGTGAACTTGTTTTCCAGTGCAGCCTCAGATCTCTGTTCTCGGCTCATAGAAAAAAACAAAAAACACAAAAGACCCCCCCCCCCAAAAGAGAAGGTGCAGAGGTGTAGAGATAAATTGCTTGCTGAGTGTTGCTTTGCCCTTTGCCCAAAGAAAGAACTACAAATATTTCATACATCATGGTTTTGGGGTTTTTTTTGGGGGGGGGGGGGGGTTCTTGCTGCAAATAAGACAAAAGGCGTCTACATGATCAAATGTGTGTTGACTCTGAAAATCCTCCTGAAATAGCAGGGAGCGGAACAAAGACAGGCTCATTAAAAATGTATCAAGGGTACAGCAACCCTTGTGTTTCTCCTTGCTCAGGAATTCTTCATGGCTCAATAAAGGCTGAGGACATTATCATTACATTCAACAATGCTTTTTATTCTCCTCTTCATTTGCACTATTGTCTCTAACTGCTTTGAGGATGCACTGTGCCAACCACCCTTCAGTAAAATGCTCTTTTAAAATGTATTCTTTTCAAAGCATGTATACTTTGAGCAGCTGGATTGCACCACTGGACCAAATCATCTGAATGAAAATGTTCAGGTCCTTTTTTTTTTTTTTTTTATGAGACTTACAAACAAAATGTCAGCATCTTGATTTAAAGATGCTGTGACAGCTTCCCTTTGTCCATGCGGTGATGTGGATGTTGTGGGTGTCAATTGACACACGTTAACGGCATGATCAACTGCACAGAAGTTGTCACACTGGGTTGATTTGAAGACAACTGGACTTTTTGTTTGAGGCTTCGCCTCTCACCTGAGAAGCTTCTTCAGTTTGCCTTCAAAGAACTTGTCACACACTGGTATCCCGTGGAGGAGGATGGTTCCCAGTTAAGGCCTGTACCGTAACTGGGAGCCATCTGAGATGTTTTTTTTCCCACTCTACACCTCAGCTTCATCAGTGGTAGTAAGCGCTGATTTTTCAGAGATGATTATTTGATGTTGACAAGTGCGGAGTGCAGAGTTGTTTGTCCACTCTGAGAGCTGACGTGGCTCCGGGGCATCTGTTCAGAACTACAAGTGTTAAATTTAGTCTGATGGGTGTGAAAACTGCCGTTCTGTTATTTTTACAGCCTCTGAGTGAAATGAATTCAGACTGTTTTTGCTTTGCACAACACTTATGCCTCTTTTATGTTGCTTTCATGTGGACCAACCACACGAAGCACTCCACGCCCCCCCCCTCCCTCCTGGAAGCGCTGCAAGCCGCTCATTATATCGCAGCGACTTGCAGGGTAACCGCAGCTTCTCCTCTGAACTACAAAATGACTCATCTGATGAGCAGCTTTCACCGCTTCATGCCCCTCATGCGGAGCATCCAGTTCAATCAGCTGAAAAGGTGCATCATGCTACAGTAGGATGCAAATCTTGGTCCATCTCCCAAAAGGTTTATTACTAAAAGGAAATAATGTCTTTAAGAATAAGCCTGTCTTTGTATTTCACCACCAATATTTTCACACATTCCCCCTAAATGTCATTACCTCAATCTCTGAGTGCAAAGATTGGTTGGTGAACCAGATGCAGCAAGGAAGCTTCAAACTGAAGTCATAGAGAGTGGGTCTTTGGGTATAGAGCTTGTCTGAGCTTTTGGTGCTTCATTTAATTGTTCTCTGGCTGTGCAGCATAATTGCACCTCTCTCAGAATAAGCGTTGAATACTAAAGAACCACAGAGAGTAAGAAAAGGGAAAGAAGTTCAGATACACCGGAACAGAAGCAGCATTACAAACCACAGCAGCCCGACTGTCCAGCTCGGGGACGACTGTTCACAAATAACTGTTGAATTAATTATGATGAGCGTGGCCTTACAGCAGGTCAGGAGAATGACTGTGGAGCCCCACGGTGTCAGGGGATGATGCAGCCTGTGAAAGCAGATGCTGGAAACGTCTTCTCAAATGTCTGACCAGAATTTATGAAACAAACATCTTGTCAAATGCCCCGTGTCTTCTAAATAAACACACTGCCAAATACTGCCTGTGCCCCTTTTTCTCTTTCTTTGGTAAAAAAGATATTGTCCATAAAGAAATAGGTAACTGTACATAGTCTTAAGCTGGTTTTGTATGTTTCCAGGCAAAGTAGCAGATCACACGTCGCCATGCTTATTCGTGCTTTTTGTGCTTCTGTACACATTACCTAACTAACTAACCTGGAAAACGAGAAATGATAAAGCCGAGAAAGCCAGAATGGCAAATTTTTCGACAGCTACGTCAACAGGGTCGTCCTGGGGTGACCAGCATTCTGCTGCCCTCTGCTGTCTGTGATGGCACACAGACCACTGTCATCTCATTATAAAAAGTATTACTTCTACAAATCTAAAATATTCATTCAACTTAACCATCATCGTGACCCCATAATTTGTGGAGGGGAGGTGGGGGGGGGGATAAAACACAGAGCATCATCAGTAGGTTGGAGGTGAAACATCTGTGAATAATATCACAGCTGACTGACACAGGTTGTTATTCTTCAGTCCTTTCTTCTGCAGTTTGGAATGACAGACACAGAAATAAACACATTTGTTACAGTCAGTGGGTTTGTCTTCAGAAGAAATCCCATCTTCAGACATCAAATGTTTTATTACTGAAGACAGCCAGACAGGGGACTTTCCTTCCTGCTCAGCTTAGATTATGGTCTCTGTACTATGAAATGGACAACTTCAAATACCTAGCCCCCTCCCACCCACCTCTTCCCCTACCCCACACCCTCCTCTGCCAATTATTCATGAAGGTTTTCTTGTGAAAAAAAAAAAATGAAAGCACATGCACATGAAGTTTGCAAGTAATTATCATGACCTAATTAAAGCTCAGTAGAGAGTGGCAACAGTGCAGAGCTGACAGCTAGACTGAACAAAAAAAAAGACTGAGACGTGGACTAAACCTTTCTTGGAAAAGAGAGAGACAGGTTGTTCTTGATGAGAAGCAACCTCTCTGCATGATCAGCTGTTTTCATCAGAGCGTGTGACATAGAGCCGGGCAGCCTTTTTACTGTCCACACTGCTGAGCAGTGAGGTGTGAGGTGTTTGCATGACATGTGGGCGTCATGATTCGTCTCCGGTCTCTGGACCGCCCCCCCCCCCCACATTGTCTCTATTCTTGTCTCGGCCCTGTTTATTTTGGCATCCATCTCCTGCCACCTTCCATCCACCCACCAGATGTCCTCAGACTTTCTTGTCTATCCCGATTACCTGACATCCAGATCCACCTGCTCATCCGTCTCTTGCTCCAGTCACCTGAGCCTCCTTGGCCACTCACACATTTGTTCCCAGCTTCCTTATCAGTCCAGCCAGGATTTAAATCTGTGAATGCCACCGGCTCCTTGTCAGCTCATCTGTTTATGTGTTTCCCTTTGTGTCTGCTTTCTGTGTGTAGTATTCTGCTGTCTTTGCCTGCCTGCTTATCTATCTTTCCTCCAGACACCTTCTGCAGCTCCAGCAAGGACTGAAGTGTTCATAAGTCTGCAGCCTCTGAGAAGTGAGACCCTCTTAAACTTGTGGAGTCCAGTACTTTGGTTCCCACAAAGCTGCAGGACCTCAGAGACAGAGACTGTTTCAGTTCAATCAGAGAGTGTAGCATGTAGCATCTATCTATCTTCAAATGGTCAGGCAATGAAAAATATTCTTATTTCTACATGTCCAATTAGCTTCC
Organism: Toxotes jaculatrix; assembly: GCF_017976425.1. Classification (NCBI taxonomy): domain Eukaryota; kingdom Metazoa; phylum Chordata; class Actinopteri; family Toxotidae; genus Toxotes; species Toxotes jaculatrix. The sequence goes on along the minus strand of NC_054405.1, from coordinate 2,578,710 downwards.
AAGATTTCAAATGTGACTTGAACCGTGTGTCTCTGCATGGCAAAATCTTTTTTTTTTTTTTTTTGTGCAGTGCAAAGCCCTGTGTCTCTCTGAGCTCTTTGTTGCCATTTAAAAACATTTTCAAAAGCTCTTAATGAGCCGGGTTTTATTAAAACACAAGTTAAATAAATGTACTCATTTTGTTTTTGTGTGCTGTTCCAGTCAAAACAAAGAAACCAACAAAAACGAACAAATACAGCAATCAGCAGCAACCCTGACTACATACAAAATCAACTGAGCAACAGTATGTGTGTCTGGTGGCAATGGTGAGGGCAAAATGAAATGTCATGAAATGTCAGACATCATAAAAATGTCCACATGCCACCAGTGCACAGGTTGCTGTGACGACTGTGTTCAGGTCTTCTTCAAGCTATTAGAATGTAGAGAAAGTGTGAGGGCTCAAGTCAGTAGCTTTTGGTGCTTCTCGTGTTATTTTCATCATGTGACCACGTGCCCATGAGACAATCCACTTATTTATACAATCGGTTAATTTATTGCACATACAGTTAATGAATGTAAGTGAACTGCTCTGGAGGAAATGTTCGCAGACAGTATCACGGCACATGATTTGACTGGTCATCATCAAAGCTGTGTCACCAGCTGCTGGGTTTGCACCATGTAGCACTAACCATGCTCTGTGTCATGCAGGAGACACTGTGTCCCTCTCTCTGTTGGACCTACTGTCAGAAACTAGTTTAAACATACAAAAAAAAAAAAAAAAAAGAAGACAGTTCCCAGGAATCCATAGACAGAGAAAACTCATACTAAAGTGTCCCCAGTTTGGAAAACACTGCAGTGCTATTTTTTTGGCTAAATGACTGTAATACACCACTCAGGAGGAGTGAGTGAGATTTTTATTGTCTGTGGTATTAATATTATATTTTGGTTGTTCCTTGTTATCTAGTATACTTTCTGTGTCTGGCATTTACATAAATAAACAGTGGGTATAACATCAGCTGATGCAGATTCACTTCACTTCTCTAACCTATAGATGTTAAAACTCCGCCTTTTTGTTGTAAACCTGTGAAATACATCATGGTATAGAAACATAAGAAGAAGAGGAATGTCAACTGAAGAGGTCCCCCTCTTACCGGCTGATCTATCTATCTATCTATCTATCTATCTATGTAGTGTGTACATGTAGTAGTATGCAGGTAAGCTTTGAAAATATAACACATTGTTAAAGCCTAAACCAGAGGTGCCTTTAAACATGTAAACCTATAAAGAGCTTGTGTCTATAGGTCAAACACTGCATAGCACTACTATACATCATTGTTCATCAAGAAAAGCTCTAATGAGACTCTTAAACCTCTTGTGAAAGGTCATCATTTGCTGCAAATTGTCTTTCTGCCATCTCTGCCTTGCGGCCTCAGACTCCCTGAGAAAGTCAGTCAGCTGGCTCTGTGCGCTCCTCACCCTGTGGGCTCGGCAGAGGGGCGACTGCTCGGTTGACCTCTCACAGAGGTGTGAGTTTCTGACTGTCCTTTTTGGGAGGTTAGGAGCTGATGATCGTCCTCTCAAGGTCTCTTGTTTTCTAATTTCAACTCCCCTTTGTGCCTTTGAGAGGGACGGGGATGCCATGGTGACCCCCAAATAAAATTGAATTGAAATTGAAATTGACTTGAGTTTTTTTGTGGCCGAGGGTAACACGAACTCTTGCCCCAAGGTCAACTGAGGCGCTTGGCAAAGTTTCCTCAGTAGAAGTGAGCTGCTGCTTCTCCCTTGAAAATAGCTGATGGACAGGCAGGTGAGTAGAGGTGGAGAGGCCAGAGATGCTAAGTAGTTCATTGGCAGCAGGTACACAGGTAAAGCCACACTGGAACATAAGCCAATCATGTGACAAGGGGGCTGGTTACAAAGGCAGGTGTGTACACAGACTGGAGTGATGAGGAGGCTGGGATCATGTGTGTGAGTGGGCAGGGAACCACAGGCCACTGCCAGTATGAAACAGGTGAGCAGGTGGATGACAGGAAAAAAAGTCTGGGGGCATCTGGTGGGTGGATGAAGAACAGCAGATGTATGGAAATGAAGGGGAGAACATATGTTGCCTTCTAATGGGGTCAGGTTTACCTTGTTCACGAGGAGTCCACATGTCTTTTTCTGCTTGTAATTATCAACTGGTGTGCTCCTTAATTGGGACATGCGTGGCTCTCCCTGTAAAAGACCTCGTGACTCATTTAAATAGGAATGAATAAAACATCACTGAGTAAATCATTTGCCTTTAGTGTCCCCCACTGAAACTACTCTGAGCAAAGTTCAAAACGGAAAGCCGTCCCTGGACAAAGGACATTTACACCTGCACCCTCACAGATGTGCCTGAACCAGGAATCTCAAATTGCAAAGAACAATCTCAGACCGCAAACACATTTGATCTACAGTACCAAAATAGAAATGTCTTCTGTTTTCTGTTTTGAACCGCATTTGTAAGTGAATATACAGAGGACCTTCATCTAAATGAAGACTGGAACCCTGAGGTCCTTGTGCTCCATGTGGACACAATACAATACACAATACTGTTTTGGCACATCAGGGGTTCTAAGGCAACAAACAATGGCTCACATGCAACACTTTGAACTTTTGAATCTGATCCTCAGACTGTACTTCCTGGTTTGTATTTCATCATCACAGTAATACAATGCAATTTTTGAAACAGTTTTACTTTGGGGCTTGAACGTGATCTCACTCCCACCTTGACATGCACGGAACAGAGACTTGTTGGTGGTTTAACTCTCTACTGCTGAAACATAACGCACTTACTTAATACCCAGGAGCTGCTGCTTTGTTGTTGTGAAATTGCATTTACATGTACAAAGGATGGAGCAGCAGCAGCAGAGTGGGTGAATTCAGGCTGAGCAGATCACAGTGCTTCATATGTGGCTTTCAGAAATGGAAGAGAAGCTACACTGGAGGATTTTCACACAGATGAAATGGAGAAATGACGGTTTGGCTTAGTTCTCCAGGTACATAACTCCTCAGTGGCTTTTCTGGTTGGTGACCGCAAATTTTGAGGGGCCTTCTTTGGAGACACCCCCCGCTTCTCAAGTACACTATGAATTTTTATTACTCGCATGTTTGCAAAGAGGTGACACAGGTCAAAACCTGTGTGTTTCAGGTCTCTGAAACACACAAGCCCCCTCCGCCCCCAGGAGAGTGTGTACTTAGATTCTCCTGGGCATGGCCTTGTCTGCAAACACTGATAAATGAAATCCTCTAGGAGAGTTATAGACTCTCCACTATACCTTTTCATGTGGCCAGATAAGTAACTATTCCTTAACGTGAAAGGATTTTAAAAGTGGAGCCATGTGAGGTAGGAAGAAAGCAGGACAGGTCATAAGGATGTCTTTAGAAACACAAAACACTGAAGTGGTGTAGAAATAACTTGTCCACTGAAACCTGCAAAAGCAAAAAGCCAAGACGCATTCCAGAAGCTGTGAACTGTTCCAGGGTCCTAAGCACTGGCTGCGCTGGCTGGATTACGGACTCAAACCCAGGACATGCATCTTTCTCCTCCTACCAGCGCAACAAGACTTGTCTCAGAGCACTGACATTTTATTTAAAAAAAAAAAAAAATCCTACAAATGGAAAGGAGGAAATGTTTGTAACTTGAAAACATTCTGATCTTGCAGCTTTCAAATCTGCAGCGAGTTGTGGCTCTGTAAAACTAATCCACTGGGATGCTTTCAAAGTACAATGTTATAGTGCAGAAATAAATGCCATTTATCCACCATGTCATACTCTAAGCTATTTCCCCGCTTCTAACCTCAAAACAAGATTAAAGCATTATAAACCCACCAATTTATTTCAGCTGCTAATGACCAGCACTTCTACAATGCTTTGCTTTGGCTTTTGAGATTGCTTCAGCTGAGCCTTCCAGGGATAAATATAGTGAAATAAGCTGGTAAGGATTACTGGCCTAACGACCTGAGGCTCGTTGTGTTTTAATTATTAATGGCCAGCAATTTTGGATTTAATGAGGAAAATATGTTTGCCACATAAATTATATTTATCGAGCTGCTCTCTGCTGCTATGATCGTTGTTCAGGTCATGAACAGTATTCACATCCTCTCTAAGGTAACAGCCAAACTTGAGTGTGTGTGTGTGTGTGTATAATGCCAATCAGTGGCATGCAAACAGCTGCTTGCGGGTCTAACCCAACAACAAAATTATTTGGATGAAAGTTGAAGTTAAGTTAAGTAAGTTTAAGTTCAACTGCAGCGGCGTGGCGGGCAGGTTTCTGGCTGGAGGAGCGACCCTGTACCCAGGTGAGTATCTGAAGCAGAGAACAGAGAATGAGAGTCACTAGGGCCGAACATGAGATTAACACACAAGAGTTTTCACAAGAAGACTGTTTGCACAGCAGCGAGAGAGTTACCACTGAAGGTAGACAATCCAGCGTCGAACTGAAGCTCCGGCTTAAAAAGAGTGATGATGGGAAATGAGGCGCAGGTGTGTCGACCTCCAGTCAGCAGGAAACCATGCCTCTCCACTCTAAAAAGAAGGAACCTCCCACAGGAGGCAGAGGGAAAAAAACACCAAAGCACAAGCACACAAAAGGCATAGTCCAAACCCCATATACATAACAATAATCCCAATATAGAATATTTGAATTTCATAAACACATTTTATTCATTCACAAACAAAGATTTTTCTTTGTTTTATATCACAGTAAACTGACATTTGAAGCAAGACATTTGAAGACATCACTCTGGGCTGTGGGAAATCCTGATATTTTAAACTGTCAGTTGCTGCTCAAAAAGTTTTACAGTAACATCAACTGCTGTTAGCACTTTTATTCTTAAGAAGAAGAAGAAGAAGAAAAACGATAGGAGTGTATCTCCACTGTGCCTGCATAACCTTGCTGGTTGTTGAACAAATCACAAAAAGCTGGCTCACAGTCAGTTACAGTGAAGCTAACGGCTGACCTCTACTATGCAAGGAGTGACTGCTAAGTTTTTGGCCTAAGGACATGTTGACAACACGTCTTACTGCTTGGAAGATGAGCCTCATCCTGGAAGGCTGGTCACGGTCGCCACTCACAAGATCCATGACATGATCTTGACAAACAGACAACGCAATGGTACATTGCCACCAAGCTGTGGATCCACTTTTTAGAAGTCCAAGACACCAAGTTCTGCCAAGAACTGTATGCATGTAGAACTGTAAACCACTGTGACTGGAAGTGAAAAATGGAATGCCAATTTATCATATAGCCACATATTCTCTTATCATGCAAAAGACAATGACTGTCTAAAGAATTTTATTTCAATTCTCATCGGGTGGAAAGTGTTTTTCCACCACAAAAAAAACATAGCATTGTCTCAAACAATAATAAAAACCTTGTGGATTCTGCCTCACTTGTCCCCTTTCCTCACCTGGAACTTTCATAGAGGTCATCGAGGAATGAAAATAGGTGTCCCAGCTTGGAGTTGATGCATTTTATCTTTTTAAATATAGATGTATCAGAATGTAGCAAACTGGAGTCTAATACGCAGTTATTTTGTTATGTTTTACGTTTTGAACGTAAGCTTAATAGGTTGTACAATAGTAGATAAACATGGAAATGGAGTGTAAATTACACAGTTTTGGGGGTGGGCCAGTTTGAGTGAGAAAACAGTTCATGAATTCTGAATGATGTGGTCACTGAATCCATTTTGTGTCAAAGCAATGAAAAGTGATCCACGCTTTAGTTCACGGAGTGGAACACGCTGTCGTGCTGACTGTGTGAACAATTTTGACAAAGTGAGCTCAGGACAGAGAAATTTGGGTTACCAATTGTAAAAAGCTATAATGAATGAATAGGTTGATGCAAGAGCTGCTTCAGTTTTCTGCCTGAATTAACTGGATCCACAATTTCTGATCTATTTAGAAGAAAAAAAGCCCTTTTCACCCAGCTAACATATGATGGTTAGTGCCCTTTCAAATCTCTGTGCTGCTGCCCCTCAGAGACTCACCAGAGGCAAAACAGCCTTTACAGAACACAGCACACAGATCTCAAACTGATTTCACTCACATACATCTATAGGGAAGAATGCAGGGAATTAGAAAAGAAAAAATTCTTGATAAAAGTATAAAGAAAAAAACAAGGCACTATGTTGATCAATGATCCGATGTATGCATGCAAGAACTTTTTTTTTTTCATTTCAGAAATAAGAATAACTCAAGGCTTATAAGGAATTGAGGCTGATTACCCTGTATTGTAGTTATGTGTAAATGAGATGACCAGAGTATCGGTGCAGAGCAACTGGCAGAAGTCAACAAAAAGAGAAAGAATATGAGACGGTGAAAGACAAAGAAAGAGGGAGCAGTGTAGACACTAACACATGCTGCAGCCACGTTCGCGTTAAGCAGAGACGGGGAAAAGGCCAAGCACTTAATTAACTCTCCTCACATGCTACAGAAGTGGTACTGGACTAAAAATAGACCGAATTCTGTTGGCTAAATTATAGATACCTGAAGCTCTACCTCTCCTCTCCTCCCCTCCCCTGTGTGCAGCAGTGTGTAGCAGAGTAAGCAACTCAGGTACTACAGGCACACATCATTATCAAAAAAAAAAAAGAAAGAAACAGCGACTGCAGCTCTATTTCAAGGTCTCCATTTGGTCTACAGATGGATGAAGGGGGATAAACACAGTGTTCCCAAAGCAAACAGGCAGAGGAGAGCTTCTAGCAGGAATTCATTTTGTGTGTGTGTCGAGAGATGATTTGCACTAATTAACCTTGGGACAGTTTGAGTGAGCAACAGTGGCAACATTTACAGGTAAACGCATGTCTTCTTTTTTGAGAAAACATTCAATCTAATCTTCCTCATTATACGTGTAACAGTTCCAGGCCAGAAAATGCTTAGAGGCCATTTCTAGAGCGGTGAAGCAGTGAAGCGGTGAAGTGTGCATCAATCACCGTCCACACACGTGTCATCATTTTAAGTGGGTTATTTAAATTCATCAAAGGCTGCAGTGTGAGCTTCTGCAGGACTGCCAGTCATTAGACTTGCAAATGATGTTGGCGTTATGACTTTCAGTACTAATCCTATTTTATTCTGATTATCTGACCTTACATTTGGCACATAGTCTCGCCACAAAACTAAACAAATTGCAATGCATGAGAGATGATGTCCTCCATCTGGTCGACGTTTAAGAATTTAAAAGATCGCGAATGTCGCACGGCAAAGCTCGGGTTTCCCAAGTAAATCCCAAACAATGACTTTAAATGTTTACAGTGCACAGTCTGATTTTATCTGAGATGGTTTCACTTCCATCTGCAGCAAAAAATAAAGTCTCCTATATGTAATAAAGTCTCCTTAACAATGTTGTGTCCCAGGATAGTGCCATTATGCTAATAGGCACAGCCTTCTGAATACATTAGTATTCTGAAATTCAAAATCTAAAATTAAACCCGATTTTATTTCCCAGTAAAATGTGATCCTTAATATAATTACAAAGGGAAACCTTGGCTTCAGCATCCACGTAAATATGAAAGACCATGAAAGCAGCTAATAAAGGATGGCGTGCAGGGCTACAGCATGGGTAAGGCCATGTTTTGTTTGGATCTAAGTTTATTGTTAACAACAATTACCAATGGATCAAATGACACTGTAAAAGAACTCACTTGCAGTGTCGAACACAAAGAGAGTTGACTGTCACCACGCCATTCCTGTTGCTTCTTTCCAGCAGCTGTTTTCAGTCAGAAAAATCTGATAAACATTAGGGATCAGCTGGGGACACATATAGCTCTACATAGTGACGCATAGGGTTTTCAAATTAATCCAATGTAAACTTACCCACAGCATTATTGGATACTTTAAGCTTTGACATTCCCATTGGAGAGCCAAAGGAATGACAGAGTATTTTATCCCAAAGTAAATTCCACACACAAGGTTTTCTTTCTTTCATGATATCTCCAGTGTTCTTCAACAGAAAGACACAAGGGTCTGATAACTGAACTATACTTCAGGTTTCTGTCATGACCACTGGTTTAAATTATTTCAGATTTGTTTCTGAGAATATTTATTTATTCATTCATTCATCCATTCAATCATAGATCAGTTTTGGATAACAGAAGGCTCCAGATACTACAGTACATGACTTCACTGGAGTTACCATGCCAATGAATGGCAAGACCACAAAGTTAACATTCACCCCAATCGATCTTTGAAATATTTACATCTAATCAATACTGACAAATGTAGTTATCACAGTTTTATCCGAACACAGTACATTTTGCCATCTACACACCTTCACCTTTACCAGAATCTTTTTCCTAAACTTAACCTAAGTGTTACTCTAGAACTTGTGGTACTGTGTTAACTATGTTTAATAAATCTCTGACCACAAATCTGAAACCCTGTGATTATGATTATTCTGATTATGTATCCAGTGTAGTCCCTGTATAATGTGAAATATGATGAAACTATTCACAAGCTGCAAAAACAAAATTATTCCAATTTTATGGGCAACAATGTATAATAATAGTAATCATCATCATCATGTATAGAGCACTTTTCTCAGTCTGTGTTACAAGGTCTTCAACACAAAGCAGCAAATTCTCTGTTGTGGGTTGTGAGCAAACTGGGTTGTGTGCACAGTCTGATTTCAAAATCATTTCTAAAACAAACTGGGAGCCAAGTGCAAGGAGGCTAAAACAGGCGTGATGTGTTTAAAGTCTGTCTGAGTTCTGAACAATCTGGAGCCGATTAATAGATTTCTGACTGAGTCAGGTAAATAGGCTGTTGCAATAACCAAGACGGGAGGAGATAAAAGCATGTGAAATGGTCTCTGTCTTTCAAAGATAAAATATTTCTTCGATGATGAAAACCAGACTGAACAAGTTTTGTTGGGTTTTGCTCAAAACGTAAGTTGTCAAAGCAAATGCCAAGATTCTTTGCAACAGGTTTAATGTTTTCCAATAGGGAGCCAGTGGATGGCAGGATGTATTTGGCTACGTCCTTGTAACCAATTACAACAAGTTTGTTTTTCTGTGCTGGAAATGATGTGTCCTCCAGATTTTTTGACATCTCAAAGGCAGCTCACCTTGTGAGTTCTGCCTTCCACAATCAGTTGCTCTAATGGGCATCTATATTTGTGTGTCACTGGCATAGCAATGAAAAGAAAACCACCATGTCTGTTAATAATATCTCCACAGGGACGTATTTACAGAGAAAATAAAATTGGTCCCAAAACCAGCCTCTGTGGAACACCATATTTTGCAGGAGCAAAACATGACGCGGCCATTTATGGAGACACAGGTATGAAGAGAACCATTCTAAAGTGACAGATATTACAGTGGGTGCCATGAGGTGTGACAGAAGCTGTGATGTACTCTGCCTTGTCAGGACAGTAGGCTCAACATTTTCCACAGTACACATGACTTTCAGCAGGGCTACAGAGAGGAGATGTTGGCCATGTTGGTTAAAAAGTGTACAAACTCTTGAAACACTTCATTGAAATTGCAACCAATTTCACAGAGGGGACTCTCAAACAAAAGGGTAAAAACAAGGTCCAAGATATGGGCATCGTCATGTGCTCTTCGACGAACATACTGTTTAAAAAAGCAGCATGAGCATTTGAAGACTGGCTGCCTTATAGACAGATGTTCCCCTGAACCTGGCGACTCTCAGATGAGTTTGCTTCGGCCCGGCTGCACATGCTCCGAAGCATCCTTGGGAGCGCTGGGGGCAGAGCGGATAGTGAGGAGTGTGGAAGTGGGGCTCCCCCCAGGGGAGAGTGTGGTGGAGTAGGACAAGCACATGAACTCTAGGTGCTGGCAGATTGTGCTCTCTCTGGAGCTCTTGAAGGTGACGGTCAATGCAAATGGCCGATCAAAGCCACTGTTCAGAACTCAATGGACACTCGTCTGCCTCCCTGACAGATTCAGCAGCCTGCTTCTCTTTCATGTGACTGCTGAACACTTTTATCATTTTTATATTTTTTGTTTTTATTACAATAGCTAACAAGCATTTACCAATACATAAGATACTAACTCTTAACACTGCATCACACCTACGTGACACAATTAACCAAACAGATTCACAAAGTTTTGTTACAGGCTGAGACGTGTCATCGGGATTATAGTAACAGCACTAAACCGGTGTCAGTCTTATTTGTCAGGTAGATAAGCATATATAGATAGTAGTCTGAGGGAGATGGGTTGGGCCAAATCAGTATATCTATCTATCTATCTATCAATAACTATATCTATATATATATATGCAATATAAAGTATTCGTTTGCATCCTGCAGCCATTTGATCAGTGAGAAAAGCTGAGGAATGCCAAAGAAGATCAGCTCTGAGGTCTGAGGAAGCAGAAAAACATATTCCTACATCTGACCTTGTCTCACACAATTCAACATTTCTTTTCCACTCCAGTGACATCAGTGATTCCCTCCTTTGCCTACAGCAAAACAACATTTTCAGACACATTCAGACACATGTCTGATAGTCATGGCATTCCACAGGGTTCTGTGTGAGGACTGATACCTCTCGCCTTACATATACTTCCTTTAGGCAATATCATCATGAAGCACCACATACATTTTCATTGTGACGCGGATGACACCCAGCTGTGTTTATCTGTGAAAACAGATGAAATAAAATCAGGTAGTGAAAACTGAAGTTCTTGTATTTGGCCCCATACACCTCAGAAAATAGAGAGAGCAGATGTAAAAGAGAACATTGCACAGTGCAGGTTCCACATGATGACAATAAGGCAAATAATAGGACTATTAAAGAGACTAACAAAGAATTGACTCCTTCAACCTTAGACCATGAACTAATCAACAGCCCTTTGTGCACATGATATTTACAGACGATGAGCAATGAACAATATATAAGTAATATGGAGTAATATGGAATCTGGAATGATTTTCCCTGCTCATTTCCTGTTTCTTGCAGACTACAAGACCTGGAGGGTGGGCAGGGAAGCACCAAAGATTTTTTTTTTTTTTTTTTCTGCTGACCTCACTGTCCACTGCAGTCTGATCCTATCCTGTTTCATAGCTGCTCCAAGCCAGACTCTGAATGATGTGCATAGGGTGGAAATAGGACAAGAAAGATTTATAATTTTCGTACTTAGGTGAGCTCAAGGGTTAAGGTGGGCTGGAATTTCAAACATAATCATGTCAAGTGTGTTCATGCTTGCAGCATGGCGTTCCTTACAGCTGATGCCATTGAGAAACTCACTCGACAGATCAGGTGACTTCATAAAGGTCACCTTTTAAAGATGATTTGGTGGAAAGTGTTAGCAATTACGCATCCAGCAAACACAGAGCAACCATCATTAGCATTTAAATGAAGTTCGGTTTCAGGGAGTTCGTGGTTATGTGACATCAAAGCCCATAAACCTTTGGAAATGATCTATGATCCTCTGTTCAGAATCAAATTCAGTCACATCTTCATTAATATATGAAGGTTTTTTCTGAAGTAGATGTCTGCATATTTGGAAAGAAAACCTTTAAACAACTAGAGCGGGGCACTATTTCTAATATTTAACATTGATTGGATAAATATTCTCTTCTACAACGGATGGGTGAAAAATCAATCCATATAAGAAACGCCGTTCTTTCATGATTTTGAATTGTGTTGTGTTGTTAATAAAGTTTTTTCTTTCTGTTTTGACATTGCCCCTCATCAAGACCAGTTAGCTGACCTGTCAGTTTTCATTCATTCGCCGTGCAGTGACTAAGGAGAGGAGTCAGTGGTCTAGCGCAGTGTGCTGGAGCAAAATCTAGGATATATATTACAGTCTTTTCTTTTGTATTTTGTGATAAAACACTGCATGATAACTTCTTTCAAACATTATTCATTCTGTGGGACTGGGAGCTCATTAGTCTAATGAGTGCTCATTGCACACATCCACATATACACAGTAATTAATAATCGCTGCTTCCACCCAAAAAAAAAAAATCAATGTACTGAATGACATCAAGAAAAGGCCTCTTGAATAAGAAACACTCACCTGATCTGCAATATAAAGTATTCGTTTGCATCCTGCAGCCATTTGATCAGTGAGGAAAGCTGAGAAATGCCAAAGAAGATCAGCTCTGAGGTCTTCATCTACCACTGGAAGCAGAAAAACATATTCCTACATCTGACCTTGTCTCCCACAATTCAACATTTCATTTCCACTCCAGTGGCATCGGTGAGTCCCCTCCTTTGCCTACAGCAAAGATCTACAGCTCTTAGCTACTAAAGATGGCCTCCGTCGCCGCAGCTGTCATCACTTTGGAAATGTATGCACACGTCTTGTCTCTAAAGGTTTGCTGAGCCATATTTCCTGTGCATGCACATGAGAAAATGTTTTCATATTGAGTTGTTTTTGAAATACAAACCTTATGCAAAAAAGGTGTCCTACGTTATTTTCCTTGACAGGGGCCCTTTTTTCACACTTACACTTTTGATTTGTGGCAGATTTATTCAGTGCCAGTGTCCAGCTCCTCCATCAAACCAGCGGAGATGCAGTTGGACATGGGTCTAAACTTCAATGGGTTTCAAAGACAACAACAGTACCATCTTGTCAATAGTGTCTTTATCATTTATTATCATGCATTATGTGGCCAAACAGTGGTCGGGACACATGGATTACTACATCCTTCATCCACTGTGTGTGTGTGTGAGCATGTATGGGTGTGAGTGCTGTGTGACAGGCAGAGAGAGCCTTCAAGGACTCAATAGCAAGATGATAAAAGGGGGTCACCTTGGGAGAGCCTGGGGCACAGCAGCAGCAGAGCCACCAGAGCCCCTGAGGATCACAAAAGAGGCAGGCTGCCACATTCAGCTGCAGTCCTGGATGGCTGCACTGAACGGGCATTCACACCACACCATCACACACACACACACACATAGAGAGAGAGAGGGAGAGTGCTCCCCTCATTCAAAAAACATGGATGTGATAAAGGGGTATTGTATGTTTATAAGGACATAAGGGAGTTTTCACACATGCAGTAGCTTGTTATTTCAAATCCTGGAGCTGTTTCTCTTTGAATGTGGTAGAACAGGAGATTGGCTGCTTGAATGATGTGATGAATCATGTCAACATGGAGCAGAAGCTCAAAGGAAGGTTTCCAACATCTGGTGAACCCATGGGAGCAAAGGGAGGGTTAGGGTTAGGCTTAGAGTTACTTGTGAATTTGTGGCTGCATACCATGGTGGCACTGTGGCTGTTGTCCTTGCTGTCTTGTTTCAAAGGCTGGCAGCCAGATGCATGTCAATATTCAATCCATAATGTTACCTGATGGGATGAGACCATCCTGTATAGCCAAGGCACTGAATCAGCAATTTGAACCAGATGCTCCATTACTGGTAAGCTGCACTCTGAATACACACACTCACACACACACACACACACACACCAACTGTTCTGTAAAGCCGCAGATAAAGAAATTCCCTGTCAAATTCACCGTAAAACAACTCACCAAAGACACTGAGCATCATTCTCAAACCTGCAGACAAAGAGGGCGATGTAGTATTAAAGAAATCCTATTACCAGCTCCATGATCAACACGTACACAGGAACTTATATTGTGATAGATGTAACATAACAGCATTTCAAAAATAAAACAAGAAACACTACTGCTGGTGAAATAAAAGTGCTTTGCAGTTTTCAGGGTCAGGACAGTGTAAAAAAAAAAAAAGAAAAGAAAAGAAGCACATTCAGCAGTTGATTGACAGCTGTGAGCTCCCATCCTTTGGTTTTCTCTGATTGGTCAGAAGGGTGAGGCTTGCAAAATGCGAAAGAAAGCTTGTTTAAGTAAAAGCTTTTCTGGTGTGTCTGGTGCAGCTATACCTAGAGTAAGAGTAGGAGAAAATAGAGCAAACATAAGGCACGCCTTTCACTGATGGATTTTTCCATCTCCATCTATCAAGCAGTGTCAGATGTCTCGTCATTATGACAAGGCTCAGCTAAAGAGCTGTAGCTTAAAATGTCTGCACCTCCACAGGCACTGTCCCTTCTCATTAGGCTTCTCCCATGAACAATGTCTGACCTTGTGAGTGCGTCAGTGCGGACCCTGAGCCGTAAAGAAGAAACTCAACACTGTGGCATAGAACTCCACCACCACCTAGCACTTTGGCTGTGTCATTGAAGGAGTGAAACAGACACACAGTATGAAATTTGAAATTTTTCAATCAGAAATACTTCTGGTTATTGCTTTTTTAAGTCTTCTATGACACAAACTTCTTCAGGCCTTTGGGCTGCTGGGTGGACAAAACAAGCAATCTGAAGACATCAGACTAAAAAAATATTTTATAGACCAAACAATTTACTCTGAAAAAAAAAGATAAGTTACCATCATTAGTTACCAGCTGCAACAGTGGCTAGTATTGTTTTCACCTTGTGAGTCTGTGTATGTGTCATATGGCAAAACGTGATCCTGGAGACACCTGTTGCAGTGGGAACTACCACAGACTACTGGTTTTGAGGACTGAGGCCGAGTTCAAAGATGGGTATGGTCTGATGAGTACTGAGTACTGAGTACTCATGGATCAGAAGGTCAACGTGCTTACAGGTGTGGCTGCTGTGGTCCCATCGCATCATGGTCTCTAGTTGCTTTTGTGTTTCAAAGAGGTTTCTGACCACAGAGGACGCTGGTTCACTTGACAAAGGACAAGATGAACTGGCACAGAACAAAGGGAGACACAGACAATATATAGACACCAGGTAAGGGGAACAGGTGGAAACAATTAGGGCGGGGAAAACAATCACACTGGCGGGAAACGAGAGGAAGGGCAAGCAACCTGAAACGAGGAGATCACATTTCAAAATCAAAGCAAAAGCAAAACAAGACAACATGAACACAAGACAAAACATAACCAGGCATTATTTCCTGACTATGACATAAACCTCCTTGGGAGGCTACTATAATTAAAATTATATTATTATAATTAAACAATGAGACTGAGCAAGGTTCATGCACACCCTTTCTAAATGAGACTTATAAAAAAGACTGGAAAACCGTGAAAAAGAAACAAACATCCTGAGGGAATACATTGGTTGGGGTGTGTATCCAGGCAGCATCTCATTCAGATCGATCCAGCGGTATATAGCTCCAGGTATTCATCCACATAGAAAGATGCCTTTAGCACTGAAATTGAAAAAAAAAGTGAACTGGAAAAGATGGAGAAGCTTGATGTGGTTGAAACAGACAGAATCCACTGACCTGGTTTCAGCTGGGGTGGCCAGTGCAGGTTAGCTAAGTGCTGGCTCTGCTGTCAACCTATCTTGGGATTATCAAATGCAAAGAGAGAGCATAACATTAAGTTTAACATTCTTCAGCTTTCTAGAACTGTAATTTGTCACAGTCGAAGTTCTAGAAGATTACAGTTCTCCATCTCATTTGATCATGTTGTAGATTCTGCTTATAATTTTCAGCCAGAGACTCAAAAATGTAAACACATATTATACGGTATTTGAGTAAAAAAAAAATATGAATATCTCGTCACAGATCTTCTCATGTTAATTCAATTCAATTTTATTTCTCCTTCCACAATAATTGTTTACATTACAGTCTGCATAGAATATTCAATCCAAAATATATCTGTAGCAGAGTGGAACATTAAACGTGTTAGAAATGGATCATTGTAGACAATAAACAGCAGCAGGTGGGTGGAGCCAGGACCACAGACAGAGAACATGCAGCTCCAGAGCCAGAGACACCTGCAGAAAAGTACAGAGAAAGAGAGAAGAGAAGAGGTGTGCAGAGGATCATGGGAAGTCCCCCAGCAGCCTAGGTCTATAGCAGCATAACTAAGGGATGGTTCAGTTCCCTGAGCCAGCCCTACTAAGGGCTTTATGCTTAACTCTAACAGTGTCTATAGAAATAATTGTGACTAACTATAGGTTTAGTCATAATAACTAAGACTAAAACTGTAACTACAACTAATTATAAGCTTTGTCAAACAAAAAGGTTTTAAGTTTAATTTTAAAATTAGAGAGGGTGTCTGCTTCCCGAACCCAAACTGGCAGTTGGTTCCATAGGAGAGGGGCCTGATAGCTAAAGGCTCGGCCTCCCATTCTACTTTGAGAGATTCTGGGAACCATAAGCAAACCTGCATTCTGGGAACGAAGCAATCTGTTGGGAAGATATGGTACTATCAGCTCTTTGAGATATGAAGGAGCCTGGCCATTGAGGGCCTTATATGTCACAGAACATATGTTTGTGTTCTGTAAAATATATTTAAGTTTTGGAAATGAAGCGTTCAAAACAATACAAAACAAACAAACAAACAAGAAAACTAAATGCAGCACTGCAGCTTGAGTCTATTGTGCAAACAACAATAGTCTGTTTCAGTGCAAAAACTACAGCTAGCCACCATAATGAAAGAAAATGAAAAGGATTCATAGCAGCATATTCTCCTCTTTTACCAGACCCTCAACAGGCTGACATATTGATCCATACCCTTATTAACAAACTGTTTCAGTTTGTTATTTATTCAGTATTTTTTCTAAAAATGGGTCTCATAGTCCAGTTCCTCACATAGTGCCTCTCCTACCATTCCTGATTTTGCACTCAGAATATACAAGTGTAATGCAGTAATGAGATCATGTGACCACTTTTTTGTTTTTTCTTACTTACATTAATATGGCAAAAATAATAATTTAAAAAAATCCACTGAGAGGAAGAATAACAATGCCTTGCATTTTATCCCTTTTCCCAAGAAGCCAGCAGAGATAAGCTGTTTCTTCTTTTCACCATTAGCTGACAATGGTGACTTCCACTCAGAAGAAGAATGTTTCATTAACACCAGTCAAAAGAAGAATGACACTGTGGAGGCTTCACAAAGCACAAGGGAAATACTTCCCAATGTCAGTACTGAGATTCTTTGTCCTCCAGATGGCATTAGCCTTCACGCTTTGCAGTGTTTCCCTCACTGATGATGAAAGTGAGATCTGGTGATGCTTCAGCTGCGGAAGTGAAACCCACTTATGTTCTGTTCTGTCTGTGTCCAGACTGTCCGTCAGAGCACTGCTGTGGTGCACACTCCGGAAAAAATTCTTGTTAATGTTGGCACAGATCAGCATTGTATGGTAGGTGTTACTGTGAAAGTGTCTCCAATGAGTAATATGATATAAACTTTTCCTTTGGAAGGTCTCTGTTGCATTTCTATATATCTGTCTACATAATGAAAAATGAACTTTGATCATGGAAAAACTTTTCGTTTGATTGAAAGCATGTGTCACTACAGTTCCTAAACATCAATTTCATCAGAGAATTCCTGTGGAAGGATGACCGCCAGTGTGAAATGGGATCTTATAAAAGTATTTGATTACCAAGGTAATTCATGTTTATATGCGCACTGTGTCAAGACTATGGGAGGCAAGGACTAGGACCCAAATGCACGACCCCTCAGACGTAGTCCAAAATAATAATTATTTATTCGAACAAAGTATCAACAGAAAATCACTCACGAAGGAGGAAGGCAAACCAACTGGACAAAGTAACAAACAAAAGATCACCCATAAAGGGGAAAAGGGCACTAAAACAAAAGTTACCAAAACAGAACACAAAATCACTCTTACGAGGAAAATGACTAAACAAGGAACAAAACCTAACAAGAAACAAAGTAACAAATTAATTCAACCTGACCTGGGAAACGATGGCTTGGGAAAACAAGATCTGGACAAGAAACAAGACTAAAGACAAAGGCATAAGACAGAACATGGGACACGGCATGGAACACGGCAGGAGACGAAAGCATGGAACATGGCATGAGACGAAACATAAAACAAACTGACACTGGACAAGGGGAAACGCAGACTATATATATACAACAGGTAAGGGGAAACAGGTGGAAACAATTAGGGCGGGGAAAGCAATTACAAAAGCGGGAAACAAGACAAAGACATGAGGTAAAACAAGACAAGATACACAAGGGCAAAGATTTCAAAATAAAACAGGAACCCACAAGACAATATAGACACCAGACAAAAACATAACATTATCTACAGACTAAGACAGTAAGTAAAACAAGGCATGATACACAAGAGCTAAACTTTCCAAAATAAAACTAAACTGAAAATGTCCAAAAGTCCACAAAAGAGTTCCAAAAACAGCCCCCTTAGGGGCTAGTCATGACACACTGTAGATATGTATCACAAAAAGGTGATATCCACCCACACAAGTGCAAAAAAAAAAAAACACACACAACTAAATAACAACACACCACATCTTTTCTATCTCTGAGTTCTAGGAAGGCCACATGGTATTTGGATCCAATTTTGACAGTGTGAAATGCAAGTTGTGTTGTTACAGCCTTTGGCCCAAACTGTTAAACACCCCGAAGTCCCATTTACATAAAGCTCACGGACATGATGTCCCAGTTGCTGCTTGAATGGGGAGCATTACTGATGGCTATATGTGCATATCCTGATCAAAGATATCTCAGGTACATTAGCTAAAGTGTTTCTGGGGTGTTTGGGGCCAATTACAGTAAATCTGGGTTTAACAACAGAAAGCTATTGGTCATCTAGATCTTTATTTCCTTAATACACGTTTGAAGTTTAGCTGATTAATTGATTGGTTTCCTCTGGCTTCATTGACAAGTGCAACTGGGTATCGTCTGAATAACAATGGAGGTGTATGGAGTGTTTTCTAATAATCTTGGATAGATTAGATCTAGGGCTGTGGTTGGCTAAAACGCCTGGATCGAGAGTCAGCTATTTAAAAGGATGTTTACTTACATCTGCTTTAAAGGACTGTGGTACATACCCTGATAATATAGACAGGCTGATTATACCTAGTAAAGAAGTACTAGCTAAGGGTAACGTTTCCTTCATGTGTTTGAAGATACATCAGTGCTGGTTGAGGGAAGGAGGTGATGACTTCTGTCTCTAATAGAACTTTTTTCCTTAAAGAAGCTCATGAAGTCGTGATCTACACTGCCCCCTGTTGATTCACCGTGTAACCACACAAAATAAAAATTGTCACAGTTATACTGATTTGCAAAGTTTGTAGTACAACCCACTCTACAACAGTGAACAGTCATTTGTCATAAATGGATGTAATTTAATACTATGTATTATTACAAATACTGAAAGGAGCCTGACCTGTACGTAAACTCATAACATTGTTGCATGTTGTTGCAAACATGTTGTTTTGCTCCCTGGACTTCACCTAGTGACTGTGTTGTTATTACTCCAGTGAGGAATGATGGAAAAATAACACCTAGGTTTGTAATAAGCCAGAAACGTACTTTTAGGTTTAAAATGATAACCAGGAAAATCTCTTCAGTAAACAGCAACGTTAGAACCACAGCATTCATGAGGCTGATAGCTGTCTTTCCCCTGATCATTTCTATCATGCATCACATGTTTTTAAAATCAGACTACTTGACGTCAGATGAGATTTATCAGCCCCAGCAAATCAATATCAAGAGTTACGATGGTCAAGACCACCACTCCCTGCACCCTGTGCAGTTTGCTCTAAATGAATATTGATCAGAAACAGGAGCAAAACAGAATACTAACACAGTCCCAAAGCTCAGAGAGGTGATACAGTAGTGTGGTGTTGGCAGATTTCTACTGTTTTGCTGTTGCGAGCATTATATCATCAACTTTGGAAAGCCAGGCCTCCTTACTGAGCCTTAGCCATCATGCACACATGAAACTCAACAAGTGTTTCCGTTCTGTTCCCACTTGGAGCCATTTTCTGCCCAGTTCTCCAGCAGTAACTCTTCCCCTCCCTGCTTCCCCTGTCCACTCTGGACTCCAAGCGGATCAATGGAAGTGTATAAAGTGTGACTGCATGACTCCAGTCCTGTCTTGTAAGGTTGTAATTCATTCAGTATCAACATTGCTTTGGAGTTTCTGATGAGGACAGGATATATGTGCATGACTAACCCAGCACCTCCTCTGTCACTATTAGAATCTGTAAATACGTTTTGTTTAACAGCCTATTTAATTTGAGACACACAAAACACATTAGTTCATTTAGTTTCTTTGCCTGTTTGCTTTTTGTGGTTGTAAATAAAACTTTCAGCCCTAATTCCATTTTCCCTCCACTGTAGCAATCCACAAACAGAAGGGAAACAAAGTGAAGGGACAGGATGGAGGGCCAGTCATTCAGCGAGCACATGAGAGTGTGCATGATCCACACAGACTGAGTTTACAGCTCAGTCTCTGTACAGCCCTGTGCTGTGCTCCATGTAGCCAGTTTTGAAATGAACTGAAAATAACAGCTCTGAGCAGCAACAGACTGAAACAGTCCAGGATCAGAGCAGACCGTCAGGCTGTATGAACACAGATGTTGTCTGTACTGAGATGCACTGAACAGTGACACAGTCACTTACTTTTGTATCTACTAGAGTGTCTAAACACCATCCACTTGCTCTTGTTACTGCAGTGCCTTGAGTGGTGTGTACTAAAATGCATTTGAACTGCATTTTAGTATTAGCATTAGAACTGATTTCCCAGAGACCTGTCTAGGGGAGACGTGGCAGCTTTGGCTCTGGATTCCGGACATTGGTGCATAAATACATGAGCAGGATCTTCAGCGATCACTGCCTCATCCACAAAGACAAAATCAAACACAGCTGCAAAGTCCACTTGTGACTGGATCGCCTGAGACTCAGGTTAATGTCAGGTCACACACATCAAGGGCTCGATGAGAGGGTGAAAACCCGCTGATGGTAAACACTGTCTTCCGTCTTACCGCTGAATTGCACATCAGAAGTCACAGACCCGAGCCGTGTGCTTGTTGCAGAGGTTAAACGCTCACAGAGACGTCTGGGAGTTTCCTTGAGGCGAGCGTCTTGCGCTGTGTGTTTGTTCTCAAACATGGATTCTGAGTGCACTTCACCATGGGGCCTTTCACAGCAGCAGAGGTAGAGGAGCAGGACACATGAAGGCTGTAAAAATTTCATCACGGGCATTGCTGAGGAAAATTGGGATTGAATTTAGAGAGGAAGACCAAGTGATGCATGTAAGCAGACATTTTCTTTTAAAAGTTCTAAAACCCTACTAACTGTATTCAGACACATTATTGTTCTGGAAGTGGACACAGGTGTCTTCTCTTTGGAGTAGTCTAAGCCAGCAGCTTGCAGGCAGCTCTGTGAGGACCTGAGGCTTATTGTAAACACATGCAGACCAAACTGATCATATCTGAGCTCAAAACACGTGAGTGCAGACAGTTTGGCTTTATTTAATTAAAAAACCCAAGCCAGCATAGCCACGAGTCTGAACCAGTTCTGTGTCAACAGCTGTGAGTGAAGACCAGTACAGAGTGTGGTACAGACCAAAAGAAACCTAAAGCAGCAGTGGTACCAAGTCCAAAGCGTCCCACAATTTGGACGGTGTGTCTCAAAAGGTTCAAGAAAAAAGAAAGCTAGAACTTGACTGACAGCTTGGCAGCACATCAGGAACCAGGAAGCGGCCAGAGTTTTCACACCACAGCGTGGATGCACACAGTCCAGGTCAGAACACTGTCTATCCATCTCCACATCCTCTCCCCTCACTTTGAAGATGGGTGAGTGGAGGCTTTCTTCCTTACCTTTCATGGCCTGCCTTGTCAGATTAACTTAAATCTGGGAGGCTGACATTGAGTCTGAGCACTGTCACATGTTCACACAGTGTGTGTGTGTGAGAAGTACAAGCTGTCTGCTCCTCCATCAATTTGTGCTGGAAAAGAAAAGAGTGGCAGAGATAGGATGAAAACTGTAACACCATGTAACCCTCCAAAAACCCATACTTCAGTTCAACCCAGTTCAGCCTGAGAGGTACAGGTGTGTATGTGTGTGTGTTCAGTCAGCTGACCTTGAACACTGTTTGCTCTGTTACACAGACATCTGTGTTTGAATTGTGTTCTGTGTGACGCTTTGATGAGGCCTCATCATTTTGACCCAGTGTCCAGAACTTGATTGGAGTCACAGCCAAATCTGATACCATCCCAACAGTGAAGGACAGTGGTGCCTCTCAGCAGCAGGGACTGGGACACTGGTCAAAACTGAGAGAAGGATGAACGCAGCCAAATACAGACAGGTCCTTAAAGGAAAACCTGCTCCACAGTGCCCACAATCTGAGACTGGGGCACCGGTTCACCTTTCAGTACGTCAATGACCTGAAGCACAGGACCAACATAACGCTACAGTGGCTTTGGGGACAGGTCTCTAACTGTCCTTGAAAACCCACACTTACATGCCGCAGAACATCTGTGGAGAAACCTGAAAATGGTGGTTCAGGTGTGGTGAAGCACAGAGCAGCACAGCGTGGTGTGCTTCATACCACTCCCAGCTGCACACTGCCATCTACTGTTGCTCCAATATTACTGCACACTCTACACACCAAGTGTGATTTTATAGGTTACTGTTCGGCTAGTTAGTGAAAAAAAGGAAAGAGAGAAAATAATGTATTACACCACTTTATAATAACAGTGATCAAAATAAAAAAGAGGAAATAAGGAGAAGACAGGAAGCTTTTGACACCACCTCACTGTGTGAAATGTTTAATATTCCAGCTGTGAGCTACTCCAGCATTGAATTACACAGCATTGCACTGTGGGACAGCAGTGCCCAACAACAACATACGCACTTTACATACTCACTTTTCCCGCATGAACTTACGACACGCACTAAACTCTGTTCCATTCAGTGTGTGCTATTTGGTAAATAAAGTTGTCAGGAGTGGACTGGACTATTTCTCAGGGAGCACTTAAGTTTATTTGGTTTCATTGTAGAAATAAGGTGAAATTATAGTCAAACCCAGACTAAAGACGTCCAGATAATACAAAACTGCAAACTATCAAAGGTCAATTCAAATATTACTCTACTATGTTGAACTTGGAGGAGGGGGGGGTTTAAATCAAATGTTACTAGAATCTTGCTCCCATTGATGAAGCCTCTATGTTTAACTTCTGAACAACACTGAAAATAAAGAATGATTGGGCAGCTGAGCATGAACAGAAACTAAAATCAATGAAGAAAGTCACCACTCGCACACACACAATGATCAAAATGCTTTCTTCAGGGAATGCAGCACAACACAACGCTGAAGGCTGCATCGTCTCATTCACGTGTGCTAACTTCTGTTGCTGCCTCCGTTTTCTACAATCTTGCGCTTCTTCTCCTCGGTTGATGATTTGAAGACACCGGCTCTGTAGTACTGCAGCTCTTTAATGCTCTCCCGTATGTCGTCTAAGGCTCTGAAGGGGGGAAAAAAAACAAAAAAAACAAAAAGCAGAGTTTACACTGTTTTCCATGTATAATACATTTTCCTGTGAGGGACAACACTAAAGCTTTCAGGGCAGTAGGAGACCTTGGAGTAAGTATTAAGTACTAAATCTATTCTATTGTTGATGGGGGCTGTCGACCCATCTTGGATTTGATCTGAGCAGCCATGGGCAGCCAGCAGAGGCTAATGAGCAGCAAAGTGACATGTGCCCTTTCAGGCTGATCAAAAACCAGATGCATTTCAGACCATCTGTCAGGGTTAAGTATTTATTTTCAATTTCTTTCCAAGAGAAAACGAAGCTGAAGTGTAAAATCATCAACCCAAACTGCCCCAGTATTTACTCAGTGGCAAAAAAAAAAAAATGTGTTACACTACTCATTACTTTCAGCTGTGTAAAGGTGCCTTTACACAACTCCACATTCTCCACACTCATAAGCTGCATCTTTTATATTTAACACAAGACGCTGCAGTTTAAAAACGCAGGCTGCTCTGTGCTTTGTATGTGTTACTGCAGGTTGCTTGGCTTCACTGCCTGCACACAGCTCTCTATAAGTCCTGACCTCATAAGCCATTTACAAACACACCCAGCTTTACAAAAAAAAAAAATCAGAGGTGGCAGTGAAATAAACCAGAATCCTCCTTTAACCAATGATCGACTGATATGACACATCTGGCCAAACTCCATATTTTGTTGATTTTCGGAAGTAAAGAGAAGCAAATACGACCCCTGCAGCAAACAGAGCCAGACACTGCAAAAAAAAAAAAAGGCAGGAAGCAGAATCTTCTGTCGCTACGTACAGTTAAAATCAACGTGCCGTGCTTCAAAAATGAGCCTGGCACAGAGGAGAGGAATCTGATTACTGATCTGCTGAATGTGCAAGAGGATTGCCAGTAACCAGGTTACTACAGTGCAGGGTTAGTGTGTCTGCGATTACCCTGGTAACCTCATTTATCTCAGTAACCTGGTTACTTACAGTTTACAGTACACCACTGTGCAACATCCTTAAAATGGAAACGATTCCAGCCTCTGCCATCTCAGCACAGATTGTATCATTTACTGGCACAAGTGTAGGGGATTGACAGTGCCGTCAGAAAGTACTCAGAACCCTTCATTTTATCACATTTTAGCATATCACAGCAAAAATCAAGCCATTAGCTACATTACTCTCAAGACTGCAGAAAACGTGCAGAGCACGAAAAGAGGCCTGATGAAGGTTAACACATTCTCTGTTCAGATGAAACCAAAACAAATTTAAATTGAACTGAATTTAGTTTAATGTGAGCCTCTCATTGTACTTTGAGTAGTCAAGTAAAAATAAATACATTTTGTATTCAACGGACAAGATATGGAATTACTCCAAATTCTGTTGCTGTACTCACTTTTGTTGTATTTCAGTGCATGTAAACACACTGTAAGGCTATTCCTGACCTATTTTACAAAAGCCAGTAAGTCAAATAAGGCCTAGCAAATTCATTAAGTTCTGAGACTTTCTACACCTAAACTTTTGCAAAACTTTATGCCAATGCAAAATATGTTTTATCCTCTGTAAAGATCATGAAATAAAAAGCAACCGTGTGTTAATATTCGAGGAAAGGTTCAGTTTTAAATGTCTGTTTGCAGCAGGGGTTGTATTTACTTCACTAAAAAAAAAAAAAACAGCAGAACACATCATTTGCCCAGGGGCGGTCAAACGTTTGGTCACAGCTGTACGTTGATGTGGTGATGTTGTTTCTTATGGTTTACCTGTGGGTGGCTTTCTTGTGAGGTACCATCTTGTATTCTTCTGGAAACCACCGTCTGTAGAGGACAAAAACAAACACACATTAATTTCCTTTCACATTAAACTTATCACACACTTTTACACTGACAATGCCAAACTACAACTGATTTTTTCTGATGTTCTCCTCGAGACTCTCTAATCACTGAGTTACAAAACGCACTCAGCAATGCAATATCAGACCTGGGCCTTTGACATGCTAACTGATGATGGCAGAGAAGACCCCCTTAAAGTATTAAAGTAGCCATTAGGCATGCTAAGCAGACAAGGCAAAACATATGGGGCTACCTACAAAGGACAGGTGAGAGACAAATATGGACGGCGCAGAAATTTTCATCCACACTGACACAATCTCATCGGAACAAAACAGGTCCCTCACAGAACAAGACACCATTATAAAGAATGTCAAAGCTGAGAAAGTTTTCCACAACTTTACACAACAACTGTCTCCACAACAAACACTGGCCTGCAAAGCTCCTTGATGGTGCTGACATCAATGATTCTGTAATGAAGATGGTACATAAACTGTGGCATGTGCTTGTCCAGGAACCTCTTGTCTGCATGCACAGAGTTCCCTGCAGGAGGAGAAATCATAACACATGACTGCAGGAGCCAAATCAGTTCAACAATATCACAGTTCTGCGCCCGATGCTGAAAAAAAAGTAACTCACCAGCAAGGGGACACTGTCCAGGCGGGGTGTGCTGTCTGACGAAGGACAGGAACTCATACTCTGCTTGTTCCAGGGTGACTTTACTGTCCCGTACAGCCTGGGTCAGTCCTGACTGAAACACAGTTACACTGGCTGTGTAGATCACATAACACTTAACCAGTCATTGGAACTGTGATAGAAAATGACTGTTGCGCAGCTCTTTGTTGTCAAAGCCAGTGTTTAGCCATCAGCTGTCACAGGCAGAATACTTTTGTTGTTACTGGGCTCTAGCCAAAACTGTAAAACGGTTGCAGGCGGCAGCTCACAGAGAGCTGTGTTAAAATCATCTCTAACCTCCAGACAGCTTACCTTTCCATGATGCTCCTTACACCACTCTGACATCCCCTCCAGCAGCTCGTCTGGCTGGTTAATTATCAAGTTGGGCCCCTGCCGACCGACAACATAATGAGTTTCATTCACAGCACAGATGACAAGAGGCAGTTCGGCGGCGTTCGGGTTTACATTACCTCAGCCAAGATGTTCAGGTCAGAGTCTGTGATGAGGCACGCCATTTCAATGATCTGGTCCTTCTCTATGTCAAGACCTGTCATCTATTGAAAACACACAGAAAAGTTTCTGTGACTTAACGGTTCGCATCATTTCCTCTACACCTGGATAGCTTGGTATAGCCTTAGCTAACGTTAGCAAACGTATAAACAGTGGCGTTAACTACACAGATACACGGCGGGTTTTAGTCCTGTGACTTGCCTCCAGGTCCACCCAAACCATTCTCTGGGACATAGCGGTGGACGACATGCTGATTCTTCTATACACCGGAGCGTCAAATTCGGAGGCGAATCTGGAAGTAACGCCGGGGCCTGTTCCCGGTGCGGTGAAGGGGCGTATTCCGCGGCTTAAAGGCGAGTTTGAACGAAAGGCTGCACTGGAAGGACGGAGCACGAGCCGCTTCTTCCTGCTAAGAAAGTCCAAAGCAGCGCGAGCACACGCCGAAGTCCGCAAACACACCGGCATCCTGGGCCGACTTTTGATCTGAACTGTCGTAAAAACAACTTCGTCACGTTATTCCCTCTCCACCTTCAATGGGTAAGAACACAACAATCCACACGAGGGCGCCCTTAAGCAGCTATTTTTTGGAGTCAACTTGAAAACTGGGAAACCCAAGATAAAAAAAACTTGAGGGAACGAGAAGGACCAGGGCCAGATATACAACAGAGGTGTGAGTGATAGTCATATAGTTATTGCATGTCCATAAATCCACACAGATTTAGATCAACTTCCCCACATTTTTGAATAAATAAGCACAATAGCTGTCTAGGTTTTTTGTATCTGCTTTCCATAAATAAAGAAAACACAGAGAAACCATTCCACTCAACTATAAAAACAGTTGTAAAATAAATAAATAAATCGTTTCTTTATTAGTTCTAATTTTTTATGTAAACTCTTTTGTCCCTTTCAGGATCATGCCGGAACGATGACTCCTTTTTTCCAGTGATCTGATTGGTCAGTAGTTTCCACTTAACCTGGTCTGGAACAGGTTAACCGTGCAGCCTAAGTTACCATGGCGCTGTAACCCAGTAAGAAGTGAACCACCATTATCACCCTGAAAACCCACAGTTAAACCTGAAGTTACTGCACTAACCCCAAATCCTACTTTGTAGTACAGGCCTCAGGTTTGCTCAGGTGTGTAGAGTGTGTGTGTGTGTCCCTGCAGTAAATGCCGCTGCAAAAACAGAATGTGTATCACTGCAAGAACAATTTCTCCTTAGCGTAAGTAGATTCTTGGCTCTAACAAGGTGTTCAGAGGGAGAGTGGAGTGTGCTAGAGCCTGCAGGGTGTTGGGGAGGTGATGAGGGGGAGCAATAAGCCAACACCTCACCAAACAGGGGCAGAGGTGTGAGCAGCAGGCAAGAGTCAATAGAGGGTCACTGTAAGGTCAGAGCCTCACATTTAAAGTTGCTGTCTGGACCAAAACACCAAAGTAGTTAAGTACTGAACTGACTGTTGTTGTAATCATCAACAGACGGAACATTCTACTGACGTGATGCTCAGCTGATGAGTTCACTTGCTGTTGCTTCCCAGACGGCCAGCTTCCAAGTTGGACAGAACTGAGTCCATTCACTTTGGGTCCACTAGCCTCTAGTCAGCTTCCCCTGTAGCTAGCACCCATGCCTGCTTGCCACCAGCATATGTCCTACCCTGAGTCTGTTTCCGTCGGAGGTTTCCTCCTGTTTAAACAGGAGCTAAACTTAGATGCGATCTTCATGAAGGTGTGGTATGTAAAAATGACAAAATGTCGTAAAATAATGTTAGCACAGGTTACGTTGCTGTGTGCACAGCGATGTAATCTCTCAGTGGACAGACACACATCTGGTTTCTGCTGCTGTGGGGTCACTGCAAGTGTTAATAAAAGCATGAATCACAAAACCTAGTAACCATGACTATGAACAGCAACATGACATTGCAATACTGATGGTCTTATAAATAAATAATAAAATATCATTAAACACGTTATACAGAATAGCAACCAAAAGACCCAAATTTCACTGTAAAAATGATAAACATAGAAACTCACAGTATTGATCCTCACTGTAGTCTGATTACCTTCTAACTACATAACAAGCAGCACTATGGAAAGTCAGTAAGTTGTTTCTGAATTACAAGATCTTTTTTATCATCACAGAGGTACAAATGGGCCTCCATACATTTTCCATCAGTTTGCATATTGAAGTTAGCTCAATGCTCATGCCTACCTGTCTGCCTGCCGCGGGGTCTGCATTTGAGTCCTCCCTGCCTGTGCTCTGTACACCATGGGACAGATTTGGGACAAGGAATCCACAATCTATACTTTGTACACTCTATAATATGCACACAATTACAATTTTAGTAAAAGTGCAGGTAAAGGTTTGAAACTAAATTTTTACTGTCATACTTGGAAATGTTTTTGATCAGTTAATGAATTAAGAACATGGAAAACTTAAGGGCTTCTATGGTGCCCTCATTAAAATCCTGAGTCCCTGTAACTGTTTTCCTTAAATCTTCAACCACGTGAAGAGAAACCTGTCGATCACAAACGTCTCACAAAGGTTTGGGTCTAGAAGAAGGATAACTCCAGAACAACCAGATTACAACAACAATGCAATAAATCTGAAGTGTTCACAGAACTGTCCATCTGTCCAAAATTCAGGAAAATAACTTCCCTTGAAAAAAAGTATTTGTGTTTACTATTAATCTCCTTAAAACAGGCAGGAATGATTAATCTATACCCTACATTATGTGGCATATTAAAATACAAAATTCGTTATTTTTTAACAAATGGATTCTCAGGATTTACAAAGATAAAGACTAATATTTCCTCCTCTTAAAATAAAGTATGTACAAAACACAAGAGAGCAGTTGGTCACTGATTATTAGCATTCCTCACTCAGCATAGGGGAGGAGGCCCAATCTGTGCCGCGGCAAATGTGAAAACAGTGGAGGTAAACACACTCACACACACACACACACATCGATGAGGAAAGGTAAACAAGTGTGCCATTCCTTGTTTTCTTTACAAGCCTCTGCTGTGGAGAGCAGAGCATTTGGATGACCAGACAGACTTTTGCTGCTGGTGTCCAATTTGGTGCAGAGACAAAGACTGGTCATGACCTCACATGGAATATGGGGGAGGTGGAGAATACAAACGTACAGACACCAAAGACGGAGGTGTGTAAGCTGGAAATCTGAGGAAAATGACAGTCCAACCCTTAGGATCTCCTTCTAAATATTATCTATTTCATTTCATTTCATTTCTTTTTTTTGCCTTTTCTCTAATGTCAAACAATCATGTTAGGTCATGATAAAAGATGACATGCCTACAAAAAGACAAAATAAATAAAGGCGCAAACTAAAAGTCTTTAAACGTTTGAATATGTAGTTAGCAAGCGCGTTCCACCTCTGTTAAACAAGCCCAAACAAACAGAATGAATAGATGTATCCTGGATTCAAACAAGCACATAACAAAAGCAGCCTAGCTAAAGCAAATCATTTGACTGATCAGTGTTTTATTTATGGAATTGACATTTTGAATTGGTGCCAGTCTGTGATTTCTGCTGGTAATGAGATATAAGCATCACCATTACAGAAATATCCCATTTCAGGCAGCTCCTGTAGGTATGGTGTCCCATTAGCTTCTCTTTGATACATTGTAACATCCCTTTTCCTATAACATCCCCTATATGTAATTCTGTGTAATGTGTAATTCTTATATAAAACTCATTGCAGCATTAGTGCACTGTCTCTAAGCTTTAAGAACAAATCCTTGTGTCCTCAGAGATATATATTTGTGTACAAAGGTATCTCTGTCATACAGTTCATTTCACTTGGGCCATTATCAAGCCCATTTGTGCCATTTGCACCAGTTTGCCGGTCTCTGACTCTCAGTGGGTGTCACATGTCTCCTGCTGGCCCCTGACAACTTTGTTTATCCCACATGAAGGACCATTAGGGGACATTAGCGCCCATTAGAGCAGGAGGCCAGTGACGATTCTCACACCCGCTGTAATGGGCTGCACATGCATGGCCCTGTTCAAACCTGGTATTAACATGCCTCTCAGGTGATCCAGTCACAAGTGAACAGCTCTAAGTTCAGGTTTGAATGCACCCAAGATACACTGAGGATGCATTTGAGATCCAACTCAGACCATATTCAGAAAGTGGTCTAGGCTGCATGTGACTGCATCCTTTTAGGAATGTAACCACAAATGTGTCCTGGGCCATACTAAAGGACCTGAATACTCACCTCACGTCCTCTGTGCGAGCGAAATACAAGTCATAAATGGTGTGAGCTGTCTTTGTCCATGACGTCTGAAATGTTTGAAAAGCCCACAGAGACACATCACGAGGGCTTCAAACAATGTGGGTGATTTGGTTTGACTGGAACACGCAGAGGATCAGACCCAGTCTGTCAGAGGAACAAGACTCCACCACTTTATTCTCCAAGTGGGGAAACAGAATATTTACATACATATTTATATATTTCTAGCTCATGTTAACTAGTAAAGATGTAAAGGCAGAAAAACATCCTTTATTCTTCTCTCAGTCTTCTAACTCTTTCTTTGTGCTGGAGATGAAAGTTTGCTGAGCTGCGTTTTCACAGCCTGTTAGATGAGCTTGACTCTGAATAGATGTTTCCAGTGAGGCTTCATGTGCTCACCACAACTAAAAGAAATCATTCTAAACACAAAGTATTCGTGTTCATCGTTAAAAACAACAACACATTTGGAGCTGGGATGGAGTGATGGAGAAGTGATGGATTTGTGTATTTTCATATAGTGCGGGGGAGTGAGATCTGATCACTGCAGACATGTGGGAGACACATTTTAACGCCAGGGTGTGAACTGACATACTGAGAGCTGTCCACAGGTGATCGGATCACCTGAGACTCAGGTTAATGTCAGCGCGGTGTGCAGGCTAACTGCTAAAAGAAAACTAGCAGACTGAGTGGGCGGGCGAGTAAGAGTGAGGGAGTGGTGGTGTGGCTGCCGTCATGGCGGACAGAGGTGTGTTGATTGGCGCACAGCTGGACGAGCAGTATAAACTGAATGTCGCTGGTCATCAATTTTTCATGGAAGTGAAAAATTGAAATTGATGAAGCAGAATATTTCTGAGTAGCACATGTTATTTCAAAGCCACTCTTCATCAGCTGCAATGGGATAAGGATATAATATAGTATATAGTATATAGATCTAGCCTAAATAGGGGGAATTCAGGTTTGGATTAAAGGCACACACACACGTGTGTGTGTGTGTTTTTAGGATTCAGATTAGAATTGTGTTTTGGTTCAGCAGGCCAGGGTAAGGGGTTAGGGAACACATTAAGTCAACAAGTGTCCTCACAAAGATATAAGTACAGCAGTGTGTGTGTGTGTGTGTTTGTCACCTGGTCCTGTAATGCCCCCCTCATCCCCGCAGCCTGCTGCTCATGTCACTGATAAGCACTTTGGTGTGAAGTCTCCTCTCTTGTCCAAACAGCACAGAGCTGCAGGTGGTGAGAAATCTCAAACCAGCAGGTTGTCTGTGAAAACAGTGAGGAGAAAAGTTAGACACCATCTGTGAGAAAGGCAGCAGGGAGCAACAGTAAACTAATTAACAAGAGAACATTAGACCGAGATGAGAACACCGCCACTCATCCCTTATAAAGATCTACAGCATACATTCCATCATACATTAGAGACTATCATCCAGCACTGGTTGATATAAGAATGGCAGAGTTTCAGATTGATAATGGAGGTTTAAAAGGAGCTCACTTACACCCCACAATGCAGAATATATTCACGTTATACAATTATTGGACCTGTAGGTCTAATAACTTTGGAGAGGCTGAGGGAAACATGGAATTCACAGGGCTATCTGAGACTTACTGATACTCTGGCTCTTATGTAGGCCTCAGTTTACACACTTCATTCATATAGTATTTTCTGTAGCCTATACCTGTGTCGTGTTGGTTTGTTTATTTAGGTTTCACATGCCTTACACTTTTTATATTTCTTCACCGTGGCTAGTGGAGCCTGATGAATAACCTGTAACCTGTGTTTTGCAGACCTTCTGTGCATGTTTGAGATTTCCTATGGTTTTTACATGTTGACCTTATTCATTTTCCCCCTCTTTAACCAAACCTTTCCTCTCTGAGATCAGTTCAGATATCATGTCATTGTTGGCCTCACTCTTTTCTTCAGCTAAAAGCGTCTTATAAAAAAGGAGCGAGACCTTTATCCACCTAAAAGATGCTTTTTCTCTGTTTACAATTCAAAACATCACCTCATTAAGTCAGCGTTGAGTCTGTCGTTTGACATTTGTCACCCGGGGGGAGGGGGGCCACTCCCGCCCCTTCAAGCTGCAGCAGCACAAACCGACGCCCAACGCCGCCCCCCCCTCCGAGAAGCAGGGCTTTATAAACCCAAGTGACAAGCCTCTCCGTGTCTTTCTCAGCAGCAGAGCTGTGCTATAGCTACAAACACCGTCCTCTACAGCTGCTGTACTCCAGTCTTACAGGGAACAGACCCGCAATCCTCCGACAGACGAGGAGATCAATTAAAAGACTTAAGTCAGAGGTATTTTAGTCGAATCTCCTCCTCCGAAAAAAAAAAAAAAAAAAAAAAAAAAAGCCAAGCCAGAAGAATGAGCTCCGCGTGCGTGCTCCTCAAGCAGCCGTCTTTCGGCGCAGCACCGTGGTCGCGCTCGCCGACAGTGAGCAGCAGCAGCTTGGACACAAACGGCAGGTAGGTACCGGTCTGGAGGCTGGATGACTGGTGTTTGACACCGAGTGTTGATTGTGATGGAGACGGTGCTGATGGAAGACGTGTTAGCTATAGCCAGAGTATTTTCTGACATTTAAAATGGATTAAAGCCCGTTATGGTAGTTTATATCAGCGCATGTTGCAGCAGTGGTCTTTAGCAACACACCTTCGTTTGATAGCTGCATACAGTGTGAGAGAAGTGTTAACGCTAAATAACTTGCTAAGCTAGCTAAAGCATAGTCCGGACCCTTGTGACATGACCTGTAGTGTTAGCAGCCAGGCTTCATTGGACGGGTAATGGTTACTGAGAAGAAGAAGAAGAAGGGGCTTTAAAACACATTTACATATTTACATTTTTACCTTTATTCTCTGTTTTCATCGACGAGTGGCTCCTCAGAGGAAACGTTACTCAACGCACAATATTTATTTGTATTTTATTTTTTTTATTTACTTATTTTGAAGAGAGCAGAGACAGGATGATAATGTTGTAGTCGCACTTGGAGTACACCTTAAGTTTGTAACCACGTCTCCGATTATCTATAGAGTGCTCTTAAGCTAAACCTCTCTCAGCCATGTGTGTTGAGCAGTGTTTACAGGTGGAATTATTTAGTCTACTAAAATAAGTCCACCTTATTTGAGTAATATTAGGTGGTTCTGTATGTATCAGCTATGGCTTGGCTATGACTATAGTTATAATTATATAGTTATAATCAATCCTCCCCTTTTCCTCCCTCCTTGCAGCCGGACCTCACTGTGGAGACCGTGGTTATCCAGCAGCAGGGATGGACCAGAGCAATGTCCACGGAGCAGGCTGTCCCATGTAAGTTACAACACCTGCACTGACCTAAGGTCACAGAATCATTTTCAGCACGCCTTTTGTTTATTAGTCTCAGTTTTCAGTCTAACAGTAGCTATACTGAAAGATAAAATGCCAAAAACAAATAAAACAAACTCATGACGCGTGTGTGCTCAGTGCTTTCCTATGCACATCAAGGCAGTTGAGGAAGGCTGTAAGGCAGGGGGGGGGGGGGGGGGGGGGTCTGCATTCAGACTGACTTTAGACCTTTGTGGACAAAATACAGCCCTCTCACTCACTTGAATGCAGCCACTTTGTTGGTACAACAGGCTGCAGCAGGACAACACATGGCTGTCCAGCAAAAAAAAAAAAAAAAAAATGCTCAGCCTTTGCTGCAGTGCGACGTCATCTGGCAGGACGCTGCGTGAGCCAGTCAAATACAGGCAAGCACATTCCTGATGGGTTACTTTGTAATGTGAACACTGTATTTTTGGTGTTAACCTTGCAATTATCGTGACCAAAGATAAAATAGTCACTGCCATGATAACGTTTCAGAGTTGTAAAAATCCTAGTGTGAGTATCACAAACTGCTGGAGCAGTGTTTTTAGTGTAACGGCTGCAGTTCAATGTCCAAAAAAATGTTTTAGGGACCAAAACATGAGCATTTTCAGTTCCTCTGTTTTGAATTGTGTTTTCCTGAATTGACAAGGTTTAGAATTGCTGATAGAATCCTACTGTTTGAGCACAAACCTAAAACCCACCATTCTGGAGAGTGATAGTCTGTACTCACTCCGTCTGTTTCTGATTCCCTCAGCCTTACTCCAGACCCACTGTGTCAGGCTGCTTCTTGACAGATGGGAAATCTCAGTCCTTCCAGCACCCTGTCAGGTCAGTATTCTTTCTGTTTGTACATGTCTCCTTTTCTACATTTGGACGCTACCTTTTATCAACATAGAAATCATGCATGTATGATCCACAACACACTTGTGAAGAGCACAGTTTGAATTCTCTGCGGTTCAAGTTTAGAAAAAAAAAAATCAGATAGTCTTAAACACAAGCAAGAGTAACTAAGTAGTAGTTAATGCTTCCATGTCTGTGGCTACGAGCAGCTGATTAACAGGAGCATTTATTTCTTCTCTCAAACAGGCTCTTCTGGCCCAAATCCAAGTCATTTGACTATCTGTACAGTGACGGAGAGGCTTTGCTGAGGAACTTCCCCGTTCAGGCAACCATCAGCTTTTATGAGTCTGACTGTGAAGATGATGATGATGATGATGATGATGAAGAGGGGGACTGGGAGGAGGATGCTGACTCTGAGGAGTGTGTCAAACAGCAGTCTGAGGACTGAGGGCCTATCTGTCTTCCACGTTGCGAAGACTTGTTCCTACACACTTCACTGGTTTTGAAGGGTGTATGAAGTTTTACAGAGCGGTATGATGGGCGGTAAACACATATCAGAAGTCCCTGGGAGAGGGACTTTTTATATATCAGACCAGTGTGACCACTGAGGCCCTCGA
The DNA here is from genome assembly GCF_017976425.1 of Toxotes jaculatrix. Lineage (NCBI taxonomy): Eukaryota > Metazoa > Chordata > Actinopteri > Toxotidae > Toxotes > Toxotes jaculatrix. The sequence goes on along the minus strand of NC_054405.1, from coordinate 2,543,485 downwards.
ATGTAGGGGCCCCTCACTTTTAGCTTTACAGAATTAAGAAACACTTGGATAAATGGAGATTTTAAGAGAGAGGAGAATGTCTATCGAACCCACTGTCAGTCTTCACTTCAATCCCTCTCTCTCTCTCTGTAGTTGACTAGTCTCACATTTTCTGTTGTGTGTAATGCACACAATAGTGCAGTAGTATGCAGTATCTGCTACAGAATGATTTTTTTTTTCCTGTGTGTGTGTGTATGTGGTGAGAGAGCAAAGTAAAGCACAGCGCTCCCATATTTGGGAGACTTATGTTTACAGTCAATCTCAGGGTCCGATCCTTGCCAGTATGTATAGAATGTAATCTATACACATTTCTAACTTATAATGTAAATTGTACATAAACACATTTATGTTTACTTATTTTTCTACGTATTTATGCATCAGTCTCATTGTATTCTGTCCAAACACTGTCTTAACTAAGCTGGGAGAAAAAATAAAATGCCCTATTTTGGAACTTGTTTCCCCTCATGTGTTTTGTTCTTCATGCTTCTTTGTCTCCTCACAACCTTTTGATATGAGTGGACGAAGGTCTGTTCTCCATCACTGAAGAGGGTGAGATAAAAGAGAAGGAAAGGGGAAGATAAAAACTGAGGAGCAGTGTGAAAGTGAATTAGCACTAAGCAAGAAAGTTCATCATTTATTCACTTAGTGTTTCTGCTGCTCTGTAGGTTACGGAAGAGGATTAGGGCCATGTGAAAAAAATCTGAATTCTCTCAGGATTCTAACTTTAAACTCAGAACTTAATTTTTTTTTTTTCCTCACATGACCCTATATTGAGTATTTTACAGGTAATTTGCACCTCAAAGGTGAAAGGGACATGTACGGAGCGGAAACTGGGACAAAAAAAAAAAACGGCCCTGGCATTTTTGGCTTAGACCCGCCCCTCATAATTAGCGGTGCACAGCGAACTAATTTATGTATGTGTTCCCCGAAGCAATGTATTTTACTATTGTTACGTCTTGGCCTAGGAGAAACCATGGCGCAACATTTAAAGGAAAAATCCCAGCTCCCAAAAACCACCAGCAAACTCGCAGTAACTACTAAACCCTCAAAACATTTAGTATATTTAGGTTACATTTTTATTTTTTGATAATAATCAGAAAAATCTCCTACTAACTGCAGTGATACTGTAGAAAAAAACTCGCACGGAACAAAAACAAAACACAACACAAGGCAACTGCTGCGACAGGAAATAACATTATTCACTGCTCACCATTCTCATGTAATTCTACACGTAGGTCACCTGTTTTGGCTTCAAAACGGTGAATCTCGCCTAAAGGTGAGCGATTTTCATGCCTGTCCATCAGCTAAAAGTCCCGGTATTATCCTAACATTACAACCTGCTTACCTGCTGTACCTGTGCTACACTTCCCTGGTCACTCTGTCCCTCGGGTTCCCTGTCAACAGCCTCTGGCTGCTCCTCTCCCTGTTCACCTTCAACCTGGGCTGCAGAGGACGTGGAGGCTACAGCGGCCCCTCCAGAGAATATGTCTGTTATTTTAGCACACGTTGCAGCGTCTATAGCGAGATCTTTTGATCTTTTAGCCCGCAACTTCTCCGCACCTCCTTTCTTCCGCTTCTCCATGTTTCCACGCTCAACACCATGAAACTGGCGGGGGATCAGTGCAGAGAAAGGGGTGGGGCCGCTCTCGTAAGCTACTATATCCTGACTGGTTCAGTGCACTGTCTATATTGAAGATGGACCAATCGGCCACCCCCTCTAAATTGTGGGCCGGTCTCTAAGTTTAAAAAAAACAAACAAACAAAAAAAAAACAAAGGTAAAGGGACAATGATGACGTCACTCTTTTGTGATGTCACTGGGGACAACATAAAGGGACACCGATGACACCACTCTTGTGATGACGTCACTCGTTCCGATTTCAAAAGTCTATAAGTAGGACACAATGTAACAGTCTGGAGTCGCTTCACACTCCACAAAACTACATTACTATCAGCACAATGGAACAGGCAGGTCAGCAAGAGAGGACACCAAATGCAGCAGGAAGAAAGCATTTAGTGAAGCTGCTTGTTGCCCTACTTGTTTCTCGGACAATAGCTAAAACTAGATTGACTTACGCCATATTAGAAGAGGCCATATTAGAAGAGGCCATCATAGAACGCTTATTTAACACAATATGGACTGAGGTTCAGGACAGTCATTTTGAAATAACATCATACACCGTAGACACTTTTGATGAGGCTGTGTTAAAGGCACTGGTCAAAAAATTGGGCAGCGAACGTGAAGTACTATCCTATATGATGTCCGAGAACCCTGTACATGAACTTATAATTACTGGTTATTTCATTGTACACCTGCTTAGACCAGCAGGCTATAGTTTCATGCGTCAAATCAGAAGATACTTAAGTGATCAATGGCCCTTCTTAGTAATAACTACAGCAATATCAGCTATGCTACTGTTAGATATCTCTGAGCTTACAATTTCTATACTATAGTATGTTGTACTTACATGATACCACAAACCAACTGACTAACTGAAAGCCCAAGAAAAAGACCAACCTTTAACACTGTGGTATCTGGAGGAATGCTAGTGTTCCTCCAGATGAATGCCTTTTAAATGTGATAAGGAGTCAGAAATGTTGTGGCACGGGTTTTCTCCAGGTGCTCTGGTTTCTCCCATTAGCTTCAACTAATAAAAACACTATATATTAAAAAAAAAAAAGAGTTCTGTTTGGATTTCTCATTCTATAACTTGTTTGTGCATGTTTTACTTGACTGAACTTGACTGAAAATCTGCTGGTTAAATTTCACGTCAGAACTGTGTAGTGGCAAGATTAGGTGATGGTAAAGATATTGGTCACCAGTCTGTCTCTAGTGAATTAATACACCAAGATGAAAATAAACAGACATCAGTACTACAGACAGATTTTAGTCAGTTCTGTGTTGACATAAAATAACCATAGAACAACTTCCTCCCTTGTGTGTTACACAAGCTGCGCAAAGGCAATGTGTAATTAGTAATAGGTGTAATTATTCAAGGTGTATTGCCTTTGATGATGTCATCAGTGCCACTAAAGGGTTGTGTCTCAGTTCAAAGGAAAATAAGGTTACCACGGCAACAGTGTATGCATCTCTGTTGACTTTTCTCAAGAACTGCTCTTCCAAAAAAAATTAAAATAAATGATCTTATTTTCACATCAGCCTTAAATATATGATCCACTGAATTGATTAAAATAAGCTGCAGGCTGTGCCACCAGAAGCATGTAAATTCAGACATAAATTAGTTTTAATATAGATGGGGAGTTATGTTCTAATTTGATGTTTTATAAGTAATCACTATATTTATAGATGATACAGGAATCCTAAAGATAGTTAAAAATATTAAAGTACAGTTGGTTTTGTAAATTCAGTCACGAATGAACTGTAAGGCTATGATTACTGTCGACTTAGTTAAGTCATAGCAGAAGTAGAAATGGTGCAGCTTTACACTGGTGTATCAAGCTGCAGGTACTGAAGAGCTTTGCTACAGGTGAACCTACCTTAGCATGACTTCACACAGCTTGGGCTCAGTTTTCTCTTCTTTCTCTCTGGTGAGTCGGTGCGTTGACGTCTGCATAAACCAAACCAAATGTTGTTTGAATCTCTTGAACTTTAACAGTAAAATTTCATCATCACAGACAAGTTAAGTGACACCTACCTAATCCCAGTGTGTGAAGCCATGAAAGTGGCCCATGTCCTTTTCCTCTGCGGCTTAACTTTGGCCGAGGTGGATGTGGCCTCAGTTGCAGCCTCTTCGGAGGTTTTAAGTGATTCTAAAAAGAAAAAGGAAAAACATGATCATATTGTACTTACAAAGTTAGGAAAACTTCCTATTTCCAAATTTGTCTATTTTAAGGTGTTCACATATTGCAAGTCAGAGTTTTAATGTGAATGTTCTGTCAACTACTTCTATAATGTTTAGACTTTCAACGATTTCTAATTAGTTTCTATGACATTTGTTCTTAGGACATTATTATTATATTACCGCTCTTCTGATCACGGCTGCTCGCTGCTTGTCCTCGACTGCATTTTGGATTGGGTCTAATAATATAATTGAAAGGGACAGGGTCTCCAGCATTTTGGACCACCACTCTACCCACTGCGCAAAGACACGTCCAAACGACGTCTTTTCGACTCGGTGCAGACTGTGACGCCAGAAGACGTCTTTTTTCCGACGTCTACCGAACGTCCAGTATTGACGTCCACAGGACCTCTGAATAAGGGCTAATTATAGTCCAAATATGGTTGCTGTGGACGTCTTTTCTACGTCAAATTTAAACTCATTTTAGACATCGTTTTTATACGGCTTCTAGACTCTGTGCACGATTGTAGTCCCATTTCAGAAGGTGGCACACTGTTCCAATTAATTTTCCTATAGCTTCATTTGATTGTCTCAGCAGCAGGTGACAACTGGAAACGCATACAAAGGTGTGATGCATTTCCAGTTTTAACCTGCTGCCGAGCCAACGAAGCTACAGGAAAATTAACTGGTACAGGAAACGGATCCTCCACCTTTTGGAAACACATGGGACTACAGTTATACACAGAGGTTTACAATAAATCACAATTCAACCCCGACTTATTTCCATTTTTATTTTTGTCAATCACTGGCACAAACATGTCACTAATAAAGCTTTTGACTTCTGTTGAATTTCCTGCCAACTTCACAGTCATGGCTTGCATGTGGACATTACTTCAGTGTTCATCAGTTGAAGCCAATATGCTTTACTTTTGATTGTCTGCCAAAACTAAATGAAAGTGATAGCCAATAACTACCAGTAATAGAAAAATGCAAATAAATAAATATAAAAATAATAAAATAAATTACACAGCCCACCTTGTTTGGGTCTGTATCACAAAAAATAAACACACACATACAACAATAGAAATTTAAAACAATAAAAATTAAAGTGCTAAATAATGTGTTCTGAGGTAAAAAAAAAAAAACACAAAAAAACACAACCAGAACCAATTATACTGAATACAGAAAAGAAGACAATGCACAAAAGCTGTGACAACATTCTCCACAATGGATAATCAGTCCTGAATGACTGCTGTGTATCCCCCACTTCTTTGCGGTCCTTTGCTTCATCCTCTGTGTCATCAAATTTCAAAAATCCAACTGCACGCGCAGAAAAAGAATAATTATTAGAAATATGTAAAGGACATCTGCAGTCATACTGTACTGCTCTCACCACGCGTACCCTTACGCAAAAATACAGTGACTACATAAATACACAATTTACATTTACATTACGACACGACATTACGCAAAATGTAATGCGACTAGCAAGCAAACTCCACTAAACAATGATAACAACACAACACAATAAACATACCACTTTGAAAACTACACACACACACACAATACTTACAGACTGTACGTTCCCTGGCTGAAACGTGTGCAACCACATTCAACTTTACGAGCCCATCTCTATGTTACTGACCGAACTTATTGACTGAAGAAACGGAACGGAGCGGAGCGGCCAAGATGCGAATTGCAACATTAACAGAAAGACTCACTCTGTCGCCGTTTCCAAAAACTAAGAAAAGTACAGAACACTCACTCTGATACAATTTCCATGAACCAACGGAAAATACACATTTTACATTTTTATACTTTTTAACACTTTTAACTTATGAACTTTAAATATTACTTTTAACCTTTAAAGACAGCACACGTACACCAAGTCCCCATATCTGCTTACAAAAATATGTTATCTTTGTGGCTCGCTAGCATGTAAAAAGTATATTCCCTGCCATGAGAGAGCCGCTAGATATAAAGTTCGCAGCTTGTTCTTTTCGCTAGCTTAGCGAATTTAGCTTAGGCTAGCTACGAGCCTAGCTCTGGTTAGTGAGCAGTGACTTAGCGACTTAACAATGCTTGTTTACGTTAATGCTTCAGCTAACGTGAATATTTTAGGCACAGTCGTTTTCAAAAGTAATTCCAATTCCATTTAAACTATGGCCAATGTTTAGCTAACGTTAGCTGATACGATGACATGCAATGCCAATTGTAGCCACAGCAGTTTTAGGTAGTTTAAAACAACAAAGCTAGAACAGCTATAAATACATAAGAGAACATAAAATGAACAAACATGACCAACTTTCAACTTAGTGGAAAACGGTGGTTTTTGGTGTACGCTGAATAGAGCCGAACGGCCACTTGCTTCCACAGAGATGAAATCAGAGACGGAGAGAGGGTTGATGAAATCCGAAGAATCGCGCCAAAAGCTTGGCGTGTTGCCTCGGCCAATAAGGGTGCCGTTTACTGGTTGGCTTATGACGACGTTCTGCCTCAGCCAATCAGAGTGGCGTTAACTGGTTGAACTCATAAGAGTTATAAAATCAAGGCTCCTATACCATGAAATTATTTTCTGAAGCCTAATTTCCAACAAGTAGCATTTCCAAATAAATATATGAATAAAAACATAAACAAATAATAAATAAATAATTACTAACAAATAATGTTTAATCACAAATAATCTATAATGTATTCATTAATCATGTTGATAACAACAATGTTGATATTTGTCATTAAAAAAATTACATTCATTAATAATGTCAATTTCCTGCACCTGTCTTAGACGTCCACGTGACGTCCAAAAAAGTTACCTAGTTCGACGTTCAAATGTTGAACTGCATATTGACGTCCAAGCGGGGTCGTGGTTAGACGTCCAAATATCGGACCTAGTTTGTACGTCGTGTAAATGTCCAGAACTGGTCATGGACCGACGGACGCAATATACACACGATCTGCACGTCCATCAGACGTCTAATGTTTAGTGGGTATCTGCTCTGGTGCTAATATTACCCCCCTGGCTTGGTGAGTGTCAGGGAGTGTGTGGATCGTTTTTTTATTGTAGCTCTGTCTGTATACAAGACAAAAGAGGCACAACACTTCCGCTCAGCACGGCTGCAGGATTTATTCTGCTGAACATAAGAATAGCTAAATATTCAACTTCCAACTGTCAGTATATAACTGATTATCTGATTATCACTTTATTTGATAATTTATTTGTTTTGCACAATTTTTCAAATGTTTTATTTATTTTCTCTATTTATTTATTATTTTTGAATTGTACTTTAACAGTCAGTTGCAGATGTTGATACAACTATATATATATATATACATACATACATACATACATATATAACTAATTCATAATGTTTGACAATATGATGTTATGACCTTCGCTTGAAGAAATTTTCTCTCACTGGACCTCTTAAAACTTTAGTTGAATACCCCTGCTCTAAGGGTTTTATGTTCCTCTCTCCCGCTAGGCGCCACCTACTGACCTGTTTGCGCATTACGCCATTAAACACAGTGGAATACCCAAAAAAATGTGGGTAGGTGTAATTCACCTACATATTCACTTTAAAGCACAATAAAAATAAAAAATTATAAGAGGTGGCCATTTTTACACATTTAACTTAATTGTTTATGTCTATATAATCTCTGTCCTCATCAGCCCATTTTATAACCCTTCACACTAATCTGACCTAAAGACATTTTCTGGTTTACTAAATTGAAGCCAGTTGAATACATGAGTCTATTGCTGACCTGTGGTTGTCTTGTTTAAATCAACCTTCATCCTCTTTCTCTCTAGCGGACCACTCTCTGGGCTAAAGCACAAACCGAGTATTCTTTGAATATCTTCAGATTTAAGAGTTTCTGTCTATTTTAACATGTAAGTAGAGAAAAATCAGAAGAGGATGGTTGTAAGAGCCTCACCTTTCATTACTCTGTGAGGCCTCAAAAGTGTTCCTCCTCATTTTCCTCAAAGGTTCAATGTTGTCTATGGAGAAGTTGAGTTGCTGAAGTTGCAGTGGATTCTGGTCTTGGATGGAAAGGTCGTGTAAGATTGCTGTAGAAATGCCCAGTACGAGGGGATGTTCTTGGGGATTGTGCCAAGCAGGAGCAACTTGGTAGGAGACATTGTGCTGGTCCATGCTGGCAGTGCTGGTGGAGGCCTGCACATTCAGCCATGGCTGCTGGACTGACTGAACAGCGGACACCCTGTTACCCGAGCTCAGACTCTGATCCCGACAGACCTCCATAACTTCACAGCACAATTTCACGCTGGAAGAAAATCAACAATAGACTAAAGCACTTACATCCATCCACAACACAGGAGAGATTCTAAACACAGCATCTTAATGTAGACTTACTAGAAGCTGTTGGGGTAACTCCTTGCAAGGTCACTCATGGTGATGAATGGATCCTCAAGAAGGAGGCTGGGTATTATCCGTTTACTGACGTTCAGATGAAGCATCTGCTTCAGCAGCTCCACAAAGCTCTCCTGGTCTTCAGTTTCTGCTGCGGTGTCTTCCTCTGAGAGATGTATGGCTGGTTTGATCTGGATCAGAAAAAAAAATCACAAAGATTGTTAGAATCTCACTGGCTGATGGCAGTGTCTCTGTCAAATGCTCTCAATTTTTAGAACCAAAAATCGTACCTTCATCAGGTCATCCAGGCAGTTGAAATAGCTCTGGGTCTGGTAAAATTGTCCGTGTTCTACAGGTGACTAAATAGAAGTAACATTCTGTTTAGCTAATCTGTCTTAAACACAAGTTAAAAGATAAAAGCAGACTGATGGAAGGAGAGAGAAAAAGAAAGTTAGTGAGTGTGACTTTTAATCTCCATCGACGTTGGCGACATCTTCTGCTCTGGAAAAACATCCTGGTCTTGGATCCATTGCTGAGCATTTGCTGTGGAAGCTGACCCTGAGTCTACACAATATGTTGAAGCTGTATGGGCAACACACAACACACAAATGTCACAACTAGGGCAAGGACTTGGACCCGCTGACGTAATTAAAAATAATAGCTTTTATTCTGACAAAGTACCAACAGAAAATCACTCTTATGAGGAAAAAAGGCTAAATAACCAACTTGACAAAGTAACAAAACAATTCTGAATAAACAAGGACTAAAGAAAGTATCAAGGAAATACAAGACCTGACTTGACGTGGACTTAAACATGGAATAAGCCAGAGGTCGGGAACCTTTTTGGCTGAGAGAGCCATGAACGCCACATATTTTAAAATGTAATTCCGTGAGAGCCATACAATATGTTTAAAACTAAATACAAGTATATGTGTGCATTTTATGTAAGACCAACACTTTTAAAGTACAATAAGTCTCTGAATTCTTTTTTAATAACGTAAAACAAAAACAAAAATGTCATTATATTTTGGTTAAAATTCACATTTTAGTGCTGTCCCCAGGTTTTCACTCATTGCTGTTATCCAGACATTTCCCCCTCTGAAAATTTTGGAACACTCCACCAGTGACAGGTTCTGCAGGAAGTCACATCATTTGGGTCTTCTGCAAGTCATGGGAAGACCAAAACTAAGTTATCTCATTTATTTTTCCTTAAATTTAATGATATATTGGCTGTGTCAGAGATGGTCAATCTAAAAACTCAGCCCTGTTACCTAAATTATCTCTTAGAAAATATTTGTTGATATCAAAATAAAATATTCAGTTAAATCTTAAGAATGCGCTCCATGTGCTCAAGCTACTAGCATAGATGCTAAGTGGCTAGATTTCACACAATTGTTAATTTTATGCTAAAAACTCATTGCTGTTACTCAAATAATTAATAATAACAATAATTAATATGATGTTCTGTGCTGAACAAAACAGCATCGGCCCCTGGGACTGTCGGCCCACCGGGAAAATGCCCGGTATGCCCGATTACCAGTCCAGGCCTGCTGGTTAGTTCCTCCCTTTGCTCTCATCAATTCACCAGATATTGGAAACCTTCCTCCGAGCTTCTGCTCCATGTTGACATGATTTATCACATCGCCAATCTCCTGTCCAACTACATGCCAAAGGTGTTCTACTGGATTCAGGTCTGGAGACTGGGGAGGCCACTGAAGTTCACTGAACTCACTGTCATGTTCATGAAACCAGTTAGAGACGACTTGTGAAAATCCCAGGAGATCAGCAGTTGATGTGAACATTAACTGAATGGTAATAATGAGAATATGGGTGCGGGTCTCTACCAGGGGTTGTCACCAAACCTGTTTGGAATTTTCATGGACAGGATTTCAAGGCACAGCTGGGGGGAGAGGAGAGTGTCCAGTTTGGAGGCCTCAGAATTGCTTCTCTGCTTTTTGTAAATGATTTCGTTTTGTTTGGCTTCACGTGACCTTCAGCATGCGCTGGGGTGGTTTGCAGCCAAGTGTGAAACGGCTGGGAGTCATTACCAGGGTGACGGGCTCCATGAGGCTGAGTTGTGCAAGGTGGGAGCAGGAAAACCAGGCCCTTGTGGCAAACAATGCTCTTTTCTGTGCCTTAAACCAACAAAAAGCAAACAAAAAGCAAAAAGTAAGACATGTGAAGAGTGACACAAATGTCCAATGAAGCTTTTGCTGAGCTGAAGAGACTAAAAATGGAAGTGGACAAAACCGTCAGATCAGTGTGGAGTGGTGAGACAAACTGAAAAGCCACTTTTCCATCACACTGATCTTTACCTTTTAAACTTTGACTAATAAACTAATAATTACATCATCTTGTTGTGCCCTCTTCTTCTGCAATGCGTTAATGGCACTGGCTGGAAATTGAGCACCACTAGCTTTTTATCTTAATTAACCACCTCCTAACATTTGTATAGCAGTGGACAGAGATGCACATTAGCATTTTTTTTTTGCCAATTTTCTGTAATTTCTTTTTCAAATTTATGCTATGTGAGGATGGCTACTGACTGTCAGCTACCTGGTTACTGACAGTCACAAGAACAAGTCAAGATCTGCATCAGCTCCTGTGGGAAATAGTTGGCACATCAGTTTTTAGGGTGTAAGGGCAACAACAAAGGCAGACACTCAGGTTGTCAGGTGCAGTGAAGTGACTTTAATAGTGAAAATCACAGTGACCACAAAGACTTACAGGAAAACAAGCAGGTTGTCGGCTACAGGTTCAGGTACAGATGCCTGTACAGGCAACAGGAACTGGAACGGGTAACACACAGGATGGCAGGAACACCCACAACATAGAGAACATTTAACTCCACGGACAACCACACTGTATGCAGCCGAAATGTAGCACTGACATTTTTTTGTAGCCCTCCCCGGATCTGTGCCTCGACACCATCCTGTCTCTGAGCTCTGCAGGCTGTTACTTCAACATCATGGCTCGGTTTCTGCTCTGACATGCAGTCCGCTGTGAGGCCTCATTTAAACAAGGAATGTCACAACACCAGAAATTTGGTAATGGGCACCAATACCACTGAAATTCCTATGATTCTAAATACCAAATTCAATACCACAATGCACCCACCCACACACACACACACATTTCATTTAGTGCTTGCTTTTGGAACTCTGCCTCATGCTCTGTCAGACCAGTGATGTCTGCTGCCTTGTCTTGTGGTGGCACTGCCGACAGAGCTGGAATCTCCACATACTGAAAGGCTGTCATTGTCCAGCAGTGACACAGCAGGCACTGGGATGCATGACTTGAGACAAACACCTGTATAATAAGAAGTGACTGGTATACCACTGCATACACTGCACTTGCATTGCCTGTTACAGTGTTACACGTGCTGAATGGTGATTCAGGTGCCTAGTATTTTAACTGCAAATACAAGAAAAGGCACAGCTGCTATCGTGACTGTTCCACATTCAGACAAAGAAAACTTCTGCTCTTATGCAAGAACTACAGCCAGCCACTGACATTACAGAGCCCTACTGCCATCTACTGGCAAAAAGTTGAGTGACGCCAACTGTGAACTATAATAAACAAAGCAAGCAGCAATTTGTGGATTCTAACCTTTTTGCGGGCAACAGAAGGAAACTACTCGATTGCCCAACTCTAAAGCTGTGAGAAGTAAAGAGCGGGTTTCAGGCAATAAAGGCATAAAGCCAGATTTTAATAACTCCTCACTCAAAGTCCTGCCATTTGTCCCTCGTTCATCTGATTCGAATGATACTCAGGACATTATGTCTCTAATGACTTTAATGAAAATTGCTCAAAAGCATCTTGAGTTACAAGCTAATATGTGATAGGCCACACCCACTTTCACCTACAATGCTCTTCAAATGTTGCTTACTACTTGCCCCCAGAGCATGCACAACAATTTGGGGTTTTCAGATGGGGCTGGCTCTAGCCATTTTGGTGCCCTAGGCAAGATTATGGTTTGGCACCCCTCCTCACGCGCACACACACCAGCCCAAGCATTAATGGTCAACAACTGTATGACAGGCCTTTAAAGTTTAATTGTTGATCAAACACACCAACACACAAACAAACACACACTATAATATAGCACAAAAATCTTATCCAAACATACCAGTGTATGTTTTAAGACCAATCTTGCTCATGCATTATAGAAATGATTCATTACAAAACGTCTGTCTCCCAGGCCTGTATGTCACACTTGGTGTTGGTAAAGTCAAAATCCACTGTTACCATACAAGATGTTATGCTGAAGATGTGATGTTGTGACATACATTGTTTCACAAACGGACTGTGAAATGGAGGGAGTCCATGCAAGAGATTCACTTAAATGTAGTTTATTAAAACTGGCAGTGTGGCAAATGATCAGTGGGTCCAGGAAAAGCATGTGTGTCGTGAGCTGTGGAGGTGCTGATGTGCAAACCAAGAGGAGAAGGTCCAGGGTGGATTTACAGTGTGGAAGATCCTGCTGGACCACCTTAGGGAATATTCCTAGAAGGGTCTTTGATGGTTCCACATATTCGACCCTACCCAGCAATTCCTAAAATGTTTGCTGAAGGTTACAAAAATGGAACTTTAAGAGAACGTTCTGATGTTCCTTCAACCCTTACAGTAAATTCAATGAAGGTTACCTGTTTGCTGGGGATTTAGTTTTCTAGAGTGAACAAGTAAGTGAAAGTTTCTGATTCTTCTGGACTGGAACTTTAAGGCCACAAGACTCATATGACCTCTCCTCCACACACACCCTCAGCCGCTCTGAGAGCCTCCTCTCAGTTCTGTCTCCCGCCCCTTCCCCCCCCCATGCATCAGTCGAGACTTCTCTGCGCTGTGATTGGCTAGTAGCAGGGATTTCTCCTCTCCCATTGGCTGGCGGATACGTGAATCACGGTCACTGTAGTGACTCGTGTGGGAGTTCCCTGGAGCCTGGAATGGAAGGGAGAAGGCTTTCACACTGTCAAAATGAAGGTAAGGAAGATTCTCTATCGCTCCTGTAAACAGGGAAGAGCGGGAGCTGAACCGCTAAGCGCCTGAATGAAGCTTTAGACTGTGAATGGGAAAAAAAAATCGGACATAACAGGTGTCGGCATGTGTCGCTAGAGAAAGAACGACTTGAAGTCAACATGAGTCTTGATGATGAATTTTTCATAATATAGAAGATGCAGACAGGGAAGCATGAAAAGGCGATGAGATGTCCACGGCTCCTGGACCCTGTTTCTGTCCTTCTGTCTCAGTATCTGTTTATGTTTCGGCTCACTGTTAAACTATACAGTATTTTTGACTTAGAGTTGGAGAAAGAAGGTACGTGATGGATAGCATTTAGTGTGTGCGTGAGTGTGTGCGCGCGCGCACGGCTGCGCGTGTGTTAAACGTCGGTGTATATGCTGTTCTAAGACAGAGATAAGATTATTTGATATTCTGTCTCTCCGGTGGAAAACTGGGTCTCCCTGTATCCTGATTATTAAGTTGTCTGAATTCAGAGCCTCCCCTGTCTCTGTCTCTGTTGCTATGGAAACCCCTCACCCCATCCCTCTCCATTTATATTTATAGTAGCCTATATTTTCCAGGAGTAGGGCTAAATGGGGGCCATCTGCACATTAGAACACACCCTGTAATATTTCAGAGAGCAGTGTAACACATTGACTAAAATATCTTAACAATATTGATAGTAAAGAAGAAAAGAATGATGCAGATATAAAGACTAGAGCAAAGAAAATATGATATTAAAGCATGTTTTCATGATATGATGAAAGATCATGTCACCTGAAAACTGCATTAGAGGAAGACTTGTAAGTAAAAGCTAAACCGTCTCATCGGTTTGACGTAGACATGTTACATCTCCACTTCCTATGCAAACTGTGTCTCAACCACCACGAGTAGTTGGATTTGCAAACACCGGAAGTGATAACTTCCCATGTAAAGGCCTATGCTTTTGGTTTTATATGTTATAATCCATGAACTACAAGTAATGTACCGGTACAGATTACTACGAAGAACTACAAGCACACCACAGGTTTCACCTAGAGTTCCTACCTTCCTGACCGCCATTGGTTTTAAAATCCCATTTGCAGACTTGAAAGAGACCTGACACAGTAACTAACTGGGGCCTAAATGAAGTATTTGTGTAGATTTCATGACCTTCAGTTGTGGATAAATTCTGAAACTAGAAAGGTTGGTTAGAGTGTGTATGTGTTTGCCATTGAGTTTATTCAGTCAAGACTGGCTCTCAAGGTTTCTGATTGTGTGTATCTGCATTATTATCCAATAATTATCAGGCAGTAATAAGTTGACAGGTGTATTGAGTTTTCTAGATCTGCAAGAACATCATCAGCAAATAGAGCCAGCTGCTGTTTCTATTGAGGGATTTTAAAAAGGCTCAGATTTCTCTATCATCATCATCATTTTGTGGTTGAGAGAACAGTTCTTCATAGACTTTTCAAATCTGCTTTCCATACTGTTAGTATCATGATATGTGTGTAAATGAGTATGATATGTATTGTTCTTCTAATTTTGTCTAGACTTTACATGTTTAGTTGTGGGATCCCTAATGGAATATGTTATGTTTGCTTCTGTAATTTACAGGCCTATAGTTGTGCATATTTACAACGTCCTTCCTAGTAGTTTAAAGTTGTTGTTTTTTTAGTTTCTTCAGTGTATCATTCATTAATCGCAAAAAAAACTCTCATCTCTGTTTTAATCTGGACTTTAGTGAATGTCCATGCTGTAATTCCAGCTGCTTTAGCTTTTTCTTCCCTTTTTCTTGTTTTTCTGTCTTGAGTTTCATCAGTCGGGATGTTAAAGCAATTACTTTTGCCCCTCATTACTGCCTCACAGGCATCCCACAGTACTGATAGAGACACCTCTGTTTCCTTTTTTATTGTTCAACCATGTGTTTATTCAGTTCCCATTATGTTAAAGTTTCATCATGTTGCTTGTTGTCTATTCCCTGTTTTTACCATGAAGTAAGCCAGGCCGTGGTCTAAAAGGTCCATAGGTCCTGTGTGGTAACTGTCCACCTTATGTCTGTCTTTCCCAAACATTAGTGTGCAGAGAAAAAAAATCATTGAACTATGTGTTTGCTAAATCTTTTTCCAGGTATCAATGATGCTACTCAGTTTGTACTTAATTTGAATGAATGTATTGAGAAATGAAAGGAAAAGACAGCATACACGGCATATGTCCAGATCAACTTCTGTGTTTCTTGTCACAGATTCTTCCAGTGCGTTGAACTATGCTGGAGGGATGAACAGCATTCTTCCAAAACACATTCCCTCATATGGTGTTGGATGACGGTGGTGTAGAGCACTGTCTAACACGGAGTCCAGTCCAATGTCTGCCATAGGTGTTTACCTGGGTAGAGTTGTGGTGACGGTGAAGGCCACTGATTTTGGTTTCAGCTAGGAAGATACTTTACTTTGTAATGATCTCATTTTCATCACCAAATAAAAATCGCTGGAATGACTAACTGGAATGTCCAAAACTATCAAAACTACAAAAATCATTTCTATCTTTCCAACGCAAGTGGTGCGGTGGCGCCGAGGGTGACCCCCCCTGACGGGGAACAGCCAAAAGTGGAACAGCAACTCCTGAGCATGACAGTCAGCTAATATTTGGAAGCGACCAGTTCTTTGTAGCATCATTACAAGGAAATAATTCAGGGGTATAAGGATTCAAGGATACAAGGGATTTCAGGATACATTGTTGGATTCCAGTGGAGATGGTGAAGCGTCTTGTTTATGTGGAGCATGTCAGGAGCACAGAAAGTGGCGTGAACCTCTGAGACAGTGATCCGCTTTCATAGTTTCTGTCATGGTGTCTCATGCTGTGCTGTGTTCTCCCTGCAGGTCTGCACTCTGTCAGTGTGTGAGTAGCAGGACAGGAGCATGGCTGCAGGTGAGCACAGAACACACACAGATCAATAATGTTCACAAAGGTCTGGTTTGTTGCTTGACTTGCAATTTTCTCCTCTCTCACACACACACACACACACACACACACACACACACACACACACGCACATACAGCAAGCGCTAGTCCTTCATCGTTATATTTTCAGCAGAGGTGACTCTTCTGTTTAGATCCCACAGTGGGAGCAGGTCTTTAGTGGTGGCTCTGGTTATGTTATTTATATCCTGCAAGAGTCTAAAGAAATTATAAATAAATGATTGGAAATCAGGATATGAGTGAATCCATAATTATACTTTTGTTGACTGTGATATGTTCACTTTATTTCAAAGCTTAAGAGCACGTTATTCATCGTAAACAATTTTCTTGTCATCTGAAGAGTTCTCTGTGTGAAATGAGTCATATTTATGTTTCCCTTTCATTCATTTGCATTTAAAACTATAACAACTGCTTTTCGTGGAAACACAACTCTGACATGCTGCTGAAACAAGCAAAGAGTCAGAGTGATGTAGAGTCAGAGTGACATAGAGTTAGTAAGAATTCTGGATGGGTTCATCACTATGAACAAACCCATTCACATATAGGAAATCAGGTGAGCCACTGTTAATGTAATAGTGACAGTGGCTCACCTGATTTCTTATACAGCTGCAAGAAAAAGCATGTGAACCTTTTGGAATTTCATGGTTTTCTGCATTCATTTGTCATAAAATGTGATCTGATCTTCATCTAAGTCAAGAGTATTGACAAATATAATGTGCCTAAAATAATCGCACAAAAAAATTCAGATCTTTCATGTCTTTATTGAACACACTCATTCAACATTCAAAATGGTAGTGGAAAAAGTAAGTGAACTCTTGGAATTAATAATGGTTGACCCCCGCCTTGGCTGCAGTAACCTGAACCAGGGGCTTCCTGTAACTGTGGATCAGAGTTGAACATCGTTCAGGAGGAATTTTAGCCCATTCTTCCTGACAGAACTGCTTTAGCTCTGTCATATTCTTTGTACATACTGTAGACTTATGAACACAGATGTAAGCCAGTTCCAATGTCGCCTTCAAACCTTTTGCTGTCTCTCGGGGTTGTTTCTTTACCTCATTGATGAATCTTCATTGTGCTTCTGGGGTCATTTTGTCTGGGCACCCACTTCCTGGTAGAGTAGCCACAGTCCCAAAGTGTCTCCATTTGTAGATCGTTTGCCCCTTTGTAGACTGGTGAATTTCTAAAGTTTTCGAAATCACTTTGTAACCTTTCCCAGCTTTATGTAAATCAACAATTCTTGATCATAGATCCTCTGAGAACTCTTTTTAGCGAGTCATGACTCACATAAGCATATTCTTATGTGAGTCACATTCAAGAACTAGAAGAAATGTTCAACTAATGTGATGTCACACTCTTGAAACAATTGTGATGTCACACTCTAGAATCACATAACATTCTAGAATTCTGATGTCACATTCTAGAACTAGATTTAACATTCTAGAATTCTGATATAACATTCTAAAACTAGAAGAACTGTTCTACTATTGTTGTGACACAGTCTAGAACTTTGATGGGATGCAGATGTATGTGAAAGGGTTCATCACTATGAAATCAGGTGAGCCACTGTTAATATAATAGTGATTATAGCAGAGTACACACAAATGATTTGGGAGGGGCAGTTGTATGGAAAATGCTCCACCTCTAAGCAATGAGTGAAACTTGAAGCATGAAGCTTTATCTGTCCTGCGTGAAGGGCAATTTATAGATAACAAGGACTGATGGAAAGCAGCATCTGAGAATCTCACCACCATGTCAAAAGAGCTGTAACCCACTCTAGGAAAATATATACTGAAACACTGTGCAGGAGTAAAAAATTATTTCTCTTTGAATAACAACTTGACCACTACAACTACACGAGCAATGTCTGCAAAATGTTTTCAATCCTTTCCTTTCACAGTATCTGTAAAGAGATTATCTGGATTTAATTACCAATGGAATTTGAACCAATCCCTGTCAAAATATTCAGAGACATATCCACAACAGTGCAGACTTGTCTGTGGACGGGTATGAGGCCAACTATTGCATATTTGACTAACCCTGGTGTGTCTGCTGAACTTTGGATTTAGTTTCATTTCTGTGTTACAGCATTCCTCAATGGCAAGGATGCTCACTCTATCCTGAAGCGTTTCCCTCGAGCCAATGGATACCTGGAGGAGCTGAGACAGGGAAACATTGAGAGGGAGTGTGGCGAGGAGAGCTGCAGCTTTGAAGAGGCCAATGAAGTGTTTGAGAACAAAGAGAGAACGGTGAGCTGTGTAAAGCATGTGTGTACTGCTGCTGGAACAGATACAGTGTCTACATACTATCACTGTTACCATATTGTCTCATACCTGTAACGGGTATAGAATGAACCCAATTGCAGTCTTTATTCAGCAAGTACACAATCAACCAGAGGATGCAGTGCAGGTGAGTACAACAGGATTCGAACCCAGGTCCCCCGTGTGGTAGGCAAGCACTTAACCACAGGACCAACGGGGCAGACAGGGAATGGGGGAGACTTGTGAGCAGGTAATCAGTCCAACAGTTCTTAAACAGGCTCAACGAGTTCGGGGGAAGAGAAATGGCTCAAACTCACTGCCTTGCTGGAAGGTGGTTAGAATGAGGGCTTGGCGTGGATCCGGACCTTAGACAGAGTCTAAGAGGAGCTGACGACAGAGGGGGTGAGCCGGAGAGGTGAGGCTGAGTGCCAAGCAGCCACAGGCAGGTGAGGAATGGAGAACAGGCAGGTAGAACTCGTAGTCAAGGACAGAAGGCTGGTGGATTACCGGGGCAGAGACGTGAAGCAAGGTCAGGAGCAAGACGGGTCGATACCAGGTAAGCAGTCCAGAAATAAGTGCTGGAGAGTCAGGCATGAGAGCAAAGACAATCTGGCAATGAGTGAGAGGAGTGAAGCTGCATATATACTGGCTTGATTGGAGATGGTGAGCAGGTGACAGCAGCAGGTGGAAGCAGTTGGGCTGATGAGGGGGCGTGGCTGAGCAGCAGGGCAGGAGAGGGGCAGAGCAGAATGTGACAATGCTGTCATATAACTGCTATAATAAAGACCCTACTACAGCCAGTACATTTACATGTAGCCTATGGCCAAGTCACAGAAACCCAGTCACGGTGTGGAAGAATACATGTGATCATCCACTCAGTACCTGTCCTGTAAAGAGTGGAACGGGATGCAAATATGATAATGACTTTGGGTCCAGCCACCACCATGAAGCAGACATGTTTGATCCACACTAGTTGCCATTTTTTTGCCTCATTCCCCACATGCAAACTTTGTTTCTGAATTTGAACTTGTCTTTAACAGTGCATTGTTTGCCAAAAAAATGTCCTCTTTGTTAGAGGACCACAGGGACGCCCTTTAACTCCGCACCACACAATCATCCACAACCAACCGTGATACAAACTCAGTGACAAATTAGCCAAAGTATCAAAGCTCTGGAGCCTTAGCTAACAACCAACCAACCAACAGCTAACACTCCACTGATTTAACAGGATTTAATATGTGCAGGAAGCTTTAGCTTGACTTCTGTAATGTTCAGTTTTGGGTATAAGCAGCATATAGTGTTAAAATCCCATAGTGCTGTGTTCAGCCACTGAGAGTAAGGGAAGTCCTAGTTTTGGATGACACTGATCATTGAAAGGATCCTGCTGGTCTAGGAATTTGTACTGTGGGTACTGTTGGAAGCAGGGTGGGATCAGAAAGATTGTCAATACATCACACGACACTCATCAGGTGGGAGTGTTTAGAGGGTGTGAAAGTCATAACCAGTCACATTTAATGCATTCACCACCTTTTACACACTGTCATGATGCACTGTCAGTTTTGCAGTCGTGAAATTTTTCTCTGAGTAAACCTATTGTTCTCTGGGATGTTCAGAGACAATGTCTCTTTTAAATTGAATTCACAGTCATTACACCAAAATCTGTTTCCCACCCATGTCTTTGTGGAACAAAGTGAGACATATTCACGTCCACTCTGGAATTGACACCACATCCCTCATTTTGGGTTCAGTCTGATTGAGCTTTGACCTGCCAAATTGTTTACAGAGTCTTGTATAAAATTACCACTCGATCTAGATGGATGATATATACCGCAGTGCAGAGCAGGGGCAGATCAAGTCCAACCTTGATCAGCTGTGATTTAAAGATTTCACAGGACACTGCAGACAACATTCAGCAGCTAAAGACCCCTCCACCTTCCGCCTTGAAGAATTAAAATAGCTGCAGTCCTCAGGAGAAAGTTCAGTTAAAACATTCAGCTTGCCAGTGTTCACCCAGGTCTCATATAGGAATAAAAAAATCCAAACCACAAGACTTGGGCCATGTCTCCTTCACCTCCTGGAGCAATCTGTGTGTATAGCTTTACTGCGGCACAACTGAATAGGCGGGTCTTCAGCATATCAGGGAGGAGGAATCACTGTTTCAGCCTGTCAGATTGACTGTAGCTCTGAGGGAAAGCTAAGCCAGAAAACTAACCTGACTGTGACCAGGTCAGAGGGATCAGTTTCCATCATACCTAGACGTATTTAAACCTCTTTCATGAAACAGAATTCCCTGAACATAAGCCTGGTTTGAGTGGTATTCTGATTTTATGAAACGCCGCTCTGGTTGCAGCTGTCACACTTCATCTCTATCCTGTTTTTATTTCCAGTAAATGTAAAATGTCTCCTTCATCCCTGCCAGATGGAGTTTTGGAAAACTCGCAGTGCCTACACAGTGAGCAGCAACGGCGAAGGGCGCTCGGAGCGTGCCGACACCGTCTACATGGTGGTTCCTCTGCTGGGCGTGGCCCTGCTCATCATCATCGGCCTCTTCCTCCTTTGGAGGTGCCAGCTTCAGAAGGCCACCCGTCGGCGGCCTGCTTACACTCAGAACCGCTACTTGGCCAACAACCGCAGCGCCCGCAGCCTACCGCGTATCCTGGTTTATCGGGAAACACTGGCCCACGCCGAAAACTCACACCAGGAGTCCAGCTCGCATCCCACCGTGGTAGTAAGTGGTGCTGAGAGAGGAGGAGATTTCCAGTTGGAATCCCGTGGCCTCCACCAGCAGAACTCTCATGCCCTCTATGTCCAGGACTCCTCCGTGTCTGTGGCCTCACGGCTATCCGGTGCCACGCCACCTCCATCTTATGAAGAGGTGACAGGACACCTGGAGAGCAGTGGTGATGAAACCTCGGCACCTTCCTACAGTGACCCCCCTCCCAAATATGAGGAAATTATAAAGGAGAAATGAAAGAGACAAATATAATGCAGTTGTGGCTTCTCCTCCTTCATTGGATCCGAAGGAGAACAAGGCTGGTGAAGCAGATTCTGCCTCAGTTGGTGGAGCTAGCTGCTGGTTGCTGAAACCCATAATGTAGTTATCATTTTTCTGCACCATATAATACCTTTGTTTCACTCACAGGTGCAACATGAAGCCAGTCACCCTGATGAATCTGAGTGTTACCCGGGGTTATTTACCCCGAATTTACCCCGAACACCTCACCAGATACTTCATGTCTTTGGTCCTGTTCACACTTGACATTAACCTGTGTCTCAGGGGATCTGATCACCTGTGGACAGCTCTCAGTACATCAGTTCACACCTGGCATTGAAATGCGTTATCTCAAATGTGTCCTTAATGCATCTTGGGGGGATTCACTGCTGTACCTGTACTTCACAACTAGGGCTGCCCACTTGTGATTGAATCACCTGAGACCCAAGTTAGTGCCAGGTCTGAATAGGGGCCTTTGGTTTTCATTTTGCTTTGGCAAACTATGAAAGGTAGACTTGTCCCTGTGCAGCCACAGTGGGGCCTACATGTATAGCAAGGTGTATGGAGAGGATTTTACAAGGAGGAGGCGTGTTTATACAATGACAGGAAAAATAATATCATACGCATAAGAAAGTTCTGCTGTTTACATTCATCAAGCATGTTATTAGGTAGCAGTACTGTCTCCAGTATTCTGCCTCAGTTCTTTGCTCTCATGGATTCACCAGATGTTGAGTTTCTGCTCCATGTTGACATGATTCATCACATCGTTCATGCTGCCAATCTTCTGTTCAACCATATTTTAAAGTTGTTCTACTGGATCCAGGTCTGGAGACTGGAGAGGCCACTGAACTCATTGTCATGTTCATGAAACCAGTTTGAGACGACTTTAGCTTCGTGACATGGAGCATTATCCTGCTGGAAGGAGCCATTAGAAGATGGTGAACTGTGGCCATGAAGGGATGAACATGGTCAGCAACAATACATTCAGACCATGACTGATTGGTATTAAGGCCCAAAGTGAGTCAGGAAAACCTTCCCCACACCATCACACCACCACCACCACCAGCCTGGACTGTTGATACAAGGCAGGTTGGGTCCAGTTGAAGACTGGACAGTTTCCATCCTCAGAGCTGCTGCTTCACTGGATGGTTTTAGTTTCTGGCTCCATTCTGAGTTCAACTTTAGAGACTATTGTGTGTGAACATCAAAGGAGATCAGCAGTTTCACAAACACTCAAACCAGTAATCACATCACTGCCAAAGTCACTGAGATCACATTTTTTCATTCTCATGTTTGATGTGAATGTGAACCTCTGTGTCTCAAGCCTCTGACCAGCTTGAGACACATGCTGGTCAGACAGAAATAGGCCTGGCATTATAGAGATGGCAGAGATGGGAAACGAGCCTGGGTCAGGTGTGACTCATGGACCGGGCTGGACACACACACACACACACAGACACACACGCACACGCACGCACACACACACACACACACACACACACACACAGACTGGCTAGAACCTAGCAGTTGCAGCAGGCAGTTTGGATGATCTGATCTGGTCTGATGTGACTGCCAGTTGACACAAGCCTTACTTACTGAGGAAGACTGTAAAGTTTCCTTGCCTAAAGGTTCCCACTGTATCATTTCTTATCTATCAGTGTGTACATAGTGTGGCTCTTTAAACTGTACATGCATAGTCCATAAAGCCAAAGTTGTTGTTTCGTTGGATGTTCTCATGGTTTATTGATGTTTTAGATGGTTTGGTTTTCACAGATATAATGAAGTGTTGAAAAGAAAGTCAGCTGATCTGAGATTGATCAAATTCCCATACAGATCATTCAACTGCAAACAGGACTAAGAACTGCAGACTAACCTACTTTCCTAATGCTTACAGTACTGAGTGTATTTTGATGTTTTGAAGGTCTTCAGACCACCTCCACACTTCAGCTGTTGTTCACTTGCTATCAGAGAAAATCACAAGCTCACTGTTGGGTGATTGCAAACTCCTCCAGCCAAACAAATAGCCACTTAGTTTACATGAGCCTCAGACAGGACAGCCTCAAACTCTATTTCAGTGTTTAAACTGTGCCTGCCGTGGTCTTATGCAAATGTGTATGGACTGATTCTCATGGGGTCACCAAGTCCTTAGTCATCATTTCCTCAGTCCTGCGTGCCATACAGAGGCAGCTGTATTTGTTGCCAAATATGCATTGTCTTAACATACGTGCTACCTTAGTAATGACCACCATTCTTGCCATCGACACATGGTCCAAATAGTAATAGTAACAATAAGATACCAGCTCAGTACAGGCCTTCTCCCTGCTGAAGCTTATGAGGAGGGCTAATGAATCAAAACAAAAATTAATCAGCAACAGTTCTGATAATCAATTTATCAGTCAGGTCATTTGTTAAGCAAAATTGTCAAATTGTCAAATCAATCTCCTTTTATGAGTCACAGAACTTTCATCTCCTAAAATCCCCTACTTGTCTTTCTGTGACTCTTTCCTGGTTTCCATGGGAGAACAGGTTGTAACTCTCTACGCAAACACATACATTCACACGTGCACAATCAAAATGACATGTATTGTACTGTGTGTATTGGAATGCACGCACTCTCTACGTGTAAATCCACACCGATTCATGCATCTTCACACAGAGCACAGCAGTCTGAGCTTTACAATCAACACTATCATCAGTCACTGCAGCTGCTTTATATTTTGTTTCCCCAGCTTTGTTTAAGGTTGTTACATTTCACATGGTTCAGTTAGTGTGGAGGTGTAGTTGTGTGGAGACTAGATACAATCTAAGTAAATAATTGTAAATAATAGTCCTGTACATGTTGGAGACACAGTCTCACCATCACTGGAGACATGATGTTCTGTAATGCTCACAGATGTTCAGACATCTGGTGAAGAGGCTCAGCAGGCTTCTGTGGATGTCGTGTTTAGTTGTTTGGCTTGTGTAGGATTCATCACACCGTGCAGGACGAGTGACCGTGACGAGCTTTGCGAACCCGCTGAGCAGCTGCAAAGTCGAGCATCTGTACCAAGCCCTTACCTGTAAGATCTCTAAATCAGATGTTAATCAATGAACACATAGTGACACATGCTGATGGCATAGCACCCTCTGTGTTTTCACTGAATCATTTTCACTTGTGTTTCCTCCTCCTCCTCCTCCTCACACCATCATGATCAGAACTCACATCGCTTCAGAACCATACATTATATTAGACACAGCGGGCACAGTGTGGATATCCATGAATAATTTCAAACTGTTAACTGACACTAGTGAGCTCATTCCTCATCATTTGTAGAAAAGCAACAGATCTCCAAACCACATGTTTTATGATTTGGATCCGGGGACTGAGGGACTGTTGTTAGAGCAGAACTGTGGAGTGTAGAGTGGATTATTTCATCTCTATTAACTGTATACTTAAGTTTAGTACTTCTGTGTCTTAGGTGTTAATTAGGGGTTCTGAGATCCCCATATTTCACACTGATGGAAACCAATAGATGCATGGACCTGTAAGAAAACACATTCAAAGTTTCATTTGATTCAGCGTGAATTCCACTTCCTTTGGGCGATTCCTCACATTGATCCAAAGTCACCTGCAGTCTGTGCCTCTAATAATGAGGGACTGTTTTTTATTTTTATTTTGCAGGGATAAGGTTCCTTTTTTTTTTTTTTTTTTTTTGCATATAGTGGAGTTTTGCCTCGCTGCATCTGATCAGGTGCACCTTCCACCAGTGGCTTATTTTTGTATTCACCACCTTTCTTATAGCCTGTAACAGTTTCACATGGGCCTTTGCTTTACCATGTTCCAGGAAGAAATATCTCCTGTTTGAAAAATAATAAATGACTGATTTCATTCGTGTGATGTTTCACATAAAACTGACTTTTCTTTCCACCAAAATACATGGATTGTGTATTTAAATATAATTGTATTTCTCTCTTGTACTACTTTGAACTAGACCGTTTTTTTTTTTTGTTTGTTTTGTTTTGTTTTTATAGCTTTGATTACTGTCGAACTTCTATATTTATAGAGATTTTTCAGCCAAAGCTGTGTGGATAAAATTTTGTACTTGCCAGACCACTGTCTCACCAGCTCTAGTACAGATTCCAATGTGACCAGCAAGGAAATCCATATTTTGAAATCGTCCCTGCACTGCTGCTTTACGGTCACTGTCAGCCAGAGTGGAACTTTTTGGAAATCTAGGATTGCTAATGCAGCATATTTGCAGCATGAATCTCTTGAGTGTCTAATACAGGCTAGTTTATTACTCTGACTGCACAGAGTGTGTAGGTAACTCAAAAAGAGATTGTGTCTTGTGTCTGGGAATCAAATGTCCGTCCCTTCTGTTGGTCAAACCGTCATGACAGCCTGTCCTCCTCTACTGCCAGTGATCAGCCCAGAGCCTCATCAGAAAAAAAAAGCTGCATGGAAAATAACCAGTACACCCGAGTGTAAAATGCTATTCAAGTCCTGCAGTTAATACTATTACACTGAAGATTTTAACTAATTATTGTTATGACTGTAAGCGAGGAGGTGATTCAACTAATCAATTAAATCATTAATGGATTCATTGATTAGTTCAACATTCACTCATTCATGTTCTGGTTCTGGGAAATTATAATGGGCATTGCAAGACATAATAACCTAAGGGCTTTCATGTGAATTTTAAGCACCCTACAGTTAACATCAGAGCTCTAAGCCAAAGAAAGATAACTGCACTCTAAAATTGAAAAATATTAAATGGACCAATCTCGGGTGGGGGGAATGCTTTTAGGCTTAAGTAATCTTAAATCATCATGTTGCCTGTAAGATACATTTTGTCAGTTTATTATGCACAATATATCTGTATAATTACAGATTAATTAGTAACAGATCCACCATTTCTGATTGTGTAGAGATTGTAAGAGAAATCCTTTTCATTTTCAGAATGAACTGTACACATTTTATTTTACGGTTTCTTTCCCTTTATTGTGAATCTCAAGCTCCCAGTTTTTCAGCTGATTGTTTCAGAGATGTCACAAAGAGACGATCATGTACAAATATTCCTGTGTGGTGTCATGATGGTTTTAATGTCAGGACCTGTCCTGGGAAGGACAGAAGGGAAGCTTTAATCCCACGGTACATGGATGAAGCTTTGGGGTGAAACTGATCCAGTTCCCGGTTACAAATATCAGTGAGCTGAGGTGTAAAAGTTAGATTAGTGATGTACATTCACAAAGTGACCGTGAGTC
The DNA here is from genome assembly GCF_017976425.1 of Toxotes jaculatrix. Lineage (NCBI taxonomy): Eukaryota > Metazoa > Chordata > Actinopteri > Toxotidae > Toxotes > Toxotes jaculatrix. Next base: position 2,516,831 of record NC_054405.1, on the reverse strand, counting down.
TGGTGAAATTCTGTTCATCTCTGCTTTAAGAGGCAACCTGGCTGTGAAGTGCACAGTATTTTCTTTACCCATGAGTGTCTCTGTAAATATCTGTAGACAATTGTAATGTTATTGGCATATTCAAATAAAGCATTTCATGTGTGTGTGAGTGTGTGTGTTAGTTTAACTTATAAACTTAAACTAACACACAAACACACACACACACATGAAATGCTTTATTTGAATGTGTGTGTGTGTGTGTGTTAGTTTAACTTATAAACTTAAACTAACACACACACACACACACACAAAATGCTTTATTTGAATGTGTGTGTGTGTGTGCGTGCGTGCGTGTGTGTGCTAACATGCACATTTTTGAACTGTATCTATTCTACTATGATGCTTTCATGTCCACCTCCTCATGAAAGTAATTTTCATACAATGATTGATGTTCTATATCTACAGTTTATACAATAGTTATGTATCCATATACTATTTGAGTGTGTATGCATAAAGAGCACCTTCAGTTGATGTTTGATGTGACATTCTATTAATAAAAAATAGTAAAATCCAAATTTACCATAATGAGCCTTTGCTGCTGCTAATGATTATTCTTCTCATTACTCTTCTCATTATTCTCACTATGACATTAACTATCAGATGTATTTATAGATGTATTTATCAATACACAGGATATGCTATTACTTTTGCAAGCATACATGTAGAGGACCAAGGTTCATCATGATATACTTTGATATTATATGATATATAATGATATACTATCATGTAACATAGAAAACATCAGGCTATGCCATCATAAATCTACACCGGCATTAGACAAGTAGTAACATTCATGAGCTTTAGTGTCAGGGTGAAGGAGTACAGGCAAATTGTTTATTATCATGTGTCCAAGCTTCCTTTACCATTAGACTTTGTTTTCTCCTCAGCACTTTGAAGCAGCTCCTCCTTATCCTATCCTTCTGTTGACATGATCATGAGAGTTCATTGGCTCTGTCCTCCCCAGACACTTCACCTCCTCCAGTGTCTCTACCAGTTTCTTTAGAACACACTTAAGAGTCTAAAGTGTGCTCCCATTGTGCTATATGAGTATTCATTCACACTGCAACACTTCAATGTTAATATATTCAGTGCATTGAATCTGATAAACCAAAGCCTCCCTGAATGAGCAGATATTCACTTTGTGCATTTGTGATGTTGGTAGTTGTGTTGGTAATCATGCTGCATGCGCATATATCACAAATCCTGGCAGCAGACATAGGAAATATGCCTCTCTGGCCTTCTGAAGCTCTGGATGTTTCTGAATACACTGAATACCAATAAGGAAAACCAGATCAGTGGAACACCAGCTCCTAATTAAAGGTCTCTGAAATCATTCTTCGACATCAAGACTCAACATTAAAGACAGAAATCAAGTCATTTGAAGGCTCATTGACACAACTGACATTATCCATGACGAAAATATGTTAATTTGCATGACATGCGTCTGTGCGTTACAGTGGTAGAGCCCAGTCGAAACGTGAACTCCCCAGAGAACAGGCTGCAGCTGCTCCTTACCCACCATCATCTTCAGAAGTATTTAGACAGAGACCCAACAATGTGGTCTTCTATGAGCTCTGCCAATTGGAAATGGCTTATCATGGCAAGACAGCAGTGAGAGTGAGACAGCACCACCCTGTTCACGTCTTATCAGCACCTGAGCCTCATATGTTATCAACAGGACTATCAACACACAGGGCATCTTTCTGTTAGTAGCCCCTCCATCTTTCACTGACCTCCTCCATATTACCACACCCGCCCGCACCCTCAGATCCTCTTCCTCCAGCTATCTCGCTACCCCCCCCCCCCCTCGCCCGCCTTGTTACCATGGGGAGCAGAGCATTCAGCTGTTCTGCTCCCCAGCTCTGGAACTCACTCCCACCTGAACTCCATAACACTGACTCACACCCACATTTCAAATCCAAACTCAAAACCCATCTATAGACTATAGCCTACTCCCTGTGACCACAACTGCATTGTCTTAAATTGTATTGTCTTTTATTCCTGTTATTTAATACTGTGTCTGTTTTTATGATGTAAGGTGACCTTTAGTGTCAAGAACGGCGTCTATAAATAAAATGCATTATTATTATTGTTATTATTATTATTATTATTATTATTATTATATATAATTTTGTAATTGTTAAATTTCCTCACAGCCTATAAAAGAGTGTTTTATTTTCTTGACGCCATCCCGCAGTAAAGTCAGTAAGGACCCAGCGGCAATGAGCGGGCAGGGACACAGCAGGGAGTGACACTAATGCGCATGTGCAGTCGGCGGCACACCACAGAAGCAAACCCCGGAAGTTAGAAAACTTTTTTCCCTCCTCTCACGACGCTTTTATTCTGAAGGACGCTTTTATTCTGAAGGTTTCTGACCATAGGAGCTGGAAGTACAGAACTTGCTAGCAGAGCAGATCCTTGCTGTTGGTTTGACAGCGTCACCAAGTCACTTTATACACCCCAACCAAGGTTTGTCAGTTGTTGTTGAGCTGTCTTACTTAGTACTTACTTTTAAACATAAACCTATTGCCCCTTGCCATAGTCCTGTGTCCTGTAGTGAGTTGTGAAATTTGACCTCCGGTTAGCTATCGTCTGCAACCTGTTGCTAGCTAACTAACCTTAGTTTGCTAGGGGGCTATATTTGGTAACATCATGTGCTTTGTTGCGTGTAAAAAAAATACTGTTGCGCGGATTAGAAACGCTTCCCGGGACTGTGTGTTCACAGTGACACAGGCGCTGTTTGTTAATGTTCTCGTGAGCCTGTAAAGGTCCGGTGATAGCTCGTGTTTCTCGAGTAAAAACAGTTGAAGAGAAGTTGATCTATAATATTTACCAAAAGAAGATGTCACGCCCCCGCGTGTAAAGCAGTTGGATACTGAAACGGAACTGTTTCATAATGCGAACAAAAGCTGAAACCTGCCAGCTGGTTTGAGAAGAAATATATGCAAATACAGCAAAGTATCATTTTTTCCGGACTGTATGGAACATGTATGATATAATATAATCCATTCATATATAAATGAAAAACTAACCTTCCATATGCAAATGAGCGCTTTGAAGATGTCTAACCTTTTCTGAGGAGGCTTGTTTATTTACGTATGTAAAGTCATCTGATGACAATAAGGAAAGATTTTAAATTCCTTGGCCCAAACCAGGGTTAGATAAGTTTCTGTAAGGAGCGTGTACTGCACAAGGAGCCGTCTGTAGGTTTATGAACAGTTTCTACATAATTACGTAATTACGACTTGTCCTTCTCCTTCCCTGGTTTACATCAGTCACTTAGATGTGTGTTAAGATGTGTTTACAACTAGCCTAGCCTGTAAGTGAAAGATGCTCAGGATTTTTAAGTAAGTAAGTAAGCTAGCATAAACTAGAAATGTTATTTTTTTACAGCTGTTTTCTTCATATGATGATGACTTTCACTTTGTACCCAAAGGAGATGTCCCACATACCTAGCCGTGATCCGGCCTTCATCGAGGTCATCAACAAAAACATGCGCGTCCCGGAGCGCCTGAGTGTCGGCCCGAGACGGCAGGAGGAGGAAGGGGAGGACGCCGTGAGGTGGCCAGAAGAGCCCCCACCTGTTTACACCATGCAGGTCCCTGACAGGCTGACATACACAGGTAGGTTCTCAAATGCTCTGTTGTGAGAAGACTGAGCAATGGATGCTGAGTGTAGGAAGTTTCTAAGATCTGTCTTAGTTTGGAAAAATTGTAAATTGTACGTATGCCACACCAGTACAGCGTCTTTTTGCTTTCATAGTGATTTGCAAAGCGCTTTACAATTTTTCCTCTCATTCACTCTGTCATTCATATACACACACCAGTGGCGAAGGAGCTGCTCCATGCAGTTCACTAAAAGGTGATGATACTGTGACAGAATTCTCTTCACAGTGTGTTTCTGCTGCCCCCAAGTGGGCAAAAAAAAAAATCAGTTGCTGCAGATTTAAGATTTAAGGTATAGAAACCATGTTTGTACCATAATGAAAACGCAGCTTACTGATAAAGATTTCAAGTTGTTGTTAAAGTATGTTCATTCATGCCTGCTTGACCAAACAAAGCCTGTACTTTACATTTTATTTTGTCCACATTCTGTTTTAATGAATGCTTTGACTTACAACTGAACATTTATCCCACTTTCCTGAGATATATATTGTGCATCACCATTCAGCCAAAAAAATGCAGAGAGAAGATTTTTGGTCAGTGTTACCCAGCCCCTGTGTGCATGAAAGACTCATCTTCTTTCATAAAGTTAATGTGTTTTAATGTGTCACCCACAGAAGCCCCTGACATGAGCCCAAGACCTCTGTTCAGCCCGTCTAGACCAATAATCTGCAGCCCCGTGGGTCTAGAACCATGCTGGGAGAGTCCATCTGGAGAGGCCTTTTACAGAGAAGCGCTACAGGTAGCTAGGCATTCTTCTGTCATGATTCCAGGCGAAGAGGTTTCCACAATGAATGAGGAAAATGTGGCTTCTTTAATTTGTCAAAATGTATTGAAATAGTATAAAGTGAAAATGGAAACTGGCTGTATTTATATGGCGGCCTCCGGATTCATGGTGGTAGCGGCCAATAACCCTGTGGTGAGGATGGAATCGTTAGTTTGCCTCTGGCGCACACTGCTGTATGAGTGTGTCGATTATCATGTGGTCGTGGTATGAATCTCTGTTGGGCTACTCACTCAGGCTGCTCCGACGCACGCACGCACACACACACACACCAAAAAAAGAAGGAAGAAGGAAGCAGCATGTTCTGTCACTTATACAGTTACATACATGTATAAATTACACATTTCATGTTAAAATTATTAAAATAATTATTTTATGTACATGTGTCACTTCTTTCAGTACCTTACTGCAGCTTTAAATAAAGTCGCCTGCCTCTCTTTGTTATGACAGAGTCCCATAAGGAGATCTTACAGCGACCAAAGCTTTGGCAGGACGCCGCCTGGCACACCAACCCGGCTGAAACAGGCGCTGGCTCTGCCCAGACACCCATCGAGCTCGTAAGTACTGCAAAATGACCCATGCAGTTTGTAGCAGTAGTAGATCAGAGTATCAGGGATATTTCATGTATTTGTATGTATGGAATATTTGGCTGGGTTGGTCAGCAGTACAGCAGACTGCGTTCTTTACCTTTTCTATCATGTTAATGAAGCCCAGCTTTAATAGTGTAAATAGGACAAAGAGAAAAGATGACAGACATGGGGAGGTTCTGGGACAGGAACATGACACAAGACCTAAATAGCCGGAGTTGAGCCGATAATGTTGCTAATGTTGCTGTTCTGGATTTGAGTATCATCACATTGTCTGTTGTGGTCTACGTTTTACACAGCATGTTTATTCCACAGTTAATGGAATGAGATTTTCAGGAAACAATAGTAAACAGAAGTCCTGCCCCCTTTGCTTACTGTTGCTGTGCCTGTCAAGCTTTTGCACCAGGCATGTCAGTCTATAGCACTTTAACCATGTCAGAGAAAAATATTCCAAAGGAAATAACTGGAGATGTCAGAGAGAAGTGAACTGAATGGACTACAAAAAATCCATTTCCCAGTTCCTCCAGGACATGGTGGGGGGATTGCTGCTGCCGTCGTTTGTCTGTTGCTTACTGCTAAAAAGTTAAACCAACTTCTTGTAACTGAGTCTTTGAGCTGTTTGATGGTGGGGGATGAAGGTCGGTCGGTCGGGTTTAGGGTAAGGTTGGTAGAGATAGTAGTAAGTAAATATAATGTCCTCTGAAGTGATCACAGAGCTAGTTTCTCACCACGTGGTGCTATCATTGCCATTTTTGAGTGTGTGAAGCATTCCATTTTGAGGAAGCTATTCACCAAGTCTTGTAGCCTTTATAGTTTTTATGACTCTGCACAACTGACAGCTGTGGTAGGAGACATTATGTTTTCAGGTTGTCCATCTTTTTGACATCTCAGGAAATTAAGAACATTCATCCAAGATGAACTGATTTAATGATCACAGGTCAAGGGCCCTATGGCCTCACATCCTGTTCTTGTGAACGCAGTATGTAAGGAACACTTTGAGGGGATGTCATTACATCTGGCACAGACGTCCACGTGGACTCCAGGATGAACTGATTAGAATCGGATGGTCACAGGTCACTGCAACCTCACAAAACACACTTTTTGACAAACTTCAAACATATTTAACACTGACGGTGAGAGTTAGCAGGAGCTTAGCAATGTGTTGAAAGTCATTAAGCACAAACCCCATACACCTGTGTGAGGCACACAGTCTGGTGAAAGCTGGAAGTCTCAACACTTTTATCCAAGCCGGGGGATCAAACTCACAACCTGTTGCACCCTTAGCATGAGGATATACAGCAGAGATGGGCCGGTGTGGCTGCAGGTTTGTGTTCCAACCAAGCAGCAGCAGCACACCAGACTTGACTCATTTAATCAACTGATCTCAGTCTTCAGACAGCTGATTGGTCAAACTGTGTGCTCTTGATTGGTTGGAACAAAAACCTGCAGCCACACCGGCCCTTTGTGGAACAGTTTGCCCACCCCTGATATAGAGTGTGTTCCCACACTCCAAGCGCAAAGGAAGATATTGCGAGTTTAAGTTGATTAGTTTTTCACTAAAATGTCGTGTGACGGTTGAAAGCTCGTGCAGCTGCCCTGCAGCTGCTGAAGCTGGCAGCTGGATGCAGCTTTCTTCCAGCTGCAGCATCAATAACTGGCCACTCAGTGGTGCTTTTGACCATGGACCATGACCATGACAAAACAGATTTTTTTTTTTTTTTTGAGAAATTGTATCAAATTTCTTAAAAAAGAAAAACTGAGATATCACATTGTGGTAAATTCAGTTGATTGGGCATGATTTGAAAAGCTTGTCTATAAGGTCTCACAGCTGACAATGACCAGTCAACCACGAGGTGGATTCCGGTTACAGTGAAACAGAGGAAAGCAGAATGTCCTCACTTTGGTTGAAAAATAAAAAAAATGCAGCTACAGCTCATGGGCAACAAAACAGTTCTTTGTCTTGTGTTGTATGCCGTTAGCATATCCCTCCCAAATAGTAATTGTTGCCGCTTCTCTCTATCCCTCCCTCCTTTGGTGCTTTCCTCGCCTTCGTTTCCTTTCTGTCCCTCCACCCGTCCGATCCCTGCTGTCTGTTGGTGTTCTCCTCCACCTTCCCCCGTGGCCTTCCCTTTCCTCTTCTCAGCCGTAGTGGAGGTTCAGGCCGTCCTGTCCGCCAGTGCAGCTCCGCTCCTCTTTCCGCCCAGACCGCAGACCCGCAGACCCAGGCCGAGCCTTTCCCTGCCGCCCCCTTCGCCTGCCTGTCTCCACAGTCCGTGCTGCAGGCAGCCAGGCAGCTGGGCCTGCAGGCCTCACAGCGCCTCCTGAAGGCGGTCAGCCAGAAATACAGGTCTGAGTCATATTTCAAAGCATCCAAACAAGCCCCCCTCAAATATGCAGCGGTTCACCTCTAAATGTGAAAAGGCATTGATCTATGTACAGGAACTGTGTCTTAATTGGAAAGTAACTGGGCCCATTGCTTGGGTAAAGAAGTCAGTGATAGTGTGCTGTTGAGAAACCGTAATGTAGATGTTGTTTAGCCTAAAGTTTAGTTTTGCTTTGTAAATTACACCTTTTAAACAATTTAAAAGACACTATTTAAGTTGAAGTGCTTGTATCGACATCTTAATGATTTTTAATTTTCATTATTATTATTGATGACCATCATCAAAGGTGCATGTAGAAAAGACAGGGCTTGCAGTAGACGGCTCGGACACACGTGTGCGTTTGAGCCGCAGCAGTTTCAGCGAGGTAGCCATCATACACAGGTGAGGCAGGCGATGTGGCCCCAGTTGTCTTTGGTGCTTTGCTGTGGCTAACATAACTCACCTCTGGCCACCTACTCCACCTGGAGTAAAGGTTTAACAGCCAAGAGAAGCCGCCACCAGTGAGAGTCGTTCCTGAGGTCCCTCCTTCAGCACGTGTGGAGCACAGCCAGAAAAGGTGACTGAGAGGGAAACTGTGTGTGTGTGTGTGTGTGTGTGTGTGTGTGTATGTGTGTGTGCTAACTGCTGCGCTTCATCTTGTCCTGTTGGTTGTGCAGTCTTTGTGACACCAGTAACTGAAACTTTGACCTGTGCATCTTGTAACATCTTGATTTGCAGTGATTAAAGGTTCAGAATGGATTTTGAAGTTGTGTTCACTCCCGCATGTTTTAGTCAAACCAGCCTGGGTATTTGTATTTCAGTGGCTCCTGCAGCGTTATTTTGAACAGTGCTGTTCAGAGTGTGTGTGTGTGTGTGTCCATGAAATGAATACTGACACGTCTCACCTGTTCCACATTCATTTGCTTGTGCATGTAAAGGCTCATTCATATGGTCACTATCTGGGCCTTCATGTAGAGTTAGAAAATAAGAATAAAAAACCACGAGGTTAAGACCCTGTAGCGTTTCCCAGCATGCACCAGTTCCTGCATGGTTCCTGGTTCTTGAATTTCTTGTGTTGTTCTGTGTCTAACCTTTTTCACTCTTGACATGACTGTTACACCTGAATGTCATGAACTCGTGACTCTGAAAGAAATCATCACCTTGTTTTCCAAAAGAAACCTGAACTGTACATTTAAATTTTTTCAATTTTTATTTTTTCAATTTATTTCGGTTACATACATTTTATAAAATAAACAAAAATCATCTCACACAAATGTCACAGTCAATAACTGAAAAAGGAATAGGCTGAAGCACAAAGCTTAGTATTGCCTATCCTATACCATCCAAAGAATAACCCAGAATATCAACAGCAAAACAAAGAAAAAAAAAGAAAAAAAAAATACAAGAACTACATTACACCTACCACATTACACCTAAATTCTAATCCTTTACTGTTTTGCATTTTATTAACTCTCATTATAGGAATTAATTACTTTGCATTTTAAAGTTTTCTTAAACCTCAACAGGGAACTACATCATTTCAATTCATCTTTAAGTCCATTCCACAATTTGACACCCAAAACTGAAACACATCTGTATTTTATATTTGTTCTCACTTTACACGTTTCAAACATAAACAGTCCTCTTAAATGATAATTTCCTTTATTTTATTTAAATAAAGTCTAAATGGAAATAGGAACACTATTTTTCACCACCTGAAAAAGCACTTCCAGTGTCTGTAAATACACTATATCCATAAATTTCAAAATAGAGGATCCTATAAACAATTGATTAGTTGGTTGTTGGTATCCAACTTTGTTTATTATTCTAATGGCTCTTTTCTGGAGTTTAATAATTGGGTCTATATTTGTTTTATACCAATTTCCCCATACTAAAGCACAATATGACATGTAAGGCAGAACAAGTGAAGAATACAGTACATGCAGACATTTCTTATTTAACAAATCTCTTACTTTATAAAGAACAGCAACTGATTTAGATCATTTACGTTTGATATAATCTATGTGTGGCTTCCAACACAGTTTATGATCTATAATCACTCCCAGAAACTTAGTTTCATTTACCCTTTCAATTTCAACACCATTTAAATTCAGTTTTATGTCACAGTTGGCCTTAATTCCACCAAACACCATAAATTTGGTTTTATTTTCATTTAGTGATAGCTTATTAAAATCAAACCATTTTTTCAACATGATCAATTCCCTTTCTATAGTTTTTAATAACTGAGTCATGTTCTCCCCAGAACAAATTAGTATCATCAGCAAACATAACAAATTTTAATATATTTGAAACTCGACAGATATCATTTATATAAAGTATAAATAACTTAGGTCCCAATACTGAACCTTGTGGAACACCACAGGTTACTCTTTTCATCTGTGATTCAATATTATTAATTTTTACATCTTGAAATCTGTTGCTTAAATAACTTTTTAACTAACATTGTGCAACACCTCTTATACCATATTGTTCACATTTCTGCAGAAGTAGGGAGTGATCGATAGTATCAAATGCTTTACTTAAATCAATAAACACACCCACAGCATGCTCTTTCTTATCTATTGCTGTAGATATATATGTTCTACAAATTCCATCAATGCTAGATATGTAGATCGATTACTCCTAAAACCATACTGATGGTCATTTAGTAGCTGATATTTGTCAATAAAGACATCAAGTCTTTCAACAAAGAGTTTTTCCAGTATTTTAGAAAACTGAGGTAGCAATGAAACAGGTCTGTAATTTGATACAGTGTGCTTATCACCATTTTTATAAATTGGAATCACTTTAGCTATTTTCATTTTATCGGGAAAAGTACCTGTTAAAAAGGATTTGTTACATATGTAGGTAAATGGTTCAATGACACAATTAATTACTTCTTTTATGAGTGACATATCAATCGTATTACAATCAGTAGATGTTTTATTCTTAAACTTTTGAACTATTTCTAACACGTCACTTGAACAAACCCCTCCAAGAAACATAGAGTTATAATTATTAAAGTCACTATCAAATTTAATATCTCCATCTCTTGGAGGGTCAATTTCTTTTGCCAGATTCCAGCCTATATTAACAAAAAAATCATTAAACTCATCAACAATCTCTTTATTCTCAATAACTAAAGTGTCATTTTTAACTATGTTGGAAAATCCTTATTGTAACTATTTTTAATCAACTCGTTAAGAACACTCCAGGTAGCCTTTATGTTTTTTTAATGTCTTTGCAGCAACTGACCAAACTATTCTTTTTTTTGGCATCTTATAATAGATGTCAATCTATTTTTATATTTCTTATACTTGTCCTCCTTTTCCCTTGTTCGATGTTTCATAAATTCCCTGTATAGCCTATTTTACTTTTTACAAGCTTTTTCCAAACTCTTTGTTAGCCATGGTTTCCCCTTTTTCATGGAATTTTGTCCTATTTCTTTAAGGGGACAGTGTCGATCATAGAATGTCAAAAATGTATCTAAAAATGCATTATATGAGTCATTTGTGTCCTCTACATAAACTTCCTGCCGATGAGGATTTATAAGTTCTTCTTTAAAAGCTTTAACTGCTTCTGGCGATTTTAATCTAACTAAATTACAAATCTGCCTTTTTGTTCTTGTCTTTAGTTTATTCATTTCTAATACTGCAAAAACTGGTAAATGATCACTTACATCCATCACAAAGAGTCCACTTCCCATTAGTTATATTTACAAAAATATTATCAATTAATGTTGCACTGTCCGTGGTTATTCTGCTAGGCTTTAAAATTAATGGATAGAAACTCAAACTGAACATAGTATTAACAAATTCTGCAGTTTTCATATGATCACTTGATTTCAACAAGTCACCACAAACCAAAATCACCTTGTCATTATGTTTTTTGTATAACTCAGAAATCTTCTCATTAAATTGATTGATACAGGATCCAGGAGTTCTATAAATACAACTAATTCATATTTTCTTAAATCTTTCCACCTTAATTTCAATGGTTAGACATTCCATCAAATTGTCAATAACAGCTGTCATATTACCAATAACCTTACATTTAAAATCAGATATCACAAACAGGGTAACACCCCCCCCTCTTTTTGTTGGCCCTGTTTTGTACAAACATTTCATAGCCCTCTAATCCATTCTGCAATTCTTTATCATCACTCAGCCAAGTCTCTGACACTGCTACTACACTAAATTTTTGCTGAAGCTGCTTAAGATAATCGTTTATTTTCAAGAATTTTTATTCTTACTTTTATTTAAAGACTCCTACTATTAAAGTGGATCAGTGAAAAAACCCTTAAATTCAAAACTAAACTTATCTTCAGAATAATACTCACAGTTCATATTTATATTCTGGTAGAAGTGGGTCTCTGGATCAATGTCATTTTCTAACTCGTATGATTTGTGTTCTTGAAAATCAAAAGCAGACAATTCTGTGTATTCACACATTCTCTTATAATAAAATTATCTCCTACTCGTCATGCAATTTCAGCATTTCTCCTTGTGAGATGTTCATTTACATGTACTCCTGTACCCTTCAGTTTTTTTTTTTTTTTTGCAAGCTTTAGCACTTCAATTTTATGTTTTCGACTCACAAAGCGAATGACAATGTTTGGTCTTTTGCTTTGGTTTTTTTGATATGGTGTAACAACCAGCTAGATTTTTACTTGCTAAAGGGATGTCTTTGTTGTTAAAAAAAAAAAAAACTGGATAACTTGCTGTTCAAGTGAGTGCAGTTCACCTCTTGGTGCATCCTCCCCCTCTTTGTCACCTGCTATGATCCGTGCACAAGTACGATGGGTCGCCTCAAGGCCGGATTTCACCAAATCATCCATCCTTGTGTATTGTTCCAAATCTTCCACTCTTCTTTCCAGCTCTTCAATCTTCTTGTCTTTTTCTTTGATCACAGCGTTCAGTTGTCGCACTTCCTCAATTAAATCCAGTAGGCCCATCTGTTGTTTTACCACCTTGCTTCGTTCCTCTGACATAAAGCTCAGAGACTTTTCCACTTCCTCCATATCTTCTGCCAGTTTCTTAGTTGCCGTTTCTTTAAATAATTGTAGAAAAATGAGGGAAAGAAGAAGAAGAAAAAAAAAATTGTCTTGCTGAGATTCCAGGTAATCCAGTAATGCTGGTTGCCAAGCACATGTCACGAAAAGTGCTCAATACTGCAAAATAGCAGAAAATGCTACTTCAGGTTTAAACTTCACTTTCTTGTAAAGTTAAAAAACTTCACAGAGAGCTTAGATGTCAAACTCTTTTCATGATATTTGAGGGATTGTTCAAGCTGACCAGCACAGTGTGTCTAACCAGCAGCCATCTTGATTCCCATGGTAGAGAATAGTGTTTGTGAGAATAGTGTACGTTGTCTTCTGAATCGATGTTGTCTGTCTGTATCCAGTCCTGTCCAGTCCAGTTCAGTCCAGTGGTACTGAAAGTGATACCAAACGTTTGGATAGGTTTAGTAAGGTTCTTTATTTGTCTGCATGTTTCTGCCTGTGTGTCACTCTCTTCCTGTTTGTGTTCAGGGCGATGGAGAACTGGAGCCCAGAGGAGGAGGGAGGAGCTGCAGTTGAGTTCATTATCCTCAGGAGACAGGTAGGCAGTGGACAAGCCTCATACTTTGTTTCTTTTTCTGTTACTTTTCCAGCCTCTGTCTCTCCAGCCTCTGTCCGTCTCTGTCTCGTCTGTGCAGGTGATGAAAATGAGCCGCCGGCTGGCATCACTCGAGAGGCACAGCGCCGAGCGGAGGAATACCGAAGTCATCCTGTTCTCCCTGCTGTTCTCTGCCTGCCTGCTCAACGCCTGGCTGTGGATCCGCAGATAACACACACCCACCGACGTGCACCGATGAGCCCAAACACTATGACCACCCCCTGCCTGATATGCCAAAACAGTTGCTGTGCACTGAGGCGTGGACTCTACAGGACGTTGGGGAGGTGGAGCTGCTGTGGGTCAGACTTTGTCCCGTTATGAGATCAATCCGTTATTGACTTCATCAGTGAGTGGCCATAATGTTTTGACCCATCTGTGCACGCACATTTTACATTTGTTTGACTAAACTTGTGAGCATCCACAGTCATCCCTCACCCACTGTCCCTCACCCAAACGTAGGCAGTGAGCCTTCCATCACCATCACCGGAGTGTTTTCTTTTACAGCAGATTATGATCCATTACAACACTTCCTCACAGAGTCCGCGACGTGCAGGAACGCTCGTTGATTGGAGAACGGTGGATGTGCAGGTGTCTCATACTATCAGCCCTGCTCTCCCCCTCCTCAGGTCAGGCCTAATGTGGGACTGTGCCCTGGATCCTGATCCCAGAAAGGCTGAAAAGAGCTCAGTCAGTAAAAAATATTCTTACTTCAAATGTCAAAACGTGGGTTCTCTCAAGAGCAGCCAAACAAGTGTATACACACACATACAAATACACGTGTAGTACTTGGAAACCCTAGTACTAGGCCTCATACTGTGTACAGTTGCTGTACTGTCAGTGTGTACATGTATAATAAGTAAAACGTAGTGTGTGTTGATGGATTAACGCTGTGTGTATAGTTTTGGATGAAGGAGTGAGTACACAGTTTGTAAGGCTGATCCCACTGTTTGGACTATTACAGAGGAATGTAGAGACATTCATCTGGATGGATGATGCCTGCAGTGTGTGTGTGTGTGTGTGTGTTCTAGTGGCACATTTGACTGATGGACATCCTGCAGTTCTCGTGTGACTCAGGTTTGGACTCAGACACTTAAGATGCTGTTTGTCAGTTTGTCTCCACAGTTAAATGTTGCTCACCATGCCTGTCACTGGCAGTTGCTCTGTTTATTTAATATGCCATTATCGTTGTATGTTTATTTAATAAAAGTAGGTTTTCTATTTAAATTCAGTGCTTCATGCTGTGTCTTTTTTTTTTTTTTTTTTTTTTGGACCCTTGATTCAAAATTAGAAATCTGCTTTCAGTGCAGTTGGGACCCAAAGTCTCAGAACAGCCAGCTCTCCTGAGCACAAAGTTCTTCCCTTTGTTTTCCAAACGTCTCCCTCGACTTGAGCGCGGCGTGTTGACTGATGTGGACGGAGCAGTGAGCGGGCTCAGGAGGACAAAACGACGAAACACCGGGAACAAGCTTCAAGTCTGTGCATCCGTTTATTTAACAAAAGAATTAAGTTAATACTAACTTAACTCATTTATATTATGTAACAAACATTTGGTTATTTTCGAGGTTTGAAAACTAAATGATTTCACACCATAATACAAGAAACTATGAGATGAATGTTGTAAAAAAAAAAAAAAAAAAAAAAAAGATGATTAATCAGAAAATTGCTTTTATGTGAACTGTGATTGTACAGCAATGACAAAATGAAGCAGCATATATATATATATATATATAAACAGAGTGGAAACACAAAGAGGAATCACTGCGACGCTGACATTTGTACTATTCGTTTAACAGTCCGTAAACATTACAAACTGCTGGACGTGATCTGTCCACTCGGAGACACTTCACAACAGTTTGAACTCAGCTTTTCTTTGCCAGGCATTTGTCACATTATGGGAAAACTGTACATTCAGGAAGTGCAGTGAGTGACAGCTGATGATCAGCTCTCCATGCTAACGGACAAAAAAAAATAAAAATGCAGATAAGACTGAAGTACCAGTACAGATACATTACATGACAAGTGCCTGGTAAAGACAAACATGACTCCCACACTGCAGATCCCCCCCCCCCCCTCTCTGTCCACAAATAACAGTCATCTCTGTCACGGCAGGTGTCGAGGCACTTGTAACCACGTGAGTTGGAGGAGTGAAGAAAATGGCTTCGAAGTTTTGTTTTCCTTACACAAAAATCAGTTACTCCAGTTTGTGTGTGTGTGCACGGTGTGACTGGAAGCTGTGGGGCTATGCTTTGGTGCAGGCTGGAGGCAGGACCTGGCAGGCCTGTGGTCAGCTCTCAGGTGGGTTGATATCTGTAAGGATATGAGACTGTAGGTCTAACAGAGGTTGGAGATATTTCCCCATTTCATGCTCTGATTTTTCTGGAAGCCCCCTTCGCTGCAGATTGGAAAATTAGAATTTATACTCCCAGCGTTGGATGATACTGTACTCTGTGTGTTTGATATAGGCAGCAACAGAGGTGTGAATGGTTTGACTTGAAACTGAAGGCTGCAGTCTACCATCAGATTCCTGCACCGAGCCCACCTGAGGCCTCATGAATCCCACAGGGTCCACCATCTGCCAGAACTCAGCTGAGCCCAACAAAGACACATGGCGACGCTCCGATAGATATTTTACAGTACCAGTATAAAGGACACTTAATAATGTGCTGTGGATAGCAACAATTTGTCCACATGTATTTACCAATACGAATATGAGCATAGATACCAGGACAGCAGTGAACTAAAAGGTGTTGGAAGCTATAAAAAAAAAAAAAAAAAAGAACATGTTTCAGTCAAAAAATACAGAGTGCTGTACGTTCTGTGCCACGAAGCAAAGCAACTTGATTTTTTCAAATGATTTCACGAACGAGGATTGTAGATTTCTATAGTGGAGAAAAAAAAAAAAAAAACAACAACCCACCAATCAAATGGCGGATGAGGTTAATAAGTAGTGGTCTAAAGTCCTCATTCCTCACTCAAACATCAGGTTTATTCAGTGCATTCAAAGTTACGATCCCCTGTTGAAACACAGTCTTTAGTGAAATGATTCCTACTGAAACAGCAGCGTCAGTCGGATGACCACTCTTAAGCTTCTTTGGTCCCACAGTTTTTGGTTTTCAGTGGACGTCTTGAATCTAACTAGATTAACCTCAGTGGAAATGTATTAATTATACACATAAGTCTAAAACATTTACATTTGATTTTTTGCAAAGGCTCAGCTAATGTGGACTTTGTGTGCTTGATTTAAAGTGGAGTTTTTTTTGGGGAGGGGGGGGGTTGCTGAACAGGTTCAACACCTGTTACCACCATGAAACCTCTCATATAACAAAAAAAAAAAAGAGATGCAGGTAATGTACAGTCCATTCATCTACACAACTCATGTCATGCTAGTATCTTGAAATGATTGGAGAGACTTGTCTCGAAATATTATATTTCGACAAAACTCTTCAGGAATGATCTCACCCCATTTCACCTGAGGGAAGAGCGAACATGTGATTACTTACAGGGATGGAAAACGGGTCCAATCTATGACCTTTGATCCACACCCAGCACTCCACTGTGCATCAGGAGTCAAAAGTTAGATTTGATCGTATTTAACATGCCAGCAGACCAGTGATGGATAATCAGAGCAATCCTCAAATCAAGTCAGATGACATCTGGAAATACTTTTCATGGTTTGTTCTGATCTACTGACAGCACAGGTGGGTGGTAGGCGTGATAATACAAGCGGGAGGAAGCTTGGAAAATTCACGATGACATGTACGGTGGTCAAAATGAGTGACACGATGTGGATCACGCTCAAAGATAAATCCTCTCCGTGTTGTTCTTCGAGCATGGGGAAGTGAAAATACTGAATGAAATACTTTAAGAGCCTTTGCTACTGAAGAGCGACCCCATCCAGTGGGGTCATGCAGGCGCGCCCCCCCCCCGCCTCGTCTTCCTACACCATGTCTCCAAAAGGAATTCACAGGCCAACCTGCGCACTAAGTGGGAGGGGGGGAGGGGGTGCTGAATGACATGAATGAATGAGTGCATGCAGGCCTGTGTGCACCAAAGAGCTAAATAAGTCTGCAGCATCCCAACTCACCGATCCAAGAACTCTGGAAATGTAACACAGCTGTAAGGTTCAGCTCTCAGGTCCCTCCACACAGTTACACAGGCCATTACAGTACATACACAATGTAAATGCTCTATATATACAGTTAATAATTGTTTTATAGTTTAAATTATTTCTGATTACCCAAGTGCTATGTCTAACTACAGTAAAAAAAAAAAAAAAAAATACACATAAATACAATACCTAATGTCAGGTGACTTAAAGTAATATAGCAAAAAAAAAAAAAAAAAAAAAACACTTGAAAAACAATTAGTGCAATAAATGCAACAAAAAGGTCGCCGAGACATTTGGTCCAATTGAGCTAACCAGCCTCCAGCAACACTGCTCGGGGGACAGTTCACACATGTCTACCACTGTCACATGTCCAAGTAACAAGCTTCTTCTTCTTCCAGCTAAATCCTTGTTGCTTTTCATCATCATTTACTTGGATGTTGGGAAGGGGAAAAAAAAAAATGCTTCATTTGATGCTGCAGTTAGTAACATGGCCACTATCAGTGTGTAGCCTACACCTAGTGACAATGACACAAAAGCCCATAGGTCAAACACTAGTGCATTAAAACAAAGCCTTCATCGCCAACCGCAGCAAAGTCACAGCAAAGAGTGACGGAGAGAGGAATCCTTCACCTTCAGTGGAAAAAGTTAAAGATGCAGGTGTGGATGTGTACGCTAAACGTCAACAGCAAGAATTTGGCTTTCAGCTTTCGTCCACAACCTTGACTCAGAGGTTGCTGGAAACGACCAACAACCTTGGAGTTAAGCAACTACCATCAACACAGGACACTAAAGCCAGCTAACAGGCATTCTGACAGCTGTTTCTTGCTGTGGGCAGTAGCCCGGCTGATCTTCGACAGCCATGTTGCTAAAGTTACTGCCAGCGACCAGAAAATGAAGCAGGAGCCTCAAGGAAACCAGGAGCAGCTAGAAACCAGCAGGCTTCTGTTAGCAGCTTCGTTACTGTGCAAAGTAAGAAACAACCATAAGAATCCCCACTTTGAACTAGAGCTGTGTCGATAAAATCGATTCTCCTATTCTCATTTTATTTTGTAAGGATTGATAAGCACGTGCTCACGTACGAATTTGCGTCAACGAATTCACGCATGCGCGCTTGGTGTGAAGCTAACAAACGATGAACATCGTCGAACAGTAAGCAATGCTTAGTTAACGTTAAAAAAAAAAAGAAAAAAAAGTGCAAACTTGGGCATTACTAAATTACGTAAGACAGTTAGCGTCAAACCACGCGCGCATGCATGAAATTCAATGACGCGCGTTCGTACGCGAGCAAGTACGTATCAATCCTTACAAAATAAAATGAGAGTAGGAGAATCGATTTTATGATTTTAACACTCTCCCCTCTTCCTCTTCTTTGCCTCCTCCAAACAATGACGCTCTTTTTCTTTTGCCGGGTAGAGTTTCCACAGTTCTTCCACCCTCCACCATTTCTGTCAGCTGGGGATAGCTACTGATAGTTTCTTGGGCGACCCAAAGTGCTAACCTCTTTGTGTTTTGTTTTTGCAAGATGGCAGACGCGCTTTCTTTGCGCCGTAAATCGAGCCTTCATTTTCCCGGGGGGGATGTCGTACCCAGTGGCAGACAGATTTGCATAGTGAAATCAAAAGCTTACAGGGAGCCGCCACGGTTAAATCCACCGTTGTTACGCCAAAGGCGTCAAAGAAAAATAAGTATGAGGCTATGAAGGTCCACATCATGTTATTACATGTTTTGGAAAACTGTTAAAAAGCTGGGATATGTGAGGAAGGGCTGTCACACTGTAGCGATTTGCTTATGATTTCTGTATTTTCTGAAGATGATGATTTAGTGAAGGAATGAAGTAAAGGAGTAAAAGCCCCCGGTCAGGCTGGAAGTGATTGAATGAATGCACATGTAAACATAAAGAGTATGAAAATGTGTGTGGTCGGTGTGTGTGTGGGTCCGTCATCGCAGACAGGACGTTTACATGTTTACACGTGTCTGTGTTTGTTCTGATGGGACTACCATCTTCGTTTGGATTATGTTTGTTTTTGTTTTTTTTTTCTTCCTTCCCAGAGGTCAGATGAGGATCTCCACCATGTCGTTGTCCACTTCCTGTTGGGAGGATGGGGTCGGTGGGGGCGGCTGTTGCTGTGGGTGGGACTGGACCGGGAGCCTCCGCTCTAGGGTGCTGCTGTGGAAGACATCTGTACAGAGACGACAGAGAAGAAGCGAGAAGTTTACTACATATTTTACTACAGGAGGAGTGTGTAACTGCTGCCTGAAGACTGCAGAGACCTGCTATGCGGTCAGGGATGTAGACAGGGCTGGGGCTGGACAGGCGGGCAGGCAGTGTCATGCTCTGAAGGGCTGGAGTGCTGGGCTTGCTGGTGTCCTGATTCTGGCCTTTCTCCGTCTGCGTGCAGCTGTCCCGGCTGCCCGTCTTTGAGTGTCCTGCAGTCATTGGGGTGGAAGGAAGCACTGGGGAGGGAGACGAAGAGATGGACTCCGTCCTGAGAGACTCTGTGCGAAACTCAGGACCCAGCAGAACCCCTAGAGAACCACGAGAAGAGAGCAATCGTTACACAAAAACGCTGACAGTAGCACATGAGGGCAGCACTCTGCATCAGCTGAGGTCTTACCCAGACTGCCTTTCCAGCTGGTGTCCTTGCGTTCTTCGGTGATGGGCGAGCTGCTGAGTCCCAGGCTGTGAGAGAGCAGTCCTGAACCACCGGAACCAGTGTTGGAGATGGACATCAGGGACTTGGAGGGCCTCATGGCAGATGGCAGGTCCGACTTGATGGGCTCCTTCCTCGAGCGCTGGTGGAGCACCTTGATCATGGCATCCTTCTCTATGATCTGCGCATGGAGATTCTTAATCCTGGATCAGGCGAAACAAGCACAGAGAGGAGAGACAGAGGAGGAGGAGGGATAAGACCGAGAGCCAACAACAGGTCTTGCAGCACATTCCAGTGCCTCATGTTTCTAATTATTTCTTCTGGTGTCACACAAAGTTCCCCCGAGAAATAACTCGCTAACGGCTTCATACATCCAAACTGTGAGCTGGACCTCGTCCTTGATGAATAGCAGCCCGCTTGACAGGATTCGGATGAACTAAGGCGTCCGGTGCTGTAATTTTAGGACACGCCTCTGTTTTAACTGCTTCACTTCGTGATATGTCTGGGAAAAATCCCTCGTATGCTGATGTGTGTGAGGGTTACCGTGGTTACTGTATGATTTGTGTGTGCAGAATGCTTGAGGATCTCTTCTCTGACGGTTCATTATCAACAGATGGAATCAACAGCGCTTTCATGTTTGAATTCCAGTCAGTTTTTCCTGAATTCCGCTTACTCTCTCTCTCTCTCTCTCTCACAGTCCTGTGATCGCTCTGCTTTGCTTTCACAACACACCAGAGCACCAGAGTTCACCTGGAGTGGAGCGAGAGCAGGCTGAGCAACGTAACCATGTTTAGCTTTACCGGCTTTCCATGTCCAGACAGCGCCGATTGGCCATGAGAATCTCTTCTTCTTCCTTCTGGATCCGAGCCTCCACCGACGTGTCGTAGCTGCTGCTGGGAGAGTGGCTCGCTGCTGCGGATGTGTCCCTGCCAAAACAGGATGGGAGCCTCCATTAGATGACATCTTCATTGTCATTGTACACGGAGGAACCTACTTTCTGAAAACACCAGACCTGAACAGCTGATGATAATGGGGTCAACAGATGAATAAGGTTTTGGTAAACTGGTTCTTCCATTGGGCCCAGTGTCTCACAGAATCAAACGTTCATAACTCCTGTACCTCTGAGTGGCCACAGAGGCGGCAGCATCCAGGGCAAACTGCCTCATCACGCTCTCCTCCAAGTACTTCTGCTCCCACTTGGTCATGTCGGCCTCCAGAGCCAGAATCCGCTCCTCCTTCTCCCTCAGGTGCTCCATCAGCACGGTGGCGTTGTACTCCGACGGGACCGCACCGCTGCTCTGAGAGCCTCCCTGACGCTGGGACACGAAGAGGGGAGACGGGAAGAATGAGGTCACGAGTCGGTCGTTTGCAGACTCAAAACAAAACATGTCGCTGGGCGCTAAGGAAGCGTCTGCAGTCAGCCGACGGAAAGACATGAACTTAAGTCAAACTGTACAGCATGCACATTGTTTTTTTACCATGTATATGTATAATATGTAACCTGCACTGTGCTATGTTCTCTTTCCTCCTGCTCTTTCTTAACCCCCTTCTTTTCTCTTTCCCTCCCTTTCTCTTGTCCAGTCTGTATAACCCAGTCAGCACAGGCGTGTTACCTGCTGCATGCGCAGCGACTCCAGCTCTCTTTCCAGTCTTGTGCGGAGGCGATGCTCAAGTTGTTCTCTCTTCTCACAGGCTGCCTGGAGCTGAGCCAGAGCCTGCTGCATCCTCTCCACCTTCTCCACGTAAACCTGCTTCTTCTTTAGCTACACACACACACAAGCACACACACATAGTAACAAAGAGGATCAGCAAAGAAAAATCCGCAAATACAGCTGTTTGAAACTTATCGTCATACCCAAAAAGACCTGAGGCTGTAATCTCTGCTGAAGGAGCCTCAACTAAGTAACTAAGTGTCTGAATACTTATGTCAGTGTGATATTTCAGGTTTTTTTTTTTTTTTTCCTTTTTACTGAATTTGCAAAAATGATTTTAGCATAAAGCCGCAACATAACATCGTGTGCCACATAAATGCAGCCACGTTTACCATTTACATGAACACACTACCATTACGTTGTGTCCAAACAAATAGAGATCTGTTGGACAGATTACAGTCGACATTCTTCTCACGCTCAGAGCACATAATCCAGGGTTTGTGCTCTAAAGTCTCTCTCCGCTGAACTGCGGCTTTCACTGTTGCCCGACCGACTGATTTAGATGAGAGCGACTATCTTCAGCCCAGGGAAAGAAAGAACAGAGTGAAGAGAAAAGAGGAGAGGAAGACAGAGCCAAGAGGAGCTGAGAGAAGGCAGGCGGAGGGCCAGCGCTTTCATTTTTGCAGAGAGAAGGATGGAGCAACAGAAGAGCTCGCAACTCTTTTGTCCTGACAACAAGCAGGCGTTTTGTGTCAGAGGCCAGGCTTTGGCTCGGCTCCGACCCATTTCCTGTACTGTACGGGGCCTAAGTTACACACCTCCCCCCCCCCCACCCCACCCCCATCCCCCACCCAGCAGCTGGGCAGAAAGAGCCCTGGCTGGCAGATCCAAGATGGACGGATGGCAGGAAGAGAGGTGAGAAGAGTGGAGGGGGGAAAGAAGATGAAAAGGGATGTAGAGGGGGATGATCCTCTGACTTTTCATCCAGTGACAACATCAGGTTAAACAGCATATCTTCGCTCAGCAGTCAGACAATCCCGGGGCCACCCAGAGCTTTTCTATAGAAGTGTATGTTTAAAGCTGTTTAATACATGTCATTTGTCTCTCCTCTGTATATCACTCTGCTGTATTTTTTTTAATATTGTTTTCATCAGTGAGGAGAACACCGGTGTCAGATAGCGGTCCAACACCAGGCCAGCGCTGGCGGCAGCAGCAGCAGCAGCAGCAACTGAGAGATTTTCCACTTAAGTAAAACATTGGTAACCAGGAGACGAGAGCTATTCGCCAAGAATCCAAACAAACAATAAAGTGACCTGATTTTCAGCTTTTTTTTTTTTTTTCCACCCAAAGCAGACAAGTGCTCAGCAAAAGAAACGCTGAAAGAAATTTACAGAGCAGCGTGCGCGGTTACACAAATCATATCGAATATACGCACGCCGCTTTGTGAAGACTTCACACCATATAGGGTTAAATCGGGTTAAATTTGTTGTCTGAAGTGCACTTTCATGTTAAACTGAGCTCTTTAAAAGTTCTGGTCAAAAACAGAGATGATGGGAGTCTTTAAACTGTGACAGCTCCAATAGTGTAAACAGTAGGGACGTATATAATACATCAGTGTCTTCACTGAAGCCTTGTGATGCTCACTGTGAAAAAAAAGTTGTTGAGAGGACTTAAACCTTTCAAGCTCTGAGGGCATTTTTAATGACAAGTTGTTTTGGCTCATACACTGTTTCTTTTTACTGTCGGCCATCTTGTCCTCTCCCAGCAGGAAATATACAAACAGCAGGGTTAAAGGCAGATCAACACAGCTGTTGCTGATTATATTAACAAGGCCTTGATACCTGACGTGACACTGATTAGGATCTGGATCAGTCTCTAGCACATGAATGAAATGTAATGTCCTCTGTAGTGATTCAAACATGACTTTGTGTCTGTGAACCTCTGTGATACAGTTACTAATGTGTCTAATTGTTTGATTAATTAAACATTATGCTGCTTGGCTGTCCCACCTCAGCTGCACCTGCGCTTCTTTATCCTCAGTAAACCAGTTAAACCAGGATAACGTCCAGGAAGAGCGACAGGTGACGCTCTCTTACCTCTTCCTCCAACTTGACCACTTTGGCCTGGGCATTGTTGAGCGCCTGGTCTCTGATCTCGATGTGTCTCCTCTGGTCTTCAGTGGTGGAGCGCAGCGCGTTGAGCTCCATCTCCAGCTTCTCCTTCTCACGCAGTGTTTCTTTGTCTGAACACACACACACACACAGAGACGCATGAACCAGCGCACAAATGTTTTCCTCCACACATCACTCACATTACATTACATTTTACTTCATGCATGCATCAGATGGAGGACAAAAGCTGTCCAGATGCTGACACTGTGCCCGGCGTTGGTATGATGAACGCCCTGTGCTCTGTGTGTGTGTGTGTGTGGTACGCACGCTGTGTGAGCAGCTGGGAGATGGTTTTGCGGTTGTCCTCTGAGCCATCACACTCTTTCGCGGCGAGCTGCTTATTGGCTGTCTCCATGCGCTCTTTAAAAAAAACATACAACACAAATGCTCAGAGTTGGAATAAACGCACAAAACAACTGGCTGATCATCCGTAGCAGATCCTGTCACTTTACCCGGGCTACAGCAGGTGGTGATATTACCTGAGGACACATTTCATAACTTAATTAATTAACTCACCAATCAAACATAGAAAAACGCTGACTGGCATAAAGAGTGTATCTATAATAGCAGCACAGTGTCATTTAGTTGTAAGCTTTTCTTTGTAACAGTCATGTAAGGGCTTTTATATTGAAGGTGTAGTCTTAACGGTCTGAGCAAGAAAAATAAATGAAATAAAAAAACAGCCAACGTGTTTCTCGTGCACGTGTGCACTTCCTGCAGGCATGTTGCGAATACCGGCTCATTTACACATGCAATGTTAACACTGGCAGTTGCAGCTATAGAGTTGTCTTACTGTTTTTTTTTTTTTCACTCTCTTAATTCAATGTGCTTTTAATTTTGACTCAGCACACACACACGCACACATTTATTTAATTTTTCATCTTCTGACTGCCAGTCTCTTTCTTTCTCTCTGTCTCACTCACATTCTCGGTCTGTTTTCCTCCATATTAAAAGCACCTCTGGGAGCTGGTTGCTCAGTGAATGACAAAAAAACAGAATGATACAATTGCCTTGTTTTTTTTTGTTTTGTTTTTTTTCTTACCACATATGACTGACATGAGATTTGTTTTGTTGTGTCAGAGGAGGAAAAAGGAATGGCTTTCTTGAAGTTGCTTTCCTGTGACTGTGGGCAAGAATACTTGGTTGGAAGTTATCGGAGTTCCAAACACTAATACTCTGATTAAAATCAGCATAAGATGATTCGTCTATTGTGATTCTGTACTATGGTTTGGTTTCTTTTGGTGATTTCTTCAATACAATCCAGTGTCAGTTATGTGAGATTTGATTCCAGGCAAACATGGTGGGCTCCCTGCTGAACAGCTTCTTTTTCAGCTTTTCTTTCTTTCTCTTTTTCTTTCAAGATCTCCAAAACCATTAGCTACAGTTGGTGTATGCTGACCTTTGACCCTGAACGGTGGAGCGAAGTACACGTGAGTATGGTCACTGGGTGGTGCTTATCTGTGTCACTGACAGTCCTACTAACACCTCTGTAAAATGGTCCTCTAATTATAAACCCAGAATCTTTTCAAAATTGTCTGCTTCTGCCCAGATACTGCTGAGTCACTGCTTACTATGGTGACTGGGCCCCTGGTTCCAGAATGTAAATACACAGACGAGCCACTCTGAAGCCACTCCCAGCGGACAACAAGTGTATAAGCCAAGACTTGTCATCAAAAATGCCCTCAGAGCTTGAAAGGTATAAATCCTATCAACAACATTTTTTCACAATGAGCATCACAAGGCTTCAGTGAAGACACTGATGTACTGTATATGTCCCTACTGTTTACACTACAGGAGCTGTCCCAGTTTAAAGACTCCCATCATCTCTGTTTTTGACCAGACCTTAAAGAGCTCAGTTTAACATGGCAGTCTATGGGAGTTTTGGTCAGCACTCTCTGTGCTTGGAGGGGATTTATTTAAAAACCATGAGTCATGTCACACTGGGTGAGAGAGGACAAATTTCACAATGTTTTGATATGGAAATTGTCCCCTGAATGTTGGTAATTGTGGGAATTAAAAGAGGGTGAAAGAGTTTTTTTTTTATGGGGGGGCGGTGGGGGGGGTTGTCAGGGACAGTGTGGATGATGTCAGTCACTCTATGCAATACACACCCATTATAAAATCTGAGAGTCCAAAAAACAGCTTAGAATTTAAACTGTGATTTCACAAAAACCATATTAGGTATCAAAATACCGATTTAACCCAATATGGCCTGAAGTGTAGCGACCCTTTTAAAGTATTAAAAGTAATTAACAATAATAATACGAGCCCTCTGTGCTTCATGCAGCAGGCACATAATAAGGAGAGAGTGATTTCCGCAGGTGTGATATGGTTATGGCACCTCCCTGCTCTCTCACCTCGGAGGTCTCTGTTGAAGTCGTGCAGACGGCGCACCTCCAGCTCCAGCTTGTTCCTCATGGTTTTCTCCAGGGCCTCTCTCTTGGAGGAGGACTTGGCGAGGTTTTCATAGGCCTCTGACACCAGCTGGATCTCTGTCTCCAACTGGCCCCCCAGACACGGCAGGAACGACGTGAAAGAGAGGGAAGACAAGGAGAAGGTGAAGGAGATGCATGAACTTTTTTTTTTTTATTAAGATGTTGTAGAATTGTACAATTCTACCGAGAAGATGTTACCTTGTGCAGCTTGGTGACTTTCTCACGGCAGGCCTCCATCTCCTGCCTCAGCATCCTGTTCTCCTCTGTCAGCACGTCGACCATCTGGTGGGCACGAGCCATCGTAGCAAATGGTTCCCCCTGTAGGTGGGAGAAAGAGTGCGGATGGGGGAAGTGTCCGGCCTGGACAGGCAGCTGGAGCTGGGGAGATGCTGATCCTTGGAGCTGCTGCTGCTGCTGCTGCTGCTGTTGTTGTTGTTGTTGTTGATACTGATGGTGCTGCTGCTGCTGCTGATGGTGCATCCTTTGGGTGGAGCCGTAGGGGTCATGTGGGAAACCATGACTTCTCTGTATGGGCAGGTGTACAGGCCCCATGAAGGGCTCACCTGCATGGTGGGAGCCGGGACTCTGCGGACCACGGGGTCCCATGCTGGAGAAGGGCTCTCCCAGGCTCTGGGGGTGCTGGTGGGGGAAGGAGCCGTGGGAAGAGTGGGAGGCGCTAAGCATGCTGCTGAGGGTGGAGGACTGAGCACGGGACAAGGAGCCCACAGAGGTGACAGAGGAAGTGGGACTGTGCTGGTGAAGGGGTCTCTGGGAGTGAACCGAACCCTCCTTACTGGACCTGAGGAGACATTAGCTGTGTGGTTACACGGCTCCCGGACAAAAGCGAGTCTAAAGAATCAGTGTAGCAGACAAAGAATTAGGAATACCTCAATATAATGCAGTCCAGTACAACACTACCGTTAACTTCTAACTCATCTCATTTGATGATATGTTCTCAGGTGTTTGGTTGCTACTATGGATCCTGTGTGGTTGATAAATGGTTAAATGAAGGCTGTGTAACATAACTGTCCTTTGACTAAGTCTGATTCACCTGCTGTTTGCTTGCTCACGTAGTGAAAATTGTTGTTGAGGGAGGTGGGAAAACACCTGCCATCAACTGGCTTTGTACAGAGCAAACATTCCTGCCTTTAAACCCTCACATGGAACGTCATCAAAGCCGAGCATGTCCCGACTCGTCCCGTCCCCGATGATTCAAATTCTGCTGTATGGATGGCTGTTTGAATCTGGTTTGCTTTGAGGTAAACAGAGTGAAACAGGCCCGACAGGCTCCGTTCTCAACGTTTAAAAACCCACGATTGGGAAAACATGAAAACGTCTTGCATCTTATCTCTGTTAAATCTTTGTTTTTGTCATTTCGACACGATCTTGTCATGAAGACTAAAACGCTAAAAATAACCTGAATATTTGCTGGCACCAGGCGACTAATTTAAACTGATTGATCATTTCAGTTCAGAAGTTGGAGGAGTCCGAACAGAGCTGCGTGATAATCACGGGGAGGCCAAGGGTGAATGTGTGCCTTTGTGGATAATGTCAAGTTCAGCATTTCTATCATTTTTCCACTTCATTTGAAAGATGTGTTTTGTGGCTCTGAACTTGCTGTAGCACTTTGTGATGATGACACAAATATTATTATTTACCATACAAACTGTTTTTAAAAAAATAAATTATGAATGATCTCCATCGAGAAATGGCGTGTATGAAGGTCAAAGGTCAGAGCAGCTCTCAAAGAGAGTTGGCATGGATTCAAAGTCTTGCTCAAACATAGTTCATGCTCCCTTGTGCTGCTCATTATTTCACGGCTTGCCTTTGTGGCTTCATGCCAATGTAAAACTATTTGACGGTTGCACTTACTGTAAGAATCCATCCAAACAAGCTTGTGACTCTATTAACAATAAAATGAAAAAAAAAAAAAAACCCCACACACAAAGGTAGTCTCACAGACAGAC
Source organism: Toxotes jaculatrix (assembly GCF_017976425.1). Taxonomy (NCBI): domain Eukaryota; kingdom Metazoa; phylum Chordata; class Actinopteri; family Toxotidae; genus Toxotes; species Toxotes jaculatrix. The sequence continues at coordinate 2,488,755 of NC_054405.1, read as the reverse complement.
AGTGCCTTTACACAGGCCAAGTGTTTCTGTGTGAAATACTGCATTCAGCATTAAGCACTGCGATGTAAACGCCTACATGCAAGTGTACTCATCTCTCTAGCTATTGTCAAGAAAACAATTCCGCTATACTGAATGCAAAATAATTATTTTACCTCAAAAACTAAAGTAAATCTGAAAAAACTGCAGCCTCGTTTTCATACATACACATAAAGACCCAGCAATTCGGTGCCGACCACCTGTTGATCCGAGCATACTGATGCTCAACAAAGACACAGACACAATGAAAAAGTTTCTACTCAAGATTGTTTATCTATTTATGCATTTATTTACTTATTTTTCTTTCTGTCTTTCTCTCCTAACTCTATTATTATTAAATCCCAGTAACCCAATTATTAGGATTTTATAATTGTTGACTCTTAATCATAATCATTACTGGCGTTAATGGTGACAAAGGTCAAATTCTACTACCCAATTCTACTACAAATAGACGTGATCAGTCCAAAAACATGGCCGCCATTAATAAAAAAAACTGCATGGGATTAGCAGGACATTGTTCCATCATTCAAAGGATTTGTCCAATCAGTTTGAGAACACACCTAGCAAATTATTTTGAGCCCAGCCCATAGGGTGGCACCACAAATACCTAACACATGTACCTCATCACTTGAATTTCAACAATTCTGGTGCACATGATCTGGGGGCAAGCGTTAACCTGAAGTGTCATATTGATTGATGAATGCGGACATGGTCTATTTAACAATATCTGCCATCTAATGCTGTGGCTCCATTTGCAGTAAGCTGGAACTGCCTAGAAGGAGAAAACCTGGTGCAATAAAAATGGCACTATAAAATTAACAGCCAAAAAAAAGTTTAACATCTGAAAGGCTGGCCCCCTCTACAGCTCAAGTACTCTACAAAAAGCTTCTTGGACAACAAAGGCCTCCATGATGGATATTTAGCTAATTTGCAGAATGTCAAAAACAGTAAAGTAACATCTACTTTCGATATTCGGGCATTGCAGGATTGAGCTACACAATTTTACTGTTAGTGGGCAATACCACTGCGGGCTCAGCGTTTGATTGATCCAAATGCTGTTCAGTGGACATACTGGTGATTTACTTTTATTTTCTGAAGTTGGAAAGATTTTTTTTTGTATTGCAGTGACTCAGTCATGAACATTGATTGTGCAAACATAATTTTGTACAAATCCATACAGCCGATATAAACGTTTCGCATTTGTGGTGCCCCCTAGAGGCAAAGTGAAATGCACGTTAATACGTAAGAGATCCAGCCCCGTACAGTGTTTCGTTCCAGCCTGAATTCTGGATCCATGAATGGACACTCTTTGTTTTCCGTGTTGTCTGTTGTTCTGTTAATGTTTTTTCTCTTGGAATTTAACAAAAAGCTTTTGAAATTCTCTTTTTAGCCCCATCAAATTACTCTGGTAGTTTTTGCAGGAACATTAGCTGTAAGTAAGACATATCAGCAAATATGCACTGAGCTACCATTACCACTAAGATTTATTTTAACTTAAGCTGCTGGAAAGACTCGAAGGCCACACACTTTTGGTTAACCCTAACCATAACCTGTTTTGGTTAATTTTATGACCACTTGGGGGCCGACTGGATTCCACAACCAGCTGAGAGACCCACAACCCTGACACACTGTCACTGCATAAAGCTGACTTGGTTTGAGTTGACTCTAAACTATATACTGCTGATGCAGCTTTAAGTGTGCATATGTTTGTTTTTGAAGGGCTGTGTGTTGCGTGTTCCTTACCTGAACGAGCCGTACTCAGGTGGGGGCTGGTATCGGACTGGAAGCACCTCCCTAGAGTGCTCCCTCCCTCTCTGCTCCTGGTAAAAATGGCCTCCAGGATCCTGCTGCTTTGTTGGCGAACCCATTCCTTTGAAGGGGTAGTCTGGAGGGGGGCCACGAAGCTGTGGCTTGTAGTAGTCGCCAGGCGGCCCTGGAGGGGGCAGCTGGGGGGAGAGTGGGGCGCTGGTGACGGGAGCATGGGCCTTCACGCCGCTGGTGGCCAGGGAGAGCTGCATAAGTCGTTCACTGAGAGATCGAACATGCCCTTGTTTTAGATCCTTCAGCCCATCATCCTGGTGCACCTTCCCCGTGCCGCTAACTCGTTGCACGGTCGGGCGGCCCTCGGTGCGCACCTTGGTGTTGGTCACCCCAGTGACGTAGAAGGCAGCGCCCACCGACGCTGGGAGAGGAGGCTGCTGGGGCTGGTTGTTCTGCTGCTGAGGCTGAGGAGGAGGAGGATGGCCGCGGAAGTACTGTGACTGAACTTTGGCTTCTTCGTATGTAGGGAGGTCCTCAGGGTTTGGGCATTGCCCTTGGCCACTCCCACCACCTCCACTGCTGCCACCTCCTCCTCCTCCAGTCCCTAAACCTCCTCCCCCTCCACTGCTCCCACCCCCTCCTCCTACTCTGGTGGAGCTCAGCTTCTCCAGGCCATTGTCTGACTGTAGCTCCTGTCCCTGGGGCTCTTGCCGCGCAATGTGGGGGCTCATGGAGTGATCATCAGAGGGTCCCACCTGCCCCTGTCCCTGACCTGAGTAACCTCCACCCCCTCCAGCTCCTCCTCCTTGCTGTTGCTGCTGTTGCAGCACGTAATTCCGGTTCATCTGCTCCTGCAGGAGGCGCTGCAGGACGGTGCTGCCGCCACCTCCTCCGCCTCCCACACTGTTGCTGCTGTTTGACGACTCTTCGGCTGCGGCCCTCATCTCTGCCTCACGCTGGTTGCGCACCTCATGGAAGGACAAGCTCCGCCCACGATCTACGCTCCCTGAGAGGAAGACGAGAAAGAGAAAATGGAGGCGGTGTGTCGAAGGGATTAGAATCAGAGTTGTGCATGGGTGAATATGAAGGAATGGAAAGAAAATCAATAAGAGAAAGACAGAAAAGGCAGAGAGAGTGAAGTTATTGATGGAAGACCCACTGATGCATGATGGGACAGAAGAACAACAATGGGGGAATAACAATTTCTGAAAAACCTGAGGAACCAAACCACCAGCAAAACCCTGAACCCTTACACCCAAATCACAGACACCACACATATCAAAGGCTAAACTTCAAATCAAAAGAATGAAAAGTGACAGCTGTACGACAGAAAAGTCACTTTCAACTGGTCAGCACTAAAACTACTGTGGTTTGATGACTCAGCAACGGCTACAGGGCCAGGGGACCGAACTAATATAAAAGACTTACAGTTGTTCTATTGTTCTATTTGCTGTTGATTCCAGTCAAAATATGCCACTATGAGCTCAGTCACAAAACACTGCTCTCGCTCAGGCTACGTGCTCAAACCTGACCTAAGTGATTACATGATTTTTGAAGCCCAGTACCAAAGCATTGAGGACCACCCAGAAATCCCAGCGACTCCCTCTGACCCCCTTCATAAGGACAAGAAATATATCTGTAACTGTAACTCACTGACCACAGCACAGCTCACACGCAACCAAACCGCTGATACCAAGAACTTCGATTAGCAATGTCCACACAGCTTAAAAGACAGAAGCAGCGTGTTTTCAGTTAAACATCCAGTGTTGTCAAAGCGGAAACCACCTGGGATACATTTTCTGTGAACGCCCCGAATCAAAGAGGATCATTTCCTCCCAAGTCAAACCCCTCTCTCTCTCCGATCAGAGCCAACAAAAATGTCACAAGTAACCCATTAGGTAAGAGGTCTAAACTCAAAACTGGATGCAACATCTCATTTCCAGTCTCAAGAAACGAGGCTGTTGTTTTAAATGTTTGTTTGTTTGTTTGTTGGGGGCAATATAGAGCTGCATTAGTGTGGTTTCTTCTGACAACACTGAATGTTAGTAACTCCACCGTTTTCACACATAGTAAAGAAAGAAATCATTACATCTAGCGCTTTCTGTTATCCTTCTCATTCTCAAGGAGGAAGAGGCTTTTTTGCGAAACATCTGCAGGTAAATAAAAATCGTTCGAGACAAAAAAAAAAAGGAAACTTGGTCAGCTCGGTGAGGAATCAACAAACAGCCGCTTCTCTTCTTCAAGCTGAACAGACACAGAGACAGAAGAGTAAAAGGATTCATGGGGTACAGTGAGACAGTGAAATGCTTTTGATGAGCTCTCATCTGTATCTGACTTTGTGGTCACTTCAGCTCGACTGTTATTTTCTGCATGTAAATCCATTTTGACTAAAAATCAAATATCACTAAGTGACGCTAATGATGTCCAGCTTCATGGATTTGTGAAACCTGAAATGTAAATAAAGTCTTGTAGTTAAACATTTCAAAACCAGCAATGTGTTTAAATCAGCAACAAAAAAAAAAAGAAAATTTAATGTGGTTAAAGCAGAAACACAGATGAAGCAGTGTTGACTTTTACTGAATCTGTTGTCCACAGCTGCACTACACACTGTATGAGACACCACAAACACATACTGGCACATGTTCTGGTTTCAGAAGTGTCTCACACACAGCCGTCCACTGTGTTTATCTAGATTAAATCACCTGCGCGGGAAACCAGGCTGCTGCAGAATAACTTCACCTACCTTTACAGGCATCAGACAGGTCACTTACAGCTCGGGATTATGACTGTGTGTGTGTGTGTGTGTGTGTGTGCGTCAGATAAGATGCAGATGTGCGGTGCTGTGTCCACACAGTGTCTCCTCATCTGTTGAGTCATGCTTGCACTGTGATTGGCACAGCTGTTTCAGACCTATGAGACCAGTGATGTGTTTGGCTGAGTGTGTCTTTCTTAACCACCACACCCTCTGATTTTACAAGCCCAGCCTGTGAGGACTTGGACAGTCACACATTTTTTTTTTTGGTTCTTCAGGCCTCTGAGCTGAAGTCTCAGCCTTAACTAGAGTGAGAACTGTCAGGGAGATATAGCTGTCTTAACACATTTTCAAATTGTCGGACACTTGGCTACAAAATGTTTGTGTCATTTCAATGGAAATTTAAGCACAAAAGCTCAGAGCTGATTATAGTAATAATAAGATCTATCAGAGATATATCAAAGGTGGTTGGATTTCCAAAATCAACAGCTGGGTACATTCTAAAAAAAAAAAAAAAGGAAGTGTGCGCAAGAACAAACAGAAAATGGCAAAGGACCGAGGAGCACAAGTCTTGTGGAAGAGCAGAAAATCATTCACAAGAATGTTCTTCCAGGGTCCTCGGACGAAAGAAACTGGTGAGAGTTCGGGGAACAAAATTCTATGGACTCATCTCATGAATCATCTTTTAAAAGGCAGAGAGACCCCAGAACAAGCAAGAGGTAAAGCCAGCTGCAGTGAAGGTCTGGGAGAGCATCACCAGAGGGGATACAAAGCGTCTGAGCATATTCGTCAAAGACTTGAGGCAGTGACTGCAAAGGATTTTCCATAAGATATTAAATATGAGGATTTAGTTCAACTTTCATGTATATCTGCCCGACCCTTAAACTTTGAGCACTGAGTGTTAAAAGGCTTATATCTTCCTCAGTTATTTCTATTATTGATCAGGTTCAGAGCCTGAAGAACAAAAAGTGTCAAACCATCCAAGTACTTTAAGCCTGGAATTCATAATCACCTTCATCCAGCTCTTTGGCTCCTTGCACTTAACGAACCAAAACAGACCCAAACAGTCTGTGCGACTGCTCTCAATGTCTCATTGTTTTCCGCAACAGCGCAAACAACAAAAGTGAAGTTCTTCCCTTTGCCCCTCATCAGACCTTTGACATTACACATCATCAGTGAGGATCCCTGGCTACTGACTCACACTCAAACATTTTGTGGTTTTGACTAAGGCCCAGTTTGGGTAACCATAAGCCTTTCGTTCTGACATGGTGGTGCTTTCACTTTCAACCTGAGTCAAACCTGCCTCTGTTTCAGCCATATTGCTGTTTGGGATGGCTGACTTCTGAGGCCGTGAGGAGGTCAACCACCGGTACCTGTTCCACTGTTACTGCAAAGACCCTCGGCTTCTTAGCCACGGTCTGTCTTCATCCATTTAAGGTTGTGTGACCCCTTTGTTGGACAAGCCTTTCACCTACTTCTCTTGAAGGTCCAGCTGTTGCCATCCATCTGTCCTATGAAAATTGCTAAGTTGTGAGTGTAATGTCTGAAATTTGCGTGTCATTCTTTGCCCTTGATGTGTTGTGATGTCTGTGCCTTTTCAACAAACTTGCTGGAGACTCTCTCCAGGTCTTCACGGGGTAAATGTGGTGTCAGTTCCTCGAGCATATGGTCGATCTTTACTTTAAGGGGCGTTGATAGTGAAATGAACGTGTCTCACTGTCACTGGGCTCAGCTCTGTGGCCTTTCACGGTGGAAACCATGTTTAAGATGTTGGGAATGATCCTGTGTTTCCTGCATCAAGCTGAGGTGCAGGTGGTTTCTGTAATGTGTAAAGTTTCTGGACGTCCTTTTGTATTACACCTGTGAAGATTTTAGGTCATCCAGGTCATGGTGCTTCCTAAATGCTATACGAAGGGAACTGGACTTGCTTGAGGTTCTCCAGTTCAAAGTGACTGGTGCTGAATCCAGGTATTTAGCTCTGGGTGGGGTCGCTAACACCATGTGGATCATGTGCGTTGTTATGGGTCACATGAATCATGGTGTGTGTTAACTGAAGAAGCTTTTGGGATGAGTAAGACACACTGTCACTGTCATGAGTTTAAATGCTAATGTATTGGTTTTCAGTCCTTTCAGACAATATGGACTGACAGCATATCTACATTTCTTTGTTCAACAAGGACACATACTTGGACGAGCTGATGTCTTTACTACAGTCAAACTGTACCAAAGATATAAGTCTCTGATAGACAACATAAACCAACGAAAGCATATAATAATCAGCCAATCAGAGCAGATTATAAATCATTACTGACGTTTATATTCAGTGTTACCGACCAAAAACCACTGTGTGTATCTCTGACCATCATAAAGAAACTCTACAATGGCTGAGTCACTTGTTTCACTCAGGTATGGTAGATGCCTTTGTATTTTCACAATATTTATGACACCAGTTATTAGTCTGTTCTCTCATTTAGATGCTATATGAACTAAAATCTATATTACATTACGTACATTTTTATGTACTTTTACAGACACTCTACGCAAACGTAATATTCCTTATTTTTATTCTGAAAACCAGATGCATGTTGTGGAAGCCTTAGCTAAACTATGTGCACAGATCTGTCGGCACTCTTTTTAATTGGTACATACAGAAGGCTTAAGTTTTTGTTACTCTGTACTCAGTTCATTCCCATATCTTCCTTCCTTCACCCTTCCTTCTTGCTGTAACTCTGTCCTCTTGACTTCTGGTTCTCTTCCTCTCTTCTGCCCCAACATATCTACATCTGACTCCCTTCCTTCCTGCCTTTACTCCTCTGTTTCCCATAACAAACTCTAACTCATAAGTCCTCTCCCTCTCATACCTACCTGTACGGCTGCTCTCACTGTGCTGTCCAGGGGATGTCAATGGCAACAGCTGCTCATGTTGTAGAGCTGCAGCGGGCCCACTGGGAGGCCCAGACGGGGCTTGGCCAAGGTAAGAGCGAACAGGAAGATGGGGCTGATTATATCGTTGTGGGTGGAGGTGGTCCAGTGTAAGGTGGCAGTAGGCTGATGGTGGCAGGCTGGTTCAACTCCGCTGGTCCCTGCCTTCCTGCAGACTCAGCAGGTCTTCAAGATGGTGCTAGATGTAGATGTGCTGGTTGATGTCGCTGAGAGCCAAACGCTCTGCAGAAGAAATGAAAGACAATCCTTTTTACTTCCATGTAGAATACACAGCACACAGCTTTGCAAAGAGACCCACAAAGTTCACCTCATTCATTCAAAGCATCTACATAAGTAACCCAAGTTTTCTCCAGCGTTTCTTACGCGTTATGTAAATGAGAAACCTGTTACTGTAATCAAGGGAGGGAATTAGAGAAACCTGGTTTCCCACCTAGATTTCCCCTGGAAAGTTCCACTTCCTTGGCCATGTAAGCATGTTTTTAAAACTGCTTCTTACATGTGAACATGTGTGACTGTAAATATTTGGATGTCTATTATGATGCCAACCTTCAGATCAATTCAAAACTGACCCATGGGAACTGGTTGGGTGCTCACAAAAGAAAAGCAGCCATACTGTATTAGTTGACCGACTTATGTCAGTTTAGTAAACTCCAGCACCTCAAAACAGCTAAAGCAGACTATTCTTGGTACAGCAGAATAGAAGATTTGCAAAAAAAAAAATTAGTGCCACTTCCTCAAAACTGGACACATCCCCGTGAATGTGTATGATTTTACAATGCCTGCTCTGGGCTGAAATTCATTTTGGACATAGTACAGATATAAACAACTGCCATTACATTATTTTGGGTATTGTGATTTTATTGGTGATTTTTACATGAAACATGTTGGATAGGATCAATTTTGACACACAATGGCGTAGAGTGGAGGGTGGAAGGAAGAGGAAACTAGAAGTTACCGCTTGACCAAAAGTACCGCAAAGACTTGAGAATATACTGAAAGTGACACCTGCCAGGATGGCGGAGGCATACCACCGCTTGGTGGTGGTTTGAAAGCCATCCCTCAAACGGTTCTATAGCACATTACCATGCTAAACATGAATATGGTCATAGTGACCTTGTCCTTTGACCATTGACCTCCAAACTCCTTTCGGATCTGCCTTAAGTCACAGTGAACCTTTGTGCAAAGTGCAAAAGAGAGACCCCCAAAGCGTTCTTGACATATTGCGCGTAGAAGAATCCAGGATGGACGAACAACCCAAAAACATAATGCCTCCGGCCTTGGCTGTTTCCAGCCTTGGCTATCACTAGCACGGACGCATAAAAAGTGAATACAAGCCCACAGAACACATTATACCACACACACAAACACACTATGGGTAAGACAATCAGTGTTTCCTCCTCCCCAAAACACCCCACATTTCTCCATGCTCACCTTCATAAAAACAATTTACAGAATGTTCACGTCTGTATGTGCGTTTGTCATGATATACTCTGCTGACGCCACAATGTGTGTGTGTTAGTGACCATATATAAAGACGGCGACATGACAGCTCCCCAAAACATCTCAATCGTCCCCTGTTGGCTGGTTGCTGCATCTGTCATAAACCCCGCCCCCCATCCTTGTTAGCGGATGGGACACGGACCAAACATGGTTTCTGCCATTTTTTATTTAGTTCTAACGCTAAGGAGGAGCCCAACCACCGCACAAGGAAAATCATTTTGGCTGCTTGTATCTGCAATCTTGTTCCTCCAGTCAATACCCAAATGACCACAGGTCAGCTCAGAACAAAGCTCAACTGGTAATTCCAAAGCTCCATTTTACCCTCACTTGTTAACGAGACCTCAAGATATTAGAATGCCTTTACTTGCAGCTCAGTCCCAACCCAGTGGGGTTTTCCAGCAGGAACCTTCAGTCTTGGAGGTGAAGATTCTCATCCTGACCGCTTCACATTCAAATGCAGACTTCCCCAGTGTGTTAGGTCATGGTCTGATGAAGCGACAGAGCCACATCAGCAATTCTGAGGTCCCCCAAACCAGACACTCCACTCCCCCAGTGACACCTTGAGATCCAATCTATGAAAATCACATACCAAACAGGTGACAAGAGACAACTCTCCCCAGAACCACCAGGCACCCCTCAAGCTGGGCAACTCCCAGAAAAGGGTAGATGCCAGCTCCTGTCTAGGAGTTTGGTTCTAGACCCAGTGATGCATACAGAAGAGCCCAGCTATCTGGAATTCTTAAATTCTATAGGTACTGCTCCACCTCTCACACTAGCTCAGCTTTCTTACCCACCAGATGTTATGTTCTATGCTCCTAGAACCAGTTTGCAGTGGTGGGTGTCAGGGGTTTCTCTTATTCTAGGAGGGTGCTGCAGCTCCTTCTTGGTTGAGTCATGTGAGGTTCCTCTCTTAAACTATGGGGCACTTTCAGATACACAAAATCTACTTTGAAATGAGATGATATTGGTTTTCTCACTCTGAATTTAAGTAAATTTGTCTCTTTCAGGTTTTTTTTTTTTTAACTTTGGTCTTTGCTAAAATAACAGATACTACATTGAGGTGCAAGTCTCAGCTTTAACTGAAGCAGGTTTACATCTAGCGCTGCCTTCTAAAAGTTGATGAGTCGGTGCAACCATTGAGAAGACCCCGACTTATTAGATGTTTAGCTACCTCACAGTGCATACAGCAATGCAGGTGCAACAGCGTGGCAGGCTGTAAACTTTACAACCAAGTCAACCGAGGACAAACTCACAAAATCATTTTATTTAATATCTTGCAGAATATGTTTTGGGGATAAGCGTCACCAGACCCTTTGCATGTTCCCTCATGGTATTCTCCCAGACTATCACTGCAGCCACCAACAAGGTCTCTCTGCCTTTAATCTGGTCTTCAAGTAGTAGAAGTAGAATGCATTTGGCGCATTTGGTCTTCATATTTGTTTTTGTTATGTGTTTTTAGATTTTTTTGTATGGTCAGTTTTGCAGGGAAAATTCTTGTAGTGGGAAAAATGTGTAGTACATGTAGGATTATGTATGACTAAAAAAACAAATATCTTGAAAGGAAAATAGAGAAATTATTATTATTCTAGTCTTTTTAGTCTCTACAACCTAACCAACATTTGGAACCTCATCAGACTTGGTGTGTGCTGGAACCTACAAAGAAATTTGCAACAAATAAACACAACAGACAGCCTTAAGTAGCTGGGGTTTCAAAGTCATGTAATGTAAATTAACAAGACTAGGTCAAAACCTAGTATATGGACTGTTTATGGTCAAAGTGCAAAACTGAGGATGCAGTTGAATATTGCTGAGGAACCACTAGATTATGTAATATGCTATTTATGCATATTAATGACATCATATTCATCGTGTTGCATCATTCTGCCTAGTTTCAGATTCTTATCTATCTGCTTCTCTCCTCCTCTCTGTGCTCACATATAAAGTCATTTCATTCAGCTGAATTCACAGTAAAGCTGTTCTCATTTACAACCGATTTTTGAAATAGTGACTGAAACGTGGCTCATTAAGATCCACGTTAACCAGCAGTCACTTCAAGACATTTCCGAGCTGCTGCTAAAAATCCTCCACACACAGAACTTAAAAGGCTGTGCTGTGATTTCAGCTGGATTTACGTTTAAATGATCAGAGAGAAAGTTACAGGCTCATTCATGTCTATGTCAGCTGCCATGTGGTCAACTGAAAGAGAGACATAGAGAGGTGTGTCTGTGAAGGGAGATACTAACCTTGCGCTATGTAGGGTAATACTGGAGGCTCTCCACTATGGAAGGCAGCAAAGGTTTGTTCAAGAAGTTGCACAATTTCTCACTAGTCAAACTCAGGCATTTGCTTTTTCTTTTGATCGCTGAAATCTGAAGCTAATAGGAGACCCTTCACTCTGTTTGAATTGCGGCAACAACAGGACACAGCTGCAGGCACGCTGTCGTTTTAACCAGTGAAAGTCATGGTCATCAGCTATAATGAGAAGCTGCCGTCTGTGTTTTGTACACTGAGCTTTGACAGTGAGAAAGAGAATCCAGCAAATCCACTCTTTTTTTTTTAGAGGATATTGTCTGTCAGTTTTAAATTGTAGACATGTACAGATATATACAACTAACATGACTTTTCCTCACGGTCACAGTCTTTGATCATCACTCATTTTACCAAAGGCTTATTGTTTGGTTATCATTATTTTAGATTTTCAATTTAAAGTTTTACCAAAAAAGCTCTACCTGGCAACAGTCTGCCTGCTGCTAAAACTGTTTTTCAAATACTCCTACCTGTGCAGCTTCCTCAGAAAATCCCGGTCATCAACCCCTGAGTGAAAACCTAGAAAGTATTCCAGCATTCGTCCGATTCATCGTGTCCCTGTTTCACTAACATCGACCTCCTTTGTGCAGGTTTGAGGTGGCGCACCTCTCTTTCCACTCACTCACCCCCCCCCCCCCCCCCCCCACCCCCCACCTCTCCAAGGTGGGGCTGGGAGGAGACAGGTGGATCTGGCAACCGTTCAGCAATGAGCCACTCCCCTCATACCTGTGCACTAGTGTAACTGCCTTAACAGTGTTTATTTTACCAACCGTCAACAAAATAAATACCTGAGACTATAACTTCCACTTTCACTGCTTGGCACAACAGTAGAAACTGCTGGCTAATGATTTCCTTCTTTCTTTTAGAAAAGATAAGTCAGAGGAAGAAGATCATTTTGTCCCACGCTATTTTACACTGCAGAGAGAAAAAAAAAAAACCTTAAGCAGATACTATGCTTGCAATTTATTACACACAACACAGGCCATAAAGAAGACAGTCCTGTGTCCACAATGCAGAAGGACGCTGCCGTTAAACAAAAGGAAGTATGAGGTTTCTGTGTGCTGCAGCAGATTAACAGGAGACATGAAGAGACCAAAAACATGTGAGTCAACAGCAGTGTGTCTAGACAAGGCCACCGAAACTTTAAACGATGACACAGACAGCGAATTCACAAAACCTGAAAAACGTTAGATGGGAAAACACTGATAGAATAACTGTGGAAGGGGAACCCAGGCCTCATGGTGTACAACAGAGTGCTGTAATTCCAAAATGACACTGAGCAACCCAAACTCAGGCATTTGAAATGACCGTCAGAGGAAAGAGAAATCAGGTTCAACAAGTAAGATCACATCATTTCATACAACGGGAAAGAACGGAGATCTTGCTTTGCCACTTGTTTAGTTAATGATGCTGCTCGGACAATAAAAACGTCTTTTTCTTTTTTTCTTTTTCCCTGGGAGAGTTCATTTAATTTCTACTTCCTCTTTCAGGAAACGCCCTGCTTCACTTTCAGCCTCAGGGTGCTGCCCAGTCCTTCCACAGTTTTCTCCAACAACCTGCAACCTTTCTGTCACAGGCCCCACTCACTGGTGCCTCTACCTGCAGGCTTCCTCTGAATCAGTATCCCTTTCACCCTCATTTTGCTTCTTGCTTATTCCCTCTTTTCAGCGTGCAAAGTTAAAATGGAATTTCACTTTGATCTTACTCAGGCTGCACTGAGCCATAATGCCCCCCCCCCCCCCCCCAGGTATCTGCCAGCAAGAACCCATCATAAACCAGTGCCTTTAAATTTATTTAAAGGCACTATAAAAAAATAATTTAAAATATGCATACCTCAAAGTTTAGAACTTGCTTGCTGCTATAAACCAGAACTGGTGCAACTGTGCCAAAAAGCCCCATGATGAGATTCTGTCTGTTTGGAACATTACAGTATTTCTGTTCATCACTGCGTCTACATTTGATCTCAACACGTCTCTCTGCTTGGTCACATTAAATGTGTGTCGAGAATGAGGGATCAGACTCAATCTATAAATGGTAAGTGGCCTGCATTTATATAGTATTATTATCTAGACTTTTACACTACAAGTCACACCCACACAGCGTTTTTTTTTTTTGTTTTGTTTTTTTACTGAGCATGCAGTGCCCACTTTGACATGTGGACTGGAGGAGCCTGGGATCAAACCACCGACCTCCTGATTAGTGGACGACCCGCTCTACCTTCTGAGACACAGCTACCCCTCATTAACAGCTCTTGTCAGACTGAACTTATTTCAGTCTGACAAGAGCTACTGTATGTTTAGCATTGTAACTACTGGATTAATTAAACAAGCCCTTAGTTAGCTCGTTGTAACTTCACATTGTAAGATGCCCGTGTTGTTGTGCTGAAACAGTATATTCTTTATTAAGAATTACCTTTCTGACTGAGAGCCATCAACCGTCGATACCCATCCTCACACCAACTGACGCCACCCCACCAGCACCTTTAACCTCGCAGTGAACTTGGATTTGGAGATTCAGACAGCCACCCCTTGCATTTATGGACTCCCTAAGATACACAAAGGAAGGAGCCCCCACTCATCATCAGTAGCATCAACTCTATTATCTACAACCTTGCCAAACACCTTGGTAACACCCCGCACCACATAAAAAAAAACTGGTTTTAATAGCAAAATAAGTTTTCAAATCCATGCTCCCCTGGAAAAAATAAATAAATAAATACTACACAGGACAGAACAGAAAGCTCTCCTTCAATCAAAATAAAGCAAACCCTGATCATCTTTCTGGCTGATGTCATTTATCACAGCCAGTGATGGTTTACACGTGCATGTGCTAATTTGATTTTATGGACACGTTAAACAGACACAGCTGTGAATAACAGCTGCATGTCATGGCAGCTGCTTTTTTTTTTTTTGTTGTTTTTTTTTGGAAAACCTCAATGATGTTACTCTTATCAATAAAAATATAATATCAAATCTAATTTTACCTGTAATTATGGGTATTTCCTCATTCTTCCATGCCTCAGTGCATGATGCACTGATTCCAGGAACCAGCCACAGCTTTGCACTGTGAGACCTACACAAACAAAAGCCCGGGACTACTCCCACCACCTACTCCGTTTTCATATCACCAAATTAACTGCCAGTGATGGAAGCATAAACTCTGTCCACTCAAGTACTAACCTGACGTGACTCTACTGAGGCTGATACCAGCTAAATACAGAACAAACAATATATCACTAACATCAACACAGCTGTTCTCAGTCAGTAAACCACTTCATGATTTTATAAGCTTTAATCATTTGGAAGGATAATGAAGCATTTGCTTTACGTTCACTCGGTATCCACACATCTTGTTACTGTGCCTGGCACTCTTCTGGTCTGACAGGTGTGAAGTGCTTAATGTATAGATTGATATATAGTTACACAAATGACTGAGATTTATAAAAGGGAACCATGCAACCAGCTTTAGAAATGTAACAAAACTAAAACACATGTATATTTCTGCCCTTGTACAGAATCAATACATCAATACAGAATCAAGCCCATGCTGCCATCACCTAAACCTGCTAAACCAGACACTTTCTGAAGCTGCTGATCACAACATTATGATTATGACTCACTCTCTCTCTCTCACTCACTCACTCTGACTCATTTCCTCTCATCTCTTTCAAAAAAAAAAAAAAAAATCTAAGTTTCTGGGGTAAGAACAATTCCAGGTCAGTGAAGATTGCGGTCTGAGACGGACAGAAATTTTACTGGCTTCACGTGGATGTAGGCTGCTCTACACACACTCTGGACATTCAGTTTCAAACTTCTGTGGAGTCACATAGTTATTAAAAAAAAGAGTAGTCAGGAAGATAGCACTAAATTCTAACAGAAGTTATCCCAGGGCACTTTTCACACAGAGCAGGACTGTACTCGAGAGAGTGAAACAATTGTCCCAACAAGAATTGTCCCATGTTCCAGTTCATCACAGTTTCTAATAAAGCAGCTCACACATATGATCAGATCTACCTATGTGCTTCAACCAGAGCAGGGCTCTGTTCATATGAGCCAGCCATCAGCATGGGTCTTCACTGTTCACAGAGAATCCAGTCTGCAGTGCAGCTCATACATTTCACTGAATTATACAGTTACATGAGGCTGGATCAGCCTTCATCAGGCTCACAAGCCTCATGAAGTTTGTCGAGCTTTCACTGGCGACTCGCACGGCAGCTGTGATAATGCGTAACTCCAAAAATACTCCAAACAGCTACACTGTTCATACACATTACTCACTGCGGTGTTACCAGTTGTGGCAGCACCACAACAGCAAAGGTACTGTTGTACAGGTAAATGAATAATGGGCTGGTATTCCCATGCAACATAACAACATCACTGCTCAATCCTGTAGTAAACATTAGGTTTTTTGCTGTTGCAATAAAATGGAATAAAAATATCAATTTCTAATTAAACTAATTTGCAAACCAGATGGAGAGAAAAAAAAAAGACGAGCGTGGCAAGAAAAATGAAGACTCGGAGCAAAACAGCATGTGTACGTCAAAATGAAGATGCCACAGAGAGGATAAGCAAACAAGCAGCTCATCCAGCAAGCCATGCAAGATGAGCTGGGGTAACACATATTTTTATTTGTCATCCTCAGATCCAACCCATTGTGTTTAATATGCCACCAAACCTGCTCTCTTCAAGCAAAGGAACTTGGAATGCTGTCGTCAACTCACGCACCAAAAACTGAACGAAGTCTGACCTGCCTGGGAGCATCCGCCTGGGAGCATGAGCACCCGCCTGGGAACACCTCTGGCATTTTGTTAGAGATTATTGTTTCAGTTTTTTTTTTTTTTTTTTTTTTTTACCTTGTCAGTGGAGAGACAAGAGAAATGTTGGCAAAGAGAGGGGTATGACATGCAACAAAGGTGTCTCAACGACTTGACCCAAACCACCGGGCTCCTGGGGCACCCCACAAAAAAAAAAAAAAAAAATCAGCTGGGCAAGAGATCCCCCAACTTCATCAGGTTTCACTGCATCATACATAAAAAAGTCACTGGTATCAAAACACAGAAATAATGAATTCCAAATAAAAGTAAACTCTCCGCTTATTCATACATCAGCTCAGCTGACCCATACATTGACTTTGTACTGGGTAGCTGACAGGGTAAAGTCCGTTTAATGTCCGCTTCAACTTATTTGGACATTTGTGTTCACACATAACAGCTCCTCTGGGTGATGTCTAGACAAGTTCATGGTTGCAGTGCATGTGTGAAAGCAGCTCTGGACAGTAAGGGGGAAGCATAAGCCAGAGCTGGAACACCCACTGATGGAACACCAGTCACCTAACCTCTCTGAATCTGCAGCTTCGAGTGAGGGATAAGCTTTCAAGCAAACAAGCTGAATGCAAGCAGAGCATTCCAGAACAAAATCACTGCCCTGAATATACCTAACAGAGGTTTGGTTCACTTCCCAAAAAGAGCTGCCCCCCGACAAACACCCCATCTCCGGAGCAGCACTTCGGTCGCTGAGGATTTGTTGAGGGTTTTGGGAGAGCTAAAGGGAAAATGTGATCACAGATTCAATTATGTAAATGAGCACAAAGACATGTTTAACTTTATGGAAACTCCTTCCATGTAACCTGTCTCACTGGAAAGTGAGACAGCAGATCTGCAGACAAAGGCTACAGCTGAACTCGCCGGGATTTCAACAAGAAAATCCAAATATAATATGAACAAACACAATGCATTCCTGATTCCACTCATCCCAGTATTAAGATAAACCTGTTTTTAATTAGTATAGCAGTGGCTGTGTTACACATTGTATGTCATAGAACAACAAATTAGTCAGCAGATTTGCTTCATGGTTTTCGGAGGATTTGGTGTTTCATGGTAAGTATCTCCCCACCCCTACTTTCCACGTCCATGCCCTGTTAGTTGAGTGCGCACACGTTGGGGGGGGGGGGGGTGAACTGTAAAAGCCTTCACTGGATTGTCGTTAGAAGGATTATGGAAACCGGAATCTTCTCCATGTCACTGCTGCCAGCTTTCCCACAAGTGAATGTGACGTCTCTTTCCTTGACTTTCCATGAATGAAGCCGAGCCAGTTTTTTCCTGACTTTTCTGACAGAAAACCACCACAGGTGACCCACAGTAATACTTCCTGGCCTATTCCTTCAGAGCGATCCATTTGGTAAGATCATGTGGTATTTCCTGGCCTTTCAAGAGAATGCCTTAAACTCTCCGGAATTCCGTGATATTCCGTTTCAGATCAAATCACAGTCCCCCTTTCAAACGGTCTGTTCACTGCAAGATTTACTGAAGTCGGCTAGTCAGGACAAAAAAAATAAAAATGAGCAGAGCAGATGACAGGAAGTTAGAGGCATGAAGGGGGTGGGGGGGGGAAGCTTGAAGAAAGTGGTAAAAGTAGAACAAGACGTGTTTATATCTAAGAGAAGCAGAGCAGTGAGAGGAATTTCTAGGCTCTGGGTCAAACCCAGTGGGCCTCTCTGTCTCTAATCTGTAGGGGGGGGGGGGGGGTTTCATTCACACTCAAATATTTCCTACATGGAAATGGGAGACACTTGAGGGGGCCCCCTGTGACCTCGCAGATGGCAACAGCCGAAGTCGTCACTCGGCAGAGCCTTTACTAACTTGTCTGCTTGAAGAAAACAACTGTCTGCAACAAACAGACAAACATAGCAAACTCCATCATGGAAATGAAAGTAACAATTATAACTTACAGTTAGTCCGTTTTAGGAAACATCTTTGATATTGCCTGAATAGAAGGTACTTTCCTATTTCTGTATTACAATTCTGTTAATATTGAACTGTATTTCCTCAGTGTGTAGATCTGTAGCATGAGACTTTGATCAGCTCTGTACAGAATGACTGAGTGGAAAAATAATAAATTAAAAAAATGCAATGTTATGATGATAAAGTTCATGAAACTTGTGAGAAAGCTTTGTTTCGCCTTCTTAGACATTGGAAGTAGAAGAAAAACATAATTTCAGTGAGAAATGAATAATGAAATGTACCCTTTGCTACACTTATTTAACCCTTATTAAAGCCTTAAATGCATACCCTCGGGTCTTTACCATCCCAGGGCTCCATTACACCACACTACATCACTACACTTATTTAAATTAGCACTCATCTCCCTGATAGTCTTCAAACAAACTGGAGGAACTGGGGATCAAACTACCGACCTTCTGTTTAGTACACAGCCCGCTCTACCTCCTCGGCCACAGCCTCCCCTTTGTGCAACATGAATGACCGAACTAGCTCAGATGACGGTCAGGACATATCCAGGTAGCGGTCGTCCACAGAACGAAGGACTGACGAGGGAATGTCATACCGTTACCTCAGCTGCCCTGACCCTTGCTGCTTTAAACAAGCAATTAGTTTTTCTGGCCAAATGTCTAACTTGGGAGGCCAGAAGAGCTCACAAATGTGCACTCTGCTGGAAAACTCTGGCATTCAAGCTGTTCTGGCCTCGGCTGGAGAAAAAGAAAGACGTGCTACAACTTCCAAAAGCTGCTGGGTGCTCTGAAAGTCTGGTGGTACGGACAGAGAACGACTTCGGCTGAAAAACCTGCGCGAATGCTAGACATGTAACAACTGTCCATCCACACTTAGAACTGGTCTATAAGAAACATTCAGCAACCGGCCTGTCAGTGGTAATCATGCTAGCAGATTAGCTTACTAGCATTCGTGCTAGCTCAGCTAACCCCCATAGCTAAAAACTTATGGTAAACTTTGGAAAATGGTCACAAGTGATGTAACATCACTGCATGTAACATGTAACATAATCAGCCCTAACTCTGGCGGCAGGGAGGTGGCTGAGAAGATCAATTCTAACCTTAAACAGTGACACTATGTGTGCCCGAAGTCACGTGCCACAACCTGTTTCACATTGAAAAATAAATATAACTGCCTGCTGCCACTTCCACACCGGACCAGCACAGGTCCTGTTCAGACCTGACATTAGCCTGTGTCTCAGGGGATCCGATCACCTGTGGACAGCTGGCATTAAAATGTCAAGATCATCTCCAGCACAAAGGAAGAAATGTTAGAAGACCGAATGAAGAATAAGGGATGTTTTACTGCCTTTTCATCTTTAATAGTTAACATTAGCAAGAAAGACAAAATCATTTAATTCATTCAGCTGCTCAAAGAATAAAGTAGTGGAGTCTTGTTCCTCTGCATGTTCCAGTCCAAAACCAAATCACCCACATTGTTTGAAGCCCTCGTGATGTGTCTCTGTGGGCTTTTCAAACATTTCAGACACCATGGACAAAGACAGCTCGCTCCATTTATGACTTGTATTTGTTTCTGTGTGAGTATGTACATCTGCTCACACAGAGGACGTCAGGTGAGTATTCGGTCCACTAGTATGGCCCAGGACACATCTGTGTTCACACTCCGAGAAGAATGTGGATACATGCAGCCTACACCACTTTCTGAATGTGGCCTGAGTGATCGGATCTCAAATGCTTATTATGTTATTTTCATTTTTGAGTGTAGAGACTTTGGGTGGTGAGAATGATTTACCATTATCACTATAATTTATCAAGCAGACTGTTTTTGATCATTAAATTGTTTTTCTTTTATCTCAAGAAACAATCTGAGAATACGTCTCCACATTTTCATTTTTATCTGTGCCATTTTCAAACACACACAAAGGCCTGAGATGTGATGTGAATGGTTTTTTTTCTACAGGTCAAAGGTCACCTGATGCAGTCACCTGGATGTTGCATTAACTAACCCAGGAACGCGCTGCAGTGCATACACACTGAAGCTTTGTTAACCAGCCTGTTGGGTGAAATCATATTACTGTAAAGTGTGTTTCTGTGATAGAAATCCCAAGCTAAGCAGATTATAGCATGCGGGTCAGTGTTCTCAGTGTACGCAGAACCAGTGACAGAACAACTTTAACCTGTCTCCATATTCCTGGGGGACTCACCAGGGGGACCCCACGGTGTGCCCCCCCCCCCACACACACACACACACTGGAAAATCTCAATTTGAAGTTGGAAAAAGTAGCTGACAGAGGGACTTGTGCTAACACAGGCAGGGATGCAGTGAAGGATACACCCACCGACACTTCCCATTATCCAAGCTTCAGCTACAGTTATTTACACAAAACACTTTATCGTATCAAAGCCGTGAATTCACAGCAGCCAGCAATGAATGAAGTATGAAACCACCGCGAGTGACATGAAGATCAGATTAAAGCACAATCATTCCGTGAATCCGTTACCGACGTTTTGTCCTGGCTGTCTTCATGACACACACACACACACACAAAAGGGACTAACTTTCCTACGGGAACAGAGACTTTTCTGTCTAACATCCGTTTCTCATCCTTTAGATTTGTGGCTCTAACGTGAATACGCTGAAGAACCGAGGATACAGTTTCTTAGCTTACATGTCTGGAAACCTTTTTTTTTGTTTTTACCTTTGTGCAGAGCTGCTTCCGTTTACTTTCTGGATCCTTCAACTCGATGAAACATGATTTTTTTTTTTTTCTGTGAGTTTTCTCCTTTAAAGCGGACTGAAGCGACTCCTCTGGCTGAACAAACTCTTCCCTCCGCAAGTGGGGAAAAACTCGCTGCCCCCGGTCAGCCGTGAGCTCCGCCGCGGATTTCAATCATTTCTCCGTGAAAAGGAGGCTGTTGGCGACCGCAAAGTCTCCGTCCTTCCACGCAAATTTCATGTTTAACCGTTCACAAAAAAAAAAAAAAAAAAAAGGAAAAAGAAAAAGGAAGCGGTACAGGAGAAGTGGCAGGAAGCTCCCCCCTGCCTGGTCTGCAGTATGGGAGGAATGCTTCCCCCCCACCCCCCTCTCTCCCTCCCTCCCTCCCTCCGCCCCCGGCCGGCCGCCTGCCTTCCTCCAGCTAATGCAACAGGAGGAAAAAGTTTTTTTCGGTGCAAGGAAATCCCTCCTCCTCTCTTCTTCTCTTGTCTTTTTTTTTTTTTTTTTTTTTTTGATCGCAAAAATCTAATTATTATACAAGACTAAACTACAGAAACTATAGTTAAATTGAAGTAAATAATGTGATCCATGGAGAAATTCCAGTATATTCCAAATAAACAGGCTGATTTCGGATGCTAACTTTTAAGGTGTTTAAATGAATTCATGAATAAATTAATAATTAAAAGCTATTTTTAGGGGGGACAAAAGCAGAAATCTGATTTGATGTAGTTATTCTGGCGCTTTTGAGAAAAAAAGAAACGAATGAAAAGGGAATATGAAAGTGGCAAAAAAAAAAAGAAAAAGAAAGAAAAAAGAAAAACGACAAAGGGCTTTTGAGTTGGCGCAGAGACCGTGGGCCCCTCTGCTGCCTTTGAGTGCTGTCGGAAATGTCGGAATTTCCATCGGCCGTGCACGTGCAAATTGATTGATGGCTGCTCTGGAACACACTATTGTCAAAAGTATGTGGACACTAGGCAGTTAACTTTAAGTAAGGGGAAACCTAACGTTTAAAGGCAGGTCAGCTGCTGGACATCTTGGTACCTGCAATAATATATTTCCCACAATCTCTGGAGGCAAGACATTTATAAACAGGAAGCTGCTGGAACTTTATCAAGGAGAACTTAATCAGCTGAGCTGGGAATTCTGCCACAACCTCACCTGCTTCCAAGGTGCATTTGAGGAATAGTTTGAAGAATTAAAAAAAAAAGTGTAAGCAAGCAAGTGTTGCTGGAGTTTTCAACTCAGCAGCCAGCAGAGCTCAGCATTCAGAGCTCAGGAGCCCATCAGCTTCAGCCAGATATCTATGCAGCCACTGTGGGTACAGAGGTTCTCCCATTTGGCAGCACCACAAAGTTAAATAAGGAAGATGGAGTTGTGGATGGAAACTCACTGCTGGATGCCATGGGGAAAGAAGTTCACCCACAATGTCTGTTTGGGTCTACAAAGCAGGAGAACTGGTAAAAAGCATCACTAACAATGAGGATTCTTTAAAAAATGGCAGATGCAAAGCAACCTGACAGTGGAAGGGACCATCCAGTCTGGGTTTGAACTAATCAAGTTACACATCACAATAAGTTCAAGCAACCTCTAGTCTCCACACACAAGAGGCAATTGCTCACACTGCCAGTGAGAGCAGTAAGTGGCAAAATAAAATCATATGGACCTAAAATACTGACAAAAAGCTTATGCTTTCAAGCAAGCAAGTTTTTCACATTGAATGCATTCTCTGGCCTGGCAAATCCCCCAACACCCTGAAAATACCAAGCTAGCCACCTTCATTACTCACAGGGGCAGGCTCTGTTTCCAGAAGTTGCCATTTCAAATAACTTCCCTCCCACAAGATCTTCCAGTAGGAAATGAGAAACCTGCTGAAGGGCCACAAATGACACACTGGTCTGGATCTGGACGGATCAAAGAGATGGTACTCAAACTAAACAAAGAAAAGTCCCACTTTGGCTAAAGTGAACCGAGATACATCATCAGCAGGGACATAGTACAAGCAAGGTGAATTCTATCACAAACATATCCCGCCCACAGAATAACATACAGCTCAGGCTATTACTGGAGTCAGTTAGGCAAGGTCTCTCCAGGGGGCATCCACCCCTCACCAGTCTGCCCCAAAAAATGGCCCTGGCCAGACCATGTGCCCATGCCCAACATGTGCCTTGGGTGATCCAATCACAAGCTGACAGCTCTAAGTGCATTCGAGCAAACCTGGCATTAATTAAAATGCGTCTCCACACGTGTCTCAAGTGACCACTTGTGGATCTAACTTCCCTGCTCTAAGTATAAATAAACACATACATCATTTCCATTTTAAAAGACCAAATGCATTGCTGTTTTTAACCAGTGAGTTGCGGCTATACACTTCCTGTTAAACTGAAAGAAGAAATCAAATTTAAAGCTGCAAGCAGAAGGGCCTGCTCCTCCCGCTTTGAGCCCGTCCTTGTCACCTTCCCTATTTGTGTTTCCTTGACATACCTTGTACTTCCTTGTTCTATTTCTGGTGATGTTCCATAGCTTTTCCTCGTGTGCATTTCCTGTTGCTGGTTTATCTGGATTCCTGTCTTGCATCTAGTTCACTCACCAATTGTAAGTTTCATTCTTCTATTACTGCATCTATCTGCCTTCAAGCATTTCTGCACTTGGGTCCTGTCCCCCTGTGTTCCTGCCCAAGAGAGCTACCTTGAGTCATTCTGCCTTAACCATGCCCAAAAGTCATATATGTTATGCTGCTATGGCTCAGGTCACAGCTAAGCATTTTTGCGACCACCGGACACTGCGCAAATGAGTACAGTGTTAATTCCTGCATGGTGTTTGTGGATTTTGTGTAAATAAAACAACAATTTTCACATAAGGCTTACTTACTGTTGCAATGGGGTAACTATAACTGAATATTGGCCTGTTGATGTCTTCGGGCCATTACGTTTGTTCAGCGTGATGTTTTGGGCGGATTGTATATTTGAGTTGTCTGTCGCTTTTTGTACATCTTAGTGAAACATACCATGAGGACTACTTTGCTGAGTTTTTTGGTTGCAAAGTTTCGCGTTTGTTTGTAAAATGAAAATTGCTACAGGATATCCAAAATGACTGGCTTCCTGTGTGGTGAAAAAATTTGATCAAGCCTGAGAACAATGATCACACCAAATTTCATGAACATCCAGAGTCCTCGCACCTTCAGTTTTCAGGCCCTAACAGCACAGTCTATGTGTAATCCCTGGCGTGCTGCAGTCAAACCAACTACTGTCAATGACAAAGCCAGCTTACACTATTTAAGAAATAAGTATCTACATCCTCTTGACAGAAGATGTCAGTTGAGTAGGCGGTCCTTCAGTGTGACCCAGGACACACTTGCATCCACGCTCCTAAAAGAATGTGGCCACATGCACCCAGACCACCCCCGAATGTGGTCTGAATGATCAGATCTCAGATTTGGCCTCACTCTCTTTGTGTACAGCCTAGGCCTGCTGTCTGAGTGGTAAGGTTCTGGATAGCTTTTGATTTGGCTTTGTTAACTTGGTCCTTTTCCATCAGTGTGTCAGTTTTTTATATGTCGTCTTAATCTTGTTATTTTTGTTGTCCATGTGCAGCTTTTCATTTTTTACCCCCCACATTTAACTGTTACTTTTAGCATGCAACTTGCCAGCCCAGACCTGGAACACTAATTTTTTAATGGTCCACTGATGCAGAGGTCCACCGATGCAGTGGTCCACTGGGATTTGTCCCCAATAGTCCCAATGGCCAGTTGAACAGCAGAACAGCACAGCATCTCTTCATCTGGGTTATTGTGTGTAGTACCATCTTTTCCCACAAGGTGGTGGGACACTATCTCTTTGGAGTGAGAATCATCAAAGCCTTTGTTTTTCTGCTGAGAAAAGGAAAGAGATCTCAGTCCCATCAGTCTGACTTTATAAATAGTGACATCCAGTCACCCTCTGATGGAGTCACTTTTTCACCCTCTAAGCACAGCAGAACAAATCTGCTCAGCCTGTGATGGTGTATCCATCTCCATCAGTGCTGCACATTTCACTCCAGAGCTGACAGTCAGAGCAACTCTATTTATACAAAAGTATATTCTTATTCAAACTTATTTAGTTACTTATATGGGACTTCTGTCAGTCATAAAAGCTAAAATTAGAATGATAACTTTTCACATTTTGTTTTCATGAACTTACTTACTGTAAAGTCAAAATATTTCTAGGTCTCCATATAGTAATTTGTTACAGAAATTCTAACTGTTGTTAAAAGTGTCCTCTCTATCTATCTATGGCTTAGTGTAAATGAGAGAACCAATATGGAGCAGGACACAGACAGCCTTAAATATTTATTTTTTAATATTTTGTTTTATCTATCACCGTTAAAGGATTACAGGTTTGAACTTAGATCTCATTCATTGTATTGAAAAAGCGGGTTTGTTTTTGCTGTCTTGAATAAGATTTTTTTTCTTGACACCGATAAAGGGTTTTGATGATTGTGTAAAGGGTTTCGACAATACAACACCTTTTGGAGTATTTGCAAGTTGTTGTGATTTCAGCTGTATTCACCTGTAAAATGAATAGTCAGATGTGCCTGCAGAGGGATTAATTTAAAAGTTCCTTAATTCATCCCGCTTGCCTCCATATGTGTCTTCAGTGGCAGGGCTGTGGCAGATGGATGACAGTGAAATCCTTCACATTCTCTTTGTGTTAAATACATTTTTACTCCCTCTTTTATGTTGTATGTTATTAGAAAAGCCACTTCACAATAAACATAACTCCAGAAAATTATGGAGATGTATGAATGTAATGTTGATGTCTTTCTTAGTTATTAATGGATCATAGTTATTTTAGCTATCAGGGCGTCCTGAGATCAGTGACTGAGAAGAAACATCATACTGTGTTTTTTTTTTATCGCGAGACTACCCTGTACTACAGCCAGCCACCAGGGGGCGACAGAGACATTTTGGCTTCAATCCGCGCGCGCAGTCTAATCTGCAGTAGCAACAGCTTTCTGCTAACAGAAGAGAAAACACAACTGTTATGTAAGTCTTGAATTTATAATTCAATACTCAATACGCATGTACATGGTACATATACAATTAGAGTATTATTTGAGTTCATATTATTATTACTTTTTTCCGTAAGTTATACCAAGTTAGCTAGCTAGCATCCTATTATCAGTTTTGCTAACTAGCCAAAATGTTTGGCTTCATTCACTATACTGACACTGCTCTAGCCTTTACCAAAACAGGTGAGCCTACACAGAGGTCTTTTTGATAGTAGTGATAGCAGAAACCAGGGTTGACAGTTGCTTAAGGAAAATTAGCAATAATACAGTGTCAAAATATGTTATTACAAAGACTCCTTACAATCAAAAGTCCAGCAAAAATAACCCTTGGATCACCTCAAGGCACATTAGAACAACTCACAGAGAGGGTCTGATTATGATGACAAGTAGAAATAAATAGTAAATTACAATAAAATAAAGACAAAAAGCACAGCGTTTGTAGCGCAGGGATAACTGAGTGATCTGGCAGAGACTGGAGGGGTGAAAAGTGGTGTAAATACTGCAGCGGTAGGAAGGAAGCTGGAAAATCCCTGCACACAAACACTGATGCACGTATGTGTTACTATGGTTTTGAAATGATCTTGTATAATTACATAGATCACTAGTGTTTGAACTGTACTAAACATGCTAGGTGTGAAAACATCCATAAAGACAAACAGGCTGTAACAAGTTTGACTTCTCTCTACTGACAGTGTCCTCTGTGTACAACTCAGTGGACCAGGGGAAACAGGATGACTGCGTTGCTGCTACCCTGTCCTATACATATGGGTGTTGTTACCAGTGGAGGTGCACATGCTCAACTGCACAAATACACTTTGGAGCGAAATCTTACCAAGATGGAGAAACTACTGAAGAAGGGTATGAACTTATTTAATGTAATGGCAGTAGTATTGTATTGTAATTGTACCAATAAAACATCTTTGTTGGCATCACGCAGAAACAGATTAATTCAATACTGCTCTTAAAGGTGACACCCATCACTTAAAACAAAGGAGCACTTACACTTGAAAGTGAAAAACTAAAAACAATACCAGGACCTTATTGTTTTCTGTTGTGCTCCAGGTGTTGATGTGGACTGTGTGAATCACCTGGGTCAGACTCCACTGTTCTGTGCAGCTCTATTGGGCCAAATGAAGGTGACGGAGCTGCTTCTTCATTATGGAGCTGACCCCAACCAGTAAGTCAGGGCCTGTCTGTCACTCAGTGTAAGGATACTTGCCCATTTTCCAAAGGCTTGCTTCTAAAGTCTTGTTCATAATGAGGAGGATGATAATTTTGTTTTAAAGCTTTTGGCTTTGAGTTTTTGGAAGAATTGGTGTCTCCCTGAGGCGTTAATTCAAGTGACACAGCTTGGACTTGACTTTGACTTTGACTCCAGTGACTCCTGACCTCACCTCACGAGTTGGTGTCCTTAATCAACCAAAGATCACTTGTGAAGTTAAAGAAACATCACTCTGCAACATCACTCTCATGTCCCTGAGGGGAATGTGGCTTGTTTTTGTAGTTGAACAAAGTCAGCAGTGACTGTGTGAGTAGTAAGTCTTCTACAGTGAAAAGATGTAGCTATATCCTGGGGTTTGAGCATGTAGCTCATGAAAACTAGTGTTCCCAGTCAGTAGGACACAGCTGTTATTTTAATGCTTCAGGTACATATTAAATCAACGCCATATTGTTTTTTTTTCTATTTTCAGGTTTATATGGGTTAAAGGATAACATTTTTTCCTTCAGAACTCTAGTACATCTGCCCTCTTCGCCAATAAAAGCGTAGATTTCTGTTAAATGTTAATTAAACGTGTTCATTTTTTTTTCTAATTTCTTCTGAAGACAAATGGATTCAATGAGAGATTTAAAACTAGATTCAGATTTGCTAAAATTATCACCTCAACTCTAGTCCCCCAAATAATATACGTGTGTTCTAAAAGTTTCCAATACAAATTTGACAAAGCATTTATCATTTCTGTTGTTTAAAATGTATAAATGGCATTATAGGTGAAGGGTGTATAATCTTGAGGACTTTAAATGCTAAGTCAAGGACTTGGACTTGAGATTCAATGACCTGGAGCTTCACAGCCAAATCATGAGACTTACTTATAAAAAACAAACTTCTGTTGTTTACATTCATTGCCTTACAACATGACAGCTGCCTTACGGCATGACAGCATTCTGATATAATCAACTTTTTTTCTAGTCGCTGTGAGGACTGGAGCACCCCAGTCCATGCAGGTGTATTCTCCTGTAACACTTCAGTAGTGAGTGGCTTGCTGGATGCTGGCGGAGATCTAAGACTCCATGATAGGGAAGGCAGGACCCCCGTTGACTGGCTCAGGGTTGCGAAAAAGGACGGCAGTGCCCGGGTAAGCTGCTCTCTAGTATGGGTCAAACTCTAAACACATTGGCTTTTGCAGTTCTCCCAATGGGGGAACAGTATCCAGGCGAGATGAGTCTGCTCTGTGTTCTACTAATTTCAGTCTCATACTGCTTCTGTTTCATCAGATGCAAGAGTTCCTGGAGAGCTGCATGTCCTCTATGCAACAACTGTGTCAGAGCTCAGCCATGAAGAATCTATTCAGTGGACTGTCCCACATCTCAGCCTCCAGGTTGTTACACCCTGTATCTTTGCTGGATTGCATTAAGTCACGGTATGTTGATCAATAAGTCTATATTTATCATATATCTATACAACATTGTTTTATGTTCAGTGTGATTTTTTTTGTGATTGATTTTGTTAAGAATTTACTTTCACATTGGGCCTGAACAGATTTTTTTTTTCAGGATCCAATGTGTATTCAGTTCTTCTTTAATTTACATATATATATATACCTTTCTTCTTTTTAAAGAAAAACTGGTTTGCAAAAAAATATCTAAACATAAAATCTGGAAGTGAAAACAAAGCATGCGGTTCGCTGAGAACCATCCAGCTGGTAGAGTATTACATGCACATATTACATGAAATAGCACTATATCTAATACATATGAAAGAATAACGTAACAAATTAGAATTAGCTCCATAGTCCTGATGTTGGCTGTCTAATGTATAATCAGCTCATGTGTTTGTGTTTCTTCTCCCTTTAGTGGCGTTGACATGCAGTTCAATAAGAGGACAAGCAGCAAGTCTTCCTGCACAACATCCCAGTGTCTGGGCTTTGGAAAGGTATATCCTTCATACAGTATACAGTAGTTGCTGAGCAATGTTTGGATAGCTTAGCTTTTTTCAGTATCACCCTGCTTCCAGCAGTGAGCTAGCTTTAGCTGTGCTGGTAGAATAGCTTTATTGATTGCTGCAGTGTCAGTGGGTCTGTGGGTCCCTCACTACTGTCCAGACTGAAATATCTCAACGACAACCCTTGGATGGCAGCAGGTTTGCGTTGTCTTACTAAGCATTTTACCATGGTTACACCTTGCACCACTAGCAAACTACAGCCACTAGCATAGCTGTAGTCTGCACTAAGCAGTAGTGAGGGTGGTGTCCGCCCACGTGAAGCTGGTTAACACTTGTTGTACTGTGTGTAGCATCCAGCCGTTGTATTGCTCTCAGGCCTCTCCAGTTCCTGTTTACTTCCAGTCAAAGAAGGACCACTCCCTTAGCATTTGATATCTTCTGGGTCTGAGCCCTGTGAATACATATGCTTATAACACGTGTAATGCACATGCAAATAATACATATAATACTGTATACATATGCATATAACAGGCCCAGACCCTCTCTAGGTCCCTTTGCCATTTCTTCATATTGCAGTGAATTGTGAGAAGTGAGAAAATCAATTTTGACGATGGACATTGACGTTCAGCTGTGTTGGCTATTCCAGCACATTATACAGTTAACCTGTCCAAACCACAGGGCGATAGAGCCGGGAACAACCAGTGACTTCCTGGCTGAATTTTTCTTTTTTACTTTCCATTGTAACTGGAGCTGTCACAGGAATCTATACCACGTTGCCAAGTCAGTGTCAAAATTCTGAAAACATGTTGGTACTTGTTTTTCTACCATACTGTAAGCACTGAAGGTATCGTAGATGCTGTAGGTACTGGAGACGTGATTCTTTTGGGGTCTGAGGCAGCATAATAACCTACAGATGTTCTAGTCTGACTTCAGATGGGAAGGGGAAGAAGAAGTCACTGTAATTCAGGCAAGATCCTCCTGGACAAGTTATACTCAACCAAAAGCCAGGATGCAATCAGTGTCATACAGCATTTCAAATTAAAGGTGGAAACACCTCAAACTTCTCTAAGCACTTCAAAGACAGGCCTCTGGATCTGTACATAGAATTTAGGGTGAGTGAGTTTCAGTTGTTAACTCTATATTAACATGCAGTTAAAGTGTTTATATCCGGATATAAATTCGACCGGGTGTGGTCGAAACGTTGGTCACATAATAAAATTACTGCAGTTTAGTTTGCGGTCAGTGTCCTGTTATTATCTTACCTGGGGTGAGACTGGAAGACAGTGCACTCCCCCTCATGTACATGAGAGCCAGTGGAAGCACCTGCACCCCCAGTTAGTTGGGTTTCTGCCATAAGCTATGTCAGTTTCTTCCTCAGGGTCCTGTTTGCTCTCTCCACTGCACCCATACAGGCAGGGTGGCAAGCTACACCTGCTAATGTTCAGCAAGACTTTGGATGACATTATTTACAAAATAAGAGCCATTATATCTGCTTAGATTTAGAGTGCTTGCTGTCAGGGGTCCAAAACTAGCCTTCCCCTGGAAATATAAAACAAACCCAATGTCCTCCATTAAATCTTAAATAGAGTTTTTATAGATCAGATTTTTTTTGTGCTTCCATGAGTTCTCATTTTCTCATTTTTTTCCCCTTTAATCTGTTTGCTGGGTTAACCTGCCGCATACTGGTTCCGTTTGTATGCAGTCCTGCCTTCATGAAATATACAGCACATACTGCAGTATCACACTGCAAAACTAGAGGCCTGAGTTTTCTCCTTTGTATGTTTGTCTAGGTGTGTGTAAACAGGCCATGCCAGGCCTTGGCTTTGCCAGCATCTATTCCACTGATCAGAGAGAGTGATCTGACCCAGGATGATGATGAACCTTCACTCTCTTTCACCTGTGGCTCTTTGACCTCCATGACCAAGTAAGACTATTATTTAATGCCCACACGATACCGCAAGATACTTCCAATGTAGACAGGAAGTTAAAAGATACCATTACAGAGTCAAAGCACTTTCTTGGTGCTGAATAGTGTTATTATATATGGAACGTTATATTGCATTTTTCTTTAACCCACTACATTGATCGCCGAACTGTGTACTAATGTGTGTTTCAGTTACAGCTGGAGAGGCTCTAAGGTGACAGTAAAGACAATGAGGGACGGTCACATAGCGTATTTGGACCTTCTTCTCATGGAACAAGACTATTGCAGGTGAGACACAGGAAGTGGTACAAAATGTTGTAACTTGATGAATACATGTTGTTTAAGCTGCTCCAGACTTCAGACGACCACACAATCATCATAGGAGGCGTAACTTAATATCCTGTATGGGTGTGTGTGTGTGTGTGTGTAAGTAGCCAGTTGTTCCACCCACAGCTGTTGCAGCTGATGGCAGTAGCTGTGTCTGATGACCTCCAGGGGACCAGCCTGGTGTTTGAGCGAGTTTCTGTGGGCACACTGCACAACCTGCTGCACAACAGGGTAACAAAAACACGCCTGGATGATTTTAGAGTAGACACAGACATATAAGATTTATGTTTTTTGTTTTTTGT
Source organism: Toxotes jaculatrix (assembly GCF_017976425.1). Classification (NCBI taxonomy): domain Eukaryota; kingdom Metazoa; phylum Chordata; class Actinopteri; family Toxotidae; genus Toxotes; species Toxotes jaculatrix. The sequence goes on along the minus strand of NC_054405.1, from coordinate 2,457,236 downwards.
TTTTTTTTATTTAAGACTATCTTGGGGCCTTTGGCCTCAGCTTGACAACTGCCAAATTGACCACAAGTCCCTGGTTGGAATCAAACCATGGACATTGTGGTTATGTTGCCTTTTCATCTATGCTGGGGGCATGGTTCTAGGGATGATAATGGCCAACAGTCAGTTATCCACCTTGAAGGGGTTCAAAGGCAAGAGTAGATCAGTGGTAGGGGATATTTGTTCTTCATGATAGCAACTCATATGTGATTAGAACAGATATTTTTTTGGTACTTTTCATGTTTGATTGACTGCACACAGCATTTTTTTTTTATCAAAATCAGAAAAACTTTATTGAAACTTTATTAATCCCTGTAGAGAAATTCATTTATCTTGTCTGTATTTCCTAAATAATGTTTATCAAGCAGAAGGAAAATAGGAGTGACAAAAATAAACATGAAAAATCACCTCAAGATGTACGTAAAGCAGTACGACACGCCAACAGCGAATGACATGTGAATTTCATGTCAGTTGTCAATAAATGTAGGCATTTTCCATTCGTGGCAGTTTTAACAGCCACATTCTTCTGGGGTTGTTTCAAAACACTGCTCACCTCTGAATGCTGACTTGTGAAAAAGCTTTAACGGTGTTTGTTGTGGACCTTAAGTGTGTGTTTTCTTCTCCCTGTCTCTGCAGCGTGCTGAGTTCCCAGTGCTGCAGGAAAGATGGCTGCTCTCAGTGATGTTGCAGGTTTGTGAAGGTCTGCAGTACCTCCACAGGGGAGGCTTGGTGATGAGGGCCCTGTCCTCCCACAGTGTGGTCCTAACAAAGTTCACTGTGGCCAAGCTAACGGGTTTAGGCTTCATGGTTCCCAGGTAAGCAGACCCAGGCCTACACCGCGTTTGTCATATTTCATGTGTTTCCCCACACTCAGCTTACAATTATTATAATTGTGTGTGTTTTTGTTTGTGTATGTGCAGCAGTCTGAGTACATGCGTCACAGTCCCTAAGCATGTAGCCCTGCCCCCCAGCCTTCACAGATGGGCTGCTCCTGAGGTCATTAAACAGCGACCCTGCACAAAGGCGGCTGACATCTACAGTCTGTGTGCCCTGATCCAGGAACTCTACACAGGTAGCTCTCTCATGCTGGCTTCTGATTTTGGACTTTAGACGTCGCATGTTAGGGAATGAGTTGTTGACAATTTCACAGTTACCGTCGTCTGTATAATTTTGTGAGTTACATAGTGTTTTTTGTTTTCCTTTGAAATGGAAAATGACCCAATAGAGTTTTTTTTTTACTTCATTCTATAAGAACAGACTGAATGAAACTGAACAAAGCATTAGAACCAGGAAATAAAGATGAATAGATCGATGAACAGATATTTCCAAAAATACAGAAGATTCGATTTTAAATTCCCTTTAGTTTTAGGATATAAAGTCGGCGATAGTTTGTTCAAATGGAACATGCTTCACACATTATTTCAGACAGTGAGCCATGGGGCACTGTGAGCCTGGACGCGATCAAACAGGTGATGGACGCAGGTCAGACCCTGGCAGCAGACAGCAGCAGCATTCCGCAGCCTTACTATGATGTGGTCCTGAAAGGCCTGCAGCAGCACCCACAGGCCCGCACCTGCCGCCTGCAGAGCCTGTGCTACACACTACAACAGGACATCAAGGTGTTTCTGTTCATACAGTATAATTCCCTAGGATACATGTGGGAATAGTTGACTGCAACAAATATCAACAGCTGTCAGCAAATAAGACGAGTTTTCAGTGAGGTTTGGGTTTGGAAACAACACGGAACATTTTCCTTCCTGCTCTGAAACGAGTCCTTACATGATGCGTTTGTTTGTTTGTACGAGCTGCAGAGGTTGTCCCAGGGGGAACAGCTGAGTGGTGGGTTGTGTGCTTATCCAGAACAAGATCTGGGGCCTGGAGTCCAGACCACAAGACAGCATACCATTGCAGGGGAACCAGCGCAGAGCGGTACTGAGCCCAACACACAAAAACACAGGTGTTCCTATGTGTACTGATATTATACAACTAATGACTTGGAAATCTATGTTTACTGCATGTGCTTTGGGGACGTAACTCATCACAGTGGTGGAAAGACAGGTACACCTGGACAGACGCCTGGACAAACCGCTGTACAGTGGAGCAAAGCCAGAGCTGGGGAGAGAAAGAGGTGACTGTACAGATGGAGAATCCATGCTCTACCAAGTGGACCCTAACACAGACATGTGTCCTCTGCTTGGAGAGTTTGACTCAGGCAGTGTCGAAGAAGAAGAAGACGCTGAACCGGAGGCAGGCATAGACAGGGAGCTAGTGGAGCAGCTGAATGTCCTGAGGATGTCCAGAGTAACAGTGGACCAGAAGATGAACAGCATTGTGGTCAACCTCAAAGTATCGCAGGAACTGCTGCAGCAGGCCAGCCGGAGCCTGGACACAGTGGAGAACCCCCACCAGCTGGACCACACAGGGGAGGATCAACTGGACCCAGTGACTGGGTTTAGAGATGCTTCTCCCTACATCCACTCCATCTCTGCTCGTGCCTCCTCCACGTCTTCCTTCTCCGTGTCCTCCACAGATCTTTCCGGAGTTAGTACTGCTTCCGGACCACCTTCAAAGCAATACAGCCTGTTACCGCATAGGGGACATCACTGGGTAAATAACCTGGAGGCCCAGCTTCTGAGCAGAGACTGGGAACTGCTGAGCCAAGAAGAGCTGGCTTTATGGCTGAGTCACTATCCTACTGAACGGCAGCAACGTGAGCGGGGCCGGTTGCTGCAACTTCCCTTAAATTGCTACACGACAGGGATCCGTTCAGTGAGAACTGATCCCAGCACAGTGGAGCTGAGCCAGTACAGATCAGCTCTGAACGACAGCCCCCTCAACATGCTCTCCGACACGAAGCTGCAGGTACATGGGTTTAATTTGAAAGACTGTTACCGTCCTTGATCATAATATGAAAGGAGTGTTGTGTTCGATTTTTCTGTCAAGTGACACCGGTCTACATGATCAGATGCTGCGCAATCAGTAAAAAAACACTTTCAAAGCTGGAACAAGATATAAGATGTGAGACTTTAAGTCTGTGGAAGCTGTTTAAGGGGAAATTAAAGGGGAAACATTGGTCCTATGCTTTCAGAGTAAAGATGTGCTATGTCTTCTCCAGACACACAGTTCACAAGAAGATGCAGACATTACTGTGGACGTGTGCAGACCAGCAGCTAGAGGGAGTGCACTGCTGGAGACTCACAACACCAGTAAGACACTGATATTTCCTGCCACTGTGGCAGTGTCAGAAATGTACGATCAGAAGTGTTTGCCGAGTGGCGTCATCGTTTTTTTCTCCCCCAGAATATGAGAGCTTTCCAAACAGCTGTGAGAAAGCAGACGCTGTGTGTAGGCTTTGGTCAGACGCGGGTCTTCTGGCTGAACTCTCCAGCATCACGTATTCTCCAGCTCAGCCTCAGGAGAAACTCTACAGCATCTGTGCCAACAGCCGAGGCCCACCCTGTAATAGTACCCCACGTTGCCCAGGTAAAAGCAAGCGCAAAGTGAAAACTGGTGGAAACCTGCACATTGTAGAGTAACACACAGAGAAGAAACAAGTATCAGTCAGCAGGCCAGGGTAAGAGAGCAAGAGGACCTTGCTGGTCTCATAGCCTCCTAAGCTCATAGCCTCCTTTACTTGAATTCAAGTGAGGCTTGCAACATATGTGACTTACTTACCTGCTTGTGTTGTGTATTGACAGATGTACACTGGCGTGTAAAGATGGATCTCATTGAGGCCAGTCTCCCAGAATCCCCTGCCTGCAGCCACCTCAGTCCTGTGTATCTCCAGAATGGGAATTTCACCACACCAAGAGAAAGCTCGGTAACGGTTCAACCACTTGTGTCATGGAGCGGTGTGGGCTTCTTCAGCTTTTAATTCACTCCAGCTACAGTATCCCATACTGTACATATGTGTCACATATGCACATATATGTTTTTTGGGTTGCATTTACTGGCAGGCTGATATGTGCTGTTACCGCCTAAATCTGTAGGCGTCCAACGTTTTTCAGTGTCCACCTTTGGAGACAGACTCTGCCGGCAGTCTTCAGGGCTTCGTCACCGCCAGCCTGATCACAGATGCTGTATCTCCCAGCTCAAGTGCCCGCAGATGCCGGAGCGCTGTGGAAGAAGAGCAGAAAGTACAGGTGGAAGAGGAAGGAGAGGGAGCAGGAGAGTCCGAGCAGGAGCAGAGTAAAGACAGGCAGGAGGAAATGGGCGGAGGCGGTCAAAATGGGGAGGGAGGAGAGGAGGAAGAAAAGGAAGACGAGGCAGAGAATGAGTTTGAGAAAAGCGAGAAAGGATTACAGATGATCACACAGCGCAGTCAAGGAAAGGAGGAGGAGGAGAAGGAGGAGAGAGGTAATAAAATCACACAGCACTCACCACATTCACAGCTGAGATATGTGAACACAGGAGACCAGATTTCATTTGGGATTGATGGGAGTTTTAGGCTTTGTACTTTGCTTTACAGATGTGGGATCAGAGCTGGAGGAAGATGAGGATAAAGAAGATGTGAAGGACAGGAGGAAGAAAATAACAGGATTACTTGGCAGTGCTGAGGGAACAGGAGACAACACCTTTGTCAACATCTGTAAGCAAACAGACACGACAGTTCTAGAAACACTCAACAGCCTGGCCTTTACTTTATGTGTGAGCATTATCAGCTCCTGAGTGTGAACTGACTTGGACCGATGTGTCCACTCAGGTGAGCCAGATGCAGACACAGACACTGCAGATCCAGAGAAGAAGAAAGAGCCACGGCAGCAGAGTCCCAGTTTACTGGAGGACACGGACAGGTGGGTGGCAGCAGCTACATGAATGGTGATGGAGTGTGTGTGTGTGTGTGTGTGTGTGGCTGTTTTGGTGTCATGTGCAGGTGATTTTGTGAAGATGAGTAGCGGGTAGTTTGCTCTTGTTGACAAAGTGAGTGGAAACATTCTCAGAACATCTGAGAACCTCAGGATTCAGGATAACTCAGACTTTTCCACTGCACTCATGAGTCATGGTAACGTCACCACTGTGTGTGTGTGTGTGTGTGTGTGTGTGTGTTTCTCCAGAGCTCACTCAACACTGGATGATGTGCTGCAGGGCTTTTTTTAATAAAGAGCCTGGGAACCAAGTAAAGAAGCCGCAGCAGCGTGAGTATCAAGTACAGATGAGCGCAGAGTTAAAGGCTGGGTAAGATCCAGTACTGTGTCAGCCTGGAACATGTTTACGCTGAAACTGGGTGAAACTCAGTGACCCCATCAGCAGCTACATACATATAAACCCCAGCCTATAAAAAAGGCCCCTCCCTTTCTGTTTAGAAGAAGACGAAGTCCTTATATGTAATATACTTACAGAGCGTGTTCCATGTCTAGGTGTCAGCTCTTTGAAGAGCAGATGGGCGATGATGAATGAATGACACCCAGCAGGAGACACCACAGTCAGTAGACTGTATACTGGATCAGGAGCAGACTCTTCCTGAGCAGAGGCGAATGTTCTTTTATGTGAGAAAATGGAGATTTGTTCTGTTACTTGTTTTGTATTTCCAATGTTTTTTAAGCTTTGTTATTCTGGACGGTTTGGACTGAACTAGCTGCTGAGGCTGTGAACAAACTGACTTTAGAAATGTCAGTGTTTACAATCCGAGCTTTAATGATTTGAATGATAAAGGAACCGATCCAGTTCTGTTCAGAAATCCTCTTTGATGTACTCGTTTGTGCAACAGGTAGAACCGGTTCCAACATCAGAAGCATCTCAGCGAAATGTTTCCATGAAACGAGGACAAACAAAACACCGTCCGCAAAAAAAGTGTTTTATTTACATTGTGCTGTTTAAGGATGTGCAAATTAAAAAATGATACAGAACAGTCCCATCCCAAGAACGCGTTTCCTCAAGAGTCCGTAGGGTTCTAGTTTAGAAACATCCCTGCCCTCATCTCAGAGGATGTTAAAAGCTGTTAGCCAAGGTCCATCAGTGACATCAGTACAGCTCCTCGTGGTTTGCTGCCAGACGTTTAGCATACACCACGAAAGGATGAGAGGGCGGAGGATTTTGGAGACTCTGTCACTCTAGAGACGCCATCACTGTTGGGTTTGGTGACAACAGGTGCGACAGAGCACATGTTTGACCACAAGCAGCCACACTGATTTCAGCTGTGCAGAGAACCTGGTGTCAGCTCATGGGCTCAGAATTATGAGACACCTACAATAAGCTGTGGCAGTGTGTGACGAGCCCTGTGTATTTTTTACTCCGTTCATCATTGTTCATGAATAATATGCACATTATTCACTTTGAAAACCTTGCTCCAGGTAAAATGGGGCTAATAATAATAATAATAAGCTCAGGCTGAAGCCACAGCAGCCCGTGATGCTGCAGCAGGAGGTGGATTAATGAGGAGAAACACGTGTTTGATGACAGGCAGTGAAGAGCAAGGAGGCAGAGGACAAAGTCAGAGAACTATGACCTGGAAAGGACAAAGGAGTGATGTCCATCACTTGTGGATATCTGGTGGTCTGGGTGTGTCTGGTCTGGCCGTGTGACCCCCCCCCTGTGACCTCTGAGCGTCCCAGTGACCACATGCCCCCCCCCTTCCAACAGTCTCCACCTCACTTCACAAGACGAACATGTCCTTTCCTGTCCAGCTCCACTAAAGAGAGGTGCTGGAGGACCTTCAGCTTGGCATCGCTCACTTTCATCTTCAAATGCTTCATCCTCTGCACGCTGAGGGACTCGCTGCAGGGGACAGAGCAAAACAGACAGGCACTGCTGATTACTTCTGTTCCTCCTGAACTCATCGTTTCACAATACGTATTTGAAATCAAAATGATGCAGCACGGGTCAGATTGGCTCTTCAGTCTGACCTGTTGTTTTTGCCGAGGTGCTGCTGCAGCTGTTGGTAGAACGCGTTGAGCTCAGCCAGCTTGATGTTGGAGCGTATGCTGGAAGGAACTGCGTCCAACATGGCTTCACTCAGCTCCTCGTACTCAGGGCCTGTGGATGGAGATCACAGAGTTTAACAGTGAGCTGATGGAGACATACGGATGAGGATGAAATTATTATTTATATATTGTTTCAAACGATATGTAAATGTTCCGATTTTGGACTGTACAGTTCCTGTTGAATACCTGCCAAACTGCCTTTCAAATTCGATTTTTGCAAAAAAAAAAAAAAAACCAATACAAACAAATAAACAGGGCAGAGAACAGGAACATGGCGGTGCTCCTTCTACTTTTGTTAAGTGGCATGATGACAGATTTTTGGACTCGATGAATCCAAAACTGCAGACGTAATTATGGATTTTGGACACATAGAGATAAGGAGGGGGCAGACCAGCAGAAGGATCAGCCGACAGACCCACACTGCCATCTCTATAGTATTCAGAGCAGACATGAAGGTAACGGTAACTCACTCAGTGGCTGCTGTTGGTCCAAAGCTGCTGCAGCAGGAGGCACCTGGAAAAAAAAAAGACATTCACTCCTTTGAGCTGCGACAGCAGCAGAAATAATGAACAACACCAAGACTGTTGATCTGCTGCATCTGGAGCGTTTCTCCACAGTTTCCCACTCAGCGAACCTTCCCTCAGTAAATAAAGATCAGGAAATGCAACGCATCAGCTAAAGAAGTGCTGGCTTTGTCACAGAGGTTACCAGTAAACATCAAGGCCTCTGGGATCTGAGTGTCTTACCTCTGCTGTGGTGAAACTGACAGGTAAACCCAGGAACTCTGCCGACTGTTGCTCCGTCTCCGTCAGCGGCTGAACCTGCAGCAAGGACACAGTCAACAGCTTGTAACTAGGGACACGATATATTTGTGTACCTGTTACGTCACATTTTCATGCACTGTGATCATTATGTTAAATCTAAATCTAAAAGCAGTGGTTTCACAATATTTGACACCTGGGGGCCGCAAAACTGCAACGTGCAGCCTCCGAACCAAAACAACACCATTCTCATGCCAGTTGCATAAGCATGTGAAAGCCATAGCCAAAGCTATATACCTATGTGTGCACAGGGTGGTGTTGGAGCAGTGAGTGTGCTGTGGTCACCTCCACATCAGTATTCTGCTGCAGGTGCTGGATCAGCTTCATGACACTGCCGAGGTTGTTTCTGATGGAGTCCATGGACTCTCTCTGTGCAGCTGCAATCTCCTTCACCTGAGAGCACAGCGCTGTGTGTTTGGCCTTGATGGCCCTCAGGTTCTCCAGCATCACCGCCGGGTTCTCCTGCAGGCACAGTGTCAAATCAAGAGCCTGTACGGACCTGATGTTCATCATCCAGCCTCGGATGCTTAGTGATTTATCCCTAAAGGTCTAATCTAAGTACAAGGTTTAAAAAAAAAAAAGACTACAAAATGATATACAGGTCCTATTAAAAATGTAACAATGAATTAGGGTCTTCTGTTCTTTTAGGAAACGAGTAATCAAACGTATAGGACAGTGGTTGCAAACCATTTTCAGTGTCTCCCTTGCTATGGTCTCTCCTGCTATCTACATCCAAACACAAATTTGGACTTGACACTTCAGTTATTATTGTGACATTTCTGTCCTCAGTCACTAAAAGGGTCAAGCTGTTTTTTTCCTTTGGAATCTATAATTGCAAGGATTAACAGTCAGCAAGTGAAGTTTGGTCTGATTTTTAATGTATATAAAGACAGAAACACAACAGGAACTTAATATTCCCACTTGTACAGTTACATCATGTTTATTTATGTAAAATTCATTTTTTAAATTTTGAATTACAAGAATTTAAATGTTATATTAGGGAGAGAAATGGAGAAACCCCATGGAGAAATGACTTGTAATGTTTAAAGAAATAAGAGCAGTGGTAGATCAGTTATCACCTCAGCAGGACATCCATTCTCTGCAGCGTTGTTGATGAAGTCCAGCTTCAGCCGCTTCTCAATGTATTCCAGGTCAGCCTCTGACTTCTGGAACTGCAAAGACACTCACCTTTACACCATGATAGTACACTGACAAAACTTCCCTCTGCTCCAAAGCAGGGTCGGGCTTTTTTTTTTTCTGAAGTTCGATACTAGTTCTCTGATACCTTGACTGACAAAAGGATCACGAAACCTGGGAACTATCTCATCAAAGAATCAGTACACAAGACTACAAATCTGACAGAAGTCCAATGTCAACTTTTCAGTACTTTCAGGTGTTTCTTGAAATAAATAACACCATGAAAATGCTGCCGTCTTTAATGAAACCTAGATGTTCTTTGTCTCATGTCACCAAGTTTTTTAAAAAAATGTTTTAATGCAGGCAAAGGTGACGGATCCAACCGTCGGCGCTGGTTAAAATGGGTGTTTGATGAGACTGGTAGCACTGGTTAAATTCTCTAGAGGCAGTGCAACACTTTTCTATCAGTTATTGTTTAAAGAGGTGTAGGTAGCGTAGGTGTAGCGCTCTCACCTGCCCTACCAGATCATACCATGGTCCATCTATCATGTCCACTTGACTTGATACAGTCTAGAAAATGTAACAGCAGACAGTGCAGCTGGTCTCTGCAGTTCTCAGATGCTTTGACAATACTATTGCACTGCTAGCTGTCTGATACAGTAGTGCAATGAAGTCAGAGCACCTGCCAACAGCTGAAACTTCAGAACTCGGAAAACTTTTCCTTTTGCTTGTAACGATTTCTGGCCAATGCCCTTTTAACATTGCACTGGTTTTCTAGCAGGGTCACCAGTAGTACAATGTAAAAGGGAACTGGACAGACAGCGGGTTTGCATAACTAAAGGCTTTATTCTATAGTGGTATGCAAAAACTTTGTTACTTTTAATTCCATGATCATTTTTCCAACATTGTCTTAAGCTGTTTCACCATAATCAACATTTTATTTGAATTTTTTTTCAGCTAGGAATAAGTCCTCCATATCCTTTGTGAACTGCATGTAGGAGAATATTGTGCAACAACAGCACACTCAAAATTTGCCTTTTCAGTTCCTCAAGCAAATCCAGGTGCCTTTTGTATAGCATTTAAAAAAATACCATGACCTGGATGACAGAGAATCTTCACAGATACTGACCGTATTTAAGTTTTAATCCTGTCTGCTTTAAGTAAACTGCCTAAAGTCCGCAGTATTGGTTTGGGAAACAGCGTGTGAGACGCTGTTGTTACTGCTGGTCTGGATAAAAGCTAGTGAATGGAGCTCAGGTTAAGAGTATTTGCTCAAACATTGAATTACACATGATTTGTTTCCTGTAATAAAAGTTAATCGTCATTTTTAGGAGAAAAAAAACTACTACTTGGTTACAACAACACGGAAAGATATCTGAGCTATCCTGAGGACTGTGGTGTGAGTGCCTTCGATCCACATGCTGAACTGGGGCCAGCTGTGTTGACTGTGAAGCTTTGTTGTTATGATGACACTTTACGGCAACAACGGCCGTGTACTGTGTTTTAATGGTGGTCATGTTTCTAAATCCCGACAGACAGTAGGAAGCCGCTTTTAAAACCAGCATACACCTGGGCTGGCCTCGCAACTGGGTGTATCAGTCGTTGTTCTGATAGTTCGCTAGTAAGTTACAGACGAGGCTGTAACATCTGATGTTCTAACAGACGCTAAGCGGGCGGCCCTGTTGAATGGCGCAAAGGAGTTTGAAGTGTTTACTGATAACGTTACAAAGAGGAAAACCCTGACGTGACTGCTATGATGGGTTCCCCGTATGAATAACTAAGCGGTAATGAACGAGGTGCTGGTTTTCTGTGTAAGCATTAAACGAGGATAAAAGCAGTTTCAGTAAAATAATATTACAGACAATAAAATAGTTTTACACTGCGCTTACCATGGCCTCAAGCTTATCAACTGTTGTCTCCATGTTGAATAGTTTTCAGCCTGATGCGAGCTCTCTGATTGGCCAGCTGTCAGGAATGGAGAAAGCTGATTGGGCAGCTGTGTGAGACGGGAGCCTCCGCTCTGCTCTGCGTGAGAGCCGTGTTGCTGCCATGCGCGTATATAAGCAACTGGATAGCGGGCTCAAAGATGGCGTCCAGTCACATGAATGGAAACTGCGCGGCTCGTCTCCTGGTGTGTCACCGCCCGATCCGTACCGGAAACTCAATTTGTTCTACGCATGTGCGATAGTTAGGGTTAGGCTAAAGAGTATGGATGCAGAGAGACGACGCTGTGATGCTTTTTTAAAGAACCGCTGCTAGATGGCGCCACGGTAGCGCTGCCGCCATTTTGAGCTGAAAGCGCCAAAGGGTAGACCGAGAGAAATATTTCCAAGTGAAGTGAAAGGAAGCAGTGTTTGACTGGAAGCATTTTTGCTGTCAGACTTATACTTGTATCATATGGATATATGCATTGTTTGTAGCACTGTATATTCAGGCGTACATTTATCTTATATGTAAGAAAGTGTGTGTATTTGAAGGAGTGGTCTAAGCAATGTGTGTCTGTAGCAATAGAACATTAAATTAAACAACAAATAATAGTGTTGATAGATTTTTTTTAAACTGCCAAATCTTGTGTAATGTTTTGTAGATGGATCCTATGACTTGATAACTGTTAAACTTTATATATAAACAAACAGGCATCCATTGTATTTAGCCTATATATATATATGGACGGTACAAACTCCACTGATATTTTGTAACGTTTGTTGTTACATAGGCTACTGATCAGATTGATTAAAATGGTGGTCTACGGGAAAAAATGTTTTCCAGCTGCAGCAGATAATTTTGTTGCAGTGCAATGAGTGACTTTGTGGTGGCGCTGTATCTAGCTCTTTAAATACATCCATGCTATGCATGTATTGTAGAGGCTGGATACCAGATTCAGAGGTGGCACCCAGTCACTTGAATGAAAATTGGCATGAAGACTTTCTTTAAAGCGCCGCCTGGTTAGCTCAGTTGGCAGAGCATGAGACTCGACCTCTCAGGGTCGTGGGTTTGAATCCCACTCCGGGTGGCACCACCTCCAATGGGCTCACCACCTGTGGAGGTGCCATAGGCCTTCGGTGCATTGTGAAATGGGCGGGCTGCCCCCGCGACCTGGGCCGGGACCCAGATAAGCGGCAGATGATGACATGACATGACTTTCTCTAAAGCCTCTAGGCTGTGCTTTAACATCAATAACTGTGAATTGCTTGCCCTCAAAGATTATGGTTGAGATATGGTTGTAAAAGTTAAATATTTCAGTGACTGACAATGATTCCAATACCAGGATTATTAAGCAGATAATATGTTTCTAGAGACCAGACTGGGAGATGCCATATTAATGGATCATGAGAAAATAATGAATTCATACAGTGGGGTCCAAAAGTCAGAGACCCCTTTCCCATATTAATTAACTTAAATGGGAAAGTGGTCTCAGACTTTTGGACCTCAGCATATGAGTTTTGTCATACTTTTTTCTTGAGGAATCATCCCTGATTTAACCCTGAAACCACTTACCCTACTCGTGCAGTAATGGAGTAGTTACTGAGTCCGTCATTACTTCATCATTTTATCACAAGTTCCATAACAACAAACCAGAGACAGCAGGTCTCTAAACTAGTAGTTTAATCATCAAAGACCATATATACAGAAATATTTACATGCGTGTTATTTTCTTGCAATAGTGAAGCAGGCGACCGTGGTGGATTTTGCGGCCTGCTTTGAATCATGGTCCTGTTCTGGAAAAGCCAGCCTCTTTTCACTTTCACTTTCTTGACAGACTGGAGGAAAACTGCATCCAGAATCTGCTGATATTTAGTGGTTAGTTCTTTCGTCTCTCTGCGCGTGTTTCCTGTGCCAAACAACTCCAAAGAACAATATGTCAATCCCTGTGCTGAACAGTTTGAAAGATGTTCATTTCATCAGATCAGCTTGCTCCTTTGTTCTCCAAAACACAGCTTTGGCGATTGTGGCCAAAGAGCTCAGTTTGAACTTCATCTATCCACAGCACTTGCTTCCAAAATCACTCTGGCTTATCCAGATGTTGCTTTGCAGACTTCAGAGGATTAGTGATGGTTTTTGTGATGAGGTTATGGGTAAGTTTGTATATCAGTGCTGCACAGTGCAGCTTCTCTGCAGTCATATGTGGGTTTGGCTCTAACTTTCTGTCCAGCAGTTCTGTTCCAAGTTTTCTTGTCATGACTTCCACAGTTCCCCTTAACTATTGTTTCTTAGTGACATTTCAGGCAGTGAACATTGGAATATGGAAGCACATTTATATTTTTTAGCCTCTTCTGCTTTGTAGGCTTCCGTTAGCTTCACTTTCAGACTCACAGTCATTTTTTAAGAGGAACCCATGGTTGTTTTCTAGTCCAGAATTTATCATCAGCTGACAGCTGATGGAGTTCTGAGACTTTACCAGTAGAATGATGGCCACATTGTTCTAGATACCACAATGACTGTGCTCTTTTTCCGGCCATACAAAATTCAAAGAATAAATAATACAGGGGCTGAAGCAGTGTCACAAAAAAAAATGAACAGAATAAAATCCATTTTTATTGTTTTACACAGCTGAAGTAAAGCATCAAGCAAGAAATCAAGCTAGCTATATGTACACAAACTAAATTTATTTGGCCATGTAGTAGACACAGTCACATAGATTCTGAAGGTGTTTCACTCGCTAATGGAAAACAAGCTTTTTCACCTTCTGTGAGTCACTGTAGAAAAAAAAAAAAAACTGTGGCCATATTTACAGAAATTCTTGATGACTATGACTTAGGAGCTTGTTTTGTGTAGCTCTTTACAAATACATTACCAATATTCTAATAATACGAGCATGGAAACAAATAGTATGTCAAAATGCAGATCGAGCTGACAGTGAAAAATGTCTCATAAAACAAAATCAGTTCAAATTTGAACAAAGCCTGAAGTTAGACCAGTGTTTAACATGGGTAAAAGATTCCATTTTACAGTGCACCAATATGTGCTTTGAACATCCTCAAAGTCCGCTCGCAGGGTTTTAAGAACATGCCATCATACCGGTCACATATAAAAGCTAGTCCTGTAAAAACTATTCCTCAGATATTTGAAGGGGAGATCACTGGTTATGTTACCGTTACATCGAGGACTTGGTTTAAGACTACGATTCCGTTCTTCATCATACAAAACATCAATGTGGACCTTAAGAGTACACTGGTCACTGGAGGACTTCATGAACAGATGTCTGAGGCGGTATCACAGGAAGCTCCAGCCTCTCACACTCGGTCAGCTTCAGGGTTAAGTGCTGGGCGATCTCATTAGGATCAGTGTACAGTGCAGCAGGAACATTCTGAGGGAGAGAGAAACGTCTGGGGTTAAAACAACAGTAATAAACACAGCACATCACAGGAGATAGGAAAAGTTTCATATTCTGTTAGCAAAGGCTTTACAGAAAATCTGGTGGTGAATGAAGGTCTCATTTGAAATTGAATTTCTAATTATAATCATTTAACAAAACTTCACTTTTTATTCAAGTAACGTGATACAGAACACTTTTATACAAATGCTGTACCACAGGTAGGATTTAGGCAAATTTCTATGATACACGTCTTGTGTTTCTGATGTAGGAAGTCTTTATGCTGTAGTGAGACGGGTTTTTATCGTGGCATGGGGACAAAAAACAGAGAGACAAAATACTTTGTGTAAGAAGACACATAGACTCTCAGTTGCCACTTTATAACAGACAGGAGAAAAAGGAAAGAGGATGAAAATGCCACCCTCTATGAAAATGATGCGAAGCATAAGCTTTCAATCACCAGATCGCAAACCAGCGGAACATTTATAAAAATAAATCATTTTTTTACATGAACAAATTTAATTTCATAAGTTGATGTTTGTACAATGTTTCATTGGTGATGGACAGAAACATCAGCAGGAGGTGAACCTGGGGAGGAAAAGTGGTTTTACTGTAGTTTAAGTTAACCTGAGACACTCTCAGAACTTATACTCAAATTTAACAACATCAACTAGTAGCTTTAGAAAATGATACATCAAGTCTGGGCAATATGTATATATATTTGTAACAGTCAGCTAGATCAGCACCTCCAGTCACTCTCTAGAGGTGAGTTCAGGTACTCTGTGAAGCCATCATGTGCTGAGGAGAAGCTGCTACCTTGCTTCCTGATCAGCTCTAAGGCCTAAGTATATTCTCCTGAGTGTTTCTGTATTATCATTTAGCAACTGTCTTAGACCATGCCTACTACTACACTTTAGTAGTAGGTATTGCTAAGATAAATAGATAATAAATAGATTCATCAGACCAGGCCACCTTCATCCATCGCTCCATGGTCCAGTTCTGATGCTCACGTGCCCATTGACACCTTTCACCTGCTGCCTAATATATCCCACCCACTAACAGGTGCCATGATGAAGACAACACTGCATCAGTGCAACAGCAAGGACTCTGGACAAGAGACTGAATGAACACCAGAAACAAACCAAAACCACTCGTAGTGTCCACTGGGAAGGGGTCAAAGGTCATCAACTATGGGTCAGCGGATGAATGAAGAAAGATCAAGCATGACGTTCCAATCTAACACCAGAGAGCCCTGAGCAGAGCTGTGCAGATCCCTGCTGAGTAGCAGTGTGTTGCGGTTTGTTATCAGCACATAACTCACCTTCAGTTCTGCTATTTTGCTTTCCCGTGTGCTGAACTCTCGTAGCATGTAATTCTTTCCAGCCTGGAATCAAAAACATGACTCATTACCACAGACCGCGTGGTATAACATCTATCGCATTTAAAGTCTATGACAAACTCATGATAAAAACCCTGCACTGTCCCGGCGGGAGGAAACCAAACTTGCCTCATGATGCAGTCGTGTGTCGTTGATTCGAATCAGCACTCCGTCCACTCGTAGGAAGAAGCGCAGCAACAGGAAGAAACTGGTGGGCATCACCCTCTGCGTCATTAACAAGACACACAACATGTTAGACTGCAGTGTTGCGCTCACAAAACGAAGAACGTGTGTCTTCTGCTTAAAGGTTAGAAAATCCGATCCTCGTTGGCATCACTGACGCTCACAATTTTGACACTGATCATGGAGACTCCGTGGTCGTGCAGTTCGTCCTCGAACAGCAGCACATCATCAAAGAACATGATCTGTTCCCGAGCCTTCAGCTTCTCCATGTCGATACGTTCCGTTGTCCCGTTCACCTTCAGGTGAGCAACAGGTAGAAATGAAACACAGGTGGAAGCAGAAGCTGCTTAATAATACACATAAACATGTGTGTGCTGATGACACTACGTTTCCATTCCATTCATAAAAAATGACCCACCTTTATCTGCATACCTTCTCCTATCAGAGTGCCTCTGTAGTCTGTGGTGTACGTCCAGTCGTAAGGTCTCACCACCTCTTTGGAGTGTTCAGAATCAGCTCTGGAAGAAGATCACAGAGATTCATACATCAATACGTGCCATTGCCAGAAGGTTTGCTGTGTCTCCCAGTACAGTCTCAAGAGCATGGAGGTGATTCCAGGAGACAGGGAGTTACTCTGGGAGAGCTGGACAGGGCCGTAGAATGTTCTTAACCCATCAGCAGGACCGGTATCCGAGGAACAGGGTGAGCACTGCCAGAGCCCTACAAAATGGTCCACCACTGGTGCCCTGTGCTTTTCACAGATGAGAGCAGGTTCACCCTGAGCACATGTAACAGACGTGAAAGGGTCTGGAGAAGCTGTGGAGAACGTTATGCTGCCTGTAACATCGTTCAGCATGACCGGTTTGGTGCTGGGTCAGTGATGGTCTGGGGAGGCATGACCATGGAGGGACGCACAGACCTCTACAGGCACCCTGACTGCCATTAGGTATCAGGATGAAATCCCATTGTTAGACCCTGCACTGGTGCAGTGGGTCCTGGGTTCCTCCTGGTGCATGACAATGCTCGGCCTCATGTGGCGAGAGTATGCAGGCAGCTCCTGGAGGATGAAGGAACTGATACCATTGACTAGCCCCCACGCTCACCTGACCTAAATCCAATAGAAGACCTCTGGGACATTATGTTTCTGTCCATCCGGTGCTGCCAGGTTGCACCTCAGACTGTCCAGGAGCTCAGTGATGCTCTGGTCCAGATCTGGGAAGAAATACTCCAGGACACCATTCACTGTCTCATTAGGAGCATGCCCCGACGTTGTCAGGCATCCATCCATATCAGTAGAGATATCTGGCATGATTTTTTCCCCCCATTTTTCCTTTAATTTTTTTTTGGGCAGTGTAATAACAAATATGGTCTAGACCTGCTCTCTACAAAAACTGCCCTGAGATAACCTCTGTTATGACTCAGCGCTATATAAATAAAACTTGACTTCTCTTACTGTGGGGGTGACAAGTCGAATGGCTGCTTTTATGCTCTCTGTATCTGAGTAGTTTTTTACATTTCAAGCGTTAAAGCAAACACCCAAACCCAGCCATGGCCTTTGGTAACACACTGCGACGCTCATCTTGCCTGCTCTCCTGCCATTCCTGAGCACAAGCCACCTTGACAGCATCCTCCATGTTGTTGACTCTCTTAAGGGCATCGATGGCGTTGAATTCAATGCCGTAGCCATCCGTGTGTTGAATGCGCAGGACGTTGTCACCAAACAGCATCTCCGGAAGGGAGGGCATGTTCATCTCTTCTGCCAACCTGCGAAAATAAAAACAGCAAAAAAAAAAAGCTGACCTGGCCACTGATGACACTTTGAAACAATGACACTTGTCTTTCTGGAAAAAAATTCACAAATGTAATTCAACTTCATTTACTGCCAAGTTTCATCAATATAACTATGGAAATTAGTTGACCATCCCTACAGTGAAGGACAGTGGTAGCAGCATCATGCTGTGGTGGTACCTCTCAGCAGCAGGGACTGGGAAACTGGTCAGAAGTGGGAGAAGGATGAACACAGCCAAATACAGACAGGTCTTTAAAGGAAAACCTGCTCCACAGTGTCCACAATCTAAGACCGGTTCACCTTTCAGCATGACAATGACCTGAAGCATACGACCAAGATAATGATAGAGTGGCTTTGGGACAAGTCTCTAACTGTCCTTGGGTGACCCAGTGAAAAACCCACGCTTTAACCCCATAGAACACCTGTAAAAAGACCTGAAGATGATGGTTCACAGATGTCTCCCATCCAATCTGAGAGAACTTCTGAGGATTTGCCAGGAAGAATGAGATAAACTGCCCAAATCCAGGTGTGCAGAGCTTACAGAGACTCAGAGCTATAACTGCTGCTGCTGCTTCTACAAAGGCCTGAAGTAAGGGGCTACTTTTGCAAATTAGAGATTTCAGTTTATTTTTTATTTTTAAGAAATTTGCAAAATGGTTGTCACTTTGTCTTTATGGTTCATTGAGTGTAAATCAATAGGCAGAAATGCAGTTTTCCATTTAAAATTGAATCTATAACACAAAGTGTGCAAAGAGGTCTGAAGACACTGTAGCCGGGCTGCATAACCTGTGGAAAAGCTAAGCCCACCAGAGAGCCTAACGGAGTTTAACAGGTAAAAGTTGGAAGAAAAGTACATTTACTTAAGAAAGAACATCTCACCGTTCAATGTCTTTGGATTTCATGATGTGGTTTTTGGCAGCAGTCACTTTCCATGGTCCAAAGGTAAAGTCCTGCTTACTGCTCTTGAAACCATGGGACATCATCGTGGACAGAGAGGCCAACATCAACTACAAGAAAGATCATCGGCAGATGTTTCAAAGGTAAAGGACTGACAACATTTAGGACTTCAGCACTCTGTAAAGGGCACAGTCACATTTAACATTCACAGTCAAGATCGATTTAAATGTAACTTGACTGTGAGAATATAATGGTTTATCTGCTGCTCGTGTGCCATCACTGTTGGCTACAGTCGTAAGGTAACACTGGGGCTGACTGAGTTGGATGTGTTGAAGTTAGGGCTCTATGCATCAGCCCCTGGACCTGCAAATGGGACAGCACCCTCCTAAGGCTCATGGAGGTCACAAAGCTGGCCCAGTAACATTACATACTATAGTTAATAAAAAGAAAACACATGCAAACAAATCAAAAAAAGATAAAACAGTTTCCTATTAATACACTAATACACTTTATAACTCCTTTTGTTAAACTACACACTGCAGAAAGAGTTCACTGTTGTGATTAGTCACACCCCACTCGTGTTTTAGGGAAAAAAGGAATTGTTGAGGCATTTAATGGTCATTTTAAGTATCTACAAAAATACAATTTTAACTTAGTCCAATCAGTTAAGAAACAGTTTGAAATGCTGTCTGCAGCCTGCACACAGCTACCGGGAAAAACGCAAAGAAAGCCACTTTATTTATATTAATAATGTTAATAATGTTAGCTTAGTTACACCCAGTAGGTTCATTTCAACCACAACCAAACTTTGGAAGGAACAGTTATTTACCCATAGTACATTTCAAATACACACTCGCCCCGTTTGTACTGATTCGCCTGTTTTAATCGTAAATAGCTTTTCTAAAACAATTCGTATGTGTTTCTATTTTCTACAACTGATGAATGAACGTTTCCACATATAGCAGGCTTTGCTTCGCTGTGCCTCGCGCTCTGGGTGAATATTAAAGACGGAAGTCAACGAGCAGGGACACTAAGAGAGACATAATAACTGTGTCCTACAGCGTAGACGGACAGAAACATGTCTGTTTACCTCGATATGTTCGCCGACCGTATCATATATCCATGTCATGGAGGGTACTGGAGTGCGCCAATAAAAAGGGCCCGGTCGTGTTAGTAACTCTCACACTATGGTTCCGCCATGTCTTCACGCGACAGTTTTCCGGTCTTAGAGTCTGTCCGCAGCCTCGAGATGCTCCCCAACTGTTGCTGTCTTGCTCTCTTGTCAGGATTCATTGAATGTTCCTCAGCATTCTCACCGACATTTTATATAGGTTTTTTTTTTTTTTTTTTTTTTTTTTTTTTTACAATTTCAGCTTCTTTAAGTCTCTAATGGAAGTTCAGTGTTGTTGGTGTTGTCATAGAGTGGCTCGTCCCGGTCAAAGGTTTCAAATCATTTAATAAAAGTCACAAATTTCCAAACTTTACATAAGTTTTTTTTCTTTCCTTGGTGCCATGTTTTTCTTTTCATATACGATTTTCACACTTTTGTCACATAAAAGTAAAATAAAATTAATAAAAGGGATGGAATCTGACAGGTCACAGAAGAAAAACAACACTGCATCCAAGGCATTAATTGTGTGGCTTCCTAAAACAACACTAACAAACTGTCAGTCTTCAAAACTGTATCACCTCCTAGTATGGCAGGAATCTTGCTGATCAGTAGCAGTCTTCAGCCTTCACCATAACTGAACATTATTTGACATCAATAACCTTTATTTTCTATACAGTCTATGGTGAAGGCCCAGTCAGACACATTTCTGATAGACGGGCCCATAATTTGAAAATTGTTTATTTCATGTCCTCAGTATAGTTTTATTTACATGTGTTTTGGAAGTGACAGGCTGCAGGTATCATTTTCAGTCCACTCTTCTCTCTGTGAATGTTGCTGTTGATATTGACATTATTTCTTGGCATGCAAATTCTTTGGGTAAATTAACAATTTGCCCAAAACCATTCACTAAATTAGAGTGATGGATGTGTGTGATATTAGGTGTCTAACGTCCAGTCATGATTCAAGCAATTAGTCTTCTGAGTCGCACACAGTAACCAGGGGATGTTAATCGGGTCTGTTTTGAAGCAGTAGCTGGAGACACAAAGGGAACTGTTTCCTTTGGATAGCTGAGCAAATATCAAAGTGCAAGTTGATCCCCTGTGAGTAAACCTGCTTTCTACTGTACATTGTACTCAAATAAAAGACATAAATGGAGGCACAAAGATACAAGAGCTGCTGGAACTTGGGACTCTCTCAGGGAACAAGGAGAAAACCAAAAAGCATCTTTCCAAGATTTTTCCACAATGGGTCGACATGTTGTCCTAGCAAAACTGTCATCTATGCTGGACCATGAGTCCCACCCCCTGCAGGACGTCCTGTCAGCTCTGCAAAGCAGCTTCAGTGACAGACTGCTCCACCCTCGGTGTGTGAAGGAGAGATTTAGAAGATCTTTCCTTCCTGCTGCTGTCAGACTCTATAACGAGCGCTGTTTACACACAAACTTGATAACAATGTAAATGTGAACCGGATCAATTTATTGTATCTGTATGGAATATGTTATTTAATTGACATAGTATTGCTATGGGAACAAAAAGCTACATCTGCACTGCTGGAGCTGTGGCAACTTCACTGAGGAGGAAAACACAGTAAGCGAAAGAGAAATGTTTATTTTCATAAAAAATCAACATATGTGGATGTGAGGCTTCGCTTGAATGATAATTTGACGTAGTGGTGTGCTACAGCACATCCAGCAGGCACTCGCTCCAGAGAGCCAGGACCAGACTGAGTTTGGCCTCCTGTGTGGGCAGCTGGAGCTGGGCCACAGCCAGCTTCTCTGCCTGCTGGAGCTGTCGCAGAGCCTGGAGGTGGGACAGAGGGAACTTCAGGCCCTGTAGGGACAAAAACAAATGTTTCTGGGTTTGGACAACTGGGGACATTCTCAACAAAACCTATTCATACATACAGAACTTCAGAATTTCAGAATATCTCAGTATTTGATTTGTCCCCCTTTTGCTTTAATGAAAGCACTCGCGCTGAATGGACTTGTTCTTATTGACTTCTCTTGGTGTCACCGAATGCTTGGCTTTCTCAGTCTTCAGGCGTCCCCATGAATGTTCAGTGAGGTTGACGTCAGGGGACTGTGGAGGAAAGTCTGGACTCCTTGGTCTTCTTTGGTCTTTAAGTAGTTCTTGAAAATCTTTGAGGTGTGTTTGGGCTCATCATCTTGCCGCAGGACAAACCCTTGTCCACAAAGACGCAGACCTGAGGGTGCAGCATGCCTCTGAGGAATGGAGTGGTACTTCTCCGTGGTGAGGGTGTGGTCACTTTAGTGCAGGTGTCCAAAATCCAGAGAAATCAGAACACCACCAGACCTGATTACCACCACCATGTTTCACTGTGGGTTTGATACAATGTGGGATCATTCTCTCTCCTGTTTGAGCCTTTACATTCATCCCACTGTTAGTGCCAGAAACCTCAAACTGGGACTCATCAGTAAATAGGAGTGTTTCTCCTTGTTTCTCCTCATAAGAAGTGGTTTAGAAACTGCTCCTTGTCCTGCGAGACCACTACAAAATAGCCTTCTTTTGAAAACATGTTGGATGATTGGAGCCTTGAATCTTTATTTAGCAGATCCTGTAACTGTGGTGAAGTTGCTCTTCTATCTGTCAGGGAACTACGCTTGATCTGTTGATCCTCTGATGGTGTGGTCACTTTCCTATTTTATTGCTGTTTTCCACAAAAATAAAGTTTCAGAATCCTCAAACTGTTTGATCATTTACAGGTTTACATGAAAATATTGTTGTGTCAGACTTTTGGACCTTACTGTAGTTTTAGTCGTACATTTTGTTTTAAGACGTTTCATAGTTTCTGCCCCCCCCCCCCTTTTCCAGCTATAACAGCTTCCTCTCTTCTTGGAAGGCTTTCCACAAGATCCTCGAGTGTTTCTGTTTTATTAATTCTGTAGAGGATTTATGAAGTTGATGTTGGACGACAATCTCCATTCCAGTTCATCCCAAAGGTGCTGGATGGGGTTGAGGTCAGGGCTCTGTGCAGGCCAGTCAAGTTCTTCCACACTGAACTCATCAAACCATGTCTTTATAGTCCTTGCTTTGTGCACTGAGGTGCAGGCATGTTGGAATAGAAAACGACCTTCCCCAAACTTCCACTTTGTAATAATATCACTTACAGTTGACAGTGGAATATCCAGCAGGGTTGAAATTTCACGAACCGTCTTATTGCAAAGGTGGCCTCACAGTACCACGCTCTTCAGTGACATCCTGTAAGCACATCAGTAAAGAGAGCAGGATTCAATGAGTCAGCAGCTTACCCTGGAGATGTCCTGCTTCTCCTCTTCATCACAGATTCCACCCATCATGTGGCTCTCCCTGTGGTTCTTCAAAGAATGTAAGACAAAGACAACCAGCTCTGTGGTCTCATCCTGAAACACAAATGCATAAACACAAAAACTCTGTGAGGACGCTCGCTGAAATGAGGCAGCCAATATCCGCACCAGACACTGGGCTTCATTCAGAGTCAGCAAGTTTAACACTTATTACTTTAATACTTTAAATGAATCGTTACGGGGATGGTGAGCAGAGGTGTTTTCTCCCTTGTGAAGCACACTTCATTCTGTCTCCACGACTGCACTGCACCCTGATAGCACTTATAGTCATGTAGCTTGCTAGCTAGCCGATTTAGTAACAGTCAAAAAAGGCAACGAAACATCTTTCACGATGGAAGAGAAAGCTTTAAGGATTAGAAAGTTGAGGCTATGTTTAAAAGCTAAACTTCCAAATGTTAGCTAGCAAGCTAGCTCCGTTATTACCATTATCTGCTGTAACATGTAAAAACACTAACTCAAGAAAGCAAGTAATCTGTTAGATATCAACCGTTTATATATTTTAGCTGAATTAGAACTAATGCTACACAAAAATTTTAATGCACAAACAAAATGAATGTTAGCATTAGCTATCTTTTACCGCAACAAAGTGGATTATGTTGGGACTCAAAAGAAGAGATAAATGAGATGGTAAATGATTTTAAAGCCTCCGAAAATCCTGAACAAAACCCTTTATCACTTTTGCTCTTTATTGAACACGGGTTCCTGGAAAAAATTGCTCACTGATTTGTGTCTCCCTCTAAAACCAATCTGATCGAGCTTCCGGCAGGGTGCTACTCCAGACTACAAGCAGTACCTATTCACAGAGAGACAGCTGCATCACAGCCAAAGGAGCACATATTCAGTTAGATATTTATCAGCAATCAGATCAGACAAAATAACAATTCCGGGAACAGGAAAAAAATGATGACCATTGGATCCAAGTGTCGGCCAAGTCAACCCCTGTTTAAATGACAGCCTTAATGGACTTACTGTTCTCTCTTGGCTGGGCTCCACCGTTATTACCATATGGTCTTTAAACCTCAAACACACCATATCCTCCAGGGCAGGAATCTTCTCAGCTGTAACACACACACACACACACACTTAGATGTGCATTTGCACAAAATGACAAAGTAAATTCTGCTGATGTACACATAATATACAGCCCCCCCTGAACATGCTGGACCACAAACAGATAACCACAAACAAGCTCACATGGAGTAAGTAGCTGCTGCTGCTGCTGCAGGACGCATGGTGGCAGTCTGTTCATGATAAAGTCTCTCTTCATGTGAGTAGAGCGGACTTCCAGCATTCCTTTTTCTATTTCATCAGCCAGAGATCTGAGGCCACTGGCCAGACGCCGGCTGGAGTCTAGGCCTCCACTGCTCCCCTACACATACACAAACACACAGCTGAGGAATTCAGACAGAGCCAGTGTGAATGCTTAAATCACCTAACTCCAATTAGCTCAAGGGTTCACATACTTTGTCCACTAGCACTATGAGGTTTTTATGGTGTGTTATTATTTTAGGCACATTCTATTTGTCAATACTCTTGACTTAGATGAAGAACAGATCACATTTTATGAGAAATGAATGCAGAAAACCATGGAATTCCAAAGGGTTAACAAGGGGACTTGTTCTCCAAAATGGATTCTATCTTTATGGCTACAACTACAGCCACTTTTCATTTTTATTTGTGTCACCGTAATTCAAACAGCTGTTTTACCAGTAAGAGTCTTCTGGGAATGCCCTCTCTTAGGCCGACTTCAGTCCTGCTGCTGTCACATAGCATGCTGGGAAGGATGTCCAACATCAAATCTCCCCATGACCTGACATAAGGACAGGCAAGAGAGGACAGGTGAGCGAGTAACAAGGTTAACAAGATATTCAGGGTCTATAAACAGTTCGTAGATGCAAAGGCACATGCAATTACATCCTTGATGCATGGACCCGGTGCATATCTCTCGAAATTTGAAATATCTTTGTCTGACTGTGGGCAGGAAGTGGAAAATAACACAAGCTGTACAATGGCAGCATACAGCTATTACAAATGGGGGGGGGGGGGGGGGGGCTAGAGGAGCACAGAGCCCCTGCAGGGAGGGCATGGACGACTAGGGGGAAAATATGGTGTGAAACTAAGCTGAATGAATATGATTTAAGAGGGGACATAAACAAGAGTTTGAAGATGCTGGCGTGCTGACTTTTATTTCGCTAACAGTCAAATTGGATCCTTTTTTATTAGTTGCTTCCTCCATCATTGTTAATAAAAACTGTGGGAATTGCAATTGCTGCGGGTAGTGTGCACAAATCAGCAGAGGTGACGGCACACAGGTCGAGACACTTCTCCTACTGTAGTCTGACAAACATTCAGTGCTTTTTACATAGAGGTGCTAGGTCCATTTTCTGCTCAAACATCAGTGGATCAGTGGTTATCATACTGTTATAAAGCTGACTGGTCAGTGTTGGTATTTGCTTTTTATTCTTTATATATAACAATAAGTCATCACAGGAGTTTTCTGTTTGTCTGCTTAATATTGTTAACACAATATTTTTTCATCCAAAACTCAGAGCCACAGTGGAGACACTGTAACTCTGTGGGCGGTTGCATGATTACGTGTTAATTCATCCCAGGCCAAATTGATTTTTGAGGTGAGAAGTAGCAAACACAACATCTTCACATGCTTCAGTTCCTCAAACGTTGTTGCACTCATTACTTCTTTAGCTTGTTAGGACTGGTATGGCGAGTCAAGAATTAGTAATTCATTAGTAGGCATTGGTAATTGTCAGATGACGACAGTTCCAGAGCTGGATAGGTTTGAAGAGTCAAACCTTGTGGTAACGCTCAACAAAAATCTGCTCCTCAGACGAACGGACTAAGGATTTGAAAATGAAGCTACTTGGTGCCTACAGACCAGACCAGACCAGACCAGACCAGACCAAGACCATCCATTAATTTTATGAAATAAAAAGTAACAGGGCGTTTAAAGGAAATGCTCATTTTAATGTTTACTGCTTGGAAAAAAAATTAAAAATGCAACTAAAAAGTTTTTACATGTACAAAGTGGGAAGATATTTTTTTTGATGTGCAGATTTCACAGGCAGAAGCACTGCAACAATTTTAAGTAAATTATTTACACTCCTGTTTCCTGTTGCTCAGACCAACCTGATGGCACAGACACACACTGACACATCTTCAGAATCGTGCCTAGTATTAAACACAGCTGGCACAGCGTGGGTACCTTCATTAATTATATACATCTTCTAACAGAAGCAAAGTATTCATCCATAGAGGAGCAACAGACCAGCAAATCTCCAAACCTAGAGGTTGGTTCTGTGCAATACTTAGACATAGATGACCTACACTCAATACTGAAAGCACAAACACTAAGCTTGAACTGAAGCACTAGAGCTGTGGTTGCTGGGCCACCAACGTGCTGCTCATGTTGAAGCCTTGTGTGTAAACACAACATTAAAGTGAAGGCTACGGAGAAGAGGAACTCTTAGACCTTAATTTACTGTCTTGCGGATATGAACAGGAAGTTGGATGCCAAAAGTATTACACTAGTATGACACACTTACATTTTCTGGTAGGTGCTGAGAGTCAGGTGGGTGGAGTGCTCCACTCCTGCTGGAGTGTTGGCTTGATGGATGGTTCCTCTTGGAAAGTACAGAAGATCTCCAGCCTGTGGAGACAGAGGATGACTCAGTCACACAGAAAGCATAAACCTGTGTTCAATGCACCGGTAACTTCAGTTCAGCAAGATATTTAGCTCATGTGTTGTAAACAGCTTTGATTATTAAAAATAAGGGAGAAATCCTACTGTGATTTCAAAGTAAGACATGGGGGATAAAATATACAGTGCTTGTTCTGTGTAAAAATGAATTAGCCAATGCAGAGTCCTTGGAAAATTCCCTCTCCTGTAAGGGGTCCCTGGCCCCAAAAGGTTTAAGGACCCCTGAGACAGAGAGATAATAAAGGGCTAACTAACTGCTGTCAGTTAGAGAAGCTGTACCTTAAGTAGGATATCATGGGTCGGGCTGCCAATCCTCTCCTCTGATTCCACACTGTACTCTGTTGCCAGCGGAACTGTAGGGTTGTAGAGAAGCCAATGTTTCTGCCCCTCCAGCTGCAGAATAAATACCTGTGCAAAGACCACCATCAGCATGAGGACAAAAGGCGGACCTCCATGTTAGTCCCTGCCATCTGCTGGTCAGGGTCTGTATCTGCAGGCTGGCAAGCTGAGAAACTCTATGACTGACTGAGCAGCAGCACTCTCATCAAAGTTCCTTCACATTTGTGTTGTGAATACTTTGTCCAACTAGGTTGTGCCATAAATATGAAGTGAGTCACAGATTCACATTGTACCTCGACATCATCATAGTGAGCTGGAAGGCCCTGGGACTCCTGTGGTGTGATGTAGACATTAGAGCCCACCAAGGCTCCGAAGAAACACTCCAGCTTCTCCTGGATCCTCCACAATTCATCCTGACAACACACAGGGAAAAACCACACGAGCTGCCTTTTGACAAACCTTCAATCAAGTTTCAGATCTGAGAGAGTTGTGGGGAAAAAAAAATACAGATCATAAAAAGCAGGATAGGGTTATTGTATCTGATCAAACACTCTCACCTTGAACCTTTGTGGCTGGTGGAACTGGATGGTGGCCTTATTCTGAACCAAGAACTTATTCAGAGCACTGCTCTTAACTTGCCCCTGCTTGTTGAGCACTTTTTTCTTGCCACTGATGCAGCGAACAACATTGACGTCCCTGTAGTAATCCAGGCCCTGAGAACACAAGCTCTGCAGGTCAGACAGCTGGAACAAAGACTGGTAGTAGGAGGCTATGCTGGGATCAGACCTCTGCAGATGGAGTGGTTTCTTCTCCCAGTACTCCCTGAAGAACTGCTCTGTGCCCATGGGCTGAATGAGGCTCTCAAACAAGCTGCCTGGGCTGTGGAAGCACAGAGGGGATGGAGCATCACTGCTGTGCCTGCTCTGCTTAGCGGGGAGCTGCTCATCGTCACTGCTCCGTCTCTTTGCTTCCTTTGTTCTGCTTTTCTTTGGCATTTTAATCTGAGGAAGAAAAAAAAAAATCAAAGAACACCATCAGTAGGATGCTGAAATAAAATCAGTCAAGTCAGTTTTACTTATATAGCACCAAATGATAACAGAAGTCGTCTCAGGGCTTCAGCTACCAGAAATAGCAAAGTCACTGGTTCAAATCCAGCTCCGCAACTTGGGCAACCTATTATATCTCCGCTGCCAGCTGTGAGCTGATGCCCCTACACTGACCTCAAGCATAGCTTGTACCAGGGCGACCAGGAACCTCCCAAAACAATGTAGGACAGGCATCTCCTGAGCCCTGTACCTCCTCAAGCCTGCCTCAGATCCCTGTGTGGACCTGTAAATCCACAGCTGGGCCCATCCCCCAGGGGTCCACCTCTCCACTAAACCAAATTGTTTTTAATAACCTGCAGGTGGCTGGGGTGTATTTGTTTTTCTTTCCTTTTACTTTGGTGTCACAAGACATTTCTCAGTCTCTCAAGTGTAGCTTTCAACCAACTGTAGCCCTTAGAGAACGTGGTTTTGTCCAGACTGACAACTCCGTGCTGTCAAAGCAGCGATGACAGAGAAGATTATTATATTTGGCCTCAGAAATCTCTGAAAATGTGCGCTCTGGTTAGACCAGCGGGCAGAACTCTGAATAAGACCTGACGCTGTCTCTGCTGATGGTGACTTACTTCACATACACTGCGTTTATGTCTTAAGTTTAACGTGACCTTATCGAGGAACAACCGCAATAACTCCACATACTCACTCAGCTTCCCAGCAAAGCCTTGGAGGAGACCGGCGCCGCCCCACGTGAACCCAGTTGTGTTTCGCTAAAAGTGTCCGACAGGAAACTTCCAGGCAAAGCGGAATGGTCGACAAATTTCCGAATGATTTAACTAGTTTGGATGGGTGAAGCCTCATATTTGAGATAAACTGTTAACCCTTAAGACCAGCGAGTCAATAGTTAAGATAGTAAACTGTCTTAACCAGGTGGTCATGTGATCATTAAATAGAGTTTGGTTGCTATAATCATTCCTCCTGTTCATGCTGTTAAATGTTTATTTAGAAGTTGAAGTGAAATGTGGAATGACCTGCATTTATGTGTAGATTTTACTTAAAATATGGTCAGATCTACCAATGATGAAATCTATTTTAATTAACTAATAAGACGCAAACGTTGTATTGCTCTTGTCCATGTTGGATACGTAATCTCAAACATACACAATGTAGGTTGGAAAAAGTACCTGAACCCCTCAGCTAAAAAGACATTGCCAAAAACTGATCGGAGTCAGGGAGGTCAATAAATGCAGCAAGAACTCATATCCCTGGCTATGTGTGATGTGCTGTGTGACCAGCAGGGGGCAACATAAAGCTTCCCCCCAGATGATCCTACAGGCATCTGCTGACTTCTTCATCAGACAGTTGTGGAAGTGGCACCAAAACAAGCCACAGGTTGAATGTCTGACCTTTTATCCTCCTGGGGTAAAAAAAAAAAAAGCTATCCTTATCCATCTGTTGTGGTCAGTGCCCTTAATAGCTGAGGATCGACTATTAATACCACCTGTCCGCCTTTAAGTCCTCAGTTTAATTTCTCCACTGTCTCCAACTCTTGTAAAGTTGGTCACTAATGCTGTATGAAGCTGGTCCAAAACTAGTCAGTCAATACTGACCTGAAATTTTTATTTGTTGTTGGACCAGTCCTCTCCTCAGTTGCTCCACCTGTGATTTACTCCTCCTGTTGTGAAACTGGTTCCTTTGTCACAGAGGATTTCTGTTTTAAACCTCAGGAAACACGTTGACAACATGTTAGTGGCATCAGTAAGATATCAAATTGATGGCCAGTTTTTCTGTTGAGCGACCTGAAATAATCCTCTGCAGGGGATTCGCCCAAAGCTATCTATCTATTTATCTATCTATCTATACATAGTTGTTTTATCCTGATGACAGTGGTCTCTTCTGAGATAACAATAGCCTCATTCATAGGACACGAAGGGTTACTGAATGGTTTGATGAGTATGAAAATGATGTGAATGGTATGGCGTATCATTTTCAGTCACCAGCTCTCAACTCAGTAGAACACCTGTGAGAGATTTTGGATCAGTGCGTTACACAGCGCACTCCACCACCATCATCAAACCACCAAATGAAGGGGACCAGTAGGATTCCAGAGGCTTGGAGAATCAATGCCAAGGAGTGCACAAGCTGTTCTTGAGACATGTGGTGGCCAACACCTTATTAAGACACATAATACAAGTATTATATAAGTGTTACATAAGTACTGATATTTTAGTTTTTAGCCATATCGCCCAGTTTTACCACACACTCTGACTGTTGTTTCAAACACTGATCCATGTTCTACAGACCTGGATGGATTTCACACTTGTCTCTCATGAGCTCAGAAAACCAAACATGTACATTCTACAGAAAAGTAAACTAGGCACTGGTCTGAACATGAACAATAACTAAACCAACAACATCAGCACACTGTATGTTTCGCATGCTTCTCATCTTCAGGCTCCACCAATGTCCTGAATTTATTGTTCTTATGTTTGTTTCATCAGCAGCTGTTCTTAAAACAAGTTAAAAAAAAAAAAGCACTATGATGAAAACTAACGCACTGAAAGAAAGCACTGCCTTGTACATGATTGAACTGACTAGTAGCACAGGTAGCAAATGACCGTCCACCTCAAACATGTCATCCATCATATACCCGTGCTATCTGTGTTAATAATAAAACCTATGTAACATTTATTTATTGTTTAGATTGCGATCCTGTTTCCGCGAGTTGAAAGGACTCTACATGTTCAGATTGAAAAGTCCCCCAGTGAGTCTTGTGGTCAGTGTTTTTTTTTTTTTTTTTTCTCAGAGCAATATTCATCCATCAACACCGACAGCCGTGCAGAAAGTGATAGCAGACTGTAACAGCCAATGCAAATAAATGGACTGATTACACCCTTATGAAAGCTGCCATTAGGGGGGTGACGAACATTTTTCCTCCAGTTACTGTCCAGCTCGTAAACTCTGAACCATATAGGCGTGATTCACAAACCTCTTCAGGTTTGTCAGTTAAATGTTATGTTGAGATGGAAATTGATAGATTTCAGAATGCTGTGATAAAGTGTTTTACTTTCACTAACCCCTTCACTTTTTGCACTTTATTGTGTTGTATATTTCATTTAAATAGATAAAACCGCCATTGTTGCCCAGCACTCAATAACCCACAACAAAGTGAACACACTTTACATTAGATTATTAGGTGATAATATGATTACATTGAACATTAATTCACATGAGTTTGAGGTGAGTCCAAATGAATTTGTATTTTGTTAATGTCTCCAAATAAAGTCTAATGAGAATGAAATCATAGACTCAAAGAATTAAATGTAAAACCTTGATTTGAAACCATGTCTCCCTCTGTTCTCTGTCTATGTCCCTGTTAGTCTCTTAAAATAAATATAATGTGAAATGTTAATAGCTGCATCTTTTCACCAATGAATCAGTGACTGTACTTACACCTAATAATTGTCTATTTTTGTAATATCTATTATATATATTATCTATTAACAGCTGAAAACATGCTAATACAAGCAACTTTCTGACACAAGACAGTCTCTTCCTAACAATGTACAGCAGTCAGTGGAAGAAATCAGATTCTTTACCTAAGTGATCCTACTTATAAAGTAGTAAAAACACTATACGAGGATTTTTTTTTACACTAATCGGGTTAATATGGAGTGATACTAATAATATTGGTAATGATTCAGGAAAGCCAAATATGATCACACAAGCAATTATGGATATTTTTTGTTTTGAGTGTTGCTTGTCCATAAAATGAGAAAGCATATCCTTCAGTTTTTTTAAAAAATATGATAATAGAGAAATTCTATCTGGAGAACAGTTGGAATAGATTTATCAGTATTACAGCGCTGTAGGTCAAAATAGCCAGGCTTCTGTCACAATGTGATTTAAATCCCTTCAGGTCAGACACATCTTGTATTTCCCTATCAGTCCATTTAGCAACATGATGAGTGTTTTGCATAAAATGCACACAGAATTAGATAAAAGGATCAAGTGACTGACCCCACTGACCATCTGGTGGGACCTTCTTTACCAGCTGATGTGGTGAGGACCAGCTGATTCAACTCTGCTGGAAATCCTAAAGTTTGGAAAGACATACGGCCTGAACATTCAACTCAGGCGGTGTCGCATTATGCAAAGAAGGCACTAAACCATACATACATCCCATATAATGATCATACAGTTGAATCAGCACCTCCTCCTCAGGTGTTTCTATTATTTTGACAAGAACTATTACATGGGGCAAAACTTCACATAGGCTCAAAACAGGCAAATGCTGCAGTTCCATTAGAAGAAACATCACATCACGATGTTTGATTTCCACTGAGGAAAGAACATGAGGAGTGTGTTTAGCTGCTGGGTGAGTCAAACAGTTGTAGATTCAATTTAGATCAACAAGAAGATTCACTGATTCCTTGTTTTCAACATTTCCAGTCATTTATTTTATTCTGTGCTTTAATTTCAGAAACACTGAGACACCGAATTATGTCAATTTAAATAAGAGCTGCCAGGAGTCAGCATAGTCCCCCCCTGCTCCTGCCTGCTGCCCGGCTGACGAGGCACTCAAAACCAGTCCACGTGAGTGGTGGGCCCTGGACAGGACTATGTAATCACTCCTACTAAGATTCCAGCTGAAGACTCTTTTCCTATCAGCTCTCTGCTGTCATTATACAGTAGAGAGGGAAAAAAAAGCTTGGTAAAGACATACAGAAATAAAAGGAATTTTATAAAAGGATATGGCAGATGTTTCTTTTATTTCTTGAGCTGCATTTTTGTTTTTTTTTAAGCTTTGAGTTTTTAAGCTGGACGTAAACTTTAAACCACTTCAGAATAAACACATGCCTCCAAATCATGGCTTTCTGAATTTAATAAAGAAACAATAAGGTAAAAATTTATTTTAATAAATAATATCATTTAAAATATTTTTTTTTTTAAATGGAAGATTTCTATTTGCTGAAACATAACTGTAAATATTGTACAGAGTATAGCTACAGCCTGAAATTAGTTCTTCTTCACTCATTCACACTCACGCTTACACACACACAGACACACACACACACACACACACACACACACACACACACACACACACAAAGTAAGAGAGAGAGAGACAGCCAGGCAGCAGAGAGTGCAGATCTGGTCTGAGGAGTTTTTTTTTTTTTTTCAGACCAGTTCAGTTGGCAGTCTGGATGAATGGACAGATAGATGGGAGACTGACAGGACCGTGAAAACACCGTTCGCTGGCCGTGGAGCTCAGCTCCGGAGTTTCTCTAACTTTAACGCCTGTTAACTGTTGAACAGGTGAAGCTGAAGAGTTGGACGAAGCTTTAACAAGGATAGTTCGGACATATTCAGTCATTCTCTGGGTTTTCGGGAATGCGCTGAGCTGATGAGATAAAGGAAACTCAAGCAGTCTGCTCTGCTCTTTGGATTCAGATTCTGGATTTTTTTTTTTAAAGGAATGTGGACATAAGGGTTGCTCAGGGTGCGATTTGTTTTTTGTTTTTGTTTTTTTAATTTTTAAGTTCCCAGTAACATAAATGTATTTGTTATATGTGTCTACGGGAAAAAGCCCAGTGGAGACTTACCTTTATGCAATAATCATTTAGCTGAATCTTCCGAAGATGAAGGAAAAATGCAAGAACGCGGCGAAGACACGGAGAGAGAAAGAGAACGGAGAGTTTTACGAGCTGGCCAAGCTGCTGCCGCTGCCGGCGGCCATCACCTCCCAGCTGGACAAGGCCTCCATCATCCGGCTGACCAGCAGCTACCTCAAGATGAGGGCAGTCTTCCCCCACGGTAGGGACACAACCTCGGGCTGCACGCAGAGGGAACTATGAATATTATAAAATATAATTCCAGATTTTGGAACCGAGGCCATCACATTTCATCAACCAACGTAGTTTTAGAATACACAACATGGTCATAGTCACAGCCATTTTCTTTAAGAAAGGACCATCTCCAAGTTCTGTTAATCAGGCAACTCTTAAAACTGAAATGTGAAAAGTTGCTAAATGTGTTTTTTTTCAGTTGTATTTTATTTTTGACATAAATGACATTTTCTTTCCTTTCGAAAATTTGCCCGTTTAGAAGGATGATTACGGATCAGAGGCGTAAACATCCAACTAATGCACATAGAGGAGCTTTTACTATCTCTCAGAAAGTCTTTGTAAAGGTTTAAAAGTTCTAACTCATGGCTTTATTAATGCTTAATAAATAACTTTCCAATGATTTGGTTGTTTAAACGTGAGATGTATATATTAATGACCAAAAGAAATAATTTGCTACAAGAGCATAAACTAAGGGATTTTTTCATCACACAAAATTTGTGGTAAATTTCTTATTGAGGTAAATTGATTTATTAAATTAAATTAAATTAATTTAATGTTTACAGCTTCAAAGTAAACTTAAATAACTTCAAAAAAAATATTATTTAAAACTTCAGTTTAAAAATAATCACTGGAGTCTTTCCCCATAAAACCTTAATGGCAAAATTTAGCTGTAAAATGTAATAATAATAATAATAATAATATCAGTTTATTATCATTCATCATCACTTATGAGGTATTCATTTATTACCACCTCTCTGAGCAGTAAAAGTGAAAGGCCCGGCAATCTGCTCCTTCCCAGCTGTTAAACTCACTTCGTTAAGTTTGGACTTGGTTTTTTTTTCAGTCTGATTAAAGTGTGATGTCTGCTTCAAGTGCCTCACTCATTCATCAAGGTGAATTATTTCATTAGGCTGCACACAGCTACACTGGGGCAGGTTAGAGGGCAGGAAAACAGAGGCTTTCCTCCCCTGTCATCACTCATATAGTCAGACTTAACACTCGGCCTTTCATGGACGGGCCCACCCGTTAGAGTCCCCGTCAAGCCTCAGCGACACCACGGCGCACTGATTAACTCCATTATCCCGTGAAACTCTAATCGCTTCTAGGGAAGCGTCTGATCCACGGGGGTGTTTTTCGGAATCCACGGTGTCCCGGGTCTATTTAGTGCTGAATTATTTTGTAAGTCCTGTAGCCGCGGTGAAGCTCCGATCTCCCGGGAAAGTCAACAGACAGTAGGACAATATGATCTCACCCTGTTCTTCATTTAACATCTTAAATAAATGTAGAATAATTATGTTTTAATCTTTATTTTAATAAGTTATCACCCAGCTTGATGCTTTTATGATGCAGAGAGGGAGAAAACAACATGTTATTGTATAACTACAAACATAAAGCATGAAAATCAGCCACAGCTCCTGTTTGCGTTCATCTCCTAACACTCGCTGACGGATACAAATATATTTCTACATTTAAATAAACGTGTCTGAACACGTGAAGTGAACAAACCCGTCAGAACGACCTGAACTGACTCTTTACCCCGGGACGTATATTTCTCTCCCTGGCCGGTGAAGTAGTAGCGATGTCCGGGGAACAGCGGGATGCTTTTCCCCGCTGAAGGCGTTTCGTTACCTTGTTATTAGATCGGGTCAGTCAGACCGCAGATATGAATATGAATCTGCAGATATTTAGAATGAAAAGTAAAATGTGAAGGTTTTTTTTTTTGTTTTTTGTTTTTTTAATTTTTTTTAATTCTGGATTCTTCTGAACCAGATCCCAGCGACAGGCGGAACCATGGGACACACACTTGTAATCTGTAACTGACAGGTTATTCATTGCAGCCACTTCATGTGTAAAAACGGCACACACACACACACACAAACATTTCTTTCATATCAATTCCATTTAGCCCTTTGTTATTTTGGTAGAGTTGCTCGGTGGTTAGTGGTGACTTTTAAAGGGAAAGAGCATCAAGAATCCAGGAAGCTGACAGGAAGCTGGTGTTTAAACTGCATGAAGCTGATAGAAAAATCCACTAAAACTGTCAACTTGTGTTCAATAACTTTTTTACCCCATAGCCGCTCAGCACTGGTAAAGAGCATTTCTTTTCCACTAAGGTTTTTTTTTTTTTTTCAAAAGAGTCAGTGTCAACCTGAGGACAGTCTGCAGGACTTTGACCTGTTCTGGCCCCACAGTGCTCCATCTGAAGTGTGGGGGGGCCACGATCGAGTCTTCCAACAAGCACATTCCCATAATGAAAACATGTGAACATACTGAAATATGTGTTGTAATTTTACAGATTCGTGATAGCTATTAAAGTGTGTTAAAAATGTAATCACAAAGATGGAAAGTAAAATGTTTACCAGACACTGTTCGTGCAGTTTGGAGACACTGATGCTTTTATTTATTAGTCAGGTCTGAAGCTACCAAATCACACAACTTTGTGCATTTCACAGCTGATACTTCCATACTGCTGTAAATGTTTAATTTATGGTGAATGTGAAACAAGTACTTACAGTTTAAAGGTTTCAAATATCACAGAATTAAATGCATCTTCACTGGACATAGTCAGCATTCTAAGATTATATTTAAGCTAAACTTAGATAATTTGTGAAGTGAAAATGCCTCCTTTTTGAAGAAAAACTGAAGTTCAAGTAACGGCTGAGCTTAGCTAATAAGAATATTATGTAATCAATGTCTTCTTTGAAATAAGCTTGAGAAGTATTTCCCATTTAAAGCCTCCCTCCCTCTTTCCATCAGGAGCAGAGTTCTTATTGCATGTGGGTCATTAAGACATGAACATGATTCATAAAGTAAATCAGCCGCAGCTTATCCAGCTAATCTGTTTAATAATGTCAGGCTTTATTTTATTGTGAATGTCCTGTTAGTAGTAGCCTGAGCAACACGGACAGACAAGTGAGCTGCAGGCGTTCAGGTGAGCTGTGATGTCGCAGGGAAACATCTCGCCATAAGTTCAGGAGCTGAACGATTTTGTTTTAATTTAAAGAGGAGATTGAGCATCGCTGTGACTCTGCCAGGAAATTTTATACATTTATGTTCTTGTCACAATTTCCATCATCAATATTTCCCTTAATTAAAAAAAAAAAAGTAAAATACCACTTTTGTATCAGAAAAAAAACACGATACATGTACAGTTATATTGGTAAACACAGTCAATTCAAGAGTCAAACAGAACAGGTGAGCATAGTAGTCATAAAATAAAAAGTGTCCCAGCCAAAGATAAAACCTAACCGACACAGGTTGAGCTTTTCTGGTCTCATGTCCCATGACATTTGTCCTCTTTCTTGGCAATTCTAAGAATTCAGACTTTTTTGGTCATTTGGTTGTTTTGTTTGATTCAGTTGGTATATCCCACACACCTTTGGTATGAAATTACAATTGATATGAAAAACAGAATTGTTGTGTAGCAGAAGAACAAAAAAAAAAAAAATCATCCACTGTCTAGAATAATCTGATATTACATTATGTGATATGTTATCAGTTACACAATGTACTCAACCATACATTTATCTTAGATCTATCTTTTATTCATCTTTTTATCCGTATTTAAGTTTCTTGACAAATCAGTGCATGAGAGAGACACACACATGCAGCAACTGATGATGACTACAGAAAACAAAATGTTTTGTAATGAATTCTCCACCCCAAAAAAAGATCACTTTTTTACTGTTGACTTTCCTAGGTTGGGAATTTGAGTGGAGCAGCATGGTAGATAAATAAAAAAGACTTTAGATTAACACTGTCAAACATTAAGATTTCCTCCTGTCCTTCCTGATTGAACAATTCCAAGTAGAGCTGTTCCCACACATATCTTCATACAAATATTTATTTCTAGAAAAAAGCATACATGGAAATGTATCCCAAGAAATTAAGTTGCCATTCAGTGTATCAGCACGTTTAACCTCATGGCCCCATGACCTCATGGAATTGCATTTAAAAAGTACATCGCTTTCTGCCACATTTTGTGTGTCATTTCTATGCATTTGAAGCTTTTGTGTGTCATTTAATGCCGTGTTAGTTTTGATAAGAGTGTGTGTGTGAGTGTGAGTGTGTGTGTGTGTGTTGGGGGGGGGGGGGGGGGGGGGGGGGTATAAAGTAGATCAATGAAGCTTTAACAATTAAATTATGCAATACTGTGCTTTAATGAATAATTTTACATAACAAAATACAACACTAATTCAAAAAGTGAGAATCATCCCACATATTACAGCAGCTACTGTATAAGGGGAGTAAGGGATAAATGACAGTCCTCCACTTTGTGGGCGATGTGTGTCTATCCTCATACAAGGGTGATTTTTGGGAAATGTGACAATTGTGGAACGTTTGTAGTGATACCATTAGGAGGGATTTCCTAACCTCAGAGACTGACGGTTAATATGGAAATGGGCCACAGCCTAGTATGCCAAGGTAATACACATATATTGGATGATTCACATGAATTGCAGGACAAAGTTTACATCCAGTTTCAACATTCAGCAATGTGAGTGTACTCTATATGTAGAGAAGTGGAAAATAAGTGTGGGTGTGTAGGAGGGGTTGTGGATGGGCATGGAGTGCCTCTGACTTTCATGGGAGACACTGGAATTTGTATTTCATCGCCAACAAATAATGTTTTCTTTTTAATAATTCAATCACAGTCTCAGTCCAGATGTTACAATGGTTTAACATGTGGTCCCTTTCAAAGGTTGCTGGCCATTCAAACAGTACATGCCAAGTAAATCTGGGAATTATGGGATCAAAATCTGTCCAGCATGGGATGTCAGTCCTTCTCCTTCACTCCTTCTGATCTGTGCTCTGGCAGTCCTTCTGAAAATAATTGCCTAATTAATGAAGTATTATGTTATTTTTCTTATTTTTCTTTAATTGTTTGTATGTTTTTTGGTAAGTTGTACCCAAACCCTTCCAACATTCTGGTTTCTGTTTTTTCGGTAAGTATGATGTCTTTATTTTCTATTCGGTTTCCAATTCAGTTCGATTTTATTTATGTAGCACTAAATCATAACAGAAGTTATCTCAAGGCACTTTCCATATAGAGCAGGTCTAGATCATGCTCTTTCTAAAATTATATACAGAGACCCAGCATTTCTCCCAAGACCAGCACTTGGCAACGGCGGCAAGGAAAAACTCCCTTTTAACAGGTAGAAACCTTGAAAAGAGCCTGGCCCAAGGTGTGCGGCCATCTGCCTCCACCGGTTGGGCTGAGAGAGACAGAGAGACGAGAGAGAGAGTAGGCTTTTTAAGAAGCGGTTTAATTACAGCTGCTTTACAAGACTGTGGTACATAACCTGTTAGTAAGGAGGATTGATGGAGGAGAAACTTTCTAAATACATATCAGGATGTTTCTGAGGTTCCTGTGCTTAAAGAAAAATCAGTGCTAATTGAAGGCAGGAGGAGATCAATTTTGTCTTTGATAGTCAAAATTTTATTATTAAAGAAGCCCATGAAGTCATTACTGCTGAGAGCTATAGGAATACATGGATCAATAGAGCTGTGATTCTCTGTCAGCCTGGCTACAGAGCTGAAGAGAAACCTGGGGTTGTTTTTGTTGTCTTCTATTAATGAACAGTAGTAGGCTGCTGTAGCATTACAGAGGGACTTCCTGTGTGCTTTAAAACTATCTTGACAGGCCAAGCAGGATTCTCCCAGTTTGGTGGAACGCCAAATCCTTTCAAGTTTTCATGTTGTTTGCGTTAATTTGTGAGCTTGAGAGCAAAACCACAGAGCAAACCTCTTTTGTTTCTCTGTCGTCTTTCTTAGAGGAGCGATAGAGTCAAGTGTCATTCGCAGCAACTTTGTCGACATGATGGTCAGTTTGAGAGGGACTGAAGTCAGCACAGGAGTCCTCTGTTATATTGTTGCATGACACTGAGTTAAGTCCTGATGGAATCACTTTTTTAGTTATGAGAGCTGCTCCGTCCAAATTGGGATGGATGCCGTCTCTCCTAATCGGACTAGGTCTTCCCCAGAAAGTCCACCAATTGTCTACAAAGCCCACGTCATTTGCTGGACACCACTTCGACAGCCAGCTATTGAATGATGACATGCGACTAATAACTAGCTCAAAATAGAGCTGCCAATAACCAGAGTTGGATTCTCAGCAGGTGTATTGATGAGTGGGGAGAACTTGAACAGGTTGGTGCTAAACCATAGGTTTCTGCTTAGGGCTACGTTTCCTATTTTGGACAGTCACCCAGCAGCCCTGGCTCCCCAGCTGCTTGGGAGCTACTGGGGGGGGATAGGGGCTACGCTTGGAGGGCTCGCACCAGATACTGGGGCCTGGCTAACTACCATAGCAGATGACTGAGTTTCCATGGTGCAGAGCTGTGCTTCCAAGTCACTAAGCCTGGCCTCCATTGCTGCAAATAAACTACACTTATTACATTTACCATTATCACTGAAGGAGGCAGAGGAATAACTGAACATCAGGCACACTGAGCAGGAGAGAGCAGGAGAGTGAGAGAGAAAAGCCATTGCTAGCTGATAAGCTAACGTGATAAGCTAAAGTAACAAGCGGAAGCGAAGAACGTGAATACAGTAGTTTTTTGTGAGAAACTCACTAAGAAAAATAAAGAAGTTGTAAGTGCTTGAGCACCACTGGTGAATGAAATTAATGGACAGTGGATAATTAAATACTGAGGAGAAAGACAGAAAGACAGACAGAAAATTAACTCAGAGAAGACAGAACAACACAACACACCATCACTTGCTAGCAACTGGAAATGATGCAATACATTACCCAATACGTTAAATGTACTTTATATGCAATTTGTAGATAATTTCACCTCAACATTTGATGCTAACGGTACCTGGTCCTGCTGGTCTGTTAACCTGTGTTAGCCACTGTTAACCCATTCATGTAACAACATTTGTTATGTGTAACTGCTATACTTCTTAAGGTTAACTGGTGAAAAAAGTTGTATGCCTATCTTGCACACTCAAATTGTTAATTTGGTGTTGTACAGCCATGTACTAGCCAGTTGTTTGTGTAGTTAGGTAGTGCAGACATTGAATTATGCTGGATGAGTAGGAACAACATGAAGCCATAAGCATTACTACATTTTGCAAGCAGATCCTCATGTTCTTATGTACAATACACAACGCATAGTCATGTAGGAGTTTGTTCATTTAATACTGTGTAAGTTCAGACATGTCTTCAGCTGAAGCAGAAACTCCTGTCCTAACAAGCTGTTCTACAAACTTGAATCACTGTGATCCACCATGTCTTAATTAAAGAGTTTTACTGTAATTCGAAAGGCATCCACACTGAAAACTGAACAACCTGTGCCAAGACAAGGAAGTATCCATACTTGATCCTCAAGTATGGATCAATGTATTTCATGCCATTCATCTGGCTGTGGAGAAGAGAGACTGCATGGACAACATCTTTAGTTCTCAAATGGGCTGTGATGATGATGCCAGAAAGCCAGATGCAGTTCAGCTTCCTCTGATGAAAGGACAGGCAAACGAAGTTTAGTGTTCTCTGTCCTTAGTATTCACTGGTTCAGTTTCTTGCCTTGTACTTAATTTGTGCTGTTGCTGAATAGGTGATTTTTAAAAACAGGATTTTAAAAATATTAAACTAGCATTAAGTGATGGATCAGCTCCTAGCACACATCACATCATGAGTTTTGCAGGTGAAAGGCTTTCCCAGTTTGACATCAAAGGGCCTTCAATAGAAAACATCTGGAACTGGCCAACCAGAAGTGCGCCCATGAGCCAAATGTGACTCTTGTATTAGGTGCACTGCTGTTACCATTTTAGAAGTATGTTTTAGGCACACAAACTCTGTGTATTAATGGATATTTGATGGAGATTCCCAACATATCAGTGTAGCACAGCTCATGTACATTAGTTTTATTCCTAACTGAAATTTTTATGTTACTTTTATTCATAACTACAGTTACTGTAACTGTGCATTTGAATTTTATGACAATTTCTGTAATATTGAATTTTAAATAACATCTTTTGAGATTTGGTTGTGGTAAAAAAGAGATTTCTTCACTCTAGATGGTATTTCAAGAAGCATTCTTACTATTTCTAGAAGAGAGGAACATGTTGCACTTTGTGCATCTCCCAGCGTTTTGCTTTTTTTTTTTTTTCAGGCAATCTGCATCTGGAATCATTTGGAATGTTGAGCATTTGGGTATGGATTACGCCGTATTTCCTTATGCTCTCATCTGGGTGGTGTCATCTTGTGGATATGCTTGTCCCTGCAAAATCAGTTCCTCAATCAAGAGTAGTTTGAAGCCAGAAGTTATTGGGACATTTTCTATGCAGGTTGTTGTTCTTGTTTGTATTGAATGGATAAGTTGTGAAATGAATTGAGGCACTGGATTGGAGGCACTTCTGGGGGGGCTGGGCATCCCATAATAACTGAGAATGGACCTGAGACTGGTGCCATCACTGCCGCAAAATATTTGGCGTCAAAGTTCAAGAACTGCTCTCTCCATCAGAAATGAAGCTCTTGATCTGCACAATGTGTGTTAGGTGTGAAAGCCCAGAGTATTCTTCTCCTCCATGATAGATGGAGTTTCAGTCTTTGTCTCCCTGACTATCTTACCGTGTTTGTCTCTTTCTGTAGGTCTGGGTGATGGATGGGGCCAGTCAACAAGGTTCAGTCCACTGG
The DNA here is from genome assembly GCF_017976425.1 of Toxotes jaculatrix. Lineage (NCBI taxonomy): Eukaryota > Metazoa > Chordata > Actinopteri > Toxotidae > Toxotes > Toxotes jaculatrix. The sequence goes on along the minus strand of NC_054405.1, from coordinate 2,414,720 downwards.
ACAGCATGGCCAAAGAGCTGGGTTCCCACCTTTTACAAGTATGCTCTTCCATACTGTATTGTAGTAGTTACATTATTCTATGATATAACTATGTTCTGATGTGAACCTAGCAAACTGCAAAAAATAGCCAATGGATTAAATCTGGTCTTATCCTAAATTATTCATCAGTCTATTTAACTGAATGTAAATGTTCATATTACTGTACATTAACAGTTCTCTTTGTCATTCCACCATTAATAGATATGATTAAATACTGTAAAGTAGTACTGACAGCAAGTAGATGGCAAGGTTTGTTCAGTTTATTTATTAATTTTAATCAGCTGTATTTCAGTAGGTTTTTTCACTGCATGAATTTTAGCTTTACAGAAGACCTTTACCACTACGGGCTGCAGGAACTCAGCATGGGGCTTTCTATAACCTAACATTTTAAGAACCTTGGGAGGTTTTCTTCCTTGCTTTTCCATTTACAAGACATTTTCAGATATCTGTATAATAATATATTATAAAGTAGAAGTGCAGGTAACTGCACAGATCAGAATGTAGGCCCAAACTAGCTTTATTATAGTAATGGTGCATGGCTGACATTCACTGACTGCGATGCCAAGCCAGTGGTGCACTGCAGTCTTGGTGCCAAGAATGAATGCTTCTTGCAACAGAAAACAGCTCAGTAGTGAATGGTAAACAAGTCAGTCAACCATGTATGCCTCATTCACCCATTCACACACTGATGGTGGAACAGTGAGGAGTTCAGTGTCTTGCTCAAGGACACTTTGACATGCTCGATGGAGGAGCCAGGGATCAAACCTTGCAATTACTAAATGACCGCTCTACCTCCTGAGCCATGTCATCCCCAGTGCACTTGTGTTCTATAATACCTTGGTGTCTTTATTTGGTAAAGGCATACCCATACAATAAATGGACAGGTAGTGGGCTGAGTTTTTTTTTTTTTTTTTTTTTTTTTTAAAGTATTTGAACTTGGAATTATATTGTTAAGATATGGTTTTCAGTGGATTTTAAAAATGTTCACCCATTTTTAAAATTAAAAATAAATGCAAATAATAAACACTGATCACATGCTTTTCTTAATAAAAATAAAAAGGCTTGTTAAAAGGTAGTAAAGGTTAAATAATAAAAATGTTTATACTAAACAGCAAATGTACTGGCATATAACATTGTAAAAATGAAAACCATTAACATTACTAACTTGTATTACACAGTAACTTCTGTGTTACTTCACTCAGACTCTGGATGGCTTTGTGTTTGTTGTTGCCTCTGATGGCAAAATCATGTACATCTCAGAAACAGCATCAGTCCACCTCGGCCTGTCCCAGGTAAGACACTCCATCATCTCAACAAGCTACAAGCATGATACAGTGCATGCACGAGTAAGTTTATTCTATTGAAACTAACGATTTGGAGGCAAAAACACAAGTACATTTTTATGTGAACAACTGCTGTTTATGTTTATCACATTTCAGATGAATCCAGAAGACCTCAGTTATACCATAAGAAAGAACATATAATAAGAACATATAATATACAGTATAACAATATACAAACATATTCCAAATTTCAGCCCATTTGGGATGTGGGCTTTCATTTCTGCATGGATTCAATACGGTTCTATGTTTTGTCTTACATTTTGGTTGATTGGTTGTGGTGTAGCTGATCATTACACATCTCAGCACATTTATGTGTGCATACTGAAAAATGTATGTGCTGCAGGTGGAGCTAACAGGAAACAGTATATTTGAGTACATCCACCCATCAGACCATGATGAGATGACAGCAGTGCTGGGTGTTCGCCAGCCCCCACACCATCACTTCTCTTCAGGTACTTAAAGAGTAGTTTCAGTCTCCATACTGTAAATTCTCAAATAGTGGCTGCAGGTTTTATTTATCTCAACAGCATTAAAACTGCTATGATTTTGACTGCTCTTTGTTCAGTCCTGTGAGTCTTGAGAATTGCTGATGTCCCTTGTATGAACTTTATTCTCAGATTACTAGACAGAGTGGGTGGTCTTAATTTTGAAAAGGCACACTACAGTGTGTCATTCACATACCTTGAAATGATCCTGGTCAGCTTTTGGCCCACTGAAGAGGGGTTTATGGCTGATTGTCCAACCTCAGGAAGCGCAACATAGAATACGCCCATTTCATTATACAGTGAACAAGTTTTTTTTTTTTTTACAACCCTACATGTGTACTTGTAGCTTGGATTTTACCTAATTTCTTCATTTGCTTTAGACAAACGTAGTAGTAGTATTACTGGTGACGACAACACTGGGATTTTGTATTGTAAAAACACATTCTATTATATAATGTGAGTAATACTTCTGTAATGTGTATTTGTGTCATAGATTATGAAATAGAACGCTCCTTCTTCTTGAGGATGAAGTGTGTTCTAGCTAAACGAAATGCAGGATTGACATGTGGAGGATATAAGGTAGGTGCATTATTTACTCCAACAAATACAATGACTTTATGGTAATATATAAGTCTTAGGGGTCTCAGGGTCTTCGTTAGGTGATGACTTAAAAACAAGTCATTGCTAACAACAGTTTTAAACATTAAGGCAAATTTGATTAATCTCAGAATGGGTCAGGCTCTGATGTTGGACGAGAAGGCCTGGCTCGCAATCTCCGTTCTTGTTCCTCCCAAAGGTGCTGGATGGGGTTGAGGTCAGGGCTCTGTGCAGGCCAGTCAAGTTCTTTCATACTGAACTCATCAAACCATGGCTTTATAGTCCTTGCTTTGTGCACTGGGGTGCAGGCATGTTGGAATAGAAAATGACCTTCCCCAAACTTTTGCCACAAAGTTGGAAGCACAGCATTGTCCAAAATGCCTTGGTAAGCTGAAGCATTAATATTGCCCTTCGCTGGAGATAAGGGGCCCAGCCTAAACCCTGAAAAACAGCCCCATACCATTATCCCTCCTCCACCAAACTTCACAGTTGCCACAAGGCAGTGAGGCAGGTAATGCTCTCCCAGCATCCACCAAACCCAGACTCTCCCCTTTTGACTGTGATTCATTGTTACATCCCCTAGGGGAATAGGATAGCCACACACCAACAAGGAAAACTGAGAGAGTCAGAGTAGAAGACAATACAAAATTATTTATTTTTTGTTGCTCTCGATTCACAGAGGGTTCACAACAATGTGGAGGAGGATGAGCCAGTGAGAATGTGCCAAATAAATGAAACCAATAAAATAAATATACAGGGGGTGGCACCAACTGCTAACCTGGTGTGTCTAACAAAAGAAACTACGTGAGTAAAATAGTGTATAGGGTACCCCAACTTACCTATGGTTCTCAACCTCCCTCCACATACCTCTTGTTAAACAAACATTATCTTGAAGTGTTCTGCTCAGGCAGGCAGGCAGCAAGGGGAGAAAAAAAAAGAGCCACTCTGCAAGCGGGGGCCTTTTAATCTAGTTTCCTGGATGCAGGCAGCCAAAACTTTTTTATGTACCATCCGCCTAAGCAGTCATGGGCTCTGTTGTGATTTTACGTGGTCTTCCATTTTGTGGCTGAGTTGCTGTTGTTTCTAAATGCTCCCACTTTGTAATAATAGCACTTACAGTTTACCATGGAGTATCCAGCAGGGGTGAAATTTCGTCTTATTGCAAAGGTAGCATCATATCACAGTACCACACTTGAAGTCACTAAGCTCTTCAGAGAGACCCAATTTGTACCACAAATGTTTGCAAATGGAGACTGATTGGCTAGGTGGTTAATTTTATACACCTGTGGCAATGGGTCTGACTGAAACAGTTGAATTCAATACTTAACAGGTGTGGCCAAATACTTTTGTTTATATTAATATATAACAATAATACATCAAATTTGTGTAGCGCTTGTCCAGGTAAAAATAACAATGGCAACAGTAGTAGTTAGAGTAACAACAATGACAAGTGGTGGAGAAATGAAGTGGTTCAAGGGAATGCCTGTTTAAACAGGTGGGTTTTGAGCTGGGATTTGAAGGTCTGTACTGAATCTGAGTTTCTGATTTGCTGAGGGAGAGAGTTCCAGAGGGTCGGGGTGGCAGCTGTGAAGGCTCGGTCCCTCAAGGTTCGCTGCTTGGTTCTGGTGATTGGGGTCTGGATGTTGGAGCCCGATGATTGAAGATGGTGGGTGGGGGAATAGTGATTGAGAAGATCAGTAAGGTGGGGGGGGGGGGGGGGTGAGGTTATTTAGGGACTGGAGGTTTGTGATGGTGGAGAGGATGACTGGGGGGATGGATTTTGTGGAGATGTAAAGTTGTGTGTCATCAGCATAGCAGTGAAAATGAAGTCCATGGCGGCGTATAATGTGTCCAAGAGGTAGCATGTAAAATATAGTAGCCTATATTGTATATGTGGCTCTGCAACCTGGGACAGGACAATACATGCTACACGCACACCAGTGTACAATTGGTAAACTATTAGAGAGTTTGTTAAATGAGACTGTGGATCAACATTGGATAATGTAGCAGACGCTGCTAAATGTAGGGATATACTGTATGATTATGTGGTAGTAGTTGCATACTCTTAGTAGTTTCACAGTTCAAATCCCAGTTTCCTGTTTTGGTGTGTGCGTTACTTAGGTTGAAAAGTGCTGCTTGGTTTGGAAAATACTGGGATTTTGTGTTGGGTGTAAACCAGTGGCACAGGCAGAAAATATCATTTGGGCAGGCCTGAAAAGACCTAAACAGCAAAGTCAAAGGAAAACCAACAGGGTTGCCAGCTTACATCACAAGGTGTAGGTGGTGTGTCTTGGAGTTGAATACAGAAATTTCATTGTAATCCAATGAATCTGTCAGCTCTCGTGACAGTGAGTCATCTTGTTCAGACGAGTGTTAAACAATCACTGAATATTGCAAGATGTCATTGGACGAGTGCTAATGACCTTTAGCAATGAATTCATGCTCAGGGAAAATATCTTGGACGCAGCTGTCAAGTAAATCTGTGTTGGAGTAAATGGTGGGATTACCTGATTTTGTGTTTTGGTTGGAAAACAGAGAATCTGACATGTGACACTGATATATTATACATAAGCTAGCCAAATCTAGCCAAAGCTAAAGCTAGCCAAAAAATATCTTTCTTTGACTGCCCAGGCCTGGTGCCATATAGCCTGCCCGTGGCTGTGAGGCTGGTACAAATTTTCTCTGTCTCTCACAATTACTGAATCTGTAAATGTGTAATGACATTGGTGTCATGCTATTGTTTCCCAGGTGATTCATTGCAGCGGCTACCTGAAAATACGCCAGTACATGATGGACATGGCACTGTATGAATCCTGTTATCAGACTGTGGGGCTGGTGGCAGTCGGTCACTCCCTCCCCCCAAGTGGTATCACTGAGATCAAACTCCACAGCAACATGTTCATGTTTCGGGCCAGCCTAGACTTTAAACTCATCTTCTTGGACACAAGGTAGGAGAGACTCTTGACAAAGTTAGCAGATAAATAGTATGGAATAAATGTATGGAAAATAAAATCATAAAAAAAAACCTTTCAACAAACTATCAACAGAAAAAAATAATGTGTAATTACAAATAGAATCTTGCTACATGAATGTGTGAATATAAAAATATGTACACAATATGAAATACTTTTCTATTTTAAAATATGTGGACTGCTCGATTGTTAACTGAACATTATGATGCAATTCAGCAATTTATATCCAAATAGCCCCTGACTGCTGGCTTGTGCCCTCTCTCCTGTGTGCTGGAACCAGGGTGGCAGAGCTGACAGGCTATGAGCCTCAGGACCTGATAGAGAAGACTCTCTACCACCATGTCCATGCCTGTGATATTTTCCATCTACGCTATGCTCACCATCTATGTAAGTCCTTGTGTTTTATTCTTAAAACACAATGAATGTTGAAGTTTCTCAACTGACTGTAACTTCAGTCAGTTGAGAAGTTTTTGCTTCTTTCTGCTGGTTATAAGAAGAATCCCATCCTGTGTGACTCTGACAGACTGATGCTGGGTTTGACCATTCTGTCTTTGATCCTGATTGTCCTTGTCCTTCCTGTAGTACTAGTAAAGGGGCAGGTGACCACAAAGTACTACCGCATGTTATCAAAGCATGGAGGCTGGGTGTGGGTGCAGAGCTACGCCACTATTGTCCACAACAGCCGCTCCTCCAGACCTCACTGTATTGTGAGTGTGAACTACGTCCTCACGTGAGTCTGCGGCCTCCCCTTGTAATTCTCCATGTAAAGCCTTCAGTTAAACAAGTAAAAAGATATGCAGTGTATGTCTGTCTGTTTGCATACAGTGACATCGAGTGCAATGAGCTGCAGTTATCTCAAGACCAGACTCAAGCCACGAAGCCTGGTCTCAGTCTTACTTCCTCCGAGGACCACCGCAAACAACTGAGAACCAAAGTGGTCAAGATGAAGACCAAACCTAGAGCAGCTCCCTATCCTGAGGTAGGACTTGGCTTATGATAGCACCTCTGTCACAGCTCAGTAGAAAAAGGTAGGACTCAAATTCAAGACTAAAATGCATGACTCAGGTAGAACTTCATATAGGCCTGAGGATGAGGTTACACAGACAAGCAAAGGACAGAAGGCAAGGGGCTACACAAAGGTGGAACTGGCAGAAGAAAAAAGCTGGTAAGACATTTTAGACAATCTGGATGGAAATTAATGGAAGTGGACTACTATAAATACGATGGAACTAATGAGGGAATTGGCAACAGGGGTGAATCGGAAGATGTGGGGAATCAGGTGAAAGAAAACAGCAGGAAGGGCTGGGGTTACTGCAGGGCATGTGGAAGTGGCAGGATCTGGAACAATCATATTCCCTTTAACCAGGAAACACACTTTTTTAATGTGATTAGAGTGTGAAAATCAGTCTGTAATTACCTATGAATTAGTAGGTAATTCTTCATGCTGTATGAAAGTTTCTCCATCAGTTAAGGAGGTCTTGGTGATGTAGTTGTAATTATATGATGGTATTAAAGGAGAGATTTCTTTCATGTATAATTGAAATCAGTACTTGCATGTCTGTATGTACACTGATATAGTGTGATTTTGAAATAGCCAATAACATTATCTATGCTGTTGTGTCTTTATGGATAGCAGCAGGCTGCTAAGATCTTCCAGATTCCAGACCACTTGAGCTGCTCCCCACAGAGGGGACTATGGAAGGAGAGACCTCCATATGCAGTGACCCCTTACAGGGAGAAGAGCTCCAGCTTGAACCCAGAAGTAAGCCAGGTGTCCTGCAGCCCCACTTACAATCTGACCCTCCACTACGCCAACAATCGCCGGCATCTGGACACTCAGAGCCAGCTACCTAGCTTAGTTCCCTCCTCTCAGCTGGCTCAGCAGATTATAGGCTCGCTGCACAGCAGGGGGCCTGTTGGATGGAACATCAGCTGCCCCCCAGCACCCAACAAATGCACAGGTACACTCTTTGTATAACTAAGTTTAAGTTACCATGATAAAAAGTGGTGGCAGTTGCGATTTAAAAAGTTTTGTCTCTCTAAAGTCCTCATATCAATGACGATGTGTGCCATCAGCAAAGACATCAGTCTATCAGTGTTTGCAGTTACAATGCCTTGCTCTCTAACTCATTTAACATCCTTAGTTGAGTTCTAGGTTCTAAGTTCTAAGGTTTGTCTTGCCCCACCATTTAGACTCATCAAGCACTTTGTTAGGAACACCCGCTTATTCATGAAATTCTCCAATCAGCCAGTCCTGTGGCAGAAGAGCCAGGTATAAAATGCTGCAGGTCAAGGACTTCAGTTAATGAAAAACAACAGAATGAAAAAATGTGAAACTGCTGATCTCCTGATATTTTCACACACAACAGTCTGTAGAGTTTAACTCAGAATGGAGCCAGAAATGAAAACCATCCAGTGAAGCAGCAGCTCTGAGGATGGAAACACCTTGTTGATGAGAGAGGTCAGAGGTCAGCCTGGTTGGAGCTGACAGAAAGGCTACAGAACCTCAGCTAATTCAGCCACTCTGTACAACTGTGCTGAGTAGAGAAACATCTCAGAATATACAACATATCCAACCTTGGGGAGAATGGACTCCAACAGCTGAGGCCACATCAGATTCCAGTCCTGTCAGCCAAGAACAGAGATCTGGGCTCACAAAACTGGACAGATGAAGACTGGAAAAAGTAGCCTGGTCTGATGGATTTCTGCTGAGGCTGCAGATGGTAGGGCCAGAATTTGGCATCAACAGCATGAATCCATGGACCCAACCTGCCTTGTGTCAACAGTCCAGACTGGTGGTGGTGGTGGTGTGGGGGATTTCTTGGTTCACTTTGGGCCTTAATACCACACAACATGCATGACCATGATTTTCCAATGTGTCTGCTTTGGAAAGTGTTTACAAAAACGTTAGCTGTCAGAGGTGGAACGCTGGCTCAGTGTGGATGTAAGGCCCCAACAAATAGTCACAAGCTGATACAATATTGACAGTTTATTGAGAAGTAAGTAGTGTATCTCCACAAATATCTTTCGACCAGGTTCCTGAACACACTGCCTGACATTCTGACATTTTATTTGAAGCAGAAGTTCTGTTCTAATTTCAGCTTTTGTTTTTCTCACCAGGCTCCGTGCTGGCAGCTGACAGTAGGTACCCTGATGAGATCTACCATGATAGTTCCAGCAGCACAAACAAACATTCTACCAGCAGGCTGAAGGAAGAACCATGCACCCATTACATGCTTGTCCACGGCGAGGTGTCTGATGTTCCCTGTCCTCATGCCACCAAAGACAGTAAACCTTTAAGCCATGACGTCCTACATAATACAAGAGGTGCTGAGGGACTTCAAGGTGACCGGGCCCTGGCCGGCCCTTTGATCAGTGGCCTGGTACTGGGTAAAGGCGAGGAGGTTGGCTCGTTGCATGGAATGGGCCAGTCTCTCCCTGTGCAGATGGTGCTGGAGCAGAGGAGGAGGCTGTGTGTGATGGAGGCTCCCTACAGCCACACAACTGCAGGGTATCCGCAACTTGCTGATGGTAACCAGCAGTGTGAAGCTGCCGCAGAGCTACAGCCCAGGTCTGCTGAGGACGACAGGAGAATGTTGATAGGTAGGGGGGTTGGGGTGGGACTTCCCCAAGCTCCATATATGTCTTTGAACTTTCATCAAATCTTGGGCAGACATGGTTCTAGTAAAACCCCCTCTTTTACCACACTAAGCCATATAAGAGACCGCCCTGTTTCCCACAATAAAGACACAGCCTCTTACAGCTGTAACAGCCAAAGCCCCAGCTCCAGTTCGTCCCCAGAGAGCCACAGAGAGATCCCACATTACATTGGCACGTCGGTCATTATCACAAAGGAGAGGTGACCAGGACAGAAACTCAGGGCATAACTGGATTCCAGCCAGTCATTTCTCTTTGATACATTTTTTTTTTGCACTCCTGCACGATAGTTTGACATGCAACAGGACTTTACAGCTGTAAGTGTTTTCTCTCCCATGTTGTCCATCATGTATAAGATCAACTTAAACATAGAATATATATATGCAGTCCAGCTTTTGCTTTAATTATTATTATTATTATTATTATTCAACCCAAACATTGTATATGACTCATTTTGTACTGTCCGACATTTTCAAACATGGAAACACCTTGTCTAACTTTGTGTTTATCATCAGCTTGTAACTGGATCAGAAGGTTTCATTTGGAAAACACATCTCGCATGGAACATGACTATCAGAAATGTTGTCATATTAAAGAAGCTTTGGATGAAAATGATGGTTTCACTGTGAACTCATGGTGGACGTGTGGTTTATTTCTGATGAGCCATGTCATTTTTGTCAGTGTCAAGCATTAAGATGATTAGGCACGTCTGGGTCAAACCTCAAAGTTAGTCAAACTGACTTGGCAGATAAAACAAAGGTCGACAGTAAAATTAGTGCCAAAAAAAGAGAAAGTTGTAAACATCCAACACAGAGTTTTCTTGTGCAATGATAATGATAATCCTACTTTATAAGGAGGATGTAAGCAATTAACAATATAGTAGATGCTGCAAATTGGTTAAAATCCCTTGTTATGCCAGATTACCAAATCATTAGTCAGCTTTGTACCAAAGTATCAGCAACATGTGTAATTTACCAGGAACAACAAAAATAAAATTACTAAACCGATATTGTCTCTCTTTTATCTGTTGAGTGACTTATCTAGTGCAAAATGATACAGATCTCTTAGTTTGTGGATAAAAGCAGAAAAAGAAATGAAAGAAGAAAAACTTTTTAAGACATTTAAAGGATTCATTTTGTTTTCAAAGCATCCTCACTCAAAATGCCTCTAGCAGCTGTCCATCCTATACAAGCAGGGTGCAGTGGTAAAGAACAGGCTCAAAATGAAGCTCCCTCAATGAATGCCCACCTACAGAACTGAAAAAGGTTCTTCTCCTGTCTTTTTCTTTTCTGCATCTTATGATACTGTGTGACAAAAAGACAGTGGTAAGCTTGATACTGACATAGGTCTGGACAGGGTAAATGTGTAGATTATTATTAACAGGAACACAGTGGAAAGTAACAATATTATAGGGGTATCATGTAAATTATACCCAGTTGGGAGGAACTACTTCTTCTTCCGCCTGTCATACTTACATGTGAAATACGGCTGTATAAATGTGCAAGTGTTGCAGCGTGCTGCTCACTCAGTTCAGTTGTCAATGGCTGCATGTAAGCCATGTCCAAAAAAAGTGTGAATGTTGAATGTTTGTGTTAAAATGTTCAGGCAGCCATTTACATGTTAAATGATAAGATACGCATGTTCAGATGCTGTCAATTAACCCTGTGAGCCCGTACGTATCATATATGATACCCACATTTCTGGGACTCATTGCATCACCATCAAGCATAAACTTTGCATTTAACCCTTTTAGATGAACTCTTATGCTCGTATACTGACTCCTGGTGGACCCCCCTCACTTTTCCAAATGTTTTGACATGTGTGATACAAACAAAAAATATAATTAGAATTTATTTTTGTAATTATTTTTTTTTTACATTTTGTCAAAGGGACAAATAAAGAGTTCATATTTGAAAAATTAGAATTTTCTGACCATTCTTTCATAGTTCAGGTCTCACAGGGTTAACATGCAACTTTTCAGTTTTTTGTTTTATTTTATGATAATTTTTAATAATTAAGCGATAAGAACGAGTAGTCAGATGTCTCGTATTCCTTATGAAGCTATAATTTGAAATACACAAGCCAATCATCAGCCTTTTCTGATGAGTGTGACCATCACACTCAAAGCCGGTGTTACATTTCAAGGAACAACAGGAGAGGGAGGGGGAGAGGAGGCAGCCGCAGCGCAGACACAGGGTGACAGGGCGAAACTGCGGAAAAAGTGTGGGTGTTAAAACGCCCACATCCCCCACGGGTGTGACGCCCGTGTTAGCAGCACATAAAGAGTGTTTGACTGCAGTCTCTTCCTCTGAGTGCAGACCCTGTTTGAAGGTGAGCCAAAGAACGCCGCTCTCCCCCCCACCAGAGGAGGCTGTAGATGTGCTGTTAGGCGGTCAATACGAAAAGGGATAGATTCCTTTTGACCCCAGCAACCAGCCCACTCAAATTGTTTAATAGGATGTTGAGAGAACAGCACATGTGGAGCCAGCAGTGAGCCATTTGCTTAATCACCTTCTGACTGCTTTTGGCACTGAGAGGCATTTTTAAAGTGTCTGTAAACCTACTCAATCCCTTGTGCTTAATATATATTTGCAACCCTGTCTCTTAGAAATTATGTTTATATACAGCTAAAGTGCAATATTAATATATTTCTAGGAAGCATAATTGCTGTATGGACTATGTCATGTTTTTGAACAAAAGAAACACTGCACCAAAGCATATTTTGCAGCTGTGAGCAGCTTGCCAATCAAGGTGTGACAAGTGGTTTGTCACACCTTGATGGGAGTGGTGGTCCAATGGCTGGTTTCAAGTTCTTGGTTAAAAAAAAAAAGAAATTAGAAGTAAAAACAACAACAACAACAACAAAAAACATCCAAACTACTGAATATTGACATCAATCATAAAAACTGTCAACCTGCAACTTGACAGTTATCTGACATGTCTGAAAAATAATTTAAAAAGTATCTGAAAGTGTAGAACGTATGAAAATCACTCATGGTGAGGCAAAAAGGCAACAGAAAATAAACGACTACAAAAACACAAAATCACTCTTAGCGAGGAAAAATACTTGCCTTTGAAATAAACAAAGTAGCAACAAGACAAAAGATTGAAAGAGCAAACTGTGAACAAGACCTGACAGGAAGAGGGATTCAGCTGGTTCTACTATCAAGAGACAGGATGAACTGGCACAGGACAAAGGGAGACGCAGACAATATATAGAAACTAGGTAATGGGGAACAGGTGGAAACAGTCAGGGCGGGAAAGGCAAGCTACCGGAAACACAAATTTACAAAATAAAAGCGGAAATCACAAGACAAAATAAGCACAGGACAAAACATAACAAGACATTTCCTCACTGTGACAAACTTCTGAATTATAGCACACGTGTATTGCTTTAGTTAAACATCTGTTGTGCCTTGGGATTTAACACTCTAATCTAATCTATCTCTGGTTCGCTAGCTTAGCTATTAGCAATGGCTTCTCTCCTGCTGCCTCTCCTCTTTCCTGCTCGGTGTGTGAGATGTTTAGTCACTCCTCTGCCTCCTTTAGCGATAATGGTACGTGTAATAAATGTAGCATATTTATAGCATTGTAGGCGAGGCTGAGGGAAGTAGAGGCTCGGCTCCGCACCATAGATAACCACCACGTAGCTGTGCTAACGAGTCAGTCCCCTGTAGTTGGTGTGGACCAGCCTAGAGTAGCTTCAGCTAGCCGCCCTACTGTAGCTCCTGTTAGCTGTTCCCCAACAGCTCCTGAGCAGCAACCATAGTTAAATGCATTCCTGGGGCCAGAGCGGGCGACGTTGAATCATATTTAAAACTGCTGGCTAAGGATAAACATAGACTTGGTAAGATTATTATTCACGTCGGCGGCAATGACACCCAATTACACCAATCGGAGGTCACTAGAATTAAAGTGGAATCGGTGTGTAACTATGCCAAAATAATGGCAGACTCCGTAGTTTTCTCTGGACCCCTGCCCGATTTGACCAGTGATGACATGTTTAGCCGCATGTCATCATTCCGTCTCTGGCTGTCTAGGTGGTGTCCAGCAAAAGATCTGGCCTTCATAGACAACTGGAAAACTTTTTGGGGAAAACCTGTTCTGATTAGGAGAGATGCCATCCATCCCACTTTAGATGGATGCCGTCCATTATTTCTATAGACACTGTTACAGTTAAGGATAAAGCCCTTAGCAGGGCTGGCTCATGCGAGTGAACCATGCTTTAGTTATGCTGCTATAGGCCTAGGCTGCTGGGGGACTTCCCATGATCCTCTGCACACCTCTTCTCTCTTTGTCTCCTCAGACCCACTCTCACATTTATTAACCTTTATTCGATGTCATTAACTCTGTGTCCTCTCTGTCCCGTAGTCCTGTGTTTGTTTCTCTCTGGTCTCTCTTTCTCTGTACCTTTCTGCAGGTACCTCTGGCTCCGGAGCTGCATGTTCTCTGTCTGTGGTCCTGGCTCCACCCACCTGCTGCTGTTTATTGTCTACAATGATCCATTTCTAACACATTACTATGTTTAATGTTCCACTCTGCTACAGATACATTTTGGATTAATATTCTATGCAGACTGTAATGTAAATAATTACCAATCATGACAGCTTTTTGCTTCTGTGCTGTTTCCTATCATAACTGTAACGTCAACCCTGTTTGTGTCATGTGTTATATGCTGCATGTCCTTCTCCTCCTCTCCTCCATTCCTAGCTGTCCTATCTTCCTCCTTTTCCTCCTTTCACCCAGCCCGGCCATCAGCAGGACGGTCCCCCATCTGAGCCAGGTTCTGCTCAAGGTTTCTTCCTGTTAAAAGGGAGTTTTTCCTTGTCACTGTCGCCTTAAGTGCTTCCTCTGGGGTCAGACTTTTTTTTTGTTCAAAAACACCCATACTTACATCATCCAGGAGCTGTTATAAATATCTGCATTATCTTTAAAACTGAATGCTGATTTTTGAGAGTACTGACATTATGCTAACTTAGTTACTGTGATCTTGTCGTCATGTTTGCCTGAAACCTCAAAATCCTGACACAGTAAAAACAGGGTTTTATAGAGCTACCAGTTCATTCGTGGTAGGAATAAACTTACCCCACTAAAGTGCATATAGTAATTGTGATGACTTCCATATTGGTATGGTATGTCTCAAATACAGTATATGAAAGAGGAAGAGGAGTAAGATTTGCAGTGAAATTGTATCTAGTTCCAGCAGTTCGCATGTTTTGTTTGACATTTTCACTTCATCTGGGAAAGATGAGCCAAGGTGCTGAAGACAAATACAGGGTCATCAAGTAACTGTGGGACAGACCTCAGAGAAAGAACCCCTCTCCCAAACACACACACACACACACATACACAGACGCTCAATAGTTCAGTGCTTTCTCTGTGTGATTACTTTCCTTCAATGCATCTACCATTTGGAAGTGATGTTGGTGAAGAGGAAGAGTAAAGGCTTTTTCTTCTTTTAGATCAAACTCTCATTCACTGATAAACCAGTAGCAGCAACCTAAAGTGCCATGCAAAGCTTTAGCCTATCAGAAGCACTTCGGGGTTCAGTGTCTTGCCCAAGTAAAGTCTGACAGGTGGACAGGAGGAAGCAGACTTGAGTCATCAACCCTTTGATTATGCATTATGACCATCCAGGGTTTACATGTCTACAAAGTGTTGAGTGAACTACATAACCTTCTGCACATACTGTGACAAATTATGATATTTTGTGCAAATTTAGTGCTTGGGTCATCTGACCTGAATATGGTGTGCTGTGTGTTCAAGAATAGCACTGGTATTTGATGTTTTCTGCTGAAAAATGAAACCTGACAATGGACAAGTGCAGTGTTTGTGACAAAACATATTTAGGTTCAGAATGTTTTGAGCATATCTCTTAATAGTCTATTCATTTATTTAAAGGATGGTATTTACTGGTATTTGCAGATGGACTCATTGCTCCATTACTGTTTCATTAACAGCTATACCTAATGTTGTAACTGGTGACAGCTGGAGGTCGTTTTCTGACTGTCCCAACAAAATGTATCCATTTGTCATAGGGTAGCTAAAAGGGGGCCACACTAAGGGGGTTTTTGGGCAAGTGTCTAGTGTCTAGCCACTGTCATTCAATTCCACCTCATCACATCTGATCAGCCTCCTACGAGTGAGGAAAAAAAAACCTCTCAAAATGGAAGATCCGTGGGGCGAGTTCTAAAGTTGTTTTTTTTTTAAAATAAGTTTATAAGCCTTTCTTTGTGGGTTTTTGCAGCATAAATATAAACATAAACATGAGAAAGTGTTTAGCCTCTGCTTACTGCAGAACGCAGCCACAAGTCCTTCTGACCATAACCCCAAAAGAAAATGAACAAAAATATCTTTCCCCCTTCTACAGTTCTACAATGATTGTCAAATCAAATCCACTAATCAGAAGGTCTGTGGTTTGTCAGACTCTGTGCTTCAGGGCATTTCATTTGAAATAAGGTAATGGATAAAACGCTGAGATTCATCTTTAACGTGAATAGGCTCACTCACCTTCTCCCACATATTAAAGAACCGTGTGGGAGACGTAGCCTTACTTGTTCATAGTGACCAAAGTATAGGGGTCCAGGAAGAAATCTTTTTGACAACATGTATTTTTTTTTTTTAATTCTTTGATAATCAGGATTTTGTAAACTGTTGTGACCAGGCAAGTGAGGAGCAGCTTGTTAGTTTCAAGAAACAAGCAACACATTTCTGTGGATTTTTTTTTTATTTTGCTGAAATTAGCAACAGCAAAAGCTGCAATGATCACTGTTCTCAACAGTGATATCAGATGGTGGGTATAAGATTTATTATTTTCCAGAAGGTAGTACAAGTTGGTCCCTAACCAGCAGGTCATAATCAAATTGATGTATGGGCTTGGTGACCCAGCATTAAAGCAGATATCACTTTATGTAGCTCCCTTATAAACCAGTTATCATCAAAGTGTGTCTTCCAAAATTTAGCCCAACCAGAGAGAAGCTAATTCCACTCAAATCCAGGAAAATAGAGACGTTTTAATCAAAGTGAAACCCTTGATGCTATGATATTCCTGTTGCTGTATAGTTTTCTGACAGACTAAATAACACAGCAGTTGAAAGAGAACACATGTTGAAAGAGATTTTGTAGTGTGCTGAGTTTGGTCCTAACGCTGCTTGATGACCACCAGGTTCTTCAGCATGTCAAAGGAGTTCCCATCGGGCTCCACCGAGACCACGCCGTGCTCCTTGGTGTGCACTTGGAGGAAGCCGTTGTGGTCCAGGCCGACCACCTCTGCCTCCGGTCCGTCCTCACTCCAGAGATGCACCTGGGTCCCACTGAGGTCAAAGCAGAGGGAGAGTGACAGCTTTAAAGACTACACACCTTCCTCCACAGCATCATTAAACTGGTTAGATAGACCACATTGAAAGTCAGTTTCCCTGTGATCACTGCACTGTATGGACATGGTTTAAAAAGAAGAGATCACAATCATAATTTCATTTGTCATTTCTGTTTTTTTCCCAAATAATTTGCTACATTCTTCTTGGGCTTTGGCTAAAACAAATTTTGTATTAAGCTGTATTAACTGTACAGGATTTGTAATTCCCTAACATTTTGGTGATGTTGACCAGGATCATACTTTTATTTTAGCCAGTACAGGGGTGGGCCGTGGCGCAGCAAGTCGGAGGGTCGCCGGACCAAGCATTTGGTATTGGGAAAGAAAACACTCGGTGCATCCTTAGTGTTGTCAGCTGCACCAAAGCTAATTCCTTGTATGTATGTATGTACTAGCTAAAATCAAATTTCTGATTCTGATTCTAAATGATAAGTAGAACCTGAGTCCAAAGCCCAGGGGGGATGTTTGCAGTGCTCACCTGTGAAGCCATCTCTTATAGTAGGTGGGCAGGACGGCATCCGGGCCTCCTAGCTGGAAGCTGCTGATGAGGGCCTCCAGACAGGTGACAGTGCGAGCGATGAGCTGGGCGCAGCAAAGTGGCTGCAGACTGCAGTTATGTTGCATGTTGTACTGCTGGATCAGGTCATTGATGCATACTGTTGGGTTGCTGTTTGTCACATTGAAGCCACAGCCTGCAGAGCATACAGCACACTGAACGTATTTGTCCTCTTCACTATGACACAAGAAATATGAATAAAGCACTGGTGCGTAATTAAGATGTGACAAGTGATTAAGGTTAAATACGCCTGAATCGAAATTCCAAGACCCTCAGGATCCATGAAATTACATCCAGCTGAATCATAAAATGGAAAGAATAAAAAAGCTGTAAACCTGCCACCAACAGGTCATCATCAAAAACTGTTACTGTGTCTGAGGAGCACTAGTGATGGACTTCACTGTGAAGAAGCTGGTTCCATGACTGGAAGACAGTGCTTCATCTCTTACAGCTTAATGGTGTGATATGAAGTGCAAGGACACTATTAAAAACTAGGAGTAGTGCATGGCGGTGGTATGCCTCCGTGCGGTTGGGTGCCTGTTTGTAGCAGAGGTAGAGGTTATGGGTGTTTTGTAGTGATAGTGGCAATGTTTGGGAAGGTTGGTTTTGGGTGTTCACAAGCAAAACTTACACAGGATCACAGTGGCCTTGACCTTTGACCTCTGACCTCCAATACATATTGACTCCATCTTTGGCAAGCAGTGATAATATGTGCAAAGACCATCCAGACATAAAATGAACATAAAGTCACAGTGACCTTCATCTTTGACCTTTGACCTCTAAAGTCTACTGAGTGCATCCTTGAGTCACAGTCAACATTTGTGCAAAGTTTGAAGACAATCCCTCAAAGGGTTCTTAAGATATCGCACTGCCAAGCAAAATGTAAACATGGTCATAGTGACCTTGACCTTTGACCTCAAACCTTCAAAATCTACTCACTTCATCTTTGACAGTGAACACTTGTGCAAACTTTAAAGAACATCCTTCAAAGTATTCTTCAGATATCACATTTGCCTTCATAAAATTAAATTTACGATCACAGCAATGGTGACCTTTGACCTCTGACCTCAAAATTCTACTCACTAAATCCTTGAGGCACAGTTGACATTTGTGCAAAGCTTGAAAGCCATCCCTCAAACGGTTCTTATGATAGTGCATTGCCATGCAAAACATAAATATAGCCATAGTGACCTTGCTCTTTGACCTTTGACCTCCAAACGCCTTTCAGATCTGCCTTAAGTCACAGTCAACATTTGTTTGACAGAGAGACCTCAAAGTGTGTACATATCACGTGTAGAAGAATCCAGGAAAGATGGATGGACGGACAACCCGAAATCATATCACTATGCTATCGCCGGGGTGGAGGCATAGTGATATGAGGGAAGAAAACATTTCATCCATGCAGGTGGCATGAATGAAACATGAACAGACTTTATTTGTGATCTCCAGAATAGTTTAGGTGGTTGTTAGATGACTGACACATTTTCCTTGGTGGTGCAGTCAATGTAATTATTTACTTGCTTTAGATCAGAGGTGCCCAAACTGTTCCACAAAGGGTCGTGTGTCTTGCAGGTTTGTGTTCCAACCAAGCAGCAGCACACCAGACTTGACTCATTTAATCAACTGATCTCAGTCTTCAGACAGCTGATTGGTCAAACTGTGTGCTCTTGATTGCTTGGAACAAAAACCTGCAGCCAGTTTGGACACCTCTGCTTTAGATCTTTCAGCCCCACCTCATGACGGACCATTGTGCATTGATTCCTTTCACCTTTTCCAAAGGGTCAAGAAGATTTTAGATTTGTAACCCATCAGTGACTATGAGTTGGAAGAGCTTTAACAGGGTTTGAGGAAATTGCCAGCTCTTCCCCAATTTCTGAACAGTTAAAAGAGCCACCATTTTTTTTCCCAGTTTCAAAACCACAGGCAAAGGCCGTAATCGACCTAGAAGTGGTGTGTTATTTCAGTCATATGAAAGAAGAGTTCACATATTTTTTTCACATTTATATTAGTAAAAAAAAGAGAACGTCAATTAAAGCCTCCAGTACCATTAGCTGTCATAAAGGTGAGGTTGTTACCTATAAGCAGATGAAAAGTTGATCCCATTACAGTGGAAGTCACGAGTACTCCCCCGAGCTTCATCAGGTTACTGTAGTAGATGTCATTGGGCCACTTCACTCTCAGGTCAATGTCCTGATAGAAATATGTTAAAACATCTTCATTTGAATATCCAATACACCTTCCTTTAATAAACTTAAACAAACTCAACATGTGTCGGCTGATACCTGGTATCCAGGCAGCGTGCGAACAGCCTCCACCACCGCCAGAGCAGCCAGATGCTGGAGGAAGGGAATCCTCTGTCCGAGCCGGGAGTTCAGCTCAACCCGAACGCTCAGAGTGAACATGGCACAACCCAGAGGGCTGAGCCACATGTTCCCGCCCCGACCTGAAGCCCCAGCAGACACAGGAGACATACAAGGGAATGATAGTTGGTACCTAACACCCACAGTATTCCTCAAACAAATAAGATGAATGAGTATGTGTGAGTGAGCCGGGGCACTGACCTTTTCCTTGGCTTTGTCGAGCAGCTACTGCTATTAAACCCACATCCTCTGGTAGGTGCACAGCCAGCCTGAAGGGAGAGGACATGATAAAACCTAATTCATAGTGCCTTATCAGGACAACTGGTTAAAGTGTTTATTACACCTTTACTTAGTATTGTGAAGTTAGTACTATTACACCTTTAGTTAGTGCTAATTCAAAGAATGTTGGTTTATAGAAATTCAAAATCATGAAAACATGAAATAGAAAAACATGCAGTACAATTAACTGTGAAGCAGTTACAAAGCTGTCCAGCAGGATTTGAACCGATGATCTTGAATGTGATCAGGCTCCTAACCTTTTTGTAACCAGTTCAACCAAAGAGTATGTTATTTTTCTGTTTTTTTGTGTCATAGAAAAAAAGCTTTTTCTGACATTAATGCACGTTATAGTTGAAAGTGCAGTTGTAACGCCACCATCATCCCGCAAAGCCGTAATTATTAACACATTGTGTCAGTTAGCATATTAAAAAAAAAAAAAAAAAAAAGCTGATTGGAGAGCTGGGGGTTGTCACAACCAGAAACCAAAGGAAAAAAAATGTTTGCACATTCTCTCATCTCCAAACGTAATTAAAGCTGATCCACTGACCCAAAGGCAACTTGCCCTCTATTGGCCAGTGAACAAAGACTGTGAGGCTGCCAAAGCAAGCGAGCGGGGGGCTTTCTGCTATTGTGATGCAAAGCTGGTCAGCGACAAATCAGCTTACGAGAAGTCCCAGTGTGAAGGTGCCCCAACTCTGGCTAGATAGAGCTTTGTAACAGACTTCTCTAAGAACTGTTTATCAGAGGGATAGACTGATAGCTTAATCTAGACTCTAAGCACAGGGAAATTCTGATGTGAAATGCTGTTAACTTTATACTTTTTTTTTTTTTAGTCTTTAGCCAAGTTAAGCATGCGTGATTAGTATGATTATGAAAAGCTAACTTACAGGACAGGTTCACAGTTTTAAAAACACTCCAGGGAAAGGGTTATTATGACACTTGCCAATTTATTAGGTATACCTAGATAAAGCTAGAGCATCAGTATCATTAAGCACCTCATTAAGAGAAGACTTGCTTTAGACATTTGAAGGTGTGTGGTCAGTCTAATGACTTATTTTCTATTGTTGTACCAGAACCCTGTCCTGTTACACCAGGCGGTCCTAGTCCAAGCAGTTAGCAAAGCAAGGTCGTTCACCGGTACCTCAGCTGGCTCGCGGTAATGGAGCAGCCCTCTCTTATTGATCAGCGGCAATAGCTCTATTTGGAAATGATCATTTCTGCCAGTTTCCTCGCTAAACGGGATTAGCTCAATTAATCACATTTACAGATTACTCGGTCCCTGCTTATTGATCAGTCCTTTGATGCAGCTTGAATGATCAATGCAAACACGCTTATGCACGGGCAAAATCCTGTTTCAAAAAGCAGCATCGATGGCAAAAATAATCTTTTTAATCTGAGATATTTTAATCTGGGAAATGAGAGAGCTTCTGGTGGGGGAGAATGGTATGGGAAGATAAACGGCTTTCAGAAAAATAATATCGTAACTGACCACATCGAATCCACCCATTTAGATTATGTATATGCCTGAAAAGGTAATGTTATGAAATGTAATGGCAGAATCTGTTTAATCTGTACTGGATTAGTAGCTAAATAAGTTAATAAGTAATGGATTCATGCTTTGGGCAGGTTAGAAGGCTGTTTTAAGGAAAGCAGAGGCCCATTTTCTTTTCTTTTTTTTGGTGGCATTCGACTGCCTTATCGCTGCGTATGTGTCCCGGTGTGTGAGACAGACAGTCCCATTCACGTTGCTTATGATCACTCATCATCCTCCTCCTTTCTTCTCTCACAGATGACTTAGCTGGTGGGCATTTATCCGGCTGACATGCTGTATCTGAGAGAGTGACCCCTGTAGGGTTAGGCGCCCCCCTAAAACAAAGTGTCCTGAGCAGGGATTTAGAGAACCATTCTTTTCCTCTTGGGACGATGTCGCCTCTCTCTTTCTGTCAAATATGCTACTTTGTACGTCTTTGTTCCTGGTCTTGTTGGAATGAGGAGATAACAATGGTGACAGAGTGATCTGAGGAGATGAAATGGATCTCACGAGCGAGAGTAACACCACAGAGGGTCCACATTTTCTGTCTGTGTGGTTTTGGTCAACTTCTTTCTCAAGTAGCGTCCCTTTTTCTTTTACCTACTGCACAGCTACAAACTCCACTATATCTAGAGATGCAATCACAAGATTCAATGAGTCAATTGCCAAATACTTTTTTTTTTTGCAAAATGAACAAAACAATCCCAAGTTTCAGCCTCCCAGATTATTATTTGGTGATTTTTTTTTTTTCATAAACTGAAGATGTTTCCTGTGGTGAAATCTGTTTTTGTCCACCACTCTGTACAAGCACTGGGTTTTTGAAATGAAACAGACGATGGACTGAGTTATTTTCTGTGCAGTGAGGAATTATTAACCATAATTATTTCAGGCCAGGCTCTACAGTATGAGCATTTCACTCATGCCAGAGAAGACTGAAGTGTGCAAATATTTAAAAAATGGTGTGTGTTCACAGCATTTGGTGTGTGTTTAAGTTGTTTTCATGTTTTTTTTTTTTTGTCAAAAATTTTCAAGGTTTAATGAGTATAAATTTAAATTTGCAACTCATTCAGACCAGCTTCATGAGCAATGGCTATGTTATCACTCATTTTAAATGTCAGAATAGTCAATCTCACAGCTACTGTTGTTACCTACTTTTATTTTGCTTTACAATGTGGTGATCACAAAAAAAAAAAAAAAAAAATAAGCCACAAGATCAGCCAAATTGTAAAAGTGCAGGGGACAGGAATATGGGCACGATTCTCAATTTTCATGTGTTTTGAAAACTGCAAGAAGTGACTTCAATGTCACTTCCTGTGTCCACCTTGTGGCAACAGTGACCACCCAAATCAGATGATGTTTGTCACATAAGGCTGACTTCCTGCTGTCAGTAGGTGGCAGTATGACTATGACTCAATATAGACATGTAGCTGTATTCTGGCCTGGTCTCTCATTAAGCACTGGCCACAGCACAAATGAATAAGTTGTTATTTTCTGCATGGAGTTTGTGGCATTAGAGATGACATATCGCAGATTTTGTATTACTTCCTGTGTCCGGTATTTGGTGCTAGAGAACAAGCACCAAACACGCATTATGTAAATGAATATTATATCATATTTACACGTTTAGTCCACAGCAGCAATGGCATCACTGTCAAAATGGTAGCTGAAGACTGCACGGAGGCTGAGGCTGTCCATTTTCTCAGACAGAGCTGATTTGCAACTTTCAATTACACAAATCAAAAATACCACTAAAGTTATTAACTTCACTCTTTCTCCATAATCAAAGTGTTGAACTCCACATGCATTTTTAAGTGATCTCCTTCTACCTTAGGCCTCAAAACTTAGCAATCACCCTTTGCATCTTGGCAATTAACTTGGTGAGTGTTCAGCCTGTAGAAACGTAGCTGCTGGCTTGCTCTAGTTCAAAATTCCATACCAGGTTTTCTTATAGTTGTCTCTTCTCACACTAAATGTAGTCAAGTCTACTGGATTAGTGTTTTTGGATTTGAACAGATTAAACTTGTCACTGGCAGGTTGCTGTAGTCTTGATGAAGCCGCGGTGAAAACCTGGACCCCCGCATGATTTCGCAGGGAAGGGCTCAGGGCTCTGGAGTATAGCATACCTTCCACTGGACATAAAAAAAAAAGTTCATGTCAAACACTGCACCATATGTTCCCCCAGAATAAGAAATGAAGACGTTTAGGCATCTGCTTACAATTTTTTATAATTGCAGGTGGAGCATGCGAGGCCAATTGGGCCAATTTGATTTTTATGGTTGAACCTGTTGCCATGGTTGTGAGGAATTCATTTTCTCTGCACCGAAAAAACCCCACGCATGTCCCGCGGTTTGTATTTTTCACAGGAAACAGGACTCTAATTCCATATCGTCTCAGTTTGGATATTGGATTGCTTGTCCAAACAAACAGAGAACAGCCAACAACTGGAACAGCTTTAAGCAGAAGTGTCCCCCTGTTAAGGTTGTTTTTCTATCCAGATTAGCGAGCGTACGATGGTGTTGCACTGCAGTAGCTGTGAGAGCATACTCTGAAATGTGACTGTTTGCATTTTAAAATATATAGAAAATTAATAAAAACTAAGCCATTTAAGTCGCACTTTCACAATAATGGAAGAAACGGATGGTGTAAAAAATTGGGCGAATGCCAAAAATACTTTTCACATGTGCAAATGGCAAAGGAAAACAGAATTTGTATGACCCCAAGAAGAAGGGAAAATAATCAGAATTACATTTACATCCACTACTGCTTCTAGGAAAATCCTTTGACACAAAAAAAAATAAGGGGGGGGGGTAAAGAATACAAAGGTAAAAGTGAGCCTTTGGGTTTTCACGTCTAAGCCTGAAGCTCTTACAAGAAAAAGAAAAAAAAAAAGTCAAGAAGTAGGAAGTGTTGCTCCAGGCACAGGGATCAAGTTTTAGCAGAGCAGGAAAAGAATCATTACGCTCTCAGGACCAGCTAAGTGGTGTTAGAGAAAACTATGGTCTCTTATCCCAACTTTTTCCACAAATAAACACTTCCACACTGTTATTAACTAAACACTAACAGCTTGTTCCTAACACTCACACTTGTCAGACAATAAAACGAAAATCAGCCCTAAGGAACAATGATGGATCACAGCAGCAGCAGCAGCTGCTGAGAGAATGATGAGAGTTTTTGAGGACATGTTAAATGATCCCCCACACACAGATCCACACAAACAGGTTTCTTTGATTATTATTCTGTTTGCCATACGAGTGTAGGTTGAGCTGATAAATCAATTAGTCACCTGACACATAATGAACTGCCAACTGTTCTGATAGATGATTAATTGTTTAAGTTATTTATACAGCAAAATGCCAAGCGATTCTTTGGTTCTGCTGCTGTTCTCAGTATATATTTGAATTCTGAAATAAATTATTCTAAGACTTTGGACTCTAAGAAATTCTGATGGCCATTTTTCATGTTTTTCTGACAGTTCCAAAAAATATTTGACACATAGATCTATTATGAAAATAAAACACATACTGCGTTAGTCAGGAGCTGAAATTTATAGGACAATAAACAGAGGCTGTACTGAAGCTGCTAAATAAAAAGCACTGAGATTCCAGTTTGGTGTGACCTTGCGAGACCACAATCTCAGGACTGGCATTTTATATTAGCCGCTCCGAGCCAAACAAAGCACTAATACCCGGAGCAAACACGCAGTCTGGCCGGCCATTGACTCAGCATCAAGCCTCTGCACTCCAGTGGGCGAACCTGTATTTTCACCAGCTCCTCGGTTTCAGGCTCTGCTGACCTGCAGGCACTTTGCTTTTAAACAAAATTCCCTCTTTGCTTATTACAACCTGCCTCGGGGGTTTATTATCCTTCAGACATAGGAAAATCCCTGTCATTTCAAGGCACTCTAATTACTGACTCATCTGAAATTCATCATCTGTTTCACTATTTGCTTATTTGATTATCTATATAACCCTATTTTTCAAAACAGCAAAAAAAAAAAAAAAAACCTTTGTAATATTGTAATTCTACTAACTCTGCTCTAATTAAGTATAAATATTTAAACCTTTATAATAGCTATATAGAATATATTTGCTGCTCAGCAGAAAATCTAACTCTGTGGAATGATATACCACATGCCGGAGAGACGTGTGGAGGCATCAGACACTTTAAAACCAATCGACGGGCTTAAAACCTCCGAAACCACAGGCTTTGCACCGTACACATGACCTTGTGTTTAATTTCTTGCTGTCGTGTATGTGGTGCATTGTTGGTTTATTTTTTTTTATAGCTTTCACCTCTGACATTGTGTGTATGTTTTAGAAGAGCTTAACTGTACATTTCACCAAGTCATCGCTGTTATAAATCATCTGCTAAGGAAGGTGTGAAGCACTGCTGGACTCGAACGGGGGTTGATCACCAGGTCACCAGGACACCTGACATTTCAAGCCTGTGGTCCTGTGATCAGGGTTTGTTGGTTGTGTGTGTTTTTATAGAAGAAAATATAGGATTTTATATTTGGAGTCTGTCCAAAAACTGACAAAATGACATTTCATATGTTCAATTGGAATATCATACTAATCTAAGTTTCAGTAATGATGTTTCTGCCAGTAAAAACTACTAACATTACTTGTGGATGACAAAGAAGTTTATAGGCGACTGACATGAATGCCTGCAGGATTATGTTGACAGTGAATCATCTGAACTGCATCTAGATGTGTGTTTATCTTATTACCATATATATTTTTGCTGTTCTTCTCAAGCTAAACCCAGACAGTGAACAGGAAGTGAACCTGATGTCATCGACCCACGAGGGGAACAACCATGTGTTTAGTCCCGTGTTTACCACACCAACCATCATCCATTGTATATACCTTTCACACTCTAACAAACACGCCTCCCAAACTCCATTTTATGTTTTTATCTCTGAACAATGACGACAGCAGCAGCGGAACATCGCAGGATTTTTTGACGATGAATTTTAAAAAGACCCCAGATGTCAGGAAAACAAAGAGCCGCTCACCGTAAACAATCAAATCACTGAACACAGTATGAGCTACACCTGCCTTGGCATAACCATAACAGCATCAGGAGTTTTGAACATGGCAGTGAATTCACTAAAAGACTCTAACAACAATAAATGCAATTAAGACAACATTTTTAGAACTTCCAATATATATATATCAACATGACACAACCTGAGGGACACACACACACACACACACACAGAATAATTCTGATGCTTTGACGAATAAAGCACCTTAGAATTTGAACAGTATGTTGGTGAACATCAGACTGACACCAGCTTCTGCTCTGCAGTGGAGAGCGCAGGAAGCTGCAGAGTGACAGTTAGTGCTGAGTCTACTGTATTTCAGCCTTGCATAAACATGGTCTCATATTTTTTGAATTATTTATTCTTTGATCACTCGAAGTGTTGTCGAGATAACCCATTCATTTGCATTAAGGTCACAGCAACCTTGACCTTTGACCTCTGACTTCCACAGTCTAATCAGTTCACCCTTGAGTCAACACGTGTGCAAAGTTTGACGACCATCCAGACATAAAATGAACATAAAGTCACAGCGAGCTTGATCTTTGACCTTTGACCTCCAAAGTCTACTCAGTGCATCCTTGAGTCACAGTCAACATTTGTGCCAAGTTTGAAGACAATCCCTCAAAGGGTTCTTAAGATATCGCACTGCTAAGCAAAACGTAAACACAGTCATAGTGACCTTGACCTTTGACCTCAAACCTCCAACATCTACTCACTTCACCTCTGAGTGACAGTGAACACCTGTGCAAACTTTAAAGAACCTCCTTCAGAGTGTTCTTCAGATATCACATCAACACTGAACACTGAAGTAAATACAGAACAAAATTACCTCAAAAACAAAGGAAATCTGCCTTTAGGAGTGGACCAGTCAGAGCCCTGACCACAAACCAATGGACAAGAGACGTCAAAAGAGACGTTCAAACCAGACGTCCTAAGAATATGTCTGAGCTGAAGCAGGGAAGCAAGAAAGAATGGTTCAAGATTCTTCCTGAACATTGTGCAGCTACTGGATCAGCTTGTTTGAGGCTATTTGTGCTAAAGGAGTTTCAACCACATATTAACACACACACACACACGCACATCAGCGACAAACCAGGTTTCAGTATCTCGACCAAGGATCTTTGATACAACACATAAGACAAGCTGGGAATTGAACCACCAACATTCTGATTCGTGAATGACCTGCTCTCCCTCCTAAGCCACAGCTTCCCCTGCATGTCCTGAACTGTCCATAAACTTGTGGACAGACCAATGAGACCAATTATAAAACGAAAAGTCAAAGCCCAAGACAGCTCTAAAGTTTTGGTCCCTCGTATGGATCAAACTCCAAACAGTTTTCACAGACTGAGATCTGCACTGAAACACTCAGACACAAAAAAATAAATATTTTACTGCCATATATAAAATCAAAAAATCGTATATATATCAAAATGCAACTTGTTCCCTGTCAGGTCCCACTAGAAGTCCTCTGAAGCTGTTTAAAACTGTCAATTCTAAAAGTTCTGGTTTTCTCCTGAAAATATTCAGGATCATACAGCATAATGAATACATATGCTTAAAGAAATAAAACAGGAATTCCTTAATAATAACATTAATCAAGTCTGCTCCGGGGGGACATCTGGAAACTCAAACATTAGCAGTGAAATCAAACTGCAGCAACAGGTTTGGGGGGTGGGGGGGGGGGTTATACGGCCTACTCATTCACCCTGCTTTAGTTTTTGTATAACCTTAATGACAACACTGTCTGTTCCAATCAGCTCAGTGCTGCTCCACAATCCATTTTTCAAACTTTATGACAGTTTTAATAGCTCCCACCTGCTGCCTGATCGACCCGCTCAACAGCCACTTTTACTCACATGTGTGGACGCAGACAAAGAAGTCTATTAGGTGCAACTTGACTTCGCCGCAGTGAGGTCACTAAGGCATTAAATTAGTTCCAGCCAGTCCCACCCCCACCCCCCCACCCCCCTGCCACCCCAGTGTGCACATACACACACATCAATACGCACAGAAGTGTGTGAAGTGCCAAATGCTGGATTCATTGTATGATTTTTAAACTTTTTTTTTTGTGAGTTTCCTTTCCTTCACATGGCCTGGTTTATGTTATTTATTCATTTATTCAAAAAGCTTTTTCCACACATTGTCAATACAATACCGTGCCTGTGCTGTAAACACTACATTTAATAAATATACTGTATATACGCTGCGTCTGGCCTCTCTTATGAGTTACCCTGGACTGGGTATATAACATCTATCTTTGTCATGTCTCTATCTCTCCGTCTATGAATGAGCATTTCACCAGTGAAATCCCTCAGCCTCCAGACAAACAGATATTTACAGCTACTGTAAAGAAGAGGAGAAGAAACACTACAATATCCATAACGATAGCATTGTTGCTCACCAACACTGTGCATCAAAACCTTACATGCACACGTTCCCGGAATTGAGCTGAATCTCGCCCTCTAGACCACGCTAATTTCCACCAGTCTTTTTTTTTTTTTTTTTTCCCCACAAAATTGTGAAATATGCAAAACCTTCTTATACAATACTCTTATACTCCACTCCTCCTTGGGTGTGAGTCCGATCCGCACAAAACTTTGCACATAGAATCTATGGGCTCTCAAGATCAAAAGTTATCACATGAATTATATTTTTTCAAAATACGCGATTATTAAAAATTGGCATTAACTTTTGAACACATTGAGATTTCAACCTGAAATCTGAGACACACACAAAGCTTAGGTATAAAAGCACATTATGCTTTTATACAGTTATTTTTACTGAGACTACTGTACAGCAGAAAAGAGGAAAGATGCCGCAGGAGTGGCCTTTGACCCGACTGAGGCAGAAGGAGGGTGAATCTCCTCTGCTTACCCAGCCACTGAGGGTCATGCTAACAAGGCCTAAAGGGTAGTGAAAGGCATGGTGTAAGGCTACAGCTGGTTAGCATGTGTTCACGCTTGTTTTTTGGCCACAAAGCCACTACTTTTTCTATGACAAAACCCTGCTGCCAGCCTCTGTATGCATTTCAAACATTGAACTGATGCAGAGGAACGTGTGTTACCCTTCGAACAGGTCCATGGTAGATGTGACGATGTCAGCGTACAGCACGGTATGCCCCAGTAGGCTGGTCTTCAGGTTCTTGCTGTAGGTCTCCATACTGAACTGTGCACAGCTCTGGGACTCTGGAGAGTCGGTGACCAGGGCCAGACAGCCATCAGGCAGTGAAGAGCCGTTCTGGAGCTCAGAACAGGACACCATCTTCAGGGAGAGCTTGGACAACGTGAGGAGGCCATTTGGATCTGCTCGTGTCTCCAGCCACTTCAGGAAGCTCGTCTTGGCCTTCTGTGTGGAAGACAGAAGCACAGAAGGACAATAATAGAATCATTTATGCCTTTTATATGAATTATAACAAATGTCTAATGTGTTATTGAATTAGATACACTGACTGTTTCAATTCAAGTACTTTTGAATTACAACATATACATAGAACAAGTCATTTATTATGAAGGCTTCGACTTGGCCTCCAAATTGCCCAGATCTCAATCCAATCGAGAATCCGTGGGATGTGCTGGACAAACAAGTCCGATCCACGGAGGCCCCACCTCGCAACTTACAGGACCTGCTGCTAACATCTTGGTGCCAGATACCACAGCACACCTTCAGGGGTGTAGTGGAGTCCACACCTCGACAGGTCAGGGCTGTTTCGGCAGCAAAAGGGGGACCAACACAATACGAGGCAGGTGGTCATAATGTTATGCCTGATCTTCAGGTGAGTGAAACACCAAAAGACAACAAAGTCTCTGAACCTCTCTGATTCCTGTTTCAGTTACATACTCACAAATAACCAAACGTCCTGCAGTCAGTCAAGGACATGACACAGAAAAGTCTGGTCTGTCACACAGACCGATGATCAAAAGCACACCTCCAAATCCACCATGAACTACTTGAAGAAATGCAAGCTTTTCAAATGGCTTAAACATGCTGTGTGTGCAGGGCAAATGATCTCAGAATGCGATGTGAGTGAGGAAGAGTGAGTGGAACCTTCTATATTGACAACAGAAAGACTCACAGCTGCTGCAGAAACAAACTATGCAAACTATG
Source organism: Toxotes jaculatrix (assembly GCF_017976425.1). Taxonomy (NCBI): domain Eukaryota; kingdom Metazoa; phylum Chordata; class Actinopteri; family Toxotidae; genus Toxotes; species Toxotes jaculatrix. Next base: position 2,384,378 of record NC_054405.1, on the reverse strand, counting down.
ATACAGTATCTGCCAAAGGGGCCATTAGTAAGTGCTGACTTAGCAGGGTGCCCAAAGTTTAGCACATGGCACAATTACTGTGTCTTCCTTTTATTTTTTAAGTTCATGCAATAATAAGTAAACATGCATTAATTTTTTAATGCTTAACATAAGTGTTTACTTCTTTTCATTCCAAAAGTCAGCAAAATATGTAATTTGTCCAAGTGTGCCCAGATTTTAATATTTGTATTTCATACCTGTAGATAGTGCCTGTAGTAAGAATGACTATCATTCACACAGATATAGCACAATTACTAATTCTGCACCTGCACCCCCCCCAAAAAAACCCCAACATATGACCTGGCACACTGTGCACCGTGCGCAATGATTGTAATGATCAGCAATTCATGTTTGTCAAAGAGGACTGTACACTGCATAACAAATGTTATGCTGCATTTGAAGTTGGTGTTCAAATGCAGAATACTCCTCTGTAGCTGTTTCACCTGTTTGTTATGGATGTGGATGTAACATATATAACTGAAACATTTTTAATGTGGATTTTTTTTTAACCCACACATACTCAGTTTATAACTATACTATAGATCAGTCAAAATATATAAGTCAAAAGCAGCAAAACCTCGTGTTATTTTTGCATGAAGAGCAACTTAAAATAAAAATCAAATTGTGCTTGATTTATTTTCTGTTCAATGAGGTGATCCGCTAATTGAGTTGTTGTTTCAGAGACACATACACCACATCAAAAAACTTCAAATATATTGACTCTTGAGTCCTGGTTAGAATGTTACTTATATTTGGCACACAAATGAGAAGGAATATGGAAAATCTGTACTTACTCAGGATCAGAGCTTCAAACTAACTGAGAGCGTGAAGCAAATAGCTGAAAACAAGTACTGATAGAAACTTCCACCCTCATCCTTAACATGGTCCACTCAAGACCAAAACATCTCTACCACTTTAGGACCACATAAAAGCTAGTGGAAACCGAGGCAAGCATCGTACACTAGGATTAGAGAAGCCATTCTGCAGACATGTTGAGGGACATAGCTGTTAGCCTACACACACACACACACACACAATCTGGAAACAATTCTGAAGGCCCCCCCCCACCCCCACCCCCATTCCATTAGTCTGCTGTTTGGTATAAAGTGGCTGGGGCAGCAGGGTCAAAGGTCACACAGTAATCCAAATATACAGCAAAGAGAAGACAATAACAACTGCAACACTACTGTTGCTACAACTAATATTCATTTGCTATTATGTTTGTTATGGGAGGCCCAGGCAGCTCTGTGGTCAAACAGACACCCATTTCACTGGCACCAGTGGAAGGGTCAGATTTGGAAATGTTGACCAGTGTGGCTTTGAGGAATGACTCCTGCTTGTCAGCAACTTGGAGCTTCGACTCCATCTAGTGGTTGCTCTTGAGTACATACATGACTGAAACGCACTGTTAATCCACCATTTATGATAATCTCCTTCCATTTTACATAAATGTGAACTTTACATACTGTGAATTTCAATTGGGGATGAAAAAAAGTATCTATCTATGACAGTGCAAAAGTAATGATGCTATTGTTGTCTTTTTTAAATAGTCATACAAATATTTTAAGGAAGAATTGTCGGTAAAATAAGAGCAGCTATGATCAAATGAATGATATTCTTATTTTACAGACAATTCCTTCAGTAATACTGCTTACATGGAGCCTAATATTCTGATTATAAATGGTTTAAAAGCCCAAACAGAATAAAAATGCTCCATATTTTATATAAGCAACTCAATCAGAATAACCAGGTCCAAACCATTGTGGTTACAGAAGGGTAGTTTACACCTCTTCATAAGCTGATCAAAAGAAATACTACACCATGTAAACAACTTCACCTGATTATTTTCTGGCTGCGCGCTTTCTGCACCGTCCACCTTCTTCGTGTGAACACATGGGGACGTTGAGACAAATGCCTGGCGTATTCGTCACCTATGCACATGTGACACAGCTGTTCCAATGAATGCGTTGGCACATGTAAATCCCAGACTGTATTATTATCACATCCCATGTAAACAGCTGACCTGAAATCTTCAATCAGAAGGAAAAGGTTTGGACATGTAAAGTATAATTCAGAGGTGTCTAACATCATCTGCAGCTTCCAAATGGCCATGAAAGTGAATCAATAGCTCTATAAGACAGTTTCAACACAAACTGCATGCACATTTGCGAAGGTATTACTCTGGGTTAAGTTTTAGCTAGGCGTACCTAACTTCCTACTGAGTGTATATTACACTCACACGCTTCAAATGACTTTTTTTTTTCCCTAGTCATTCCAAAAGTTTTCTTTGAGCTTTTTAATTAGTCTGCTGTCAGTGGAAAACTCTGAAGTTCACGATATCGTGAACTTCAAAGTTTTCCAAAAAAAATCAAACCACGGTGGTACCCCAAAACAACAAGGAGCACTCAGCGCAGTCCCGTCTCTGTGATGGCTGATCAAAGACCGATCTACAGCCCTCACATTCGTATTGGCCTTTGGCTCACAGGCTCTGCTGTAAGCTCGCTGCTCTTATATGCTCATATATTTGCATACATTTCGGGCGCCAAATTGCTTCCACATGTGTAGAATGCAGAATATCTGTGCTGTTGGTTACCAAATAACTTCAATAAAAAAAAAAACAATCTGGTGCTGACTGCGTCTGCCTTTGTGTGGGTGAGTGAATGGGATGAATAAGCAAGTAGATGAACAGTCAGATGATGGATGATGATGGAGAAATGTCTTGTTCTCAGAGGGGGGGAAAAATGTAAAGATAACAATATAAGTTTGAAATTCATTCTCAGATCTTAGTATATTTTAACATTATTCCAATACTTTGTTTAATCCATCAGCCATGTCTTATCCAGGCTTTCCTATTTATGTCTGTGTGCTTGATGTTGCAGGGAATAATGGGTCGAGCGATGTGGAAAAACTCCACTGGTTTGGACTGGATGTTGATGAAAAGGTTACTAAATAAATCCAGCAGTGTCACAGGAAACACGTCGACTACATGACTGATGCCAGGACCATCAAAACCGTGACTTACTGTAACGTCTGTGACCTTTCCTTCATTCTAGGCCTGACAAAGTACTGAGAGAGAGAGCGCTGTGGCTCTTACCAGAGAGGTGGCGAGCAGGTGGACTGGGCTTGAGGCTGGAGTATGGCTTTGTTCGCAGCTAAGGCCCAGAGAGACAAGGATCTCTGTCAAGACTTCATAACGCAGTGCGTTGTTGACCTTCAGTTCATCAAAACCTTCTGACGTCAAAGTCTCAGGTGCAGTTTCCAGGTGGACCTGCAGAAAGGGAACATGTATACATTGATACATTTTCTAATCTAACACGTAAAATTTATTTGATTTATCAGACTATCTGGGAATGACTGAAGTTATAATGATTTGATCACTGTCTGTGCGGCTTCATTGAGCAGCTCCGAGTAAAAAACCAAACCTCAGAGGGTTCAACTTTCATACCAGCCAGAGTAACACTATTAAACAGTAACCAAACAAATACAACTTTGTGGGATAAATTGGATGAAGGCACAGATGTGACCTAGTCTCTCCCAAATGTGATATTATTTATCAAACCGCTGCACCTGGCTGGAGTCGCTGCTGTGTTAGTGTTGGCAGGGTATGCCTCTCTCCACATCTGTATCTAAGGGAGGATCATGCAAATTATTATTATGCATTAATTATGCATTAGAAGCTGTGACCCTCCAACCAGGAGCGGCTCCAGCAGTTTCCAGATAATGCAAAGATACAGCTAAGATACTGTGCAAAACGCTTGCGTGTTCTTGCACTTTCATCTTAGCTCAAGAGGACCTGAGCTCGAGAAACGTGAAAATGTGTGTGTTAGTAAAAGCGCTATAGTGTGTGTGTGTGTGTGTGTGTGTGTGTGTGCACGGATGAATGTGTGTGCTTTGATTAGACTAGAAAATAGTGAAAAAAAAAAAAAACGCTGAAAAATAATTGTGATAGGTTTTCCAAAAATTGACGCCTTCTACTTTAGGCCACAAAGTTGTCAATAACCCTTTAAAAGACAATAATATTTGATGAATACTCCAGAACAATGAAGTGTTGAAAATAGCATGATTATACTGTTGAATTTATTAAAGCGGTAGAAACTGGCTCCCAGCTTAACTGGCATGCAGATCAGATTTGCCAAGTCTGAAAAGTCTGTTGAAAACATAGTTTCCCAATCTCTACCACATCAGACCTAGTACAGGATTGAATTAGATTCTACAGGTGTACCTAATAAAGTGGAGATTGACTGGTATGAGTATGAGACATTTTTGAATTCTGAAACATTTGTAAACTACTACAATCATCACTTTAATGTCATATGTCTTTACCTGACAGAGGACAGCTTCCCCGCTATCCCCTCCGTGGGTTACCCTGACGATAACCATATCCCTTTGGTGAGGGACGTCCCCTTTCAGCTCCCCCCAGAGCTCCACTTCCCCTCCTCCTTGAATATCCCTGATATAGACCTTCCCACTCGCCAACACACTCAGCTCCAGCTCTGTGCTGTCTTCCTTAGTGAAGCTCATCCTGCTGACCTGCCTTCTTCGCCTCTCCCTGACTTCCAGACAGAGGCCTGCAGGGCACAGGGAGGAGGAAAGCCCCAGGACCCTGCCACCTTGGCTCAGGTAGGTGAGAAAGCGGGTCTGAAGCTGGGGGGTCAAGGTTTCCTCCTCTGCCAGTACCAGGAGCCTGGTGTTGTCCAGCCATGGATCGCTCAGAGCCTGCTGTGGTTGGAGGGGGTATATAATGTTGTCTTCCATGTTTATACACTCTGATAAAAGCTGACGAACCGCTTTAAAACGCTCCTGGCAACCATCCGTGTACACCAGAATGTTCGGTGGTTTGCTATTACAGTTAAACCCAGCACCAGAAAAACCTTCAGAGTCATGCTGGAGCTCATTCAGAGTCTCAGCCCCACTATCCAGCTCTGCCAAGCTATCATCAGGAAGGTCTGGAATGTTCTCAACTGAGGCATATTTGACAGAGAGGATGGTGCTGTTCTCCATCTCCAAACATTCATGGCAGCTGGACAGATGGAGGTGGTGTCCATGGCCCTCCATGTGGTGATGATTCCCCAGGGAACGGTCTTCCGAGTCACCGGCAGGTCCCAGATCCTGCGTGCTGTGGAGCGGCTCAGACCCTCGTCGTTCCTCAAACCTCCTCTTTGCCTCCGGGGTGAGGAGGAGGCTGCCTTTACGCCACTTCGAGTGCTGGTGGTCGGCTAACAGGTTACGAGGTAAAGGCTCAGTGACACCCTCTTCAGTCTGGGGGCAGCAGAGCCATAGAGGGGTTGCAGTCTTTGGGTTCTGTGGACAATGCTTCTCCAACAGCTCACTGAGAGTGGATTCTTGGAGGACAATGGCTATAGGAATGTCACAAATAAAAAATTGTCAGTGAAATCTCACATGTAACAAGTAAATCTGTTAACAAGGCCTTGCTGAAAATTCCATTAACAAAATCTCTGCTGGGCACAATGACCTAATTAAGTCTAAGCAAGTCCCACGATGGTCAGTCAGGAGTCCTCTGTTTCTATTTGACATGGAATGACCCAAATTAACACATAAGTAAGGTGTCCTGAGGTCATGTTAAGAAAGAATATAAAAAGGGCAAATACGAAATGTAATTGAAGGCAACATACGGACTATCTTTGAAGGCATAAGTCCATTGTCGAGGTGAAGGCGATCTTCAATAAAAGCAACTCCCAGCCGACTGAAGTTATCCACAGTGGCCTGAGCCACCGCCCTGAATGGCTGGCCAGGGCTACAGGCCAGAGGAAGACAGTAGTCAGACCACTTCAGCACCTGCACACAACATACCACTGGTTAAAAGACATTCTGTACCAATCCACGGCACAGTAAAAAGTATAGAGTTCATTATGCCCTGTCTACTGGAGTGAGCTGTACAGAGCGACCAAGTAGTTACATGGTAGAGAAAAAAATAGTGCTATAAAAAAGCAGTCCCATTTTTTTCATATCCATATAATGATATAATAAGAATTTGTATTGTACTATATTATATCGTCAAGAAATGGGGTTTAAATTTAACTGACTCTGGTGAAAAAAATGCCAACTTCAAATGTGAAATTGTATCAAAGGGCAGTGCAACATTTTCCAAGGATTATTACATTTAAAGTAGCTACAATTCATGTGTAAAATATATTTCCAGTTCTTTTCAAGCTCCCTTTTTTTATCCTCTGAGTTTCCAAACCACAGCCCACAGCTTTACATTTTTCCAGCTGTGCGTACCTCTTTCTGGGCCTGTATTTATTAAGCATTTCGTAAAGGATTTAAACCACTCCTGCCTCAGGCTACATATTTTTTTTTTTTACAGCTTGTAATACTGCCACATCTTGCCAGTACTGTGCAGTTTTGGATAACACCTACCACTTGTCTTGTATCGGTTGCCAAAGTTTTAAAGGCATGGTTAAATACACCCTTAAATGCACCCTCACAAGTTTTCATTCACGCTAACTGGAACCAAATTAGAGTAACCTGTACTGACAGTGACACCAAACAAATACTCTGTGTGCTATAATAAAAATATAATTGCCCCCTCTGAACATGTTCTTCACAAAAAAAAAAAAAAAATCTATAGCGCCACAATGTGGTCAGTAAAAAGCACTTGGCTCATGAATTGTGAGGGGCAAACCATTCTCAGTACAAGCATTCACACTGGGTCAGTATGTGCTCAACCTTCTGTTAATGAATGAATGCATCATGCAATTGTAACATGCGTGGCATGTTTGTATGTAAAAATCCAAAAGTTCCATCATCCATCCAACAGTACAAATAAAAATTAAATGACCAGTTTTTAAAAATGCATAGATATGCATGCCTATACATCAATAAACAAGCCATAGATTGGTGAGATTAGTGAACAATGAAGTTGTGTGTTTGGGAAATCAGGACAAAAAACGTCTGCTAAAAGACAATTTTGCTAAATTGGAACGACAGTTGTGACAATGTTTCTTGTTAAGCAACGTGTGGTGCCTACTTTCTTATTCGATGTGTGACGAGAATGGTAGCCCACTCTGTGTCCTGTGGCTTCTATGATGAATGAAATAGTCTCTATGTGTGGACCACAAACCAGAGAGGACCCCAACAGCACAGTCCATTTGCTGAGGTCATCAAATGCCTGGGGACAGTACAGACAACACAGAAAAGCATAACTCAAAAGTCTACAAGCACTCTGCAAAGACTCACTGATTAATAGTTAGTGACAGAAACAAGACAACAAGAACAAATCATGCGAAACCTGTGGAGAAGTAAGAAGAGGAGGGAAAGGTCCTGAGAAGCCTGAGAGTGTGAGAGTAGAAGATCAGGACTCCATTAAGACCTTTCACCTGGACCTTAAAAAAAAAAGTTATGTCACACTACTGAAGGTCCTCTTCGTTGAAGTATCAAAAAGTCAAAAGCGTCTTGCTTTCTGGGTGAATATGCTTCAGTGACACAGAGAGCTTGCTCCAATCCCTGGCTATACCAGGGATAGGACGTGAGGCATGTGGGCCACAGTTTGTTCACGGACTTCAGCGAAGTCAACATCCGAACAAGTCCTTCAGACCAGGAAGAAAAAAAACGCTGGAGATCCGAAAGTGCATGACCTCTGAGCAATCAGGTGTGTTATCATACATTCTTGCACAAATATTGCCTTCTCTTTAAGCACAGCACTGCAATATACATGGAATATCAGTTACATAATGCTGGTAGACGTCCTGTGTAATCTATTAAAACTCGACTTTTGTTCTCCTTCATTTCTGTCCACGGTCTCTCTTTCCCCTCCATCTATCCACTGGATACAATGTGGACTTGAAGACGGTTTTGCCCAAGGACTTCCATGCCCTCTATGATGAACATGACCATGAGCGATGCTCATCACCAGCTGGAATCATGCACAGGTGCTAACACACACACACACACACACACACACACACACACACAAATGTAAATAGGCCATGCTGGTTCCAGTTTTGTTTGTGGTTACGGTTAAAGTTTTGTTTCTTATTATAACGAGTGTAATTGTATTTTAACATGAAATTGTCTTACTGATTTTAAATTATACTTTTAATTGTTCCAAGCATTAACTCAACTACTGTTATTAAATAGCATAATCAATTATATCTCACAAAAAAGCCTGACTGATTCTATTTACTGACTGTTCATAATTATAAGGATGTTAAAGGTATTTTGTAATTTCATACTGTATTTCTATTTACATGAATATAAGCCGGTATTGAGTATTGATTAAACCTAATTTAAATTACTTCGACATCATCTGCTAACATTATTATTATTAATGTGAAGATAGGCTTTTATTAAATTATTAACATGATTTCTACAACATGCATTATTAAACAGTTTGGATCAGGGCTTGTAATTAAGTCAGGTGCTATGTGTCAACATGTAGGGTAGTGCTGTCATTGTTAGTTTACCAGATGAGTGGGACATTAACAGGAGACCCAACATTTTGACAGCCCCGGCTTTGGAGACATAAGACACTGAGACATGTAAACAAAGCTGTGATAGGCCTAGATAGGAGCCAGTTACCAGACTTTATCTATGTGATGCCGTGCCCTTTAAAGAGGTGTCCAACCTGAGGCTCCGTGACATAGACGGCCTTGTCTCCCAGCTGGAGGAAGACGATGTCATCGGGTGGTACCGAGCTGGGACACCGAGGCGCTGCAGTGTGGAGCCCGGCTGGCGGCGGTGTGGTGGCTGACTCTGAGGCCGAGCAGACACCGAAGCTGAAACCGAAGCTTCTGCTGTTCAGTCTGGACAGAGTGTTGCGGATCAGGACCGAGTAGCACTTGTGAAAGCGCACCCACATGTAGACGTAGCACAGCGTTATTAACATCTTAACCGGCATTCGAGAAAGAGGCCATCGTGGCTGTGCTTCTTGCCGTGTTAAAGTTGGTCAGTTCGCCGCAGCGGACAACACAAACACTGCGGTCGAACTCAGCTGGCAAAGCTAACTGCAACGGTTTTCCCGTCCTTCTTTTTAATGGCGGGTAGTAACAAACGTTAAAGAGCATTACCGCCACCTATGTCGGGGTGGTGTTGTGGGAAAGCAAACCGAGTACAACTCTCTTATACAGTCTATGGTTTTATACAGTTTATGGGCTGCAGTCACAGAGCCACGGTCCTAGAAGCCTCGTTTCTCGCGACAGTGCCACCTAGCGAAGTGGATGACAATAAAAGTGCAACCAATGTAGTATTCTACCCAAGTACTACCTTCTGCCTGTTTATACCCTTGAAGGTTTATAGTTTTAATCTTTTCAAGGTTTTGTTCCACCCATATACTACTTTCTGTTTAACTACTTATAGTTTCAAAGGTTTATTACACCCAGTTGCTACTTTCTGTCTTGTAATTCAACTTGTTGCATGTATGCATGCATGACTAGCATGTTGGTAGAATTGTGACATTATAAAACTTCAGTATGTTTAAAAACATTTCAGCAAAGCTACAAGAGTCTCACCTTTTTGGTAAAACTTTTACAAGCCAACTTTAATCGAACCAAAAAATTTAACTCGACATGAAATTTGTCAGAGATGAAGAACGTGTATTGCTTTATTCAAAACCATTAATTCTTGATTTGTGAGCTAACATTGTTAACAAGCTAACATTAATGTTAATGAGCTAACATTAATGTTAACGTTTGCATATTTCAGCACCATCTCAGAAGACCAAATATTGAGCTTACGTGGAATAAGAACAAGAACGTTGCTGTGCTCCTTGAATAGTTCATGTAATGTAAAGAGTGGAGATTGGACCCTTTACTAAAACAAAAATATGAAACAGTGTAAGGACAGACAACAACAAAAAAAAAACCCCTAAACTGTGAAGTCTTGAATTTTTTTTTACTATCAAACAGCTTGACAGAATTGAAAGGGTTAAATCAGGAACCATTCCGCAGCCAATCAGAGTTTGTGTCTGAGTTTTGGGTGTAAATACCAGGTGCATCCAGCTAGCACTATGTGGTGCAAAGTACAAAAAAGGTTTTCTTTCTCTCTCTGAGCCAAGGTGGATTACCTGAATGCTGTCAAATTGAACTAATGGTGGTAAAGGAGGAGCACTTGTATGTATGTGTACTTTATTGTTATACCTCACAATTTGTCATATATGCCAGAGTTTGGACTACATGAAATGAAAGAAGTGCAGGAAAGCAGAGCTCAAAGGATTTAAAGGATCTTTATCCATTGCCTGCTTATAAACTTTTGGGGACAAGCCTCATTTCACTGAAATATAGCATTGTTGACACAGAGTAAAGATAATGAAAATACTGTAAAGATGAAACCACACTATAGACAAATCTACCAGAATGCCAGTACTATATCTTTTATTTGTTTATTTTGTACAAATCTACACTGTTTTAAATCTACCTGGGGCTACTGGGGCTTACACACAAGTACAGTTTTAAGGGATGATTTGTTATCTCCAAATATAACTGTATGGCAAAATTTAATACAAGAGTCCAGTGTACAGTAACTCCAGTATCGTGTGTCCTTTATTAAGGCCAAACGGATGTGTTGGTCAGTCCTCCAACATAACCTGACCAGATAGTGATGTGGCTTGTTCAGGCTGGATGGGTGAACCCCATCAAGGGCCAGTTGAAACATGTTTCAAACCGCCTCCTGATTTAAACAAACTCCATCCAACTGTAAAACACTGGTAATAAACCAGTTTCTCCAGCTAAAATAACCAGAAGAATCAGTGACGTCACTGTCAACATTTTCCACAAACTAGAGAAAACCATGTCCCTTTAATGAAGACAAATCAAACCAATCAAGAGCTCCACTTACTTAGTTTTTCCCATGAACTTCATCCCTCTGCAGCTCTCTCCTGTCAGTGTAGGACAGGCTCTTAGGTCTTCAGTTCAAGCTTCTTTTTCCCCAGCTTCTTGTGTGTGTGTGTGTAACCTGCAAAAACTCAAAGGTCAGAAATCCCAGATAAGAACAGTGTTGACGAGTAAAACATTCAAACTACTGACATTTACCTTCAGATGGAGAAAATCATCTGCGCCACAAAGTTTGGTCAAAGTGAAAGTAAACTCCAAGGCTCTGGCCAGAGAGGTGTGTGTGTGTGGGTGGGTGGGTGTGTGAGGGTGTGGGTGTGGGTGTGGGTGGGTGTGAGTGGGTGTGTGTGTCGTCTGTCCACTATGCAAATATGCAGTGTGACTGGTTGGACTGAGTCTCAGTCAGACTGAAGTTCACATGCTGAAGTGTTATTAAGACATGAAACCTCCTCATGACTCCCAGTGTGAACACACACACACTCTTTGATATTTTCATTATTATTGATTATTGATCAGTTGGAGCTCAGCTGATTCAACACTCTTGTCCGTGTTCCTGTCAGTACTCACACTGCAACATTTAGAATCAGCTGGAGAGTCTTTAGATAATAATAGATAATAATAGAATTGCAATAGTCCAGCCTAGAAGTAACAAAACCAGCAGTTTTTCTGCATCATTCTGAGACAGGATGATTCTGATTGTTGTCATAATAAGGAGGTGAAAAAAGGCAGCAGTCCTTGAAGTTTCTTTGATGAGGGAGTTAAAGGACAAGTCTGGATCAAAAATAACTCTGAGGTTACAAATGACCTTTTAAGTACATCAGACAAAGAACTTGTCTCTGTACTTGTCATATCTTAATGTTGCATTTGACACCACTGACCATCATATCCTATTACAGAGACTAAAACTTTTAACTGGCATCAAAGGAACCTCACTAAGCTGGTTTAAGTCCTACTTATCAGACTGATTCCTTGACACCTTTTGTTCCACCCATTGGTTTTCAAGTCCTACTAACATTAATAATAACAGGTCATATTACATGGCTCTGAATTTGTATCACTGTCTGAGACAGAACGCATGAGATAAATATCTCTTACTGTTTCCACCAGTTTCATATTTGTATCTTGAATGAAGGCAGATGTGTGTGCAGATAGACCATAATGGGGCTGGGCCCCCTGTCATTGTGACTTCAGACAAGCTTCACAATGTAGAATATTCAAGGTGCTTTTCTGTCCTAGTGTTTAAATGGATCTGGTCAACCTGCAAGGACGAGTACATCAAAGTATGAAACATGACACTTCCTGTTGCCAGTAAAACATAAACAGGAACTAAGTAGAAGCATGAGGAAAGTCAGAGGAATGAAGGAAACACAGAGACTTAAATACACAAGGGAAGTGTGTAACAAGTGAAACACATCAGGGCGGGACCGACAATCACAGAAGAGGGAAAAAGACATAAGGGCAGAAAGTAAAACACCATCACACTTGGTAAGTAATTTCAAAGTAAAACAGGAAATGATAAATCCAAACAAACCAACCATGGAACAAAGAATCCAAACAAAGAGTCACTCAAGAGATATGAGCCGCAGAGTCTTTGTGAAGCAGAGGTAGGAACCAGAATCTGAGTGTTGAGGGTAGAGGTGAGAGTAGGGAAGCTGAGCAGGTCAAGGCAGGGGATTTGGTCCACTGTAAAAACTAAAATGTTGAGAAAACTCAAATTTATAAGGCAACATAATGCAAGAGATTTTTTAATTTGCTCAACTTGAAACTACCGTTGTTGACTTTACTAAGGTTTACAAGTTTAGATAAGAGTTCTGCCAATTTGGATCTTCTTCTTCACCTAATTATGATATTCATTTGAGGCTAACAATGAAATTCTTCCTTCAGTGCCATGTGTTTCTACCTTCAACAAACACAGATATTCTTATTGAATAAACACACAATTATTGCTTGGGTCACATTACAATATCGTTGACTGTAACAAAGCTTCCTGACAGTTATGACCAAATAGTGTTAAATCTTACACGGTCTCAACCACTTCACAGCATTAAGTCAAATTAAAATCTGAAGCTGCTTCTGAACTAGATACTGATGATGGCAGATATCTTTCTGTCTTTAAGAAGCAAAGAGGACACACAAAGTCCCACTGTGAATTATTCAGTGTTCAAAATGAGCTTCATTTGGAAATTTAAGGAAAAAAGAAATAAAAACCCAGTTCCTCTTGTGAAGTGGCATTTCACACTTCCACAAAATTTCACAGGTAAAAGGGACAACACACGAACAGATGAGAAACAGGCTGAAACCATGTCTGGCTTTCCTACTATCATTCAGAGCAAAAGCTTTGTTTTCAGAGACCTTATAGGCTGCGAGCATCGAGAGCCAAGCTCCAAAAAGATCGTCTGAACTGCTTCAAATGTCTCCCTCATCTCTCAGATTTGGTGATATGGCAGCATCATCGTCTTCAAGGACAGTGAGGACGGCAACAGACGCACCTCTGAGCACCGTTTCTTCAGGGTCAGTTTCCTGAGGAGAAATAAGAAACATGAAAGTTAAAACTAAATTAAAAACTAAAAGACAAAATCCATTTCTGATTTGAACTTTAACTTTCACACCATGCTCCTGGCTGTTGCCATTCAGCTTTGCATAAGTTTGAAAAACAAATGTTGAAACTGTGACTTAAGAGCAGCATCTCTTTCCAGAAACAGTGAGTTGGTTGCTATCACCCTCCAACCTTGTTGTGATAAGAATCACAACCACAATGGATGAGGCATAGAGGCCAATTCAAAACAGGCCTACAGCATCTCCAGTACATGGCACAGGAATGAAAGACAGGATTGTTCTTCTTCTGCACCTCTTATAATACTGGATTCAAACCTTTAACTTCTTGACTCTTATGTTCATCATGTTGGACTGAAGCCAGAAACACTGTTCTGAAAGACTTTTATGTCTTTACTGATAATGAAACTCATAAATTGAGGCTGTAGTGTGTTTCTCCTCCATTTTTTTACAGTGCAGAGCAATCTGGTTAAAATACAGACACAGTGTCATGACAGTGCTTAATGACTTAATGAGAAGTGTACATGTTTATATTATAGTACACTGGGTGTGCCATGATCATATAGATATGTCTGTATATGCCTGGAAATAATTAAACAGGTTAACGGGGCTTCATCTCTACTTTTCATACCTTTCTATTGAAGGCCTCTAACAAGGACCTTCCCTTAGACTATAGTGTAACACTGTGGGCCCACGGAGCACTGTAATTTCAATTCATGTCAAAGATCCTGCTCTAAGAGCCGTTTCTTTCACCACTGACACATCACTGCTTCCTCACACTCACCTTCTTAAGAGCACTGTCTCATGTCTCTTTTCTGCTGATGTCAAAGCAGATGAGGAATCAGTGTCAGTATAGGACAGAGGACACAAGTTGTCTCTTTCAATTAACCCTTGTGTGGTGTTCATATTTTTGTTACTCAGCCAGTGTTCCTGGGTCTGGTGGACCCGCTGCATTTTTGGGTTTTTAATTCAACACAATCAAACAATTTCATGTTAAAATACTCAACAGATGTTTATTTCATCTCAATTACAAGCAATATAAGGTTTTTCACATTCTGCAGTGAACACCCAGACTGTTAATGGATCTCATTTTCTTCTTTTACTTGAAAAGTCATTCTGGCAGGTGTAGGGGTGTAATGGGGGCAGACAATGCCCCAATGCCCCCACTTGGTGACAGGCTCTCTCAAAGTGACTTTATAACCTCTTCAACCACAATGTTTGGATTCACAGATGAATTCAGCTGCTTCACAGTCTTTAGTGTTGACTGAACAGGAGTCTTCTGCCCTCCAGTGGTCACTGTCAGTAACTACAACTCTGCACACAGCACTGACAATGATACACTGCTATAAATACTGATGTCTGACTGATGGACAAATAATCAGAGAGTTTACTGCCCTCCAGTGGTCACACTGACAAGTGTCCAACAGGACTCACACTGATTATTAGGATCAATATGTACCAATCAGTATTGATGACAACAGCAGGAAGATGAGGACTGGTCATAGTTCCATGTATTATTCCAGAGCAAGCACTTAAGACGACAGTGGCAAGAAAAAACTCCCTTTTAACAGGAAGAAACCTTGAGCAGAACCTGGCTCATATGGGGGACCCTCCTGCTGATGGCCGGCCTGGGTGAAAGGAGGAAAAGGAGGAAGATAGGACAGCTGGGAATGGAAGAGAGGAGAAGGACATGCAGCATATAAAACATGATACAAACAGGGTTGGCAGTGAACAATGTTAGAGAGCCAGCATTCAGATTACAGAACAGTTAGTGGATACTGTGTGCTCAGCAGATTACAGTTATGATAGGAAACAGAGCACAGAAGCAAAAAGCTTCATGACTGGTAATTATTTACATTACAGTCTGCATAAAATATTAATCCAATATGTATCTGTAGCAGAGTGGAACCCTTATCTTCATATTTACTGCTTGTTAATTGTTTCATTTGCTCAGCTGCTCATTTATTTATAACTAAGTAGTGTGGCCCAATATTTATAGTGCAGGCATTGTAATGTTGTAGTTTCACCACAAGAGGGAGTTGGTGATTTGGAGTCGCTCCTGTTCAGCTGACGTCGACACGTGATTGTGTTGCTCCAATGACACACAGACAGGAGCGCACCATGACACGACGGTTGCTGAAAGTTTACTTTCACTTTCACCAGAGTTTGTGGCGCAGATGATTTTCTCTGTCTGAAGGTAAATGTCCGCACTTTGAATGTTTTACTCGTCAACACTTCCTGTAGTTACCGGGATTATCTGATGTACGGATTTAGATGTGTTTGTTTGTTTTTATACTGCGTTGTGGTGTTTAGTTGTGTAGACTGAGTTGTCACTGTAAAGTCGGGATGAGGCAGGAAGAGGACCGTTATTATCCTCCATGTTGTGTGGATATTTGCAGTAGAAGCGGTGGAGTCAGAGTAGAAGCAGAGTGAGCTGATGGTCAGTAGCTGAACACGGAGCCTTTGTTAGTCTGTGGCTCCACTTACTGCTGACTGAAGGCAGCTTTTCCTGCCTGAATCAGCCTGTGGAGGAGGCGGACCTGAGCCGCTGCTCTCCCGCAGTCTGAGCCGCTAAATGCGGTCTGAGCTCGGCCGGTCTGATAGGTGATTATATCTCTGTGGCTGGTCACAGTACAAACAGAAAAACTGTCTGTCAGTACATATTTGCTGTTTTTATTGATGTCTATCTGTGTCTCTGCTGTTTGGTTTGGTTTTGGTTTGTTGTTGCTGCTTCATATAGTTCAGACTTTACTATTAGAAAAGGCAGGAAAGTGCCTTGGGCCCTTTTAGTTGGGGCCCCTGGAATAATATTGAGGAGAAATGAACTGAGTCCCAGTTGTTATGTGTGGGATAATCACCTGCAGCTTGTTTCATCAAGTCATTTTCTACAGAAACACTGCAGACAAACAGATTGTCAGATAAAATCAGTGGATCTCAGTCCATCTGTGTGTCAGTGAATGGAAATGGTCGTCTCTGAATCGTGTGTGAAAGATATGAAAGAGGAAAGAAGAGCCAATCAGTGGAGGAGCAGCTGATGTTTCTACAGGACAAATGATGGAGACATTTAAAAACTTTTATCAGTATGTCCCCTGTCCAACCAGGTGGGAAAAGACACTGGACCTGTGCTATGGGTCGATACAGGGGGCTTATAAATCTCTTCCACAGCTGTGTGCATTTGCTGCCCACATATAAAACTGTTTTAAAGAGGGAGAAGAAAAAGGGGGCAGCCGTGGTGCAGCAAGTTAAGAGTGCGGCTTTGGATTTGGACTGGCCTGAGATCGGAGGGTCGTTGGTTGTGGTAAAGGAGACGCGCCTCCCCTGCCTCTGCGACCATGACTGTGGTGCCCCTGAGCAAGGCGCCACCCCAGCTCCCCGGGTGCCTCACTTGGCAGCCCCCTGCCCCAGCGTCTCTAGTGCATGTGCATATGTATACTTGTGTGTGTGTTTCGTTCACTTGGTGTGGGTAACATGCAGAGAGTCATTTCCCCAGGAGGGATCAATAAAGTAATTAAAATTAAAAAAAAAAAAAAAAAAAAGATCAGGGACATAAAGGTCTGGACAGATGAGTCGCTGCTCTGCCTCCAGGGATGTTTTAACTGCACAGACTGGGATGTTTTCACACAGTTCTGTGGGGATGATTTGGACTCATTGGTGGACATAACATGCTCATACATGGTCTTTTGCAGGGACATGATCATTCCCTGTAAGCGTGTTCAAATATTTCCCAACAACAAACCATGATTTACCAAATCAGTCAAAGCAGGATTACAAATCAACTGGAAAACAAGATGGCAGCAAACAAACTTGGTTCAGGGCAAGCATGAAAACTACTGCAGGCCTTCAGAGCACAGAGCGCAGTACTCGTGTCTTTTTACAATCTAAAAAGCGTCTGGAGTCTAGATGCTCAGCAGACTGTAGCAATGGGGAGAATGTGTGTTATGGTAGAGAATAGTGTGTGTTTGTGTGGAAGCTACATGAGAAACTCTACAACTCACAACTACTAACGTTACTGTGAGGCCCAATACGTTAGCTGCAGCTGTCTGTTCCTATGAAAAACACTGATTATTAAAGTGAAGATGCTGTAGGCTGTTTAGTGTTTTTAACGGTTTAATCACTTGAAACAAGGTTGCTGATAATATTGATAGAGAAACAGTCCGTGATAATAGTAAGAAGTGTGTGTGTGTGAGAGAGTAAAATTCAGTTAGTTTTATTGAAGGGAAGCATGTTTAGGAGATGGCTAGAGAATAGTATGTGTGTGTGTTGTGTGTGTGTGCATTGGTATATATGGTATAGACAGACAGTTCACCTGTATACGCACCGGCACTACACAGACATTAGAGAACCAGCAGAAAATGACTTTGTTAGATGAAGTGTGTCCTGAAGCTGTCTGTGATAGTTTCTGCGATAGTTTCTTTGATAGTTTCTGTGGTAGTTTCTGTGATAGTTTCTTTGATAGTTTCTGTGGTAGTTTCTGTGATAGTTTCTTTGATAGTTTCTGTGATAGTTTCTTTGATAGTTTCTTGTAGAGAGGAGCAGGATGTTGCTGTTCAGGACTTAAGACATAATGTAACTGTGTCATAAAGCCTATTGAACTGCACAGTGTTCAGGGATGAACAGTCTCTCCTATTGCTATTGTACCATGTTTTCAGCTATAGTAACATTAATCATTAGTAATGTAGCCTAGTTTTGAATGACAGGGTCCCTGCTATCACATGTTGTTAAAATATAACATTTACATAATAAAATCTCCTACAAGCTTCACACATGCTGTAATAAATTAAGCATGATGAGTTGAGCATACGTCAGCATGTGGCCCCACTTTCTTTCTCTTTTTTTCAAACCCTTATTGCAGATGGACAGACTGAAGTCTTCAGTAAAGTATCTGCAATTTATGAGAGCAAGAGAAGCCCTCAGACAGCACGCTGAACAACTCTGCTTTTAACACCACAGTCTGGTGCTGCTCAACTGGGACTACTAATTGATCTGAGAGTCACATTTCTGTGCAAAATTTAATTAACTTTATTTTATTACTTTATAAAACTTCAGGAAGCTATTTATTCATTTATTTATTTAAATGTTCAGTTAACTTTATAAGAGATGCTGCTGACCCTGGGAACTCCCTGCACTTTTTGCTTAAAGGCATTTAAACGAAGTTGAGTGTTGGAGTTTGTATTATTCAAATATTTTCACTTTTACTGCAAATGAATATCGGCTCCAAATATCAGGTATCAGCCTCCTTAACTACTAATAATCGGTATCGGTCCTGAAAAAAACATATCTGTCTGTCTCTGCTGTGGACTCTGTCAGTCTGTGTGTGTGTGTGTGTGTGTGTGTGTGTGTGTGTGTGTGTGTGTGTGTGTGTGTGTGTGTGTGTGTGTGTGTGTGTTGCCTCCTGTTCTCTCAGTCTTGCATGTGACTCTTGATCAGACTTGTGTGTCCTGATTCTTTGTGTATCTGAGCTCACAGTCTGTTTTGCTGGTTTCCTTCTCAGACTGACTGAAGGCCAGAAGATGAGTGTTTGTGTGGAGGAAGAAGAGGACAGAGCAGAGTGTCCAGGATCCAGCTGTCTGTCTATGAAGAGTGACTGGTCCAAAGACAATCCTCCAAAGTTCAGTAATGAGCCTGGACCCTCAGACACAAAGTAAGAGAACAGCTACAAACCTGTGAACCTCCAAACTTTGGGCCATAACAATGTTTAGTGTGTTGAGGTCCTGCAGTTGTCGTCTCTGCCTGTAACAGCTGCTGTAGTGTCGACAGAAAATCAGTTCTTCCTGGTTCTTCTGGCTCATCAGTGTATTAATACTGACTGCTGAGGCTGTTTGTTTCTTTTGAAATGATCTGACTAAAGAACATTTTTACTTTCAGTGATTTTCCATATTTTTCTTATTACCAATAAATCCCATGTGCAGAGTCAAACCGACACAGAATGTGTGTATCACAGCCTGATAGATCTGATTCCTCTGAGCCAGGAAATATTAAAACACATCCGTGAACCACACTGTTACACTGGGTGACATGATCCTTCATGTTCATGGATACACACACACACACACACACACACACGCAGCACCAAATGTAAATAAATCCACAGATGAAAATAGTCCCACTACAGTTCTTTAGAGCTAATGTGAGTCAGGTCATCAACATGTGGAAACTGCACATATTTTATGATTAACTGACACAACAGTGTTGTTTATGGATGCTGGTGTGTTGCCTCCATCCTTCAGTATAGTGTTCAGTGCTACATGGTGACGTTGCTGCAGGACGTCAGCTGAGAGTTCCCAGAATGACTTTGTCCTCAGACAATTTATCAGTGATTGATGTGATATGAATAAAAATGTGTTTGTGTTTTCAGAGGTCAGGACCACAGACTGAGAGCAGAGTCTCCTGGATCCATCTGTCTGTCTCTGAAGAGTGACTGGTCCAAAGAGATTATTCCTCCAGACTTCAGTAATGAACCTGGACCCTCAGACACAAAGTAAGAGAACTGCTACAAACCTGTGAACCTCCAAACTTTGGGCTATAACAGTGTTTAGTGTGTTGAGGTCCTGCAGTTGTCGTCTCTGCCTGTAACAGCTGCTGTAGTGTCGACAGAAAATCAGTTCTTCCTTGTTCTTCTGGCTCATCAGTGTATTAATACTGACTGCTGAGGCTGCTCGTTTCTTTTGAAATGATCTGACTAAAGAACATTTTTACTTTCACTGATTTTCCATATTTTTCTTATAACCAATAAATCCCAGAGTCAAACCCACACAGAATGTGTATCACAGCCTGATAGATCTGATTCCTCTGAGCCAGGAAATGTTTGTGTTTTCAGAGGTCAGGACTACAGACTGAGAGCAGAGTCCCCAGGATCCAGCTGTCCGCCTATGAAGAGAGCAAGGTACAAAGGCTTTAATCCTCCAGACTTCAGTAATGAACCTGGACCCTCAGACACAAAGTAAAAGACTGTGTCTAGTGTAAACTGACCTGAGGATGATTCAGTTCTCAGACATTTTTGAAGGAAACAGGGAGACACCAGGGGCCAGATCCATGAAACTCTGTGTCCACACAAAGACAGAGATATGCACACACACTCTTTTCAGCAGATTTATAAAGCAGAGCTTTCTCATGTTACTGTTTTATCAGTCTCAGTCAGTGTGAGAGTTGGTGTATGAACATGAGCCTGATTGCCACTTCCAGAGTCTGTAGACCTGTCAATGAAAAGAAGGACAAAGAAGAAACACAGTGTCTCCACGTCTGAGCCTTTAACAGCTTCTACACATTGTGAACCAAATCTGGATATTTGTTCACAACAATCAACAAAACATTTACTCTCAGCTCAGGTTGTGCTGCTAAAATCATTTGTTGTCAGGTTTGTGGGATTTAATGACTGTTGGAAAGGAGCAGAATGTCCTCACACTGGATTGTAGCTCCCAAAAAAGTTTGATCAGACTGAAAAAGGAAACACTTTGACCCTACAGGGTCTTCATGAGTTAAATGGCCAACATGACAATGAGCTGATAGGACTCAATACATCATCAAGATAAAATACAGTATCAGAGCCTGAAAGAATCCCAACAATCTCACAGTAATCCACTCAAAACATCCAAGAGTATCTCAGTAAGTTCAAAGATCCAGAACAAGAGCTGGACTGCAGACAGTCAGTCAGAGCAGCACTGTACAAAGTAAGACTGTACATCTGTCTGCTCGTGTCATCATCTCTGAAAACAGGACCTGTGCTTTGATACAGAGTTATTTGTTCTATCATACAGCATTAGCATTTAAGATGATTAGAAATACCACAAAATGAAAAAGCTTTTCTTTGCTTGTCTTTAGTTTTTATGCAGCTGATGAAAGAAATGAGCAGATTCTCAGATTCTCTTTCTTTAGTCTGACATTGTTTCTTCTGTGTCAGCAGATTTTCAGCAGATAGTGGTCTGCAGGAGGTTTTAGATGAACATAAGATCAGTCTGAGGAGGAGATGTGAACGTGTGACTGAAGGAACTGATGGAACAGGAAGTGAAACCCTCCTCAACAGGATCTACACTGAGCTCTACATCACAGAGGGACAGAGTGAAGAGGTTAATACCCAACATGAGGTGAGGCAGCTGGAGACAGCTTCCAAGATGAAGACCCTCCATGACACTCCAATCAAGTGCCACGGCATCTTTAAAGCCTTACCTCACCAACAGAGACGCATCAGAGTCGTTCTGACGAATGGCGTTGCTGGCGTTGGAAAAACCTTCTCAGTGCAGAAGTTCACTCTGGACTGGGCAGAGGGCTCTGAAAACCAAGACGTCAGTCTGCTGGTTCTGCTTTCGTTCAGGGAGCTGAACCTGATCAAAGATGAGCAGTACAGTCTTCTCAGGCTGCTCCATGTTTTCCATCCAACATTAAAGAAGGTCACAGCAGAGAAGCTAGCTGTCTGTAAAGTGTTGTTCATCTTTGACGGCCTGGATGAAAGCAGACTTTCACTGGATTTCAGTAACAGGGAGGTCGTGTCTGATGTCTCACAGAAGACATCTGTCAACATGCTGCTGACAAACCTCATCCAGGGGAATCTGCTTCCCTCGGCTCTGGTCTGGATAACTTCCCGACCTGCGGCAGCCAATCAGATCCCCCCTGCATGTGTTGACATGGTAACAGAAGTACGAGGCTTCACTGACGCCCAGAAGGAGGAGTACTTCAGGAAGAGATCCAGTGATGAAGAGCTGTCCAGAAGAATCATCTCACACATCAAGACATCCAGGAGCCTCCACATCATGTGTCAGATCCCAGTCTTCTGCTGGATCTCTGCTACAGTTCTGGAGCACATGTTGACCACAGAGCAGAGAGGAGAGCTGCCCAAGACCCTGACTGACTTGTACTCACACTTCTTGCTGGTTCAGACAAAGAGGAAGAAGCACAAGTATGATGAGGGACATGAGACGAGTCCACAGGAGCTGATGAAGGCTGACAGGGAAGTTCTTCTGAAGCTGGGGAGGCTGGCGTTTGAACATCTGGAGAAAGGAAACATCATGTTCTACCAAGAAGACCTGGAGCAGTGTGGTCTTGATGTCACAGAGGCCTTGGTTTACTCAGGAGTTTGTACAGAGATCTTTAAAAGAGAGAGTGTGATCTTCCAGGAAACAGTCTACTGCTTTGTTCATCTGAGCATTCAGGAGTTTCTGGCTGCAGTCTACATGTTCCACTGTTACACAGAGAGGAAGACAAGAGAGCTGAGGACTTTCCTGGAACAAGACTACGAACACTGGGATTCAAAACCTTTTAGCTGGAACACTGCGTATTTTGGAAATAACAATAGCAGCTACCCATCACTCAATGTCCTCCTGAGTGATGCCATGGAGAAATCCCTCCAAAGTAAAAATGGCCATCTGGACTTGTTTGTTCGCTTCCTTCATGGCCTGTCTCTGGAGTCCAACCAGAGACTCTTAGGAGGCCTTCTGGGTCAGACAGAGAACAGACCAGAAATCATCCAGACAGCCATCAACAACCTGAAGAAGATGAACAGAGATGATATCTCTCCTGACAGAAGCATCAACATCTTCCTCTGTCTGATGGAGATGAAGGACCGCTCAGTACATCAGGAGATCCAAGAGTTCCTGAAGTCAGAGAACAGATCAGAGAAGAGACTCTCTGAGATCCACTGTTCAGCTCTGGCCTACGTTCTGCAGATGTCAGAGGAGGTTCTGGATGAGTTGGACCTGAAGAAGTACAACACATCAGAGGAGGGACGACGGAGACTGATCCCAGCTGTGGGGAACTGCAGAAAGGCTGTGTAAGTCCAGACATGATCTTTAACATTATCAGTCAGTGTAGATTAGTAGTTTAGTTTTTTCAAATATACACAGTATGAAATTATTCTCATTATTCTCATAATAGTTTTATATTCTTTAGGTCAGCTGTGTGTTTTTCTGGAGATGTTTTAAATGTGTTTGTCAAATGTAGATTTTTCAGTTGGTTGTGATTATTGCTGTTAAGTTTTTCTGTTTATTAGTAACTGTTACATTTTACATTCATTTGTTCATTTATTCATGTTATATTGAGTCTTTTTGTTTTCACAAATTCACTTTTCAGGTGATTAAACTCTACTTGAAACATAATTATGAATATTATCTTCCATTTCTGCCAATAGATCAACCTGAATCCTCCACACTGCTCCTTTAAAGTCTTTCCATATTTTGTGTTAAATAAGTCAGAACCAGGTGTTTTCTCTCCTGGTGTAGAGGAGAGTAGAATCAGGAAACACCTTCAGCTTCATTCAGCTACAGCTGAACTCATGAAGTCATTTCTTACAGTGTAGTTATGTTAGGAGGAGACCACTTCACAGTCAGTGTGGACCACAGGAAGGACGACTGCCACCAAAGACTCTTTAAATCAATGTGTGACATTTGACTGTTGGTTGAAGTCAAGAAATGTGAATTTATCCATTAATGTTGTTTAATGACACAAAGTTCAGGAAGAAGAAGGTCATGTAAAAACTTCAATGATGAAGAGGAGTCGAGTCCAACATGTCTGATTTGATCTTTATCTTCTAATTCCAGACTTGACTGAGCTCAGCAGCATGTTATGAATCTGTGTTGACATGAATAGTTGTATGAATGTTGTGGTGACATTTGGATGATGTGTGTAGAAGGCTGACATTATGATGATCCACAATAAGAGAAGGACAAAGTCCCTCTACTCATGTTAGTGAAAGCTCATTGATTAGGACATATCTGATTGGATTAGAAATGATTTTTATCCACATGATTTATTCTTTATTCAGATTGAGTTCCTGCAGTTTGTCAGAGATCAGCTGTGCTTCTCTGGCCTCAGCTCTGAAGTCCAACCCCTCCCATCTGAGACACCTGGACCTGAGGAACAACTATGAGCTGCAGGATTCAGGAGTGAAACTGCTGTGTGGTTTTCTGGAGAGTCCACACTGTGGACTGGAGACTCTGAGGTCAGTTCACTGTCTGTTACTGTTGTAGATCTTATATCTTTAATCCACAACTGAACCTGGTTTGTCTTCATCTAGAACTTGAATCCATATATCTTGAATGAATGAATGATTGAATGAGATTTGAAATAATTTTTGTTCCATATTGTGACTTTTTCTTATCTCAGACTAAGAATTATTCCTTCAGTTTCACTTCATTTCACTTTATGTGACCCAACTCAGAGTGTAGAGAGGTGTGAGGAGTTCAAATTATAAACCTCAAAGTAATATAACTTACTGATACTGAGTGGTGACACACATAACTAAAACGTTCAAAAAGGAAGAGCAGCAGACATGCATTCAAACAAATTGATTTAAACCGAGATAATTAAGACAGGAAGTGTTGAGAACTAACAGGCCTGAAAGAACAAAAGCACTCAGGTAAGTACAAATGATAGACTTTATTCTACAATATTGAAATAACCTAGATAGCACCAACTGAATACAACAATAAAAGTTTAAAACAGGGGTAGAGTCCTCACTGTGGGGAGATTCTATCACAACCTGCTTATACTCACACCATGTGCTGACCTGGTGCTGGTCCCACTAGAAGACACTTCAAACACTGCAAGTCTACAAACACTGAACTACACATGAGAAAATTCAAGACACGACGATGTGACTGCCACCATTTATATTAGCACACAGCATGCAGAGTGTGTACCCTGCAAACTGCTCCCCAAAGGCTGAACCTCTACCTAAAAATAAAAACAATTATAAATATTATAAGAAGTAATTATAAGAAGTGCTGCACCCTCACCTGGGCTTTTAAAGACAGGCATATCTATTCCTACCCATTAGTGGGTGGAGTTACAAACCTAAACCAGCCAGGCCTCTAAGCCTAACTCAACCCTCACATTTAATTACAAAAACCTATTCAGCTACAAAGTTCATAAAGCAGAAGGTCATGTAAAAACTTCAACAATCAAGAGGATTTTATTCGTCCTCATCTGAGTTGATATTTATCATCTAAGTACAAACTTTATTAAATCAGCATCTTTGGGATTAAAATACTTTCTCTTCACTTTAACATGGATTTAGTTCTAGATTTCCTGAGCTGATCAGAGACCTGTACTGTGAATCAGGATTTGGGATTAGCCCGGTAACTTCAGGTTTAACTCTGGGTTTTCAGAATTATGAAGGTGGTTCACTTGTGAACAGGTTACATCACCATGGTAACTTATGCTGCACAGCTAACCTGCTCTGGAGCAGGTAAACTTCAGAGGATCAGATCAAAACCTGTCAGCAGCCTGAATATTGACCAATCAGATCACTGGAAAAGATGGAATCATCATTCCTACAGGATTCCAAATGGGACAAAAGTGTTTATAGAATAGAATAGAATAGAAATACTTTATTCATCCCAAGTTGGGAAATTTCGCTATCACAGCAGCAATACACAGGCACTCAGCCTCCAAATATAAACCTCTAATGGTAAAAATAAACAATATAGACATTATTTACAGAAATAGGAATTTAAAATAAGAGTACAAAAGGAAGTGTGCCATTTGAATAGAAATATAAAATCATCTGCCATCAGTCAGCCTGCCTCTCCCCCCACATCCTGTGATCTCCTTCATACCAGACCACACCTCCCTCATGTTGTTTTGCTGGAGTTTGGCTTCCAGCTTCCTCTTGAAGGAGTTTTTGTTCTCCCTCAGCTTGTCCCTCAGTTGGTGCTGCACCTATCTCAGCTCCTCCTTGTCTCCAGACCTGAAGGCTCTCTTCTTCTTGTTGAGTAGAGTCTTCAGGTCGCTGGTGATCCACGGCTTGTTGTTGGGGAAACAGCAAACCGTCCGGGTGGGCATGACGGAGTCCTCACAGAATTTGATGTATTCTGTGATGCAGTCCGTCATACCATCGATGTCCTCCCCGTGTGGCTGGCAGAGTATATCCCAATCAGTGCACTCAAAGCAGTCCTGCAGGGCCTCCTCAGCCTCCTGTGTCCACCTCCTCACACTCCTTGTGGACACAGGCTGCCGCCGGACAAGAATTATATTATAACAAAATGGCAAAAAAAATAAAGAGCAACAGATTTTTTTTTTTCTAAATGAGTTGAATCATTTTTCTGTTGGAGGTTTTCCATGTGTTCACTCTGGTTTTAAAACAAACAGGAGAGTTTATCACTAAATAACAACATAATAAATATTCTAGTTTCATTTGAAGTGAACAAAGATTCTTTAATCTGACAGAATTCCTGACACTGTTGATGCTTTTACTCTTATTGCATCACTGCAGCTCAGAATAACATGAGGAGACTTTGTGATGACCCTCTGATGTCTGTTAGAAAAACTGTCCACACACTTAAAGATTTCATATGATTAGAAATGAACATCTCAGTCAGACTGAGCCTATAAGAAGTTAACTGCTTTTCTCCTTCCTGCTTTGGAAGCTGAAAGAGTTAATTCACTGTTACTTTTTTAACATGCATCACACTCTCATAATAATTTGCTATTAATTAAGAAACTTCAAAATAATTGTTGTACTTATCTACTTTATATCCTTGGTCTGATGTTATCAATTGTAAATTATTTCTAGCTTTTCTTTTCTATTTGAGTCATGTGATCACCAAGCAAGACATTTTTCCTGGATCAGGACTGAACATTTGAAGTTTGATCCATTTCAGTGGTGAATCAAAGTCAGTTTTTAGTCCAACATGTCTGATTTGATCTTTATCTTCTAATTCCAGACTTGACTGAGGTCAGCAGCATGTTATGAATCTGTGTTGACATGAATAGTTGTATGAATGTTGTGGTGACATTTGGATGATGTGTGTAGAAGGCTGACATTATGATGATCCACAATAAGAGAAGGACAAAGTCCCTCTACTCATGTTAGTGAAAGCTCATTGATTAGGACATATCTGATTGGATTAGAAATGATTTTTATCCACATGATTTATTCTTTATTCAGGTTGAGTCTCTGCAGTTTGTCAGAGATCAGCTGTGCTTCTCTGGCCTCAGCTCTGAAGCCCAACCCCTCCCATCTGAGACACCTGGACCTGAGTGAAAACAACCTGCAGGATTCAGGAGTGAAGCTGCTGTGTGGTTTTCTGCAGAGTCCAGACTGTGGACTGGAGACTCTGAGGTCAGACTGAGAGACAGAAAGAAATGTTTCTTCACTCTTTGCTTTATGATCTGTGATGTTTATAGTGACTGAAGTTAATGAGAGCTGTGTTTGACTTTTAGTATCTGACTGTTTTTAAGCTGCATCCTGTTGGTTCAGGTGTTTGGAGTTTCCATTTTCCAAACTTGTACATTCTCAACCTTCTTCAGCTCTGAACAGATGATGAAACACTCAACGCTTTCAAGCAGGAACTTTGTCTCCTAAACTCACATCTTTTATTCTTTATTCAGGTTGAGTCGCTGCAGTTTGTCAGAGATCAGCTGTGCTTCTCTGGCCTCAGCTCTGAAGTCCAACCCCTCCCATCTGAGACACCTGGACCTGAGTGAAAACGACCTGCAGGATTCAGGAGTGAATCATCTGTGTGGTTTTCTGCAGAGTCCAGACTGTGGACTGGAGACTCTGAGGTCAGACTCCATTGTTTACTTGTGTGCTGAGATGAATATGATGTGAAAGTTGTGCTTTATTCAGTATTTATTAGGTCAAATCTCCTTCAGAATTTCTAACATTCAAAGTGTGAAATGGTTGAAAGGAAGTTGTGAAAGTGCTGACTCTGATTTTCAAAGTGATTTTTAAAGCTTTGAAAATGATTTGGATTCTGACTCTTACAGTCCACATTGACAGTGTCAGCAGTTTGACTGAGTTGAGCTTGTGTTATTCACAAAGTCTCATTGAGATCAGGATGTTTGACAAGAACTGATCTGTACAACACGTGTGAGCAGGTCTGAAGGCACAAGTGTTCATAGCTGCTCCCAATGGCCTCACTCACAGGCACAGTGAAAAGCCTGCTGTCACAGAGAGGACACGTCACCATGGTTTAAATACGGAGAGGACATTTTCACACAGTGTCTCCTGAAGACATTCATAGAGCTACACTCAGCTGCTGAGCTGAACAGGGACACAAATATTTGTGGAAGCAATGAAAACAGAGCAGAGAGAGAAGTTCAAACCCTGGCTCCTTTCTCAGCTCCACACAGCCGACCAATCACTGAGCCCACTGGGTGTCAACGTCCCATTGTGTCTTTGTCACAGGGACACAAACTGTGGGACGCTGACAGCCACCAGGAAGGTGGGGCCAGGAATCCCAGAATGCAATGCTGGAACAGCACATTCAAATGTGTGAGCAGAGAGTGTTGGATGAAGCTGAACTTGCTTTGGACCAAAGACACATGACTGGAATGTGATGAAATGTCTCATTCAACACACTGCACATGTGCTGAATGTCTGCAGCTTCTCAAACTCTCAACACAAACTTCAGTCACACTCAAAACATCAAAGGCTCAAACTATGATTTCACACAATATGAAAGATTTCATTTGAAACCTTAGTGAACACTTTGAAAACTTTCTTCCAAACTGTTAAACCTGAGTGTGAATGTGGGACTTTTTGAAGGAGATTTGAGCTCAGAGATTTGATGCTGATCCACACTGAGCATCTTGTTCAGCTTCATATTTCAAACTCATTGAATGAAGATTGAAAATCCAACACTTGCTAATTGACTCTTTACTTTGGAACAATTTCATCTTCACCTTCAGTTGACTTTTATATTTCTTCACATACAAAGCAAATATTCCACATTAAGACAGAAAGAAATGTTTCTTCACTCTTTGCTTTATGATCTGTGATGTTTATAGTGACTGAAGTTAATGAGAGCTGTGTTTGACTTTTAGTATCTGACTGTTTTTAAGCTGCATCCTGTTGGTTCAGGTGTTTGGAGTTTCCATTTTCCAAACTTGTACATTCTCAACCTTCTTCAGCTCTGAACAGATGATGAAACACTCAACGCTTTCAAGCAGGAACTTTGTCTCCTAAACTCACATCTTTTATTCTTTATTCAGGTTGAGTCTCTGCAGTTTGTCAGAGATCAGCTGTGCTTCTCTGGCCTCAGCTCTGAAGTCCAACCCCTCCCATCTGAGACACCTGGACCTGAGTTACAACTACCTGCAGGATTCAGGAGTGAAGCATCTGTGTGGTTTTCTGCAGAGTCCAGACTGTGGACTGGAGACTCTGAGGTCAGACTCCATTGTTTACTTGTGTGCTGAGATGAATATGATGTGAAAGTTGTGCTTTATTCAGTATTTATTAGGTCAAATCTCCTTCAGAGTTTCTAACATTCAAAGTGTGAAATGGTTGAAAGGAAGTTGTGAAAGTGCTGACTCTGATTTTCAAAGTGATTTTTAAAGCTTTGAAAATGATTTGGATTCTGACTCTTACAGTCCACATTGACAGTGTCAGCAGTTTGACTGAGTTGAGCTTGTGTTATTCACAAAGTCTCATTGAGATCAGGATGTTTGACAAGAACTGATCTGTACAACAGGTGTGAGCAGGTCTGAAGGCACAAGTGTTCATAGCTGCTCCCAATGGCCTCACTCACAGGCACAGTGAAAAGCCTGCTGTCACAGAGAGGACACGTCACCATGGTTTAAATATGGAGAGGACATTTTCACACAGTGTCTCCTGAAGACATTCATAGAGCTACACTCAGCTGCTGAGCTGAACAGGGACACAAATATTTGTGGAACCAGTGAAAACAGAGCAGAGAGAGAAGTTCAGACCCTGGCTCCTTTCTCAGCTCCACACAGCCGACCAATCACTGAGCCCACTGGGTGTCAACGTCCCACTGTGTCTTTGTCACAGGGACACAAACTGTGGGACACAGACCCCCCCTAAGCTGACACCCACCAGGAAGGTGGGGCCAGGAATCCCAGAATGCAATGCTGGAACAGCAGATTCAAATGTGTGAGCAGAGAGTGTTGGATGAAGCTGAACTTGCTTTGGACCAAAGACACATGACTGGAATGTGATGAAATGTCTCATTCAACACACTGCACATGTGCTGAATGTCTGCAGCTTCTCAAACTCTCAACACAAACTTCAGTCACACTCAAAACATCAAAGGCTCAAACTATGATTTCACACAATATGAAAGATTTCATTTGAAACCTTAGTGAACACTTTGAAAACTTTCTTCCAAACTGTTAAACCTGAGTGTGAATGTGGGACTTTTTGAAGGAGATTTGAGCTCAGAGATTTGATGCTGATCCACACTGAGCATCTTGTTCAGCTTCATATTTCAAACTCATTGAATGAAGATTCAAAATCCAACACTTGCTAATTGACTCTTTACTTTGGAACAATTTCATCTTCACCTTCAGTTGACTTTTATATTTCTTCACATACAAAGCAAATATTCCACATTAAGACAGAAAGAAATGTTTCTTCACTCTTTGCTTTATGATCTGTGATGTTTATAGTGACTGAAGTTAATGAGAGCTGTGTTTGACTTTTAGTATCTGACTGTTTTTAAGCTGCATCCTGTTGGTTCAGGTGTTTGGAGTTTCCATTTTCCAAACTTGTACATTCTCAACCTTCTTCAGCTCTGAACAGATGATGAAACACTCAACGCTTTCAAGCAGGAACTTTGTCTCCTAAACTCACATCTTTTATTCTTTATTCAGGTTGAGGCGCTGCAGTTTGTCAGAGATCAGCTGTGCTTCTCTGGCCTCAGCTCTGAAGTCCAACCCCTCCCATCTGAGACACCTGGACCTGAGAGGAAACAACCTGCAGGATTCAGGAGTGAAGCATCTGTGTGGTTTTCTGCAGAGTCCAGACTGTGGACTGGAGACTCTGAGGTCAGACTCCATTGTTTACTTGTGTGCTGAGATGAATATGATGTGAAAGTTGTGCTTTATTCAGTATTTATTAGGTCAAATCTCCTTCAGAATTTCTAACATTCAAAGTGTGAAATGGTTGAAAGGAAGTTGTGAAAGTGCTGACTCTGATTTTCAAAGTGATTTTTAAAGCTTTGAAAATGATTTGGATTCTGACTCTTACAGTCCACATTGACAGTGTCAGCAGTTTGACTGAGTTGAGCTTGTGTTATTCACAAAGTCTCATTGAGATCAGGATGTTTGACAAGAACTGATCTGTACAACACGTGTGAGCAGGTCTGAAGGCACAAGTGTTCATAGCTGCTCCCAATGGCCTCACTCACAGGCACAGTGAAAAGCCTGCTGTCACAGAGAGGACACGTGACCATGGTTTAAATATGGAGAGGACATTTTCACACAGTGTCTCCTGAAGACATTCATAGAGCTACACTCAGCTGCTGAGCTGAACAGGGACACAAATATTTGTGGAAGCAATGAAAACAGAGCAGAGAGAGAAGTTCAAACCCTGGCTCCTTTCTCAGCTCCACACAGCCGACCAATCACTGAGCCCACTGGCTGTCAACGTCCCACTGTGTCTTTGTCACAGGGACACAAACTGTGGGACACAGACCCCCCCTAAGCTGACAGCCACCAGGAAGGTGGGGCCAGGAATCCCAGAATGCAATGCCGGAACAGCAGATTCAAATGTGTGAGCAGAGAGTGTTGGATGAAGCTGAACTTGCTTTGGACCAAAGACACATGACTGGAATGTGATGAAATGTCTCATTCAACACACTGCACATGTGCTGAATGTCTGCAGCTTCTCAAACTCTCAACACAAACTTCAGTCACACTCAAAACATCAAAGGCTCAAACTATGATTTCACACAATATGAAAGATTTGATTTGAAACCTTAGTGAACACTTTGAAAACTTTCTTCCAAACTGTTAAACCTGAGTGTGAATGTGGGACTTTTTGAAGGAGATTTGAGCTCAGAGATTTGATGCTGATCCACACTGAGCATCTTGTTCAGCTTCATATTTCAAACTCATTGAATGAAGATTCAAAATCCAACACTTGCTAATTGACTCTTTACTTTGGAACAATTTCATCTTCACCTTCAGTTGACTTTTATATTTCTTCACATACAAAGCAAATATTCCACATTAAGACAGAAAGAAATGTTTCTTCACTCTTTGCTTTATGATCTGTGATGTTTATAGTGACTGAAGTTAATGAGAGCTGTGTTTGACTTTTAGTATCTGACTGTTTTTAAGCTGCATCCTGTTGGTTCAGGTGTTTGGAGTTTCCATTTTCCAAACTTGTACATTCTCAACCTTCTTCAGCTCTGAACAGATGATGAAACACTCAACGCTTTCAAGCAGGAACTTTGTCTCCTACACTCACATCTTTTATTCTTTATTCAGGTTGAGTAACTGCAGGTTGTCAGAGATCAGCTGTGCTTCTCTGGCCTCAGCTCTGAAGTCCAACCCCTCCCATCTGAGACACCTGGACCTGAGTGGAAACAACCTGCAGGATTCAGGAGTGAAGCATCTGTGTGGTTTTCTGCAGAGTCCAGACTGTGGACTGGAGACTCTGAGGTCAGACTCCATTGTTTACTTGTGTGCTGAGATGAATATGATGTGAAAGTTGTGCTTTATTCAGTATTTATTAGGTCAAATCTCCTTCAGAATTTCTAACATTCAAAGTGTGAAATGGTTGAAAGGAAGTTGTGAAAGTGCTGACTCTGATTTTCAAAGTGATTTTTAAAGCTTTGAAAATGATTTGGATTCTGACTCTTACAGTCCACATTGACAGTGTCAGCAGTTTGACTGAGTTGAGCTTGTGTTATTCACAAAGTCTCATTGAGATCAGGATGTTTGACAAGAACTGATCTGTACAACAGGTGTGAGCAGGTCTGAAGGCACAAGTGTTCATAGCTGCTCCCAATGGCCTCACTCACAGGCACAGTGAAAAGCCTGCTGTCACAGAGAGGACACGTGACCATGGTTTAAATATGGAGAGGACATTTTCACACAGTGTCTCCTGAAGACATTCATAGAGCTACACTCAGCTGCTGAGCTGAACAGGGACACAAATATTTGTGGAACCAATGAAAACAGAGCAGAGAGAGAAGTTCAAACCCTGGCTCCTTTCTCAGCTCCACACAGCCGACCAATCACTGAGCCCACTGGCTGTCAACGTCCCACTGTGTCTTTGTCACAGGGACACAAACTGTGGGACACAGACCCCCCCTAAGCTGACAGCCACCAGGAAGGTGGGGCCAGGAATCCCAGAATGCAATGCCGGAACAGCAGATTCAAATGTGTGAGCAGAGAGTGTTGGATGAAGCTGAACTTGCTTTGGACCAAAGACACATGACTGGAATGTGATGAAATGTCTCATTCAACACACTGCACATGTGCTGAATGTCTGCAGCTTCTCAAACTCTCAACACAAACTTCAGTCACACTCAAAACATCAAAGGCTCAAACTATGATTTCACACAATATGAAAGATTTCATTTGAAACCTTAGTGAACACTTTGAAAACTTTCTTCCAAACTGTTAAACCTGAGTGTGAATGTGGGACTTTTTGAAGGAGATTTGAGCTCAGAGATTTGATGCTGATCCACACTGAGCATCTTGTTCAGCTTCATATTTCAAACTCATTGAATGAAGATTCAAAATCCAACACTTGCTAATTGACTCTTTACTTTGGAACAATTTCATCTTCACCTTCAGTTGACTTTTATATTTCTTCACATACAAAGCAAATATTCCACATTAAGACAGAAAGAAATGTTTCTTCACTCTTTGCTTTATGATCTGTGATGTTTATAGTGACTGAAGTTAATGAGAGCTGTGTTTGACTTTTAGTATCTGACTGTTTTTAAGCTGCATCCTGTTGGTTCAGGTGTTTGGAGTTTCCATTTTCCAAACTTGTACATTCTCAACCTTCTTCAGCTCTGAACAGATGATGAAACACTCAACGCTTTCAAGCAGGAACTTTGTCTCCTACACTCACATCTTTTATTCTTTATTCAGGTTGAGGCGCTGCAGGTTGTCAGAGATCAGCTGTGCTTCTCTGGCCTCAGCTCTGAAGTCCAACCCCTCCCATCTGAGACACCTGGACCTGAGTGGAAACAACCTGCAGGATTCAGGAGTGAAGCATCTGTGTGGTTTTCTGCAGAGTCCAGACTGTGGACTGGAGACTCTGAGGTCAGACTCCATTGTTTCCTTGTGTGCTGAGATGAATATGATGTGAAAGTTGTGCTTTATTCAGTATTTATTAGGTCAAATCTCCTTCAGAATTTCTAACATTCAAAGTGTGAAATGGTTGAAAGGAAGTTGTGAAAGTGCTGACTCTGATTTTCAAAGTGATTTTTAAAGCTTTGAAAATGATTTGGATTCTGACTCTTACAGTCCACATTGACAGTGTCAGCAGTTTGACTGAGTTGAGCTTGTGTTATTCACAAAGTCTCATTGAGATCAGGATGTTTGACAAGAACTGATCTGTACAACACGTGTGAGCAGGTCTGAAGGCACAAGTGTTCATAGCTGCTCCCAATGGCCTCACTCACAGGCACAGTGAAAAGCCTGCTGTCACAGAGAGGACACGTCACCATGGTTTAAATACGGAGAGGACATTTTCACACAGTGTCTCCTGAAGACATTCATAGAGCTACACTCAGCTGCTGAGCTGAACAGGGACACAGATATTTGTGGAAGCAATGAAAACAGAGCAGAGAGAGAAGTTCAAACCCTGGCTCCTTTCTCAGCTCCACACAGCCGACCAATCACTGAGCCCACTGGGTGTCAACGTCCCACTGTGTCTTTGTCACAGGGACACAAACTGTGGGACGCTGACAGCCACCAGGAAAGTGGGGCCAAGAATCCCAGAATGCAATGCTGGAACAGCAGATTCAAATGTGTGAGCAGAGAGTGTTGGATGAAGCTGAACTTGCTTTGGACCAAAGACACATGACTGGAATGTGATGAAATGTCTCATTCAACACACTGCACACGTGCTGAATGTCTGCAGCTTCTCAAACTCTCAACACAAACTTCAGTCACACTCAAAACATCAAAGGCTCAAACTATTATTTCACACAATATGAAAGATTTCATTTGAAACCTTAGTGAACACTTTGAAAACTTTCTTCCAAACTGTTAAACCTGAGTGTGAATGTGGGACTTTTTGAAGGAGATTTGAGCTCAGAGATTTGATGCTGATCCACACTGAGCATCTTGTTCAGCTTCATATTTCAAACTCATTGAATGAAGATTCAAAATCCAACACTTGCTAATTGACTCTTTACTTTGGAACAATTTCATCTTCACCTTCAGTTGACTTTTATATTTCTTCACATACAAAGCAAATATTCCACATTAAGACAGAAAGAAATGTTTCTTCACTCTTTGCTTTATGATCTGTGATGTTTATAGTGACTGAAGTTAATGAGAGCTGTGTTTGACTTTTAGTATCTGACTGTTTTTAAGCTGCATCCTGTTGGTTCAGGTGTTTGGAGTTTCCATTTTCCAAACTTGTACATTCTCAACCTTCTTCAGCTCTGAACAGATGATGAAACACTCAACGCTTTCAAGCAGGAACTTTGTCTCCTAAACTCACATCTTTTATTCTTTATTCAGGTTGAGTTTCTGCAGTTTGTCAGAGATCAGCTGTGCTTCTCTGGCCTCAGCTCTGAAGTCCAACCCCTCCCATCTGAGACACCTGGACCTGAGAGGAAACGACCTGCAGGATTCAGGAGTGAATCATCTGTGTGGTTTTCTGCAGAGTCCAGACTGTGGACTGGAGACTCTGAGGTCAGACTCCATTGTTTACTTGTGTGCTGAGATGAATATGATGTGAAAGTTGTGCTTTATTCAGTATTTATTAGGTCAAATCTCCTTCAGAATTTCTAACATTCAAAGTGTGAAATGGTTGAAAGGAAGTTGTGAAAGTGCTGACTCTGATTTTCAAAGTGATTTTTAAAGCTTTGAAAATGATTTGGATTCTGACTCTTACAGTCCACATTGACAGTGTCAGCAGTTTGACTGAGTTGAGCTTGTGTTATTCACAAAGTCTCATTGAGATCAGGATGTTTGACAAGAACTGATCTGTACAAAACGTGTGAGCAGGTCTGAAGGCACAAGTGTTCATAGCTGCTCCCAATGGCCTCACTCACAGGCACAGTGAAAAGCCTGCTGTCACAGAG
Organism: Toxotes jaculatrix; assembly: GCF_017976425.1. Lineage (NCBI taxonomy): Eukaryota > Metazoa > Chordata > Actinopteri > Toxotidae > Toxotes > Toxotes jaculatrix. The sequence continues at coordinate 2,348,047 of NC_054405.1, read as the reverse complement.
AGGACACGTCACCATGGTTTAAATATGGAGAGGACATTTTCACACAGTGTCTCCTGAAGACATTCATAGAGCTACACTCAGCTGCTGAGCTGAACAGGGACACAAATATTTGTGGAACCAATGAAAACAGAGCAGAGAGAGAAGTTCAAACCCTGGCTCCTTTCTCAGATACACACAGCCGACCAATCACTGAGCCCACTGGGTGTCAACGTCCCACTGTGTCTTTGTCACACAGACACAAACTGTGGGACACAGACCCCCCCTAAGCTGACAGCCACCAGGAAGGTGGGGCCAGGAATCCCAGAATGCAATGCTGGAACAGCAGATTCAAATGTGTGAGCAGAGAGTGTTGGATGAAGATGAACTTGCTTTGGACCAAAGACACATGACTGGAATGTGATGAAATGTCTCATTCAACACACTGCACATGTGCTGAATGTCTGCAGCTTCTCAAACTCTCAACACAAACTTCAGTCACACTCAAAACATCAAAGGCTCAAACTATTATTTCACACAATGTGAAAGATTTCATTTGAAACCTTAGTGAACACTTTGAAAACTTTCTTCCAAACTGTTAAACCTGAGTGTGAATGTGGGACTTTTTGAAGGAGATTTGATGCTGATCCACACTGAGCATCTTGTTCAGCTTCATATTTCAAACTCATTGAATGAAGATTCAAAATCCAACACTTGCTAATTGACTCTTTACTTTGGAACAATTTCATCTTCACCTTCAGTTGACTTTTATATTTCTTCACATACAAAGCAAATATTCCACATTAAGACAGAAAGAAATGTTTCTTCACTCTTTGCTTTATGATCTGTGATGTTTATAGTGACTGAAGTTAATGAGAGCTGTGTTTGACTTTTAGTATCTGACTGTTTTTAAGCTGCATCCTGTTGGTTCAGGTGTTTGGAGTTTCCATTTTCCAAACTTGTACATTCTCAACCTTCTTCAGCTCTGAACAGATGATGAAACACTCAACGCTTTCAAGCAGGAACTTTGTCTCCTAAACTCACATCTTTTATTCTTTATTCAGTTTGAGGCGCTGCAGGTTGTCAGAGATCAGCTGTGCTTCTCTGGCCTCAGCTCTGAAGTCCAACCCCTCCCATTTGAGAGACCTGGACCTGAGTGGAAACAAGCTGCAGGATTCAGGAGTGAAGGATCTGTGTGGTTTTCTGCAGAGTCCAGACTGTGGACTGCAGACTCTGAGGTCAGTAGAGGGTTGGAGTCAGTCCATGCTGCTTTCATCAGTATTGTACTAAACACAGTTCGTATCAAAGCAAAGATCCAGTGTCTCCTGTAAACCTCCAACCTTCTCAGTGGCTGCTTTCCTCATTGAAGCTGTGAGAGGAGAACGGGGACAGGCCTCAGGATAGGACAGAAAGACAGAGACGCAGAGGACAGTCAGCCAATCACAGCAGCCACAAGCTCATTGTGATCTGTTGTTGTTGTTGTTGTTGTTGTGTTCATGTCAACAGGAAATAAAGCTGGATCACAGCTGACAGAGACAGTTGTCCTCATTGGTCCAACTGTCCTACCATCACATCTAATCTGAGACGGTTTGTTGTCTCATTTCAACAGTAAAGAATTGATGAGTTTGATCTTTGTCACAGCTCTGAGATCAGTCTGACTGCAGCCTGCAAATCACTGGCTCTGATTTCAGAGAAGCATCATGACATTTTGTCAGCATGTGGTCTGATACAGAGCAGAACCTCTGCTGAAGTCCAGTGATCACATCTGTATATCTGTCCATCTGTCAGATACTTTCAGTGACAGCCTCCATGTTTATTTGTCAGCTGATATTTCAGAAGCAGATCAGATGTTCATCAACACACAGAGACTCTTTCTTTAAATGGAACATGAGTTGACATGTAACAGCAGTGAATCCATCACTAAACTGTTTGTGCAGTAATGAAGCTTCATGACTCAGCAGTTTATTTCCACTGTGGACTTGAGTGAAATGTTCAGAGTAAACAGACTTGATGCTAAAAGTCTCTGCAGGTGTGTGAGCTTCCAGCTCAGTGTCTTCACTCCAATACGTTAACATGAGAGCTGAGAGGAAGCTGCTACACTACACAGCTGCTCCACTTCTGCTCTGAACAGGACTGAAGTCCCTGCTGCTCTTTATACTGGATGTGCTGCATCAGTGACTGACAGCTGATGAAGTGAGTTTCTGTAAACACTGATTTATCACCTCTGTCTTCTGTCTTCTTCTCTCAACAGCTGGGGGTAGTGATCTTTCTAAAGGAGAGAGTGAAGAGGACGGTGTGTGTGTTGAGAGAGGACGAGCTGTGTCCTGATGATCCAGAGAGGTTGAAGCAGCAGCAGCTTGTGTGTAGAGAGGCTCTGATTGGTCCATGTTACTGGGAGGTAGAGTGGAGAGGAGAGCTTCATCCAGCAGTGACTGACAGAGGAACCAGAAGAAGTGGAGAAGACTCTCAGTGCTGCAGTCTGAACTGCTCTGAGAACAGCTCCACTGTCAAGTCCACCATCATCCCTGTGTGTTCCTCTGGATCTGAAAGAGAATCATCAGTGTATCTGGACTGCTCTGCTGCTGCTCTGTCCTTCTACACAGTCTCTGCAGACACACTGAGACTCCTCCACCTCCTCCACCCTCCACCTGGACTTTGTCTTTTTTTATTCATTCACAGATGCTGAACCCAAAGTGATAAATCAGATTAATCAGCTCCATCATGTGGTGTGATGGAGCAGATCTTGGAGGTTCATAGTTATGCAGTAAGTTGAGGCATCATTATGTGTCTGCTGTACAAAGTACACAAGACATATATTATTATTCACCATACTTCTTCTTCTTTAGTCCTGATGAACGTTCTAATTAAATATGTTTCAGTCTCTTTACCTTGCTCTGACTGACAGGCATTATGTTGGACCTGTGTCACCAGTGTGATGAACAAATGTCATGTAAACTGTCTTTTACATTACTGTTAGCAGCTGATGTTACTTAAGTGAAAGTCTGTAGCATTGTCAGCAAAATGTTCTTTAATTATCAAAGTAAAAGTAGGTAATGTGAAGGCAGCATTTAAATATTTTATTCAGCTGCATAGAACTATTTTTACTCATTTTATAAACTGCAAGGTGTTTTGTATAAATGTTAATACTTCGTTTGTATATATCTTAATTTACTTGTAAAATACATATCAAAAGTCCTTGCGACTCAAATGTCTTCACAACAACAGTTAGCTGTTGAAAATGTCTTCATTTATTTATGGATTTTATTCTGAATACTGGGACATTATGTTGTTGAAACTAACAGAGAGAAGTCACATCCATCCCAGAATGATTTTAGATCCCAGTGCTTCCACTTTGACTTCCTAGTATCATGTTGTTGAACGCGACAGACATCACTCACCTGTACTGATATGATATGCATCAGTGTTGGAAAGAAAGAGCTGCAGGTTAATGTGATAGAAACACATGTTTTTCTGTATGGTCCAGTCATTATTTGCATCTGTCACTGTAGCTTTTTTAGACCCATGGTGATAACTGACTTTTGTATGAATAAATCTGAAATAATGAGCTTACAGTGGGTATGGAAAGTATTCAGACCCCCTTAGATTTTTCACTCTTTGTTGCCATTAGCTCAAAAGTGCTAAATACTGAGCAAAGGGTCTGAATACTTATGGCCGTGTGATATTTCAGTTTTTCTTTTTTAATAAATCTGCAAAAATTTCCACAATTTTGTGTTTCTCTGTCAATATGGGGGCCTGTGTGTACATTAATGAGGGAAAAAATGAACTTTGATGACCATGCTAATGATTTTAGCAAATGGGAACACTTTCCGTACCCACTGTATGTTTTCATTGTCCTTGTTTCAGATCAGTGAGGCACTAAAGAGTGACTTCCAGGTGTTGGCTTTTAACTCTGAGGATGCAAAAATGAAGGTTTCCAAGAAAAGATGAGAGAGAACGACTGAAACAGGAAAACAGAGTGGGTATTAACTGCAAGTCTCTGAAACTAATAGAACTATTTTCAATCATTTAAACCCACTGAGATTTAAAATCCCTTCTTTTTTTTTTAGCAAGCAGAGCAATAAAGTGAACAATACAGGAAGTTACAGATGGACTGGTTGTTTATAACAAAAATAAACATACAATGTATATAATGTATATATGGGATATTGAATAGATTTAGGAGATCAGCTTGTGTAAAAAAATAAAAATAAAAAAAGTGAAATGTTGACTACACTTGATCAAACTATTGTATAAACTATTAGTAAACAAGTCAAATGAGAGACAGCAACAACAGGAAAAATACACATACAGGTAGACACCTGTGCAACAGCTTCAAAAATGATGGTACTCATTCACATTTAATGGGATGAAAGTGTTGTGGCGAAGTGGGAAGCAACCGTGTTAACCAGGAAGGACCCAAATGCAGGACTCTGAGACAATGAAGTGCAGAGTTCACTTTTATTGAGAAAATGGCGTGGTGGGGAAGTGAGGCTGCTCTCGGCTGAGGCAAGGCAAAGTCCGTTGCAGGTAGAAGGTAATGGGTGGAATGGTTAATGGAGCGGGGGGAGCAGGTGTCCGGGAATGATTATCCTGGCAGTGGAGAATGGACAGGTGATCCTACAGGAACAGAGGGAGGACAAGATGAGTACAGGAATTACGACGGGAATCCAAAACACAGGTAAGTAACTTAGTAAGTGTTTCAGAGCCAACGTGTCTACTGTAGACGTGGTCAGACAAACTGGCAACGACAGGACTGAGGAGCCAGCTTAAATCATGAGTGGAAGATAGAAGGCTGATGACGGACTCAGAACAGCTGTGTCAATTACTGGTTGAGAACGTGACGTCCCCTATGCTGTGTTAAAAAATGAGCCTTGTGTCCATATAGTACAAGAAAAAGAGACAAACTGGAAACGTTCAAGGCTGAACTGCCAACCAGGCCAAGCAGGCTGCCCTATAGGTCCTCAGACCCTGAAACCCCCTTGTTTTGAAATGTGTGTCTCAGTTTTATAAATATCAAATGAAATGATGAGAGAGAGCCTCTCTATCATCTCTCTCTTTTTTGTAATGATCTTAAACTAACACACATCAAACCTGGGGCTTTGTAGTTTTCCATCATAAGATCACTAGTTGGTGTAGGACATATAGAGTGAGGTAAAGAGGACTCAGGTGGGGCCACACATCATTTTTGCCCCCACTGCCCAGAGTGACTTTATCCAGCCATGATCTCCCTTGATCTTCTTTGCAGGATAAAGTTAACAGGAACATCACAGCCTCAGGTATTTAGTTTTTTAGTCAGGGTTACAGTCACTGTGCATGGTAAAGCCTTTAATGTGCCTCTGCATGAGCTGCTATGGTTGCTGTAAATTCACACAGAGTAATGGAACAAAAGTATCCTCCACAATCTGTTGTGTTACAGAAGCTCAGCATCATTTTATTGAACAAAGTCAAATCCATTGTTTTCTTTATACAAAGCTCCACACCACTTTTTTCTTTCCTTCATGTTTTAGTGCAAATCAATAGCGTTAGATGCAAAGCAAAAAAATCATTCAACCCCAATCAAAGCATAATATTCATTTCTTTTATTGAATTAAATGTAACCTTCAGACAGAAGTAACCCTGCCCAGCTGTCAACCTGCTTTTAAAGCAAACACATTCAGTGTTAGCTTGTTTAAGCTTCTTAGAGAAAAATCAAATCTTGCATATTACACAGGTTTGCATTCATCCTCCACCTTCAGTAACTTGCTGCTTTTAAAGATACAGTAGTTTCCACTTTGAGCCGGACATTTTTCTGCAGATGAACCTACATTCATTATTTTATTGGCCAGTGTATAAGTGATGACTTTTCATGTTCTTGTTGTTTCTGTACTGTCAAGTTTTAATGTGCAGATAAATAAGCAGATAAATTAGGAAAGGAAAGAGAAAAAAAAGGGACATTTCCACACAGAGTAGAAAAATGTTTTTCTAATGAAGGGAAACATCAGTGAGCTCAGCAGGTTGAAGGGAGTAACACATTTATTGAGTGTTGAGTCAAAAATAGGAGTTAAGCAGAGCCCCATCCTAAACTCTGTGTTAATGCTTCCAGATGTGTGATCTGCCTTCTCACCTCTGTGACCACAGCTACTGGAGGAGAGAGTCCACCAGGAGCCAGATGAGCACCGGCACCAACAGGGTGAGACTCCTTTCTTTTACTGTCTGGGCAAAAATATGGATCCTGTTAGATTTGTTATGAGCTTGTGCTGATTTGAAATAATCAGATTTTGAAGATTATCTTTAGTTTGATTTAGTGCTTTAATACCTAATGTTTTTAAATGAGTGTAATTGTCATTAACCTCAGTGATTCCACTGGTTACATATTATAAAATGTTCATGTAAGATTGAAGGGAAACCAACACTCACGAGCACATGTGGCATAAAACTGTAAATAGTTTTATGATTAGTTGAAAAATACAAAATAATTATTAACCCTGTGAGCCCGTACGTATCATATATGATACCCACATTTCTGGGACTCATTGCATCACCATCAAGCATAAACTTTGCATTTAACCCTTTTAGATGAACTCTTATGCTCGTATACTGACTCCTGGTAGACACTCCTCACTTTTCTAAATGTTTTGACATGTGTGATACAAACAAAAAATATACTTAGAATTTTTTTTTTTTAATTTTTTTTTTTTACATTTTGTCAAAGGGACAAATAAAGAGTTCATATTTGAAAAATTAGAATTTTCTGACCATTCTTTCATAGTTCAGGTCTCACAGGGTTAATCATCAACCCATCAAGTTCTACACTGATACAATCACACAGTTATGACCCTCAAGAAAAGACAAAGACGTTGGGTAGACAATGGACTTGTTTTGCTGGTGTACATTATTTTCCTTTTGATTTTAAATTTGTTTCTAGTTTGATTTGAATTCTGAACAAATGGTCACTACTGAAGGTGAACTGTGAGGGATTCATGGAAAAAATGTGATTTTTCCTTTATTACTATACATGAAAGAATTTATTTGCATTTAGTTTGAAGGGAGTCAGTGGAGATATTAGATAGTAAAACGTTACAGACTGGCGATGCCTCCCACCTCCAGGATTGACATCCTGTCAGTTTAACTTGGTCCTGTCCAGTGTTGCCATGGCTGCCAGTCACATCATATCCCCAAGTTGCTGAGATGTGGTTCTGCCTGTAAAGTCCTGATGTGGGCCTCTGTCCCTCTGCTGGGAGCAGCAGAAACACCTGTCTTCAGTTTCTCTGGTTGTCCTGCAGACAGCCGTCCCACTGATTGTTTGTCCTCCTGCAGGTCTTCACGCGCTGCCCGGATGATGCTGAACGGTTGTGCTGAGTGTGCGTTTGGTTGGGCCTCGGTCGGTGCTTTATGCTAAGTGAACAGTAAGTTTGATGAGTGGCTGCTGTTCAGAGACCAGTGGGAGTGGTTGTATGTTGATGAAAGCTGTGGATGGTGGAAGTGTGGAGTGGAGGTGTGTGCTGGAGTGTTACGTGTGTGATTTCCTTGGCTGTTGCTGTGAATGGGGGCTTTGTGGAGTGGGCTGTAGCAGCTCATTGTTTGGCCGAGGTGGTAAACCTCACTCGGTCTCATCTGGTGATCGAGCGAGTCAGTGTTTGTCGTCCTGAGCAGCATCCACACTCGTTAAATATGTGGCGTTTGCTGTGTGTAACAGCATCTCTGCTCTTTTTCCTCAGAGCTTCGTGTTGAATCCACTGATGTTACAGCAGCAGTCTGAGAGGACTTTAAGTCAACTAGTTTGACCTGGACCTTGACCTTTCTCGCTGTGTCCATCTCTGTAACAGGCTGCTGTATGCAGGAGGAGACCAAGGGAGCAGGAGACCAGCTCCAGAGCCCTCAGCAAGAAGACGCCATGAGACTCCTGCTGTCCTGTTGGACCAGAGCCCCAGCACCCAGCCCTCCACCTCTGCTCCACAGACCATACCAGACAGTGTCCCGCAGGACGTCAGTGCTCTAAATGTATAGACAAGTGTTGGTTTTCACCTGCCTCCTGTCTTTGTGTTGGTCAGAAGCATTTTATCCTGGCTCAGTGGTCACCACACACATTTGTCCCACTTTGCTGCAGCAGTCTAAAGGGTGTAGCTGATGCAGTCTGACCTTCCTTCTCCTCCACTCTCTGTCTCTGTAAAATGATCCAGCCCAGAGTCCTCCCACAGCCTGTGGCCCACGTTCAGCAGGATAACGTCATGCACTTGTCCCTCTGGCTCGTCCCCCAGCCTGGTGCTCACTGTCCCTCTGCTTTTGATGCACTGGAGTTTCTCTCTTTTAGTATTTAAAAGTAATGTTTTTTTTTCCAACTCCTTCTTTCAAAGTTTCATTTTCTTCTACACTTTCCTAAAAAAAAAAAAAAGTATATATGTTTATTGCATGTTAGAACATAGATGTAGTAGTAAGTTATGACTTTTTACTCTTTTTACTGTTTAGATAAGTTTCTAGTCTGTTTAGTGTGTAAGATACATTTTAACACTTGTATTTAACAATTGTATTTAATAACGCTAAATAAAAAAAGTCATGGTAAGTATTTACCCTGACTCTTTTTCCAAGTCCTTCCTTCAAACTTTGATTTTCTTCTAAAGTCAAAAAAAAAAAGGAAAAATGAATTAGCATTTAGCTGGTTGAAATACTTTGCTAAATACTTTGGGACTTATGTACTAAGATGCACAAAACCTGTATAAGTCCCAAAGTATTTAGAAAAGTATTTCAACCATTGAAAACATTTCTAAATGTAATAATTCTGTCGATTGAGACCAAACTGACTTCCATGACAGAGGTAAAAGGCAGTTCATATGTCAGTATAATGACAGAACATTCACAACAGAAAATACTAATCAAAAATACAATGCTTTTTTTGGGATGGTTTTTTATTCTTTTCTGACCTAATTTTTAGTTTATCTAAAGAATTCTTTTGTTTGATAAATTTCCCATTTTCCTTTAAATTAATGTTTAAAATTCTAATGTACATTTATTAACTGATGAATAAATTCAAACGTGCATTAGAAGGTGTTATGTGAGAGCATGTCACACTGACTCCAGCCACTAGAGGTCAGGAGTGCACAGATTTAAAGTGCTCTGATTATGTCAGTTTCTGAGTCTCACAGTCTGAATTAATGTGAGTGATTTACAACCCAAACTTTCACATCTCCTGAGCTCTGAAGCCTGAAACCAGTGGAACACACATTCATTTAACTGTCAGATGAATAAACAATGCAAGTGGTAACTGTAAGTGGTAACAGTTGGTCTAATGACTGTAGTGATATTTCAGTATTTCAGCAGCTTTAGCATCAGTTCTGTTTTTTCATCCATCACTGTGCTCACTTTTTCTCTGAAGTTTCCACAGACAGTTGAACCTGTTCAGCTCGTTGGAGTCTTATCTTCACCTAAACAGGAAGACTCAACTATTCTGAGCATCTGAACCTCGTAGACGGTCGGTCAGATTATCTATCACACACTCAGAGGAAAGATCCAGTGAAGCTGTTTAATTCTCTCTTGTCTTCTCAGATACACCATCACACACCAGCCTGATTCAGCATCACATGGATGTGGGGGATGCTCAGTATATTAACCACGTTCCTACTGGCTGCTGGTAGGAAAGAGTCAACAGATGGAAGAGCAGAGAGACGACATGTTAGAACATGGGATAGCTGAACCAGTGCTCTGCTGCGTCTGTCCATATTATTATATTTAGATTTATAGATAGATAGACGTCAGCTGGCTGCAGTGTCATGTACTGTTTTGGTTTCCAGGTACAGTAAGGTCACATTTCCTGATGCTGCAACTGGTCAGAAACCCTGATGAACCTCATTCCACTGAGCTTCTCTTGATCTTTGATTGACATTTTGGTGTTAATCAGTCTTTAAAGAAGGTGAGAGGAAGGTTAAGTTACCTTCAGTTATTTATTTTCATTTCCAGGTACAGAAAGGTCCCATTTTCTTCTTTGGTGTCTTGAACAGGTGAGGAATCCCCTGAAGATGAGTTCATGCAGCTCCCACGCTGTCTGTGAGAAGCAGTGTTGGAGCTGACCTGAGGAAGCACTCGCTCAGCTCTCAGACTGCTTCTCACAGACAGAGTGGGAGCTCCTCAAACACGAGGACCTGGCTGAACACACAGAAGCTGTACTGAACTACATCAGGTTCTCTGTGGAACATGTGACAACAAAGACTCATCCAGGACTTCTCCAATCAGAAAGCCTGGATGAACAGCCACATCCGGTCATTCCTCAGAGTCCCTGACTCCGCCTTCAGGTCAGGTGATAGGGCATGATACAGCGCCACTAGAGCTGACCTGAAGAGGGGGATTGATGCAGATTTTTCTGGCCAGGCTGTGGACCCCACCAAGGGCCAGTTGAAGCTGAGTCCTCTCACCTTACTCTTTTACTCTTTAAGTATTTTTCTTCCAAAAACTTCTAAGTGTTCAAGTCTTCTGCTGAGAAAAAATTCACAAAGTCAATCAAATACAGGAGATCAGAGAACTTGAATCCAGAAAGCTTTAGTCCCCAAAAAACAGAATTCAAAAGCGTGAGTTTCTTCTGCAGAAAAAACTGACTTTTACCATCTGTGCATCACTTATTATATTGTATATTGTAGGTGTGTTTCAGACCAAGGGGCATGTCTGACCTTGCCCCTTTTTCCCTTTCATTAGTTATTTTTGGGATGATTCTACTTGTATCTAAAATTTAGCCCTTCCCATCATGTATGAAAAATCACGTGGCCTTTACACATGACCAGTGGCAGACTGTTGACCAGGTTCTGGGACAGGTCTGGGTGTAACTGGGCATGTCCCTTTCTATTTGCCTTTGTTTGGTTGGTGTGTTTTTACTTGTTTTAAATTCTACGTCAGATCTTTTTTTCCTGGTATTTTTCAGGCCTGATCTCTAATGGAGTCTCTTCTTGTCTCACATGTACCACAATTTCCACACTAATCCCTTTTCTAAGGTTGTATACTCAGACAAACACATGGATGTGAACATCTCCTTTGTAATACAGCAGTTACAGACAGAGTGGCACATAAGACAGCAGCAGGTGCTGGATATGTAAATACTAATGGAATCACCCTCCTTGAAGAATTACACAGATGGGTGAAGCATAGATGGGTGAGGATGAGTGAGGCACAGATAGATTAACACATTGCACAAAACCTGACTCCATGTTTCCCCTGTTCGTTTCGTGATGTTTATATCAGGAAATCGGTGCAGTGTCAAACACTGGTTCATAATACATGGAAGGCACAATCACATATTACATACAAACATTGCAGCACAACTTTGTACGACACAAAACACAACGTAATCTGCTGACGGTAGTAGAAGGTTTCTCTCATTCTCTGGAACACTAAGTCAGGATCAGCTGTGTGGTGAAGGAGAGATATGGCTTCCATGCATTCATCTCTGATTGGTTGATCATCATATGTTCTGGATGATGTGGGACCTCCTTTTAGCTCCACTCTACTCTGGGATGAAGAGGTGCTTTTGGATTTCCTTTGCACAGACTTCATGCACCACTCAAGAAAGGGTTAGGGCCTTTGTTCCTTTGAATATCATAGAAGTTCCTGAAAGACAAAAAGCTGTCTCAAGAACAGATACTGTATGTTGCTTATATGCAAACAACAGCTAACAGCTCTGCTGCAAGCAGAAAAAAAGTCTCTTACCATTTTTTTAAATATTTTTTTAATACGTATTTTTTTTTATAAAAGGACACAGGATTAAGTTGAAGCCTCTTACCCTTCTTTTCCATGCATGTGAGCGACAATAATATTAACCAGTAACCGTGTGGTGGAATATTTCAAACTTCCAGTCTCTTCATACTCTTTAATCACAGTCATCTCTGCTGGTTTTGAATTTGCTCCACATTCTAAAAAAGAAAACATATTTACAACTACACTTAGATCTATGTTGTAAACAAATACATTCATCTAATACCTGTACATATTACTTGCATTTTTTAGGAATTATGTCTAATAAATAAAGATTAAAATCTAGTTGTATACAAGCTGTAAGGACACTGTCCATCAAAGGCTGGCATCCAGAATCACTTGTGTCTCTGCTTAAAGTGCTTGAGACTGACAGTGTATCTGTCAGACTTGGAGAGGAGGAGCCTTCACACCCTTGCTGCAGGACACTTAGATCTGAAGATCACACACACACAAGTATAAGGCAAATAAAATCTAAAGTCCAGCACATTAAAACTATATCACAGACCTGGCTGGATATTACCTGTCTCAAGACAAAACATTAGCATTACCTATAACTCTGCTTACCACAAGTAGTGAGGGTCACATATTCTGTCAGGTCTGAACGATCAGCCAGGTTCATAGATGCTTCAGTAGATGGGAGGTCTGAAATGCAGACAACACATACAGCTTAATATGAACTGATGAAATACTGTACTTTGGAATTCTTATCATCCACTTCTCACTATCACATATTTTTGTCTGTGTCAAGATACAAATCTCTCAAAATATGAATTTTTAAATGTCCTACCATCATCACTGTAGATGAAAAAACACAGATCTTTGAAACATCTTCATCCACCTCTGCTCCCTGTTGATCTGTGACTTTCAGTGTTGTAGTCTCTGGGATAAGAAACTTCTGCTGGACTATACCATAACAACTCCACGTTACAACATGTTTACATCTTTATTCATTTAATACTAAACATCTGACTGACCTGCACTGGGAAAATCTGAGAAGCAAGCCTCTTCCAGTTTAATGTCCTTCTTCTTCCCTCCATGTTGTACTTTGATCAACATGTTGGTTTGACATAAAGGAAGAAAATGTCATATGTCTGAGAATAACATGTTCAAGTTAAAGTTTATCCCAACTACACACTGTTAAAATACACGTTTCTCACCGCTGTTCAAAACAGCAAGGCTACAGTTTATAAGCTCAACTGTTAGCATGCTAGCCAAAACTGACTTTTCAGCTGCATCTGCGCCGGAAATTATTCTCTTAAAACACCGACATGCGGTTGCATTGTTGGATGGTTATTTCCAAAACAGTATTAATTACCTTCAAGATGCGCGTCGTCATTAATTTGTGAAGCTTATCAAAGAGTTTGTCATTACCGTCATACAGACACATCACACGCCACAGACAGTATGGCCGACATTAACGTTTGAGTGAAAGCTAACAGCTCCACAATGGCAGCTAAGGACAGTTAGCTAACTAATGCTGCGGGAGCTACTTGCTCTAAATAATGGAGTAAAAGCAATGGGGTTACGTTCAACATCAAGTTCGCAGTCATTAGCGGTACTATGTAAGTAGATAAAGTGAGAACAATGACAAAATATCACACATTTAAAGTACTTTTTGATAAAAATCATGCTCTTACCAGCCTTGTGACGACGTTCCTTGTGCTGCTCATGCCGCGATAAAATGCGTCGTGAACTCCAGGGACAGAGTTAAAACCAGATCCTGAACACCAGGGAATAAAGTCCAAAATTCAGCTCGGCCTGGGTGTACACCTTAACACAAACTGTAGTCAGAGTTATAAAATAAACTCCAGAAATGTAACTCTTTCACACTTTTTTGCCTGACTCCAGATTTTAGTACTTTGTGAATTTGCTGTGTGTTAGTACATGTAGTTGTGTACAGTTCAGCTGCTGCTGTCCTTGGTGCTGAATTCACCAACCCAGCTGAATGGTCCTGAGTGCTTATTGTTGTAATTCATTTGGTATTTTTAAGAAGATTGAATATCATTAGTATGGGTTATGTTTTGGCTAGTGTTAGGCTTTCAGTTATGATGGTTAAGGTTAGGTTAAGGGGCAAGGGAATGACTTATGGCAACATAAATTGTTACAACTATATTAAGACGAGAATGTGTGTGTGTGTGAGAGAGAGAGAGTTTGTCCTTTGATGCCTTTGATGTATCAACATTCTACAGTCTGATGTCACAGGCTGCAGTAAGTGGACACACAGCCAGAGACAAGTTCAGAAGTCAAACAGGAGCAGAGACAGTTGGACTGGACAGGACTTGCTCATGATTTAGGAAGAAAGAAGCACTCAGATATTTCTGCACAATTATTGACAAGGAAGGGAGGAGCTACTGCTGTTACAAGGACAAGAGGAAACTACAGGAAAGTCCAGATCACCTCCAAGGTTTTCAGTAAGTCAAACCTTTTTTAGTTGATTTCAGTGTTTTAGCTCAGTGGGATGTGTTTGTTAAATTAACATGATGTCTAATCACACAAGAACTTCAGCCCAAAGGTTTCAGTACATGTTCAGTTTATTTATGCTGATTGTATCTGTGAGATTTTCCTATTGTCAACTTAAGTATCCATCTTTGCTTCAAAGCATTATGGTTCATGTTAAAGGAAAGGTGCCTATTTTTTACAAATTTATCTTTTAAACTTCAAATGTTCAAAAACATTCACATGCTTTTATGTAAATTGAAATCATTTGTGGTTGTTGCTTTGGATCCTCCTAAATGATGGAGCATAAAATCCACAGTCCATGTCCTGTGTAAAAGGGACGTCCAAAGTTCAAAAGAAGCAAACATGAGGCTTCAGCAGTCTGACTTATATAGTTGAAACAGGCGTCCTCCAAGTCTTTTTATCATTTATGTTGAAGATCAACCACCAGTGCTTTGCATGTGGAACAGTAGTTTGCCTGAAGCCACAGATCCAGACTCTGCAGCTCTGGAGGTGGAAGTAACTGCAGAGACGAGAAAGCACAACACCATGGGAGAGAGAAGAACATCCTCCTCTCCTTAGCTGTGTCTTCAGTAGCTAAACTTGTGTATCTATGCTGAAGATTAGAGAGAAAGCTCTGTTCTAAAACGTCTCTCTGTTTTCAGCTCTCAGGACTTTTGCAGCTTCTACCTCAGTCTCTACAGTTTGGAGTTTAGTCTCACTCCTGTGCTCTTGTTTGTACTTTGGGATATCAGCCTTATGTCACTGTTTACTGATCATTTGCATGATCAGTAGCATGACAGCTGTGTCATGTTACTGATAATGCAAACCAAACTTTTCCTGCTTAACTGGGAAAAAGTTGTAGGACTAACAATATGTTCCCTTTTGAAATTAAAATGAAAGTTTAGCGTTCATGGTGATATATACATTGACAACTGGAAATTATTACTAATCATTGTAACTTATTTGGAAACCTTTTCTGTACATACAGAGGGTCATTGGTAAATCTTTGGTCTAAGGTAGAAGGAGTCAATTTTAGAAAACCTAGGACATTTACTTTCAACAGAGTCCCTTCCTACATCTGCCCACTTTAGCCCAGTGGTTGTGGAGCATAAAGATAATTGTAGAAGAAGGCGTCTTGGACCTCCTGGCTGTGAGTGAAATGTTGTGTCTCTATATTTTTGTATTTGCAAGTACATGTCGGGTTTAATCTTCAGTGACATCAGCAGAAAATGGGTGTGTCTTTAGATGGCAGGTGTCAATTTAAGATCTCACCCATTTACCTTGACTTTTTTCTGCTGGTTTTCTGCCACCACAAGTGAAAATGCAGTGATGTAACCACGACGTCCATAGAAAATTGATCTTATTCTTTATGCATCTTGTGTGTCTTGCCTATGAATTACAATAAGGTGCAAAACATCCATCATATGATGTTATAATAGATTATAAAGCTGCGTTTTGAGAACAAAATCCATCAACAGCCTCACATCTGTTGTTGTGGAAGAGAAAATTCCTTCTCAGTGAAATAAGATATTTTGAATGAAAAGCACTTGGGGATAAAATCAAAGTGAAGTTCTGTGTTACACCCACCATCATGTCTCCTCTGTTACTGCATTTGTGGCATTTCAACACCTGACAGCAGCAAAGCTGGAGCCTTTTTTCATCTGTCTGATGATTTAACAAACTATCACAGTCTGAACATGTCATGTGATGCATCTAATGCAGGTAATACTACTACTAATGATAACAGTCTCAACATACACACATATAATGATACTCTTAGAGTAAACATAATGTGTTGTCTCTCTCTCTCTCTCTCTCTGAGTGGATGGTGAGTGAGTGGACGGAGCGTTGCAAAGTGTTAGTGTGAGTGACTCTTGTTGTTTTGTGTTGTGTTTTTCTATCTTTTTTCTTTCCTTCTTTCTTTCTTCTTTGTTTTAGCTGATTGTAGATCAGGTGCAGGGTTTGGTAGTGTAGCTACCTGCCTGGCTGGGCAGGATGCCAGCTGTGGAGATGGGCGCCGAGTTTGAGAAGTTAACACGCCGGCATGCAATCAAACTCGCGCACGGTGGAGGACGCAAATCTAGTGTTCGGTGAGGTGATGGGGTACGGCAGCGTGAAGTCTGCCTCCAGCAGGAATGGTGCAGTTATTTTTTTGAACAGCATTGCCAAAGTTAGTGAGTTGGTTGAAACTGGAATAGTTATCCAGGACACATTTACTCTTGTGCCTCTGCTGGTTAATCCAGCCAAAAAGATTATTATTTCCAACATCCGCCCGTTCATTGAAGACGAGACACTGTCCAAAGAATGAGGAGCAAACTGATGAGGAGGATATGTCTGATGAAGAGTTCTTGAAATTGTCTCAAAAAAGAAAAAAAAAACAGAAATTGTGCAAAATAGGGCAAAAACTTTTAAAAGAAGTAAAACTGTAAAATGTTCTATGGAGTGGAATGGCACTGTCACACCGACACAGGAGGATCAGCAGAGTCTGTATCTTCCTGCTGACATCAGAAAATTCCTGCAGGGAACTAAAGGCGGCAGGTGTGTGAAGGTGAAAGATCATATCCCAGATCTGAAACTTTTTACTGAGTCAGCGAGGCCCTTGACAAAAAAATCTGGGCATTTAGGTGGGGCAACTGTGGCGGAGCACGTTAAGAGTGTGGCTTTGGACTGGCCTGAGATCTGAGGGTCAGGAGTTCAATCCCTCAACCAAGTGCAAAAAATGTTAAAGCACTTTGGTGTTCACTCTGCCACTCTATTCACTCTGTAAGTTGTCTCATCAGTTCATGAACTGAGTGACTGAACTCTCCCAGCTTCAGCCCAGAAATCTCAGGGACAGCTGTAGTGGTTCCATGGTGTAATGGTTAGCACTCTGGACTCTGAATCCAGCGATCCGAGTTCAAATCTCGGTGGGACCTGGTTGCTCTTTGTATTTTTAGGGCAGCCGTGGCGCAGTACATTAAGAGTGCAGCTTTGGACTTTGGACCAGCCTGAGATCAGAGGGCTGTGGGTTTAATTCCTCAACCAAGCGCAAAAAATGGATACGGTGGTGGTGAAGGAGACGTGTATCCTCTGCCTCTGCGACCGTGGCTGTGGTGCCACTGAGCAAGGCACTGATCCACACCAGCTTCCCTGTGTGGGCACTCTTAATGGGGCAAGAGATAGACTTAAAAGAGCTGCTCTTTTTAAGCTGATGGAACTAAAGAAAGCTGATGTTCTGATGATCCAGGAAACCCACAGTAACCTGGAGAATGAAGTTGATTGAAGGCAGGAATATACAGGACAGGTGTATTTGAGACATAAGTCCAGTTGTAGCGGGGGGTGGGGATTGTCTTCTCCAGAAGTTTCAGTCCTTCCTCCTGTGTAGTTGAGGAAATCATCAAAGGCTGTTTAATGAAAATCACAGCTCAGTATGAAAAGGTGACTTTAGTTTTTGTTAATATCTATGCACCAACCCATGGGGTGGACAGAGTGTTGGTGCTGAATGAACTGTGTGACAGACTGAGGGAGGTGATGGCTTCTGTCATACACACTGACCAGACTTAATGTGTACCTGGCAGGCTGATAAATGATAACATCACTCTAATTGGAGATGTCTTTGAGGTTTCTGGCTCACTGGGTGAAGATACTGGGCTGATCTCCATAGATCAGGAAAGAGCTTTTGACCGGGGAACACCAGTATATGTGGCAAACTTTAGCTGCTTTTGGTTTGAGCTCAGGTTTTATTGCCATGATCCAGGTTCCTTACGGTGACATTGCGAGTGTTCTGAAAATGAATGGGGGGCATTAGTGCTCCTTTTGATGTTCAGAGAGGGGTCAGACAGGGATGTCCTCTGTCTGGGATGTTGTACAGTCTGGCCATAGAGCCTCTTCTTCACAAACTAAGACATGATCTGGTGTTCATTTTCCTGGCTGTGATATCCCTGTGTCATTGTCAGCATATGCTGATGACATCATGCTGCCTTTAGGCTCCATTTTTTTTACAAAGGCTGCTCACTGGACCTGCAGACCTGGTGTTCAATTCAATTTCAATTCAATTTTATTTATATAGCGCCTTCCACAATCAAAATTCTCTCAAAGCGCTTTACAGAGACCCAGAGTCTGACCCCAGAGCAAGCACTTAAGGCGACAGTGGCAAGGAAAACTCCCTTTTAACAGGAAGAAACCTTGAGCAGAGCCTGGCTCAGATGGGGGACCCTCCTGCCGATGGCCGGGCTGGGTGAAAGGAGGAAAAGGAGGAAGATAGGACAACTAGGAATGGAGGAGAGGGGGAGAAGGACATGTAGCATAATACAGAAAATGGACAATGTTAGAGCGTCAGCATTTACATTACAGTTAGTGAACAGTTATTGGATAATGTGTGCTCAGCAGATTACAGTTATGATAGGAAACAGAGCACAGAGGCAAAAAGCTGTCATGACGTCATGATGTAATTATTTCCATTACAGTCTGCAAAGAATATTAATCTAATATATTAATATATATCTGTAGCAGAAAGGAACATTAAACATGTTAGAAATAGATCATTGTAAACAATAAACAGCAGCAGGTGGGTGGAGCCAGGACCATAGCACATGCAGCTCCGGAGCCAGAGGTACCTGCAGAAAGGTACAGAGAAAGAGAGACCAGAGAGAAACAAACACAGGACTACGGGACAGAGAGGACACAGAGTCAATGACATGCAATAAAGGCTAATAAATGTGAGAGTGGGTCTGAGGAGAGAAAGAGAAAGAAGAAGAAGTGCGCAGTAGATCATGGGATGTCCCCCAGCAGCCTAGGCCTATAGCAGCATAACTAAGGGATGGTTCAGTTGCCTGAGCCAGCCCTACTAAGGGCTATATCCTTAACTGTACCAGTGTCTATACACTGTAAAAATGAATTTGGGTTTTTTTGTTTCCTCAACTCTTTTTCCTTAGTCCAACTAAAAGTATCTAAATCACTGGGCCAACTTGAAATATTAAGTATTAATATTGTCAACTCCTCAGTTAAATTAGAACAGTCTAGGTAACTCAGATTGTTGAGTTGTTTCAACCCTACAAGTCAAAGATTGGCGCGTTTCACTTGGAAAGGAGGCCATTTCAATCCAGACGCAGCATCGCCAGTGGACAAAATGAGGTAAATAACTACTTTTGTAAGTTATAAGGTTCAGTCAGTGCCATTCTTTTTAGTGTTTAAATGGTTTCCATGTGAGGTTTCTTAAGTTATTTATTACAAAGAGCCTTTAAATCTACAAAATATTACCCTTTTTAGCTAGCAAACTGTCAGAATTCAGCAACGATATTTTGATATCAGAATTTCCCTGCCTATATAAGATAAAAGCGGGCCGTCTAGTTGTTTTTGGCCACGGCTTTGGTTAAATTGTGTGTGCATGCATTGGTACCGTTCAGATTTAGCTTCGTTCTCCTTAGCTTTGTTTTTCGGCAAATTCACGACGCACACCTCCTTAGACCTGCTTTTATTTGCATGTGCGATTCCGGTATTAGGCGGTTTCAAATACGGTCGACTGTTCGATATGGTTTACTCTACCGTTACTGCATACTACAGTATTCCTGGCCGCTGTGAACACGACAGTATACAGTAACATTAGATAAATGTGCAAAGCATTTGGCTAGGAGGGGCAGGTGGGCGAGTGGTTTCAAATACAGCGCTCTAGTTCGCCTTTTCACTCCGCTTAGAGCGTTAACCGATCAGCTTCCCGATCGTAGTCTGAAAGCACAGAGGAGCCGTGTACAACTGCAGGGACGAGCGATGATGCTTGTGTTTAACCCCCGTCACACAGCAGACGTTCAGTGAAGACCCAGGGCACTCATTCTTCCATGGCAGGGCAGCAGCTTTATTGTTTAACTCCGTTCTGTAGCTACATTTGACACAGGGTTATGCACGCTCTCTCTTTCTCTCTCCCTCCCTCACACGTACGCACACACTCACTGCCGAGTTTCTTAAAGAAGACATGTCACTCTTATAACAGATTGCTGTGGCTCAGCGGCAGAAACAACTTAATAGAATGCAAACAAACTGAAACCGGCGAAGACAAAATGCGTACTGGAGAGCAGTGAATCGTACTTACGGGTCAAAATGGGTGCTGAGTACGAGAAATGCGTACATGTTGGCAGGTCTGGAGTTTCCCCAGATTGCATGTCGCTCGAACCGATAGCGATAGCGGTGAGGTAAGCTATAAGCTGTTGTAGGCTAATTCTTGCTAGTTGTTGATATGTTACTTTATTAAGTTTTAACATGTTTTTCATGCGAGAAAGGTTCCGTTTAGATCCCCAATAAAGTTTTCGGAGAAGTGAAGAGCCACCTGTGGGCCCAGCCGATCGGCGGCCGCCGGGGTGCTCAGCTACGAGCAGCCCAGCTGCTCACCTCTGAGTGTCAGCCGGGCTCTGTCGTCACCCCTGGGTAGAAAGCAAGCCAGTTAACTTACCCACAGGTTTTTAGAGGTTAACGGCTGGCTAGTTAAATTCTTCTTGGAAGATAAATGTTGGTCTCATTGATGAAATTTAACAGCTGTGGCAGCCACACTGTTTGAATGAAAAGTGAAGCTACAGGTGTGTACTACTGGACAAAAGTGCAGCGCTGCCTCTGGGTTCAGTATTTGGATAGACAGATGTTCACATCATAGAACATGAGAACGTGAGATTCAGAAGGCTACTGGGGTCTCAGCACTATAAATAAATAAAAGCATATTAGTTATCAGCAAATGAGGTGTGGCAATGTGGAGCAGTTCAACAGTGAGACTGCTGTATCAAATATGAGTCATTGTTGGCTGGTGAATTAGCTTTTCTGACATGTTGCTGCTTCATAAAATGTCCAATTTTTGGCAAAATGAAATATGAGTCCTGTAAGAGTGTAAGCTGAAAAAAAGAGAATCGTGATTGATTTTTCATTTATTTATTTTTGGACATGTTTCTGAACATGTTCCTTTTACAGGTCTGGAGGACTGGCTTGGAGGATCTGTGTCCCAGATGACTTGGATCTGCAAGTATTGTAAATTTTCCACACCGAACCAGCGTAGCATTATAAAACATTACAAAGTAAAGCACTCACATTACAGCAGATCATGCCCCTTGCCATGTATTTATAATGACTGTGTTTGTTCTTTTAAAACACAAGTTGCTTTAAAGAATCATTTGTTGAGGCATGGGTTTCATTCTTGTAAATCTGAAGGACTGACTTCTCGATTACAGTGTGATTTATGTGATTTTTCTGAGCCTTGCAGTCTTAAACAATATTTTACTCGTTTGAGATGTCATTTGAAAAATAGGGAAACTCTTAAGTGTCCTTTTAAATTGTGTGCATTCAAGTCCAATGTGTATTCTACCTTTACAGCACATAAAAGTCGACACCATAGTAATTGTGGATTTACAGATTTAAGAGCTGACCTGATTTCTGATTATAGTCCACCAATTTCTACCAGTGAAGAACATACAAAAACTAATCCTATAGAGAGTGATATCCCTCAAAATGATTGTGATGAAGATAATGAAGAGAATGGAGACTCAGTTAGGCATAGACTTACATCTTTATTCCTACGAATGCAGACAATTTTGCATGTCTCCAAAACAGCTACACAGGAAATAGTGAATGAACTCTATGAAATTGGTGTTTTGGCAGGAGAGTTCACTAGTCGGTCCATTGAAAATGTGTTAAGGATACATTATCATAACCTTGACAGCGCTGTTTTAAATCTTTTGACAGAAACACTACAGGAAACAAATCCTCTTTACTTACTTTCAAAGACAGGTCCTTTTGGCACTGACCATAAGAGGTAATTGTATTTCAGAGATAATTTCCCTGTCATTGAGCCAGTGGAGTACAATTTAGACGCTGGTGACAAGAAGAAAACCTTTGTTTATGTGCCAATTCTGAGTGTTTTAACCGAGTTATTACAAAGGAATGATATTCTTGACAAAGTGTTAGTTGAACCTTTTAACTCGCAGTTTGGTCATTTTAAGTCATATCGTGACGGCTCCTTCTTCAAGGAAAACCCACTGCTGTCCAGAAAACAGCTATCTTTTGCACTTAGGCTATATATAGATGACTTTGAAATCTGTAACCCTCTGGGTACATCTAGAAAAAAACAGAAAGTGTGTGCTGTATTGGGTTTTAGCCAATCTGCCAGTCAAATTTACATCATCTTTATCATCAATACACCTTGCTGTGTTGTGTCGGAGTAATGATGTAAAAACATTTGGATATGAGAAAATTCTGGAACCACTTTTAAAAGACATCGAGCTACTTGAAAACCAGGGACTGTTTATCCAGAGGTTAGGGGCTAATGTCAGTGGAACTGTTCTCTCTGTCTCTGCTGATAACTTAGGGGCTCATTCCCTGGCTGGTTTCCAAGAATCTTTTAATGTAGAAAAATTTTGCAGATTTTGTTTAGTCAGTCGTGAAGATTTTCAGACAACTGAAGTGAAAAGTGGATTATTTTCTCTCAGGACAAAATTGTCCCACGAGGCTGATATTGTCGAGCTTAGACAAAATGAAAACATACAATGTATAAATGGTGTTAAAAGAGACTGTGTTTTGAACTGGCTGAGTTACTTTAACACGGTAACTGGATTCCCACCAGTTGTGCCCATTGAACTTAGTTTGTGTCTGAAGAAGTTCAAGTAATTACTTTACTCTGGATGTATTGAATACTGCCATTCAGAACTTCCCATACTCATTCTCTGATAAGAGTAACAAGCCACAGACAATACCCCAGACATTCAGAGTAAGTGGTTTACTCACTGGAAATGGACACGAGAACTGGACTCTGTTAAGACTGCTTCCTCTGATGATTGGTGAACTTGTCCCAGAGAGTGAAAAAGCATGGCCTGTACTCCTTGAATTGAAAGACATTGTTGAGCTCTTGGCATCATCCTCATTTACATCTGCGTCACTGTACTTCTTGGAATCTAAAATCTCTTCCCATAGACATCTGCTCCTGGAGGCCTTTCCTGATTTTAAATTGAGGCCAAAACACCATTTCCTGGAGCACTATCCTTACCTCATTCGTTGTTTTGGACCTTTGCTGGAGTGTTGGACAATCCGCTTTGACGGAAAACATAGCTTTTTTAAAAAAGTTGTGCGGGATGTGAACAATTTCAAGAACATTTTGCTAACATTGGCCACAAAACATCAGATCATGTTGGCTTACCTGCTAGACATGCCCAGCCTTTTCAAGCCACCAGTGGAAGTTGCCAATGTATCTGTGGTTTCAACAGATATTCTGGATGAGTCTGTGAAACATGCAATTAAGATGAAATATAAGGATGTTACATCCGTGTCTCTTGCTACCAATGTCACTCTACATGGCACAAAGTACTCTGAGGGAATGTTTGTTTCGATTGGTAGCACAGGTGGACTGCCCGATTTTGGTAAAATTCTAAAAGTACTGATTGTGGCTGACAAGGCATCATTCACCACTGAATGTTTTTCATCCTGGTACTTGGAGCACCTTCGATGCTATGAACTGACCAAAAAACCTTCCATAGATCTTCTAGTTGCTGAACCAGAAGAACTGAATGACTACTGCCCACTGACCCCATATATGGTGCATGGAAAACTCCTGGTCTCACCCAAGATGTTTCTACTTCACTGAGGTAAGCCTTTTTTATTTTTTGACCATTTCTTCTCTCGACATCCTCTTTAGCCCTCTTCTCACTACTTCTCCCCCTGTCCTCCTCTCCTCACCTTGTTCTCTTCTCTCTTCTTCTTTATGCATCTCCTCTTCCTATCCTTCTTTCTCTCCTCTTTCTCTCCTCCCCTCATCTCCTTCTCTTCCATCTCATTCCCTTCATCTATTATCTCCTTTTCTTCCTTCTCTCTTCTCCTTCCTCTCTTCTCTTTTCCTCTCCCTCTCATCTCCTCTTTCCACCTGGAGTAACGGCCTTATTATTAAGCCCTATGGTTTCTAAAAAGGCCTACCAATTTTAAACTAATTAAATGAAGTCACAGAAATGGAATATTTTGGAAATGTTAGTGAAAAGCTTTGAAATGTTGTTGTTGTTTGTAAATGTCTGTGGGAACCATGTGCATATTAATGACAATTCCTGGGGCTATTATTTCTAATGATTTATCAATACATTAATTTTGCATTTTGAATTCAACTGATTCCCTGAATTGAAACTGAATTGACAGCAACCACTGTCTTAGAATTATAATTCTCTTCTTTTAAGTGGCCAACATGTTGCTGCGCATCATCCTTGCAGCTGATGCCATCTGGAGATTGCAGATTGATTGTCTTCCAGAGACTGTGGATGATTTAAAGACTTTACTAAAAAGCAAGCTCAACCTAGCAGGTAATATAGTTGTCCAGTTTAGTGACCCAGAATTCAACAACTGAGCTACCATCGGAGAAGCTAAGCTTGAAGATAATCAGAATCAGAATCAGAAAACTTTATTTCCAGGTATGTTACACATACAAGGAATTTGACGTGGTGTTGTTGGTGCAAGTTTGAACAAGAAAAGAAAGTTTTAATACTAAAATAAGAGAAAGAGGAAGTACTACGTGGAAGAAAGTCTGTACAAATAATAACAATATAATGTGCAATGTTGCAAAGTGGATGTAGTGCAGAGGTAATAATGCCTTATAGGAGCGTTAATATAACGCATACAGTACAGATCTGAATTATGTTAATGTAACATAGTCTGTATTGGGGAAATGAGGGTCCGTGCTGTTTGGGGGGGAAGGGGGTGGGGAGCTGTGTTGATGAGGGTGGTGGCAGAGGGAAAGAAACTGTTCCTGTGACGTGAGGTTTTGGTCTTGATGGACCGCAGCCTCCTGCCGGAGGGACGTGTCTCAAAGAGTTTGTGACCAGGGTGGGAGGGATCAGCTGCAATCTTACCTGCACGCCTCAGGGTCCTGGAGAGATGGCAGATTGCAGCCAATCACCTTCTCAGCAGAGTGGATGATACGCTGCAGCCTTCCTTTGTCCTTGGCAGTGGCAGCAGCGTACCAGATGGTGATGGAGGAGGTGAGGATGGACTCGATGATGGAGGTGTAGAAGTGCACCATCATTGACCTCGGCAGGTTGAACTTCTTCAGCTGCCGGAGGAAGTACATCCTCTGGTGGGCTTTTTTGGTGAGGGAGCTGATGTTCAGCTCCCATTTGAGGTCCTGTGTGATGAGGGTTCCCAGGAAGGTGAAGGACTCCACCCTGTTGACTGAGGAGTCACTCAGGAGGATGGGGGCAGGAGGGGCTGGGTTCTTCCTAAAATCTACCACCATCTCCACTGTCTTCGCTGTGTTCAGCTCCAGGTTGTTTTTGGAGCACCAGGACACCAGTTGGTCAATCTCCCACCTGTATGCAGACTCATCCCCGTCAGAGATGAGACCAATGAGGGTGGTGTCGTCTGCAAACTTCAGCAGCTTGACAGACTGGTGGCTGGAGGTACAGCTGTTGGTGTACAGGGAGAAGAGTAAAGGAGAAAGAACGCAGCCTTGAGGGGAACCGGTGTTGATGGTCCGGGAATCAGAAATGTGCTTTCCCAGCTTCACATGCTGCCTCCTGTCTGACAAGAAGTCTGTGATCCACCTGCAGGTGGAGTCAGGCACGTTCAGCTGGGAGAGCTTATCCTGCAGCAGAGCCGGAATGATGGTGTTGAAAGCGGAACTGAAGTCCACAAACAGGATCCTGGCGTAGGTTCCTGCAGAGTCCAGGTGCTGGAGGATGAAATGGAGGGCCAGGTTTACTGCATCGTCCACAGACCTGTTGGCTCTGTAGGCGAACTGCAGGGGATCCAGGAGTGGGTCAGTGATGGCCTTGAGGTGGGTCAGGACGAGGCGCTCAAAAGTCTTCATGACTACAGAGATCAGGGCGACGGGTCTGTAGTCATTAAGTCCTGTGATCCTTGGTTTCTTGGGGATGGGGATGATGGTGGAGGTCTTGAAGCAGACTGGCACGTGACATGCCTCCAGTGAGGAGTTGAAGATGTTAGTGAACACCGGAGACAGTTGATCGGCGCAGTGCTTCAGGGTGGATGGAGAGATGGAGTCAGGACCGGCTGCCTTGCGGGGGTTCTGCCTCCTAAAGAGTCTGTTTACATCTCTCTCCAGGATGGAGAGGGATGCAGTTGTGGTGGGGGAGGAGGGGCTGTTGGGTTGGAGCTGGTAGGTGGTGACATGGGGGATGGTGTCAGGACTGTCCCATTGTCTTTCAAAGCGGCAGTAAAACTCATTCAGTCTGTTGGTGAGGTGTGAGTCGTTGGCAGAGTGGGGGGCTTTAGGCTTGAAGTTGGTGATCTGCCTGAGCCCTTTCCAGACAGAGGCAGAGTCGTTGGCTGAGAGCTGGTGTTGAAGCTTCTCAGAGTACAGTCGTTTAGCTTCTCTCACCTCCTTGCTAAACCTGTACTTTGCCTCTTTAAACATGTCTCTGTCCCCACTCCTGAACGCCCTTTCCTTCTCCAACCTCAGCTGTCTGAGTTTGGCTGTGAACCAGGGTTTGTCATTGTTATAACTCACCCTGGTGCGTGTTGGAATACAGCAGTCCTCACAAAAGCTGATGTATGATGCCACAGCCTCTGTGTACTCATCCAGACTGGTGGTAGCAGTCCTGAAAACATCCCAATCAGTACAGTCTAAGCATGCCTCAAGATCCTCCACAGCTTCACTGCTCCACAGCTTTGACGTCCTCACAATAGGTTTACAGAGCTTTAATTTCTGCCTGTATGCAGGAATCAGGTGGACCATGGCATGGTCAGAGTGACCCAGTGCAGCGCGAGGGACAGCATGATAGGCGTTACTGACAGTGGTGTAACAGTGATCCAGAGTGTTCTCCTCTCTGGTGGGACATTTAATAAACTGTCTGTATTTGGGGAGTTCGTGGCTGAGGTTACCTTTGTTAAAGTCACCGAGGACAATAACTAAGGAGTCCGTGTTAGTCCACTCCACGCACAGAATCTGGTCGGCGAGCGTGCGCTGGGCCTCCTGCACGTCGGCCTGCGGTGGAATGTAAACACCGACCAGAATGAATGAAGCGAACTCACGGGGCGAGTAGAACGGTCTGCAGTTGATGAAAAAGGTTTCCAGGTCAGGAGAACAGTACCGTTTGATCACTGTCACATCGTTGATATAAAAACAGATTCCACCGCCTTTAGTTTTGCCGGATAGTCCTGTGTCGCGATCCGCTCTGAAGAGTTGGAAGCCTGCCAACTGCAGCGCAGAGTCCGGCATCAGTCCACACAACCATGTCTCCGTGAAGCACAAAACCGAAGATGCTGAAAAGTCTCTGTTTTTACTCACTAGCAGCTGAAGTTCTTCCATTTTATTGCACAGTGAGCGCACGTTGGAGAGAAATATTCCCGGGAGCGCAGTGCGGGACCCGCGTCTGCGGAGGCGCACGAGCGCACCGGCACGTTTACCTCTCCTCCGGCGCTTCACTACCTGAGCAAAGGTGAGGGCACCTTTGACCAGAATGTCCAATATTCCTGCCGATTGCACCAGAAAAGTGGGAAATAAATCCACTGGAGTTGTTTCTCTTATGTTTAAGAGCTCTTCTCTGGTAAAAGTGAGTCGGGTGTTAAAGCAAAACACAGGGTAAACAAACAAAACAATCCAAAACAATGCGCACCGAAACACCGCGGCGCCATCTTGGATGAAAGAATATGTCAGGTAAGTCTACATCCATGAAGAGCACGTCTACATCCAGGATAATGACCTTATACATCTACAAGAAAGAAAATGTCAGGTAAGTCTACATCCAGGATAATGACCTTATACATCTACATGAAAGAACATGTCAGACATATTTATCTACAACAAGAGCACATCTACATCCTTGATATATGGGGCTGAGGTTGGACACACCCATTTGGAACCAGGTGACACCAAGTTTGTTTTCCGGAAAAAGCACAGACCGATTCCAGGAATTCGACCTGATAACATGAAAGCTTTCGGAAACGGATGTACATTGGGTAAGTGACACAGACACATGCCCGGGAGAGTTACATGACAGTACCACCGGGCTGTATTGTGGAATTCCAACTTTTTGACACGTGGTCTTGCCCAAAGGAATTTTTGGTGTGAAAATGATTACACGGTCTCTTGCTGCCATCTAGTGGATAAAAAAAAGAAGTGCAAAAGCCCAGTTTTTTTTTAAAAGGGTTTATTTGATGAAAAAGCCAAATATAATGACATTAAACGCTTTGATAATTACGCAGGAAGTGTGAAATATTTATTTTTGCCATTTTCAGCCGTCTAAAATGTATAATGTAGAAGTTATAAGGGTGTTAGTAAAATTCCATATAAGCGACACCCCGGTGCCAAGAATTGTACCGGATTTTTTACTAACCCCGAGCTAACAGATCATAATTAAGGGTAGGGGAGTAGTAGAAGGTTATGGTTAGGATTATGGATTTGTTTTTAATTTTTCAATCCACAGTCTCCCCTGTCTCTTTTCTGTTGGCCCTCTGTCCAAATGGCACACGTCTGGATGCCAGTGTTTTTCAGATGCTGTAAGGACTGCATCTGGAAATGTGCCAGGGAGGTGGTCAATCTGCACTCTACAAAAGTGCGGATGTGCTGTTGAAGTCGTATTAATACAGTTTTCCCCATTTCCCCCCCCACACACATCTAAGTCAGATTAGAGCTGTGGAGGCTGGACTCGCCCATTACTGGTCGTCCAGCACCCCCATGTGGATTAAATAGGGACTTTGGTTCTTCTGCGTCCTGGTTCCTGTCCTGGGACCACAGCTCAACTGCTTCAGTGGAGGACACGGCAACAGGACTTAAGGGAACTTTATGCAGTATTGCGTGTGTTTATCTTTGGGTTAGACCTAGATCTTGGTGAGTAGTCTTTTATTGTTTGTATTTATTTTATCAAAAAAACCCGTTATGTCCAGGAAATTAATTTCATTCGGGTGTATGTTATATTTTATTTTCATTGAAGGGTAGTGATTGTTGGAAATCCTAATAAACTCATGAAAACTGTCTTTCCCGTGTCCCCCCTCTCCTGTGATGTCATCAAGGAAGCGTCACTGGAAGGTGGGTTTTAATTGACCTTTGGCTAACCTCTCTCGCTCCTGTTCGCTCATATAAAAGCTAGCATAAGGAGGAGCATGTCTGTGTCCCCTCGCCGTGCTCTCCACCTGTGAGTATTGTTGGTTAGTTTATACAGAATCGTTACATTCCAGACTTATTTTGGACATTTATAGATCGGTCGAAAATGTCGGATGGAGAGCCCCCAGGCAGATCGCTCTCTATCGGCGGGCCGAGACCCCCGCCCGCGGCCGGAGAAGCAACTGTAGACCTGGATGGGAGGTAAGTGGGGTTAGAGTTAGGAGGAGGAGGAGAGGGGAAAAGGAATTACGGGAGGGGGTAATGTAGGGGGAGAAGGGGACGGGTGGGTCAGAGGTCTCGGATCATTCAGCTCGGGCTGGGGGCCCCGGTCCACGGCTCCCGGAAGCCCTCCTCCAGCATCCTGATTAAGCTATGAATAAATCATAAATTTATTTGTGATTCAGTGCACCAGAGCCGGAATATGCGTCCAGCTGTCTACGGGGTCCAGTGGATATTATCCGCTGCTGTAAAAAACTGGATTGACGGCAGCGGCCCCAGGAAAGGAAGATGACTGGAAATGAACTTGTTAATGACATTCAGGTTGTTCTGGTGTTCCTGCGGGAGGAGAGGTGAGTAATAATTAATGATGGGGAAAAGGATGTTTGCGTTAGGAAAAACCGATTGGGCTTTCCTGTACACGAGGCGTAGTTGTTTAATAGATGTTTTCTGTGGGTCTTGATCCCTGTTATTTATCCCTATGGACAGCACCACCAACTAAACCAGAGGGTGTTCAGGTGTTTTTCCAGAATATGTTGAAAATGGTAGAACGCCGCCCCAGGGTAGCTATCTATCTGGATGTTTTTGTTATTATGTGGTGGCATAAGATTTGAATCCCCCAAGAACTGGGTTTTTTTCCTTTAAAGTTCCAGTCCAGGATTTTTCTCCCCTTCCTGGCCTTGTGCTGGCACGGGAGATACACAGCCCCCAGTGAGTGGCTGGGGGTCGATGCACCCGCCGCCCCAGTCACCGGCTCATCTGTGTGGTGCCCAGAAGTCGAGGCAGTGCTCACCGGGGGTCCCGTCGAGGTGTTTTGGGTGGGCTCAGACTGGGTCACTCTGCCATGCAGGTCAAAATGATTATACTTTTGTGACCCTTGAGTCATCATGTTTACTCCCACCACTCCCGCCACTTTCGGACAGGTTTCACCCCCGTGTGGGATCGGACTTTTTCTCCTGCCTCGGCCTGGCACCACCACCTGGGGAGACATTAGATGGAAGATTGTTTTTTTGGTCATCCTGGAAAATGTTTTGTATCTGGGGGTTGTTCTCTCTTATTGCCACATTTGAGTAAGTGAATCTAGCCTCATGGTAGGATTTTCCTTCCCTTGTGTGTTTTTGTTTAAATTTTGTTGTTGTTGTTGTTTGGAGGCAGCCCTCACTCTTATTTCTCTTTTCTATTAAGGATCTCCTCATCCTGTTTACTGGCACAAAATCATCTTCAGATGAAGGTGACTGCGATTTTTGTTCCCTATACCGTCCACGCCAGAGGGAGTGCTGAGGGGCCGCCGGGCGGGAGGCTGGGGGGGCTCGTGTAGCTGGAGGATTTTGGATTATCTCCCCAGTAGGGAGACACACAACAGGCGAGAGGGTCAGTGGGGGAGGAGCATCTGTTAATCTCTCTGTAGAGATAATTTTGTCTATTCTCTCCCCCACAGGTGTTGACTGGGAATTTCTCAAGCCAATTTGTTACAGTTTACTAGGTGGTTCACCCTCACCAAATTGTTGTGCTTCTGTTGGCTTCTCCCCACTGCCTGTCTGCTCGCCCATCACGTTGAGCTGAAATGGTGCCACTCCCTGTGGCTCGGGCAGGAGCGAGAACTCCTCCCTGTCCTCCAGATCCGGGCTGGATGGAGTGTCTCCCGGAGACTCCACAGAAGATGGAGGCAGCGAGTCAGAGATATGGGAGGACTCCGAGTGGCACCCCAGAAAAGCACGAGCAGTTTCAATTGTTGACTGGGTCAATCTGGTTTTATACCGCTTTTTGGCCCAGCCAATTGCGATTTGAAATGCTGTCTCCTTGAGAGGTAAATGATTGTATTCTATTAGGATTTTGAGATAATGGTCTTGGAGGATGGAGAGGTTATTCTGCATCCACTGGTGTGTGTGTTTTCTTTCACCACAGTCCTAACCTGCTCTGTGGGGGAAGAGGGTTTGATAAACATTGTGAGTCTATTCACATGTCTGAGCATACCCTTCGGTGGAGTTTGGGTGAAGATAGCCTTATCAATGATAGTCTTGTGATGAATGGCTTGAATCCTCCCAGGATCCCAAGTTGATTCTTCTCCCCAGGATCCAGATGCCCTAACCCTAACCCTGGAGCCCCAGCCCCTAACCCTAACCGTGGATCTACTTGGGGATATGCTAAAAAGGAAATAAGCCAAAGTAAAGAAATAAAGAAACAAAGAAATAAAGAGGCGAGAAAAGCCAAATGAAAAAAACCCTATAAAAGGAAGAGCATAATTCAAATCTAAATAGACGTAAATGAAGGAAGGGTTCTGGTGAGGGGAAAGCATAAGGAAGGGTTAACTGGAATTCAAAAACAAAAAGAGAAGGGAATTTAAACCTAAACATTGGAAAACAAAAAGGCAAAGTGGGTGGAGCAAAAGGGACTATGTAAAGCGAGTCAACAGAAATCTGGCAGAAGCAAATTAGACAGCAAGAAAGAAGGTGCTTGGGTCTGAAGAAGGCACAAACATGCCGAAACGTAACCCCAGAAGGCACCTCTAAATTAAGCTAAAATAAGCTAAACGCCATGCAACAGAAAGCTAAAGAAGCTAAAGAAGCTAAAGAAAGCAAAGTAAAATAAAAAGCAAGTAAGCTAGAAAGCTAAGAAAGCTAAATAAGATAAGATAAGATAAACCTTTAATAGTCCCACAATGGGGAAATTGCACAAATGAACAACAGAAAAGCAAGAAAGCTAACAGTAAGCTAAAGAAAGAGAAGCTACAACTAAAACTAAATACAGATAAAGCTAAACCTGGCTTTTTTTTTTTTTTTTAAAAACTGACTACGCTAACTTAACTTATTGGACAAACTAAAGAGAAGAAGCAAAACTATGCTCAAATAAAAGCTAAGTATTTGCTAATTTTTTCAGGGGCCGGCTCCAGGGCCCCAGCAGTCAGACCAGAGTAAAAGGAGAGTGCACCACTGCACTCCTTCAGTGGAGAGCAGATTTTGACACAACCCCTAACTATGGTTAGGGTTAGGGCTAGGGAATGCATTGTGTCAGCAAGTGTCCTCACAAAGATATAAGTACCAGTATGTGTGTGTGTTTGTCCTTTGATGCCTTTGATGTATCAACATTCTACAGCCTGATGTCACAGGCTGCAGTAAGTGGACACACAGCCAGAGACAAGTTCAGAAGTCAAACAGGAGCAGAAACAGTTGGACTGGACAGGACTTGCTCATGATTTAGGAAGAAAGAAGCACTCAGATATTTCTGCACAATTATTGACAAGGAAGGGAGGAGCTACTGCTGTTACAAGGACAAGAGGAAACTACAGGAAAGTCCAGATCACCTCCAAGGTTTTCAGTAAGTCAGTACATGTTAGTAGTTCATGTCAGTGTCTAGTTTAGAAGTTAATTTTTTTAAATGTTTTGTCCAAATGATATGTTTGTGAAACTGGCATGACAAGTAATCATACCCATAAGCCCAGTGGTTTGATTGTTTGCTTATCATTCATGGACAATATTGAGTTTTTTTTAATGCTGATCATGACTGTGAGATATTCTCATGGTTGATCAACTTCTTAACTTTGTTTTGGTGTGATGCACTGTAGTTTGTGTTAAAGGAAAGGATTTCTAGGAAGTCTGTACTGTCTGCAACAAGATCCTTTCTAAAGAAATTCTAATGGAAATGATGGAGCATAAAATCCACAGTCCCTGTCCTGTGGAAAAGTTGACTTCCAGAGTTGAAAAGAAGCAAACATGAGGCTTCAACAGTCTGAGTAGATCAAGTTTCTATCTTCCAGGTATTTTTAGTCCAAAATTCTCCTCTTTGTGTTTCTACACCTAATGTTTCCTTGCAAAGCTGTGGTGGAGAGATGGAAACACAGAGAGGAAATTCTGCACTAAAAGACAAACATTTGAAGATACTCACTTGATTTTGTTGAACAATGCTGATGAATTTTGGAATTACTATTTGCACAGAAATAGGACTGTGGATTTTGTGGATCTCCTGGCAGCCAGTATGGACAGCAGGAAGAATTAGATCAAACACCAGTGCTTTGAATGTGGAAATGGGAATGTGAGTATATCTTGAAGTGATTTGGGTTTTTTATGTCTGTATTATGGACAGTAGAGAGATGACAGGAAATCAGGTGGAGGCAGAGGCATCAATGTTTCCAGTGGAAACTGAATTAGGGATGTTGTGGTAGATGTTCAGAAGCTTAAGGTTGTTACAGAGGTGCCCTGAAAAGTAGCATATTATGGGCTTTTTCCATTAGCACATAAGCTGTGATGGCATGCATTTCCATTACAGCCTCACAGGAGTTAGCAGGGTAGCTGTGCCAAATTGCACTGTGTTGGTCCTGCTTGGTAGCAGAGCTGACCATTGCCAACCTATGACATTCTCCTCTCTTTAGCTGTGTCTGCAGTCGCTACACTCCTGTGTGTCTATGCTGTAGACTAGAGAGAAAGCTCTATTCTTAATTCTCTCTGTTTTCAGCTCTCAAGAATTTTGCAGCTTCTACCTGAACCTGTGATCTGGGGTTTACTTTCACCCCTCTGTTCCAGTTTGGACTTTCAGATATCAGCCTTATTTCACTGTTTACTGATCATTTTCAGCCACATCACAGCTGTTATGTTACTACTAATGCAAAGCAAACTTTTTGCTGTTTCTTTTAAACTAGGAAAAGGTTGTAAGAAAATAAAATGTGTTTATCAGTGAGTTAGCATCACTTTATTAGTGCTTCAGATGAACAAATCAGTTTGCTGTGCAGTAAAGTGGAAGAAACACTTGCAGCGTTCCAGCACAGCTTTAGTGATAGAGGCTGTTCACAGCATGGCTTAATGTGAGTACACCTCCACAATGGAAAACACTATTTGTTAGAACGAGGAGTATATTGATTTTAGATGTCACATTTCCAGGCCGCTCACCTTCCCAGTTTAGTATAAGGAAGCTCCCATATTTGTTTGGAAAGCTTGCTCTGTGGTTTTGGAAGCCACGCCTCCTTGTCTCTTGTGGCCCCAGTCAAGTTCTCTACATCCT
The DNA here is from genome assembly GCF_017976425.1 of Toxotes jaculatrix. NCBI lineage: Eukaryota > Metazoa > Chordata > Actinopteri > Toxotidae > Toxotes > Toxotes jaculatrix. The sequence goes on along the minus strand of NC_054405.1, from coordinate 2,313,672 downwards.
GGGTGGGTCTGAGGTGTTGTAGTAATCCTCCAGCTTCAGTCTGTACTGTCTCTTGTCTGATGTCTGATGGATCTACAAAGGTCATATTTCTCCTTTTTGTATTCCTCAGCAGTGCCTGAGACATAAGCAGCAGAGCGAGCACGTAGCATGGACCACACTTCACAGTTTATCCAGGGTTTGTTATTGGGGTAGGTTTTAATCTGTTTTGTGGGAATGATATTGTCTGTGCATGTGCTGATGTAACCAGTAACTGCTGCAGCATTCTCCTCTAAGTCCACAGTAGTCTCCTCTCTAAAGGCAGCAGTTTTGAACACCTCCCAGTCTGTGTTGTTTAAGCAGTCCTGAAGCATCTGTTCTGATTCTGCATTCCATACTTTAACCGTTCTGCAGACAGGTAGTGCTTGAGGAGCTTACAAACAAAGAACCAGAGAACAGCAAGAAATCAGGCCTCAGGTTTCAATAAAGATATTCAAACTGACTGCAAGTGTCAGTGAAGGAAGTCAGTAGCGACACTATAGGTAAATGAACTCTATACATACACTTGGTTTATGTCTAAGCAGAATTTTTAGGCCCTGATCTAATCACTCAAAGGGCCTTACACTTAGGCCAGTTGTGTGTGCCAACTTTGGCACTGAGGCAGGGCTCCAATTCCTTAAAGATGGAGCATTATTTCTCACAGGAGTAAGGTTAGAGGATTGAGATTTGGTCCTTGCTTTGTGGAGTTTTCTTTTTCTCCTTTTTCTTTTTCTTTTTTTTTTTGTGGGTTTTCTCCCATAGGGTTTCACACAATCAGCTAGAGGTCCAGTATCAGTCCACTGTTGGTGAAGTCACAGACACAGACCAACAACAGGAGAACCTGGAGCTCCAGGAGTCATTAAGATCAGAGTGTAATAGTATCTGTGACTTTACTGTAAATATTCCAGTTCTGGACGTCACAGCACAAAGTGGAGAGTGCTGTGTGTTATTTTAGGAAGTTCCATCAATGTACTGTAGCTCAGGTCTGTGATGTATGATGACACTTGATGGAGGACTTCAAAGCAGCTGTTTGGATTTCAGCCTCATTGTACAGCTGTCAGACTCAGGCCTGTTAAGAAGACACTGATCTTGGTGTTTTGTTTTCATAATAAGTCACATATAATCCATATTATATACAGAGTCCAAACCTCACTGCATCACTAAACAATAACCTAAAGACAAACTTTACACTTACTTGTGCCGAGCAAATGAGGACTGATTGGAAACATCCACTCTGAGGAAACGTTTCAGTGCAGGCAGAGGTCAAGTTCATCTGATAGGCAGTGAAAACGGAGCTCAGTGAGGTTTGATCTCCAGCAGCTGTGGATGCAGCACAAGCTGAACAAGTTTAATAGACTGGCTTTGTAATGTTTCTGTGCAAATGCATCACAAATGAAGAAACAGTCAGAAGAGTGAATGATGAATGAAGGGATGTTACGCTGCCTTTTCATCGTTACCAGTTACAATAACTAGGTAGAAAAAATCATTGAACTCACTGTGCTGCTCAAAGGCTACTGACAATTACCAGCAACTATTAAGGTGGAATGTTTTCTTGCATGTTATTCAATGCATGAGTTGATGTTGTGAACCAATCAATACTCCTTAAATGTCGATATGACAAATATGAACATTGGATTTATTGGCTCTCTCACAAGACTTTAGTAATGATTGTAGAAACCTGCTGGACTCTGCTGCATCGTCTTCTACATAATAACAGCTGTTGTCTGTCCCACAATCTGTTCCACAGTTTCTGATTTAACTTAGTTTTCTGAAAAGATAATGAAAGTCATCAAAGAATATTGTTGCCTTTGTAAATTAAAATGATTTGTTGCTTAAATTGGTGTTTCCTAATAATCAAAGATCAAATCAAATCAATAGTTCTAGTTATACAAAGTGTGATTTATTTCATTGATTCGTTCCTACACTCATACTTTGCAGGTCAAAAACAAATTTGACTATTTCTGAAAATGGGGCAAAAATATTTCTGAAGATCTTCCTCTCGAGGGAGCTGCTGGTACACGTGTCCAGTACTGAATGTGTTTTCCATTCATCCAACTGGGTCTGTACTATCATCATGTCTGGACTTTGATGTAGTCATCATCAAAGCAGAAAGGCTCATAGCAGTACATACCTGTGTGAACAACTGTTCTCTTTGATGAAGATAAACAAAACATCACACAGAAGTCGTCTTACTGACGAACACCTTCAATCAATCCTGAGGATTTCCTCAGCTCAGAGCTGGACCCCAGACATAGATGAACTTGTATCCAAGATGAGACACCAAGTGTCTGACTCAGAGGATAGATAGACAGTATTTTATTAATCCCTCGGGAAGGTTCCTCCGGGAAATTCAGATTCCAGCAGCATCTTTACAGTACCATAAAACAGTCAATGACAGACACAGTAAATAAGAGCAAAAGTTAAAATATGAAATGTAAAACAGCAGGAAGTGAAGTGTAAAAGCTGCATAATCAACACAAATGTCCAAGATTGATTGTATACTGGTCAGGTAGAAAAGTGCAGTTATTGTCCAATTGCATTGTTTAAAGTGCAGTTATTTTACTGTCCATTTGTATTGTTAAAAGTTTGAGGTGTGGTTATTTATTTTTTTATTGTTCATTTGTCTTGTTTGTTTAGTCGGCCACGTTCAGGCCTCCTCCTCTGAAAAATATTACAGCAGCAAACTGAGCTTTAATGCTTTTTTTTTCTACACGACATCTGATTTTTCTTTGAAGTAAATTAATTTCTGGCTGTTGTTTGCCTGTAGAAAAAAATGTTTTCAACTTTAATTACTCTGGAAACACTTCATAGCCATAAGAAATTAATGCAACTGATTTTTCATTTAATGATTTATGTTGTTTTATAAGAAATAACTTCTATGCAGTGTTAGTTCCAGGTTCAATATATTCAATAAGGTCATTTCAATTTGTTTTCAGTAAACACTGAACCAGTCCGGCCCTCGACTTGGTCGATTTTGGTCCACTGTGTATTTGGGTTTGACACCCCTGGATTAGATGCTTTGGATGAAAGTGTGCCAAGAAGACTTTCTGGAGACAGTGGACTGGCAGAATACTGTGACTCCCAATTCACCATCACCTGCATCTACAGAGAGCTGCTGAGAAGCCAACACAAAGGTTCTTAGTAAAGTGTTGTTCCACTAGAACATCTTCAGTGCTTCTTGTCAGAGTGGAGGATGAGCAGCATTCTTCTGAAAGATATTCCTTCATTTAAGGAGCGCTGTCTAACGTGGCTCCAAAACCTTAACTGCGTCCTCACGTCCTGTGGATGAGGACAGCTTCACTCTTAGATCTTTTCCTCTCACCATCGTGATCCAAAGTCCTGCTCAGCATTTGTACACATCACAGAGTCCAATATGAGCTACTTGCAGTATATCTGCATGAAAGCATCTGCATTCTCTATGCTCCCCCAACTGCTTACTTTGGTTTGAAGCCCAAAAATCGTGACAAGCATCATTACTGGAGTGAACGCCATCTCATGAGCAAACTGTGACTTGTACTGATTCCACACAGTATCATATTCTGCAGCAGTGGAGTTTCCTGTCACCCTTGGCCATATGTGTCCTGTCAGTGTCCAGCTGAAGCTGATGAAAATGAGCAGGAGATGTAACATCTGAAGTGAAGATTTCTTCTGCACTGATTAGCTTCGTTATCTGTAGCTTTGTGTTTCTTGCAATGTGGTTGGGAGCCAAACGTCCTCTGAGGTATGAGAGGTTAGGTTTAACAGTGAGCTGAGGTAGAATGCTTAAGAGATGCTTTCCTTGATATGTCTGGATATTAAAGGCCTGCATGCAGTGCATCGTTCCTCGTGACATTTTGTCTACCACCAATCCATCTACCATCTTTGTTCAGAAATGTTTTGTTACGTTGAGATGAAAATAGCTGATGAAATTTTGGCTGATTCATGATTTAGTCCAGAGGAAAATATCCTGACAGCTGCTCAGAATATCAGTCACAGAGTAAGAGGCAGAAATTAGCTGAGAGGACCTGAAGCCAGCAGCTCTGTCACTTACAGAATCTGCACAATAATAATGTGGAAACTGGTGCACAGATAGAGCTCCACAATTCTGAGGCATGTTGGAGGATCAGCTTTAAAGTAGAAGAGAAAACAAAACTCAAACTGAATTAAAGGGGCAGATAGAAACAGAATCCACTGTTGACACTGAACCACTTTACATACAGGTATGTATCCACAGTCTGAGTCATTACAAACACACAACTCCTGTGACTGATTCACATCTTTTAATAAGCACAATGTAGAAAAGAAAATCAGAGCAGCAATTCAAACACAACTGTCAGCAGGGATTCAGACTGAAAACAACCCTGTGTTAAATGAAGTAAATGAAGTAAATAAGTAAATTAATTTTCCAAAATGCCTCCCTTCAGTTTGGGCATGACAAGGAATATACAGGCTTCACTGACATCATTAAAAACAACTTTCTAACAATCATAGGAGGACCGTCCTTACACGTTGGAGCTGTTGGAGGTTTGGCTGCTGCTGGTTAAACTCAGTCGTCTCTCTCCTCATCAAAAATACTCATCAAAATCAGAGACAGATGTTGACTTTCAGATGTGTGTGTACGGTGTGTGTGTGTTTGTTTTAGGCTGTGTGATCAGGTAATCCACAGGTGAAATCAGCTGTTTGTTGCAGCCCTTGACTTTGGGTTTTCGCCATGGTTTGTTGAGGGTTCGGTGAAGAACTGATGAGTTCTGCTCTGCAGTGTGTTTTATCTGAGAAAAACAAAGGGCAGAGGAGGAATGCAGACCATAATAACCAGTCTCACTGCTACATCTTACCTGAAACTTGCTCAGCTGCTGTTTGTAAATGGGTCCAACCTGCACGTATACTTCAGAGTCCAGATCCACACGGTATCTCCCTCTCAGGGCCAGGCTCAGCAACTACACTCACACACACACAGCGATGATAAGATAAGATAGGATAGGATAGGATAGGATAAGATAAGATAAGATAAGATCAGATAAGATAAGATCAGATAAGATAAGATAAGATAAGCTTTATTTGTCATATGCACAATTATACATAGTACAATGTACAGTGAAATGTGTTTTTGTACCTGCACCATTAGTGGGAAAATTAAGCAGATCAATGTCTGTCAGCACACAGAATAAGAATAAAATAAGAATAAAATAAAATATATATCTGAAAATATAGAAAATAAAAAATAAGGTAAATATAAAATATAAAATAAATGTGCAGTAAAGTGGTTCTTGTGCATATGGAATGTGAGAAGTGCTTAAAGAGTTCATTACACTGTTGTAATATTTTACAGTGCATCCCCTTGTTGTAGGTCAGTCCAGAGCTCATCTATGACCATCATTTTTTATTGGATAAATCCTGTGTCACCACATCCTTGCCATTTTACACAGTGCACACCCTCCATGAAATTCTTTTACATCATTTCCTGATAGACTTTTTTTTAACAGTGCATCGCCTTTTTTTTTTTAATCACTTTAAGGTGATCCTTTAAGTTGTCACATTTTTTACAGTGTATCTGCTTGTAACGGAAACATGTCGACTTCCGATCGTTCACTAACAAGATCAGGCTCTTTTTAATGAGCCGAGCCAAAAGAACCGGCTCTCATAAAAGACCCGGAACTCCTATCACTGTACTCCACGGTTGCTGAAAGTTTACTTTCAATTTGACCGAAGTTTGTGGCGCAGATGATTTTCTCTGTCTGAAGGTAAATGTCACTTTGTTTTACTCGTCAACGCTTCCTGTAGTTACCTGAATTATCTGATGTTTTGTCGGATGTTGTGGGTTTTTTTTTTGTTTTTTTTTTTTGTAGTGTTCTATTTTGTTTTTTTTGTTTTTGTTTTGTTTTTGTTTTTTTGTTTTTTTATCCGCTATGTTGTGTGGATATTCAAAGTAGAAGCGGTGGAGTCAGAGTAGAAGCAGAGTGAGCTGATGGTCAGTAGCTGAACACGGAGCCTTTGTTAGTCTGTGGCTCCACTTACTGCTGACTGAAGGCAGCTTTTCCTGCCTGAATCAGCCTGTGGAGGAGGCGGACCTGAGCCGCTGCTCTCCCGCAGTCTGAGCCGCTAAATGCGGTCTGAGCTCGGCCGGACAGCGGCTGGAGAACAGCTCTGACTTTCTCTGTCATTAGATGAACTCTACGGGACTGAGCTCAGAGGGACTGACAGGGTTTTTCAGGCTCTATGTGATTCTCAGAGAGACAGTTAACACTCCATCCACAGAGTCAGAGGCCTCCTGGTCCTATCAGGACAAACTCTACCTGATGAATTAGATGATAAAGACCCAAATCCATAAATACTCTCACAATAAAGCATCTCAGCTGCTCTGATAGGTGATTATATCTCTGTGGCTGGTCACAGTACAAACAGAAAAACTGTCTGTCAGGACATATTTGCTGTTTTTATTGATGTCTATCTGTGTCTCTGCTGTTTGGTTTGGTTTTGGTTTGTTGTTGCTCCTTCATATAGCTCAGACTTTACTATTAGAAAAGGCAGGAAAGTGCCAGGGGCCTCAACTAAAAGGGCCCCTGGAATAATATTGAGGAGAAATGAACTGAGTCTCAGTTGTTTTGTGTGGAATAATCACCTGCAGCTTGTTTCATCAAGTCATTTTCTACAGAAACACTGCAGACAAACAGATTGTCAGATAAAATCAGTGGATCTCAGTCCATCTGTGTGTCAGTGAATGGAAATGGTCGCCTCTGAATCGTGTGTGAAAGATATGAAAGAGGAAAGAAGAGCCAATCAGTGGAGGAGCAGCTGATATTTCTACAGGACGAATGATGGAGAAAAGATCAGGGACATAAAGGTCTGGACAGATGAGTCGGTGCTCTGCCTCCAGGGATGTTTTAACTGCACAGACTGGGATGTTTTCACACAGTCCTGTGGGGATGATTTGGACTCATTGGTGGACATAACATGCTCATACATGGTCTTTTGCAGGGACATGATCATTCCCTGTAAGCGTGTTATATATATATATATATATATATTTCCCAACAACAAACCATGATTTACCAAATCAGACAAAGCAGGATTACAAATCAGAACTGGAAAACAAGATGGCAGCAAACAAACTTCAGCCTGGGCAAGCATGAAAACTACTGCAGGCCTTCAGAGCACAGAGCTCAGTACTCGTGTCTTTTTAGATGGTTGGAACTCGGACATAGAGCTGGATAATGCTCTGAATTGTTTTTATTGTCGTTTTGATTCCTTTGATTTTAGCACAGAAACTCAGCAACTGAAACATAAACTTAAAGACACTATGCACTTTAACATTGAGCTGTGTGATGTCAAAAAGACGTTTTGTGTGGTAAAAGTGAACAAAGGTCACGGCCCCGATAATATATGTGGGCGTTTAGTGAAGTCCTGTGCACATGAGCTGAGTCCTGTGTTTCAATATATTTTTAATAAGTCCTTACAGACACATCATGTCCCTAAGCTCTGGAAAGATGCTGTGGTTTCTGTCCCAAAACACTGAATGATGTTAGAGCAGTCTCTCTGACTTCAATTTGAATGAAAGCTTTAGAGAAACTGGTCAGATCTGAGGTCCTGAAGCAAAGTGAACATGCACTGGATCCTCTGCAGTTTGCATACAGGCCTCACAGAGGAGTGGAGGATGCTACAGTGACTCTTTTCAACATGCTTTTTAAACATCTGGATTTTAATGGGACACACACCAGGCTTTTATTTGTGGACTTCTCTTCTGCTTTTAATGCAATCCAACCTCACATTTGAATTGAAAGGCTCCTACAACAGTTTGATTTAAATAATAATGTGGTGGGTTGGATTCTGGATGTTTTAACCAACAGGACACAGAGAGTGAGGGTCAACAGTACATTGTCTGACCAAAGGTGTTCTTCCACTGTTTCTCCTCAAGGGTGTGTGTTGTCACCACTATTGTTCATTTTATACACAAACATGTGTCAGAGCAGACATGACAGCACTGACTGAACCATAATGAGCATATTCTCTCTCTTTTATAGAATCCATTTTATCATTTTATTTAGTGTCATGGTTCAGTCAGACAACTTTAAAACAGAGGAAGTCCTCAGACCAAATAGTTAAGTGGTCTAGTCGTCTGCTTGGTGAGTCCCAGCCAAGCTCAGCGTCCCTGTACAGCAGACAGGTACAGAAGACAGCTACCTCCATTTTAAATGATGACTCCACCCTTTGCACTGCCGCTTTCAGCTTCTTCCCTCCGGGCGGAGGTTTATCGTCCCAAGGTGTAAAACCCAGTGATATAAAAACAGCTTTGTTTCTGCTGCTGTCACACAGTTGGACAAGCTGCAGCGATACATTGCACATATTTATGGATTTATTTATTATTTATTTATTATGTGGGTTTTAAATATTTTTATTTGGTTTTTAACTTCTCTCTTTTTTTCAACTTTTCAACTTCTCTTAACCTTGGTTTTATTCCAGAGGTTTTTACCTTTTACTTATTATTTATTAACCCTTCTCTCTCTTTGATCCTGATTGGTGGAGCCTTGAGCACTTTTACTTTTATCATCATATTTATAGTCAGCTGTGTTGGTTTTGTGTATATGTGTTAAAAGGACGTCATCATCTGATCATCTGACTGCAAAACAAATCTACCTACAGGTACAAATAAAGTAACATGAACATGAACCTGAACCTGAGGATGATTTCAGCTGATGTGCAGATGAATGATTTGTGTTTTCTCTCCAGATGAAGGTAGAAAGTGTGTGTGAGCTGATGTGGATGTGAATTCAGCATCATGAATCAGTGTGAGGACAGAGAGGAGGGAGCCCCTCCCCCTAAAAGCAGTCTGTGTGGGGACCATGAGATCCAGACCAAAGCTCAGAGGTGAGATGAGGATCTCTAACTGTCCATGACTCTTCTCCATGTCAGAGCTCAGCACTCACATCACTGCACCATCATTATTCACACTCAAAGCTCTGTGTGTGTTGTGTTGAAGGCCAGAGCAGCAGCACACACCAGACTCTGCTGGACCTGGACCTGAACATGGACCTGAGCCCAGCTGTGTGTCTATGAAGAGTGACAGGTCAAAGGAAAAGCTCATTAATTTCAAAGGACAGCCTCCCTCTGCTGCAAAGAAGTGAGCTGCAACTGACTACATGTTTTCTACTTTACTATGAGAACACTGTATGAATAATACATATGTTGTCCCTGATGGTCCTAATCTCTGTGTCCACCAGGATCCATCAGAGACCAGACTTCCTTGTACTTGAGCCCAGCTGTGTGTCCATGAAGAGTGACTTCTTTGATTTCAAAGGACAGCCTCCCTCTGCTGCAAAGAAGTGAGCTGCAGCTGAGTTTAAAATGTATCAGACAGCTGTCCTGTATAACTGGTCTTCTATGAAAGATGAAGTGATTGTGTTTTGTCTCCAGGCTTCATGAATGACACAGTATATGAACATGATCAGGCTGAAACACAGGCTTTCGTGGCAAAGTTGATGTTTCTCTTTTCAAGAAAAGCACTTCTTATGTTCTTATATGTGTCATTCAGATCAGAACTAAAACTCCCTGTAACTCAGCACCTGTCCAGTTCCAGTGTTTGTGTTAGTGTCCTGTAGCAGAGGTGAGACTTCTGTCAAACCCAGTGTGAGTCCTTAAAACTCATCATTTAAAAGGTGGACTTGTTGTGATGACTCTAGGTCATGAGGTACAGAACTGATTGCTTGTTTCCTCTCATTGAGAATGTCACAGCACAGTAGTGTTTGCTTTAATCAGGACAGTCACCACAGAACATAAAAGCAGCTGTTGTTTGTGTACAAAGCATAAAACGCTCACAGATGCTGCAAACATAATGTGAGCTAATTCTTCATGATTCCTCCACAGAGTGGACCAGGAGAGCTCAGAGGTTCCCAGTGCTCAGTCTGCCCAGCAGCATCAAACACACCTGGACTCCATATTTATGGTCTGTACATGGACAACAACTACTTTGACATCTGTTGTGTTGACAATAATCTCCATGCTGCACTTTTTAGAGCAGTGGATTGTCAGTGTGTCCAACATGGATCTGATGTTTGGCTCCATGGTTTTATTTTGATTGTGTCATTCATATAGTTTTCTGTTCCAGCTGCTGGAGGAGAACATTGTTACTTTTGTGAAGAAGGAGCTGAAGAAGATCCAGAAGGTTGTGAGTCCAGATTACCCAGAATGCTCAGAGAGTCAGAGGGAGGATGAGGACGCTGAGGATGAAGAGCAGAGGAGGAGCAACAGAGAGGCTTTTGTGAAGATCACAGTGAACTTCCTGAGGAGAATGAAGCAGGAGGAGCTGGCTGACTGTCTGCACAGCAGTAAGAGGATTTCTCCAAAGATTCAACATGATGGACAAATGGGACATTTACTAACGTCTCAAGACATGGAGGGAAATATGTTCATGTGTGTCCTTTAGGGGGATGAACATGTCATGTTTTCTTTATGAATCGGTCATTGATGATGTTTCTTGTGTGTTCATTCAGGACATGTTGCTGCAGTTTGTCAACGTAAACTTAAATCTACTCTGAAGAAGAAGTTCCAGTGTGTGTTTGAGGGGATCTCTAAAGCAGGAAACCCAACCCTTCTGAATCAGATCTACACAGAGCTCTACATCACAGAGGGAGGGACTGGAGAGGTCAATGATGAACATGAGGTCAGACAGATTGAAACAGCATCCAGGAAACCAGCCAGACCAGAAACAAGCATCAGACAAGAAGACATCTTTAAAGCCTCACCTGGAAGAGATGGACCAATCAGAACAGTGATGACAAAGGGAGTGGCTGGCATTGGGAAAACAGTCTTAACACAGAAGTTGACTCTGGACTGGGCTGAAGACAAAGCCAACCAGGACATACACTTGACATTTCCATTCATGTTCAGAGAGCTGAATGTGCTGAAAGAGAAAAAGTTCAGCTTGGTGGAACTTGTTCATCACTTCTTTACTGAAACCAAAGAAGCAGGACTCTGCAGGTTTGAAGAGGTCCAGGTTCTGTTCATCTTTGACGGTCTGGATGAGTGTCGACATCCTCTGGACTTCCACAACACTGAGATCCTGACTGATGTTACAGAGTCCACCTCAGTGGATGTGCTGCTGACAAACCTCATCAGGGGGAAACTGCTTCCCTCTGCTCGCCTCTGGATAACCACACGACCTGCAGCAGCCAATCAGATCCCTCCTGAGTGTGTTGACATGGTGACAGAGGTCAGAGGGTTCACTGACCCACAGAAGGAGGAGTACTTCAGGAAGAGGTTCAGAGAGGAGGAGCAGGCCAGAAGGATCATCTCCCACATCAAGACTTCACGAAGCCTCCACATCATGTGCCACATCCCGGTCTTCTGCTGGATCACTGCTACAGTTCTGGAGGGTGTGTTGGAAACCAGAGAGGGAGGAGAGCTGCCCAAGACCCTGACTGAGATGTACATCCACCTCCTGGTGGTTCAGTCCAAACTGAAGAATGTTAAGTATGATGGAGGAGCTGAGACAGATTCACACTGGAGTCCAAAGACCAGGAAGATGATTGAGTCTCTGGGAAAACTGGCTTTTGAGCAGCTGCAGAAAGGAAACCTGATCTTCTATGAATCAGACCTGACAGAGTGTGGCATCGATATCAGAGCAGCCTCAGTGTACTCAGGAGTGTTCACACAGGTCTTTAAAGAGGAGAGAGGACTGTACCAGGACAAGGTGTTCTGCTTCGTCCATCTGAGTGTTCAGGAGTTTCTGGCTGCTCTTCATGTCCATCTGACCTTCATCAAGTCTGGAGTCAATCTGCTGTCAGAAGAACAATCAACCTCCAACTGGTCTAAACTGTCCACAGACAAACCCGATCCAACACAGCTCTACCAGATGGCTGTGGACAAGGCCTTACAGAGTCCAGATGGACACCTGGACTTGTTCCTCCGCTTCCTCCTGGGTCTTTCACTGCAGACCAATCAGACTCTCCTACGAGGTCTGCTGACACAGACAGGAAGTGGCTCACAGACCAATCAGCAAACAATCCAGTACATCAAGAAGAAGATTGAAGAGACTCCCTCTGCAGAGCAAAGCATCAACCTGTTCCACTGTCTGAATGAACTGAATGATCGTTCTCTAGTGGACCAGATCCAACAGTCCCTGAGGTCAGGACGTCTCTCCACAGATAAACTGTCTCCTGCTCAGTGGTCAGCTCTGGTCTTCATCTTACTGTCATCAGAAAAAGATCTGGACGTGTTTGACCTGAAGAAATACTCTGCTTCAGAGGAGGCTCTTCTGAAGCTGCTGCCAGTTGTCAAAGCCTCTAACAAAGCTCTGTAAGTGTATAGATAGTTGGATTTATTCATCATTATATAAAGACTCTGCTATTTTATTCAGCAAGAGGGAAAATCAATTCCTCTCTTCTTTAATTCCTGATCATCATCTCTGAGCTCTGAGCTTCATCACATTGAATCTGAATTGAAATAATGGATCCTACATTAAAGAGCCAAGTCTCAGCTTTAATTTGAGCAGGTTGACATCAGTATAGAAAGAACTGTGTGGGAGATTCAGCCCTTTTAGTGGTTCAAAGTAACTGGACAAATACACATGAAGTGAAACAAACTCATCAGATTTAATATTTATATTTATTAATATTTTTTCCTTTGCAGTCATTGACTGTAGTATCCATTATTATATTTCAAAGTGAATGTGCTGAGAGCCTGAAGAGCAAAAGACTGTCCAAATACTTACTGCCTTGATTGTCTGTTTATTACTGATTGTGTCATATTTAACTGTCATGTCTCCAACTTGTTGAGAATAAAACAGAAAGGATTTGAATCAGAGCCAATGAAAGATGATCATCAATGTAGAACTCCTCATTGGTTAGCAGGTGGATAAAGAGCTTCTGCTTCACTGAACAAATCTGTGTTTGATGTTTGACCCAGTTTTCAAATGCAGGCCTGTTAGTTTGCTGTACTTCAGGCATGTCTTAAAGACATAAAGGCCTGGATGACCTGTAACTTTCTTCTTCAGACAAAACTGATGTTATTTTGTTTGGTCCCAAACACCTCAGAAACAGTTTATCTAATCATATAGTTACTCTGGATGGCATTAATTTAGCCTCCAGTACGACAGTGAGAAACCTTGGAGTTATTTTTGATCAGGATTTGTCCTTTAACTCACATATAAAACAAGTCTCTAGGACCACCTTCTTTCACCTGCGCAATATCAGTAAGATTAGGAACATTCTGTCGCAGAGTGATGCTGAAAAATTAGTCCATGCTTTTGTTACTTCTAGACTGGACTACTGTAATTCCCTATTATCAGGATGTCCAGTTAACTCTCTAAAAAGCCTCCAGCTGATCCAAAATGCTGCAGCAAGAGTACTGACTGGAATTAGCAAGAGAGATCATATTACTCCTGTACTAACTTCTCTTCATTGGCTTCCTGTAAAATCCAGAACTGATTTTAAAATCCTTCTCCTTACATATAAGGCCCTCAATGGCCAGGCTCCTTCATATCTCAAAGAGCTGATAGTACCATATTATCCCAACAGATTGCTTCGTTCCCAGAATGCAGGTTTGCTTATGGTTCCCAAAATCTCTAAAAGTAGAATGGGAGGCCGAGCCTTTAGCTATCAGGCCCCTCTCCTATGGAACCAACTGCCAGTTTGGGTTCGGGAAGCAGACACCCTCTCTAATTTTAAAACTAAGCTTAAAACCTTCTTGTTTGACAAACCTTATAATTAGTTGTAGTTACAGTCCTAGTTATTTATTAAACTTATAGTTAGTCACATTTATCTCTACAGACACTGTTACAGTTAAGGATATAGCCCTTAGTAGGGCTGGCTCAGGCAACTGAACCATCCCCTAGTTATGCTGCTATAGGCCTAGGCTGCTGGGGGACATCCCATGATCTACTGCGCACTTCTTCTTCTCTCTCTTTCTCTCCTCAGACCCACTCTCAAATTTATTAGCCTTTATTCCATGTCATTAACTCTGTGTCCTCTCTGTCCCGTAGTCCTGTGCTTGTTTCTCTCTGGTCTCTCTTTCTCTGTACCTTTCTGCAGGTATCTCTGGCTCCGGAGCTGCATGTTCTGTGGTCCTGGCTCCACCCACCTGCTGCTGTTTATTGTTTACAATGATCCATTTCTAACACGTTTAATGTTCCATTCTGCTACAGATAAATATTGGATTAATATTCTTTGCAGACTGTAATGTAAATAATTACCAGTCATGACAGCTTTTTGCCTCTGTGCTCCGTTTCCTATTATAACTGTAATCTGCTAATCTGCTGAGCACACATTATCCAGTAACTATTCACTAACTGTAATGTAAATGCTGACCCACATTGTCTGTATTATGCTGCATGTCCTTCTCCCACTCTCCTCCATTCCTAGCTCTCCTATCTTCCTCCTTTTCCTCCCTTCACCCAGCCCGGCCATCAGCAGGAGGGTCCCCCATATGAGCCAGGTTCTGCTCAAGGTTTCTTCCTGTTAAAAGGGAGTTTTTTCTTGCCACTGTCGCCTTAAGTACTTGCTCTGGGGTCAGACTCTGGGTCTCTGTAAAGCGCTTTGAGACAATTTTGATTGTGGAAGGCGCTATATAAATAAAATTGAATTGAATTGTGAGCTGCAGAGCAAACTGAGAGTTTTGTTCCTTTGATTGTCCTTTCAACACAAATGTTATTTGACTTTTTCTTCATTGTTTCCTCTTCAGACTGAGCAGCTGTAACCTCTCAGAGAGAAGCTGTGAAGCTCTGTCCTCAGTTCTCAGCTCCCAGTCCTCTAGTCTGAGACACCTGGACCTGAATAACAATGACCTGCAGGATTCAGGAGTGAAGCTTCTGTCTGCTGGACTGAAGAGTCCACACTGTAGACTGGAGACTCTGAGGTCAGTTCACTGTCTGTTACTGTTGTAGATCTTATATCTTTAATCCACAACTGAACCTGGTTTATCTTCATCCAGAACTTAAATCCATTCATCTTGAATGAATGAATGAATGAATGAATGAGACTGTATTGTAAAATGTCACTGGGTGTTTGGAAAGACACCAGCAAATAAAATGTATTATTACTATTATCATTATTATTAGTTATTATCTATAGAAGTAGTATTACATTTACATGTGATTTTGCTGCTGAGCACTTTCCAAAGTTTTCCATTAAATCCATCTGTAATTTGGGATCAAATAGTTGTTGTTCAGTTGAATATGTGTTTAGTTGTGGATTTCCTGAACTGATCTGCAGGATAGAGACCAGGACCAAGCAAGACATTTTTCCTGGATCAGGACTGAACATTTGAAGTTTGATCCATTTCAGTGGTGAATCAAAGTCAGTTTTTAGTCCAACATGTCTGATTTGATCTTTATCTTCTAATTCCAGACTTGACTGAGCTCAGCAGCATGTTATGAATCTGTGTTGACATGAATAGTTGTATGAATGTTGTGGTGACATTTGGATGATGTGTGTAGAAGGCTGACATTATGATGATCCACAATAAGAGAAGGACAAAGTCCCTCTACTCATGTTAGTGAAAGCTCATTGATTAGGACATATCTGATTGGATTAGAAATGATTTTTATCCACATGATTTATTATTTATTCTTTATTCAGATTGAGTTCCTGCAGTTTGTCAGTGATCAGCTGTGCTTCTCTGGCCTCAGCTCTGAAGTCCAACCCCTTCCATCTGAGACACCTGGACCTGAGCTACAACAATAAGCTGCGGGATTCAGGAGTGAAGCTGCTGTGTGGTTTTCTGGAGAGTCCACACTGTAGACTGGAGACTCTGAGGTCAGTTCACTGTTTGTTACTGTTGTAGATCTTAGATCTTTAATCCACAACTGAACCTGGTTTATCTTCATCCAGAACTTGAATCCATTTATCTTGAATGAATGAATGAATGAGATCTGAAATAATTGTTGTTCCATATTGTAACTTTTTCTTATCTCAGACTAAGAATTATTCCTTCAGTTTCACATCATTTCACTTTGTGACCAACTCAAAGTGTAGAGAGGTCTGAGGAGTTAAAATTATGAACCTCAAAGTAATATATCTTACTAATACTGATCAGTGACACAAATAACTAAAAAGTTCAAAAAGGAAGAGCAGCAGACATGCATTCAAACAAATATTAACTTTATTTAAACCTAGATAATTAAGACGGGAAGTGTTGAGAACTAACAGGCCTGAAAGTACAAAAGCATTCAGGTCAGTACAAATGATAGACGTTATTCTACAGTACTGAAATAACCTAGATAGCACCAACTGAATGCAACAATAAAAGTTTAAAACAAGGGTAGAGTTCTCACTGTGGGGAGATTCTATCACAACCTGCTTATACTCACACCATGTGCTCACCTGGTGCTGGTCCCACTAGAAGACACTTCAAACACTGCAAGTCTACAAACACTGCACTGCACATGAGAAAATTCAAGACACGACTATGTGACCACCACCATTTATATTAGCACACAGCATGCAGAGTGTGTACCCTGCAAACTACTCCCCACAGGCTGAACCTCTACCTAAAAATAAAAACAATTAGAATCAGTTGGTTCAGATAAAATGAACAAGAAAGAACTTATATGGACAGATAATTAAATACTCAATAATGAGTTCACAGCAGAGGTGTGGACTCGAGTCACATGACTTGGACTCGAGTCAGACTCGAGTCATGAATTTGATGACTTTAGACTCGACTTGACAAAATGTAAAGAGACTTGCAACTCGACTTGGACTTTAACATCAATGACTTGTGACTTCACTTGGACTTGAGCCTTTTGACTCGACAAGACTTGCTACTTTCCTCAAAAACCCAAAGATTAAAAAGGATGTTATTTAAGGAACGCTGTGTATCTTTCTTTGTATGTGTGCGTCTGTGTGTGTGCTGTCGGCACAACATCCAATCAAATTAGATCAACGTTGTTTTGATCCGACAGCATCCATCCAATCAAATTGCAGGACAACCAATGAAGACGGACTGTCAAACAGCGCGCTAGCTGGAAAAAATGATACCAAAGATAGTTTCGTTCGGGTATAAAAACTACGAGGTGGTCAATAAAAAACGAATTGCAGTATGCAAAACATGTGGCTCGAAGATTACAGATGGAGACGCAACAACTTCGAACTTCGTTCGACATCTAAAGTTGCACAAAGAAAGGTAAGTTCTGAATGAAAGCTTACATTTATTGGCTAAGTAGCTTTTTCTTTGCTGTGTAGCTAAATCATTGCAAACACGGTAATTTGTTGCGTCTACTGCGAGTTCACTCCCTTATTCATACCTTTGTTAAGTATTTTTTTAACAGGGCTATGGTTGAGGTACTTATACATAACATTAGTCAAGGTATCACACAGTAGACGGCGGTTAGCAGCAACGCATATTTTAGCCACCTACAAAGAGGCAAACCTAATAAAATCAAGGTCACTTTAAATGTGCGCTATATTAAGAATATGTGTACCGTTTTAGCTTGCTGTCAGACGGATTTTTCCGACAGGAAAACAAAGTTATACTGCTCGTTGCTCTTACTCTCTAGCAGTCCATTGACGAAAAAACAAGTTAGCTTGCACACGTGAGTTGCTGGTCTACGTGCTGCAACGTAACACACTAAGATACAAAATATATTATCACACAATGTTAAGATTGATATTAATAATATGAGTAATTAAGAGTAGTTTCAATACAGTTCATGTGTGGCTATAAGGGATGTTCTGACATCTGTTTAATATGCTTACCTCTTACATAATATATTATTGCTGTGTGGTTAAAAGGACTCGAAAGGACTTGAAACTCAAAGTGTAGGACTTTGGACTTGACTTGAGACTTGTCAATCTTGACTTTGGACTTGACTCGGGACTTGCCTGTCTTGACTTGGGACTTGACTCGGGACTTGAGGGCCAAGACTTGAGACTTACTTGGGACTTGCAAAACAATGACTTGGTCCCACCTCTGGTTCACAGGAACTAATGTCGGTGCAGCAGAATCATTACATCAGTCCCTGTAAAAACAACATGTGAAGTAAATAAAACCAGACAATAAAAGAAGCGCTCAGGCAAAGCGGCAGTCTGGATCTGGGCCTGAAAGAGGTGACAACAACTATTAAAAATGTGTATTAATACTTTAGGGGATACAGCCCCACTACACTGCCTTTAAATAAGTTTCATACTTAAGGACATGTGGGGGGGCTACTACAGAATCCCCTGGCTCTGTCTGGTTCAGAGGATAAGGCTCAACAAGGTGCAACCCTCAGTCTTCCTGTCAGATGGAAACACACATTGCTATAGAACACAGGGAAAGAGCTGAGTTTGGTTCAACCACAGCCGACCTCTTGAGCATGGCATCAACAGCCTACAGGCTCACAGGACTGCACAGATCTGTGGAATCAGAAAATACCTCTATTAACAAACAAAGAACCTTTTCCCTTTGTCTCTCTCTCCAAATCAAACTTTCCCTCACCTGCACACACCAAAGCACTGCTCACAGGAGGCCTCAGACAAAGAGGAAGTGCTGCACCCTCACCTGGGCTTTTAAAGACGGGCATATCTATTCCTACCCATTAGTGGGTGGAGTTACAGACCTAAACCAGCCAGGCCTCTAAGTCTAACTCAACCCTCACATTTAATTACAAAAACCTATTCAGCTACAAAGTTCATAAAGCAGAAGGTCATGTAAAAACTTCAACAATGAAGAGGATTTTATTCGTCCTCATCTGAGTTGATTTTTATCATCTAAGTACAAACTTTATTAAATCAGCGTCTTTGGGATTAAAATACTTTCTCTTCACTTTAACATGGGTTTAGTTCTAGATTTCCTGAGCTGATCAGAGACCTGTACTGTGAATCAGGATTTGGGATTAGCCCGGTAACTTCAGGTTTAACTCTGGGTTTTCAGAATTATGACGGTGGTTCACTTGTGAACAGGTTACATCACCATGGTAACTTATGCTGCACAGCTAACCTGCTCTGGAGCAGGTAAACTTCAGAGGATCAGATCAAAACCTGTCAACAGCCCAAATATTGACCAATCAGATCACTGGAAAAGATGGAGTCATCATTCCTACAGGATCCCAAATGGGACAAAAGTGTTTATAACAAAATGGCAAAAGAATAAAGAGCAACAGATTTTTTTTTTTTCTAGATGAGTTGAATCATTTTTCTGTTGGAGGTTTTCCATGTGTTCACTCTGGTTTTAAAACAAACAGAAGGAGAGTTTATCACTAAATAACAACATAATAAATATTCTAGTTTCATTTGAAGTGAACAAAGATTCTTTAATCTGACAGAATTCCTGACACTGTTGATGCTTTTACTCTTATTGCATCACTGCAGCTCAGAATAACTTTGTGATAATTGTTGATTAAAACTAAACCCTCTGATGTCTGTTAGAAAAACTGTCCACACACTTAAAGATTTCATATGATTAGAAATGAACATCTCAGTCAGACTGAGCCTATAAGAAGTTAACTGCTTTTCTCCTTCCTGCTTTGGAAGCAGAAAGACTTAATTCACTCTTACTTTTTTAACATGCATCACACTCTCATAATAATTTGTTACTAATTAAGAAACTTCAAAATAATTATTGTACTTATCTACATTATATCCTTGGTCTGATGTTATCAATTGTAAATTATTTCTAGCTTTTCTTTTCTATTTGAGTCATGTGATCATCAAGCAAGACATTTTTCCTGGATCAGGACTGAACATTTGAAGTTTGATCCATTTCAGTGGTGAATCAAAAGTCAGTTTTTAGTCCAACATGTCTGATTTGATCTTTATCTTCTAATTCCAGATTTGACTGAGCTCAGCAGCATGTTATGAATCTGTGCTGACATGAATAGTTGTATGAATGTTGTGGTGACATTTGGATGATGTGTGTAGAAGGCTGACATTATGATGATCCACAATAAGAGAAGGACAAAGTCCCTCTACTCATGTTAGTGAAAGCTCATTGATTAGGACATATCTGATTGGATTAGAAATGATTTTTATCCACATGATTTATTCTTTATTCAGGTTGAGTTCCTGCAGTTTGTCAGAGATCAGCTGTGCTTCTCTGGCCTCAGCTCTGAAGTCCAACCCCTCCCATCTGAGACACCTGGACCTGAGTGAAAACTGGAACCTGCAGGATTCAGGACTGAATCATCTGTGTGGTTTTCTGGAGAGTCCAGACTGTAGACTGGAGACTCTGAGGTCAGACTGAGAGACAGAAAGAAATGTTTCTTCACTCTTTGCTTTATGATCTGTGATGTTTATAGTGACTGAAGTTAATGAGAGCTGTGTTTGACTTTTAGTATCTGACTGTTTTTAAGCTGCATCCTGTTGGTTCAGGTGTTTGGAGTTTCCATTTTCCAAACTTGTACATTCTCAACCTTCTTCAGCTCTGAACAGATGATGAAACACTCAACGCTTTCAAGCAGGAACTTTGTCTCCTAAACTCACATCTTTTATTCTTTAATCAGGTTGAGTAACTGCAGTTTGTCAGAGATCAGCTGTGCTTCTCTGGCCTCAGCTCTGAAGTCCAACCCCTCCCATCTGAGAGACCTGGACCTGAGTGAAAACTTTAACCTGCAGGATTCAGGAGTGAATCATCTGTGTGGTTTTCTGCAGAGTCCAGACTGTGGACTGGAGACTCTGAGGTCAGACTCCATTGTTTACTTGTGTGCTGAGATGAATATGATGTGAAAGTTGTGCTTTATTCAGTATTTATTAGGTCAAATCTCCTTCAGAATTTCTAACATTCAAAGTGTGAAATGGTTGAAAGGAAGTTGTGAAAGTGCTGACTCTGATTTTCAAAGTGATTTTTAAAGCTTTGAAAATGATTTGGATTCTGACTCTTACAGTCCACATTGACAGTGTCAGCAGTTTGACTGAGTTGAGCTTGTGTTATTCACAAAGTCTCATTGAGATCAGGATGTTTGACAAGAACTGATCTGTACAACACGTGT
The DNA here is from genome assembly GCF_017976425.1 of Toxotes jaculatrix. Classification (NCBI taxonomy): domain Eukaryota; kingdom Metazoa; phylum Chordata; class Actinopteri; family Toxotidae; genus Toxotes; species Toxotes jaculatrix. The sequence continues at coordinate 2,292,785 of NC_054405.1, read as the reverse complement.
GAGCAGGTCTGAAGGCACAAGTGTTCATAGCTGCTCCCAATGGCCTCACTCACAGGCACAGTGAAAAGCCTGCTGTCACAGAGAGGACACGTCACCATGGTTTAAATACGGAGAGGACATTTTCACACAGTGTCTCCTGAAGACATTCATAGAGCTACACTCAGCTGCTGAGCTGAACAGGGACACAAATATTTGTGGAACCAATGAAAACAGAGCAGAGAGAGAAGTTCAAACCCTGGCTCCTTTCTCAGCTCCACACAGCCGACCAATCACTGAGCCCACTGGGTGTCAACGTCCCACTGTGTCTTTGTCACAGGGACACAAACTGTGGGACACAGACCCCCCCTAAGCTGACATCCACCAGGAAGGTGGGGCCAGGAATCCCAGAATGCAATGCTGGAACAGCAGATTCAAATGTGTGAGCAGAGAGTGTTGGATGAAGCTGAACTTGCTTTGGACCAAAGACACATGACTGGAATGTGATGAAATGTCTCATTCAAACACTGCACATGTGCTGAATGTCTGCAGCTTCTCAAACTCTCAACACAAACTTCAGTCACACTCAAAACATCAAAGGCTCAAACTATTATTTCACACAATATGAAAGATTTCATTTGAAACCTTAGTGAACACTTTGAAAACTTTCTTCCAAACTGTTAAACCTGAGTGTGAATGTGGGACTTTTTGAAGGAGATTTGAGCTCAGAGATTTGATGCTGATCCACACTGAGCATCTTGTTCAGCTTCATATTTCAAACTCATTGAATGAAGATTCAAAATCCAACACTTGCTAATTGACTCTTTACTTTGGAACAATTTCATCTTCACCTTCAGTTGACTTTTATATTTCTTCACATACAAAGCAAATATTCCACATTAAGACAGAAAGAAATGTTTCTTCACTCTTTGCTTTATGATCTGTGATGTTTATAGTGACTGAAGTTAATGAGAGCTGTGTTTGACTTTTAGTATCTGACTGTTTTTAAGCTGCATCCTGTTGGTTCAGGTGTTTGGAGTTTCCATTTTCCAAACTTGTACATTCTCAACCTTCTTCAGCTCTGAACAGATGATGAAACACTCAACGCTTTCAAGCAGGAACTTTGTCTCCTAAACTCACATCTTTTATTCTTTATTCAGGTTGAGTCTCTGCAGGTTGTCAAAAATCAGCTGTGCTTCTCTGGCCTCAGCTCTGAAGTCCAACCCCTCCCATCTGAGACACCTGGACCTGTGGGGAAACGACCTGCAGGATTCAGACCTGAAGGATCTGTCTGATCTTGTGCAGAGTCCAGACTGTGGACTGGAGACTCTGAGGTCAGACTCCATTGTTTACTTGTGTGCTGAGATGAATATGATGTGAAAGTTGTGCTTTATTCAGTATTTATTAGGTCAAATCTCCTTCAGAATTTCTAACATTCAAAGTGTGAAATGGTTGAAAGGAAGTTGTGAAAGTGCTGACTCTGATTTTCAAAGTGATTTTTAAAGCTTTGAAAATGATTTGGATTCTGACTCTTACAGTCCACATTGACAGTGTCAGCAGTTTGACTGAGTTGAGCTTGTGTTATTCACAAAGTCTCATTGAGATCAGGATGTTTGACAAGAACTGATCTGTACAACACGTGTGAGCAGGTCTGAAGGCACAAGTGTTCATAGCTGCTCCCAATGGCCTCACTCACAGGCACAGTGAAAAGCCTGCTGTCACAGAGAGGACACGTCACCATGGTTTAAATACGGAGAGGACATTTTCACACAGTGTCTCCTGAAGACATTCATAGAGCTACACTCAGCTGCTGAGCTGAACAGGGACACAAATATTTGTGGAACCAATGAAAACAGAGCAGAGAGAGAAGTTCAAACCCTGGCTCCTTTCTCAGCTCCACACAGCCGACCAATCACTGAGCCCACTGGGTGGCAACGTCCCACTGTGTCTTTGTCACAAGGACACAAACTGTGGGACACAGACCCCCCCTAAGCTGACAGCCACCAGGAAGGTGGGGCCAGGTATCCCAGAATGCAATGCTGGAACAGCAGATTCAAATGTGTGAGCAGAGAGTGTTGGATGAAGCTGAACTTGCTTTGGACCAAAGACACATGACTGGAATGTGATGAAATGTCTCATTCAACACACTGCACATGTGCTGAATGTCTGCAGCTTCTCAAACTCTCAACACAAACTTCAGTCACACTCAAAACATCAAAGGCTCAAACTATTATTTCACACAATATGAAAGATTTCATTTGAAACCTTAGTGAACACTTTGAAAACTTTCTTCCAAACTGTTAAACCTGAGTGTGAATGTGGGACTTTTTGAAGGAGATTTGAGCTCAGAGATTTGATGCTGATCCACACTGAGCATCTTGTTCAGCTTCATATTTCAAACTCATTGAATGAAGATTGAAAATCCAACACTTGCTAATTGACTCTTTACTTTGGAACAATTTCATCTTCACCTTCAGTTGACTTTTATATTTCTTCACATACAAAGCAAATATTCCACATTAAGACAGAAAGAAATGTTTCTTCACTCTTTGCTTTATGATCTGTGATGTTTATAGTGACTGAAGTTAATGAGAGCTGTGTTTGACTTTTAGTATCTGACTGTTTTTAAGCTGCATCCTGTTGGTTCAGGTGTTTGGAGTTTCCATTTTCCAAACTTGTACATTCTCAACCTTCTTCAGCTCTGAACAGATGATGAAACACTCAACGCTTTCAAGCAGGAACTTTGTCTCCTAAACTCACATCTTTTATTCTTTATTCAGATTGAGGCTCTGCAGTTTGTCAGAGATCAGCTGTGCTTCTCTGGCCTCAGCTCTGAAGTCCAACCCCTCCCATCTGAGACACCTGGACCTGAGTGAAAACAACCTGCAGGATTCAGGACTGAATCATCTGTGTGGTTTTCTGCAGAGTCCAGACTGTGGACTGGAGACTCTGAGGTCAGACTCCATTGTTTACTTGTGTGCTGAGATGAATATGATGTGAAAGTTGTGCTTTATTCAGTATTTATTAGGTCAAATCTCCTTCAGAATTTCTAACATTCAAAGTGTGAAATGGTTGAAAGGAAGTTGTGAAAGTGCTGACTCTGATTTTCAAAGTGATTTTTAAAGCTTTGAAAATGATTTGGATTCTGACTCTTACAGTCCACATTGACAGTGTCAGCAGTTTGACTGAGTTGAGCTTGTGTTATTCACAAAGTCTCATTGAGATCAGGATGTTTGACAAGAACTGATCTGTACAACACGTGTGAGCAGGTCTGAAGGCACAAGTGTTCATAGCTGCTCCCAATGGCCTCACTCACAGGCACAGTGAAAAGCCTGCTGTCACAGAGAGGACACGTCACCATGGTTTAAATACGGAGAGGACATTTTCACACAGTGTCTCCTGAAGACATTCATAGAGCTACACTCAGCTGCTGAGCTGAACAGGGACACAAATATTTGTGGAACCAATGAAAACAGAGCAGAGAGAGAAGTTCAAACCCTGGCTCCTTTCTCAGCTCCACACAGCCGACCAATCACTGAGCCCACTGGGTGTCAACGTCCCACTGTGTCTTTGTCACAGGGACACAAACTGTGGGACGCTGACAGCCACCAGGAAGGTGGGGCCAGGAATCCCAGAATGCAATGCTGGAACAGCAGATTCAAATGTGTGAGCAGAGAGTGTTGGATGAAGCTGAACTTGCTTTGGACCAAAGACACATGACTGGAATGTGATGAAATGTCTCATTCAACACACTGCACATGTGCTGAATGTCTGCAGCTTCTCAAACTCTCAACACAAACTTCAGTCACACTCAAAACATCAAAGGCTCAAACTATTATTTCACACAATATGAAAGATTTCATTTGAAACCTTAGTGAACACTTTGAAAACTTTCTTCCAAACTGTTAAACCTGAGTGTGAATGTGGGACTTTTTGAAGGAGATTTGAGCTCAGAGATTTGATGCTGATCCACACTGAGCATCTTGTTCAGCTTCATATTTCAAACTCATTGAATGAAGATTGAAAATCCAACACTTGCTAATTGACTCTTTACTTTGGAACAATTTCATCTTCACCTTCAGTTGACTTTTATATTTCTTCACATACAAAGCAAATATTCCACATTAAGACAGAAAGAAATGTTTCTTCACTCTTTGCTTTATGATCTGTGATGTTTATAGTGACTGAAGTTAATGAGAGCTGTGTTTGACTTTTAGTATCTGACTGTTTTTAAGCTGCATCCTGTTGGTTCAGGTGTTTGAAGTTTCCATTTTCCAAACTTGTACATTCTCAACCTTCTTCAGCTCTGAACAGATGATGAAACACTCAACGCTTTCAAGCAGGAACTTTGTCTCCTAAACTCACATCTTTTATTCTTTATTCAGGTTGAGGGGCTGCAGGTTGTCAGAGATCAGCTGTGCTTCTCTGGCCTCAGCTCTGAAGTCCAACCCCTCCCATCTGAGACACCTGGACCTGAGTGGAAACAGGAACCTGCAGGATTCAGGAGTGAATCATCTGTGTGGTTTTCTGCAGAGTCCAGACTGTGGACTGGAGACTCTGAGGTCAGACTCCATTGTTTACTTGTGTGCTGAGATGAATATGATGTGAAAGTTGTGCTGACAGTAAAGTGCAGACATCACACTGATATTATACTGATCCACACTGAGGATCTTCATGGTAAAGTCTGTTTTCTTCTTCTGTGGTTTAGTCCACTGACTGTGGCAGAGCAATGTTGAGCTACAGATTTCAAAGCTTCATTTAACAAGAAAAAAGCTTCACTCTTTAAATCACATCCAAGTTTTTTCCACACTCACATCAACAAATATATATTCAGTATTTTCTTCTTCCAACACGACTAGAAAGTGATGAGACTAAAGTCAAAGTGACTCAGATATTCAGAACAAACTCAGCATGTTTGTTAAATGTCGTCACCGTTACATGAAGTGAAAATCTTTTCCATTTTGTCTCAATCATTTGTTGCCTTTCCTCCAAACTTCAGCCTGACATGTTTGTTCTCTGTCAAAACTTTAGGATCTTTAGTAGAATCTGAAACAAATGTCAACAACATGAGTTTGTATAGATGGAGCCACTGGTGGAGCTGGAAGAGTTTAAGAGCTGAAGTCACTATGTCTTTATTGAAGCAGCAGCATGTTGTCATTAATATTAATGAGAGCTGTGTTTGACTTTTAGTATCTGACTGTTTTTAAGCTGCATCCTGTTGGTTCAGGTGTTTGGAGTTTCCATTTTCCAAACTTGTACATTCTCAACCTTCTTCAGCTCTGAACAGATGATGAAACACTCAACACTTTCAAGCAGGAACTTTGTCTCCTAAACTCACATCTTTTATTCTTTATTCAGGTTGAGTGACTGCAGTTTGTCAGAGATCAGCTGTGCTTCTCTGGCCTCAGCTCTGAAGTCCAACCCCTCCCATCTGAGACACCTGGACCTGAGTGGAAACAACCTGCAGGATTCAGGAGTGAAGGATCTGTGTGATCTTGTGCAGAGTCCAGACTGTGGACTGGAGACTCTGAGGTCAGTAGAGAGTTGGAGTCAGTCCATGCTGCTTTCATCAGTATTGTACTAAACACAGTTCGTATCAAAGCAAAGATCCAGTGTCTCCTGTAAACCTCCAACCTTCTCAGTGGCTGCTTTCCTCATTGAAGCTGTGAGAGGAGAACGGGGACAGGCCTCAGGATAGGACAGAAAGACAGAGACGCAGAGGACAGTCAGCCAATCACAGCAGCCACAAGCTCATTGTGATCTGTTGTTGTTGTTGTTGTTGTTGTTGTGTTCATGTCAACAGGAAATAAAGCTGGATCACAGCTGACAGAGACAGTTGTCCTCATTGGTCCAACTGTCCTACCATCACATCTAATCTGAGACTGTTTGTTGTCTCATTTCAACAGTAAAGAATTGATGAGTTTGATCTTTGTCACAGCTCTGAGATCAGTCTGACTGCAGCCTGCAAATCACTGGCTCTGATTTCAGAGAAGCATCATGACATGTTGTCAGCATGTGGTCTGATACAGAGCAGAACCTCTGCTGAAGTCCAGTGATCACATCTGTATATCTGTCCATCTGTCAGATACTTTCAGTGACAGCCTCCATGTTTATTTGTCAGCTGATATTTCAGAAGCAGATCAGATGTTCATCAACACACAGAGACTCTTTCTTTAAATGGAACATGAGTTGACATGTAACAGCAGTGAATCCATCACTAAACTGTGTGTGCAGTAATGAAGCTTCATGACTCAGCAGTTTATTTCCACTGTGGACTTGAGTGAAATGTTCAGAGTAAACAGACTTGATGCTAAAAGTCTCTGCAGGTGTGTGAGCTTCCAGCTCAGTGTCTTCACTCCAATACGTTAACATGAGAGCTGAGAGGAAGCTGCTACACTACACAGCTGCTCCACTTCTGCTCTGAACAGGACTGAAGTCCCTGCTGCTCTTTATACTGGATGTGCTGCATCAGTGACTGACAGCTGATGAAGTGAGTCTCTGTAAACACTGATTTATCACCTCTGTTGTCTGTCTTCTTCTCTCAACAGCTGGAGGCATCGATCTCTCCAAAGGAGACAGTGAAGAGGACGGTGTGTGTGTTGAGAGAGGACGAGCTGTGTCCTGATGATCCAGAGAGGTTGAAGCAGCAGCAGCTTGTGTGTAGAGAGGCTCTGATTGGTCCATGTTACTGGGAGGTAGAGTGGAGAGGAGAGCTTCATCCAGCAGTGACTGACAGAGGAACCAGAAGAAGTGGAGAAGACTCTCAGTGCTGCAGTCTGAACTGCTCTGAGAACAGCTCCACTGTCAAGTCCACCATCATCCCTGTGTGTTCCTCTGGATCTGAAAGAGAATCATCAGTGTATCTGGACTGATCTGCTGCTGCTCTGTCCTTCAATATGGGGGCCTGTGTGTACATTAATGAGGGAAAAAAATGAACTTTGATGACCATGCTAATGATTTTAGCAAATGGGAACACTTTCCGTCCCCACTGTATGCTTTTATTGTCCTTGTTTCAGATCAGTGAGGCACTAAAGAGTGACTTCCAGGTGTTGGCTTTTAACTCTGAGGAAGCAAAAATGAAGGTTTCCAAGAAAAGATGAGAGAGAACAACTGAAACAGGAAAACAGAGTGGGTATTAACTGCAAGTCTCTGAAACTAATAGAACTATTTTCAATCATTTGAACCCACTGAGATTTAAAATCCCTTCTTTTTTTTTTTTTTTTTTAGCAAGCAGAGCAATAAAGTGAACAATACAGGAAGTTACAGATGGACGGGTTGTTTATAACAAAAATAAACATACAATGTATATATGGGATATTGAATAGATTTAGGAGATCAGCTTGTGTAAAAAAATAAAAATAAAAAAGTGAAATGTTGATCAAACTATTGTATAAACTATTAGTAAACAAGTCAAATGAGAGACAGCAACAACAGGAAAAATACACATACAGGTAGACACCTGTGCAACAGCTTCAAAAATGATGCTACTCATTCACATTTAATGGGATAAAAGTGGCGAAGTAGGAAGCAACCGTGTTAACCAGGAAGGACCCAAATGCAGGACTCTGAGACAATGAAGTGCAGAGTTCACTTTTATTGAGAAAATGGCGTGGTGGGGAAGTGAGGCTGCTCTCGGCTGAGGCAAGGCAAAGTCCGTTGCAGGTAGAAGGTAATGGGTGGAATGGTTAATGGAGCGGGGGGAGCAGGTGTCTGGGAATGATTATCCTGGCAGTGGAGAATGGACAGGTGATCCTACAGGAACAGAGGGAGGACAAGATGAGTACAAGAATTATGACGGGAATCCAAAACACAGGTAAGTAACTTAGTGTTTCAGAGCCAACGTGTCTACTGTAGACGTGGTCAGACGAACTGGCGACGACAGGACTGAGGAGCCAGCTTAAATCATGAGTGGAAGATAGAAGGCTGATGACGGACTCAGAACAGCTGTGTCAATTACTGGTTGAGAACGTGACGTCCCCACGCTCAATCCTGGCAAGAGAGCCACACACACACACACACACACACACACCACCACCGACCAAACAGACAAACGAGGACAAACAATACACACAAGGCAGGGGACATACAGGATACAAAAGGAACAGAAAGGTGACAAATAAAAAATTCAGACTATGCTGTGTTAAAAAATGAGCCTTGTGTCCATATAGTACAAGAAAAAGAGACAAACTGGAAACGTTCAAGGCTGAACTGCCAACCAGGCCAAGCAGGCTGCCCTATAGGTCCTCAGACCCTGAAACCCCCTTGTTTTGAAATGTGTGTCTCAGTTTTATAAATATCAAATGAAATGATGAGAGAGAGCCTCTCTATCATCTCTCTCTTTGTAGTTTTCCATCATAAGATCACTAGTTGGTGTAGGACATATAGAGTGAGGTAAAGAGGACTCAGGTGGGGCCACACATCATTTTTGCCCCCACTGCCCAGAGTGACTTTATTCAGCCATGATCTCCCTTGGTCTTCTTTGCAGGATAAAGTTAACAGGAACATCACAGCCTCAGGTATTTAGTTTTTTAGTCAGGGTTACAGTCACTGTGCATGGTAAAGCCTTTAATGTGCCTCTGCATGAGCTGCTATGGTTGCTGTAAATTCACACAGAGTAATGGAACAAAAGTATCCTCCACAATCTGTTGTGTTACAGAAGCTCAGCATCATTTTATTGAACAAAGTCAAATCCATTGTTTTCTTTATACAAAGTTCCACACCACTTTTTTCTTTCCTTCATGTTTTAGTGCAAATCAATAGCGTTAGATGCAAAGCAAAAAATCATTCAACCCCAATCAAAGCATAATATTCATTTCTTTTATTGAATTAAATGTAACCTTCAGACAGAAGTAACCCTGCCCAGCTGTCAACCTGCTTTTAAAGCAAACACATTCAGTGTCTTAGGGAAAAATCAAATCTTGCATATTGCACAGGTTTGCATTCATCCTCCACCTTCAGTAAACTGCTGCTTTTAAAGATACAGTAGTTTCCACTTTGAGCCGGACATTTTTCTGTAGATGAACCTACATTCATTATTTTATTGGCCAGTGTATAAGTGATGACTTGTTATGTTGTTGTTGTTTCTGTACTGTCAAGTTTTAATGTGACATTACAGCAATGAATAAAGAAATAAGCAGATAAATTAGGAAAGGAAAGAGAAAAAAAGGGACATTTCCACACAGAGTAGAAAAATGTTTTTCTAATGAAGGGAAACATCAGTGAGCTCAGCAGGTTGAAGGGAGCAACACATTTATTGAGTGTTGAGTCAAAGATATGAGTTAAGCAGAGCTCCATCCTAAACTCTGTGTTAATGCTTCCAGATGTGTGATCTGCCTTCTCACCTCTGTGACCACAGCTGCTGGAGGAGAGAGTCCACCAGGAGCCAGATGAGCACCGGCACCAACAGGGTGAGACTCCTTTCTTTTACTGTCTGGGCAAAAATGTGGATCCTGTTAGATTTTTTATGAGCTTGTGCTGATTTGAAATAATCAGATTTTGAAGATTATCTTTAGTTTGATTTAGTGCTTTAATACCTAATGTTTTTAAATGAGTGTAATTGTCATTAACCTCAGTGATTCCACTGGTTACATATTATAAAATGTTCATGTAAGATTGAAGGGAAACCAACACTCACGAGTACATGTGGCATAAAACTATAAATAGTTTTATGATTAGTTGAAAAATACAAAATAATTATTAATCATCAACCCATCAAGTTCTACACTGATACAATCACACAGTTATGACCCTCAAGAAAAGACAAAGACGTTGTGTAGACAGTGGACTTGTTTTGCTGGTGTACATTATTTTCCTTTTGATTTTAAATTTGTTTCTAGTTTGATTTGAATTCTGAACAAATGGTCACTACTGAAGGTGAACTGTGAGGGATTCATGGAAAAAATGTGATTTTTCCTTTATTACTATACATGAAAGAGTTTATTTGCATTTAGTTTGAAGGGAGTCAGTGGAGTTATTAGATAGTAAAACGTTACAGACTGGCGATGCCTCCCACCTCCAGGATTGACATCCTGTCACTTTAACTTGGTCCTGTCCAGTGTTGCCATGGCTGCCAGTCACATCATATCCCCAAGTTGCTGAGATGTGGTTTTGCCTGTAAAGTCCTGATGTGGGCCTCTGTCCCTCTGCTGGGAGAAGCAGAAACACCTGTCTTCAGTTTCTCTGGTTGTCCTGCAGACAGCCGTCCCACTGATTGTTTGTCCTCCTGCAGGTCTTCATGCTCTGCCCGGATGATGCTGAACAGTTGTGCTGAGCGTGCGTTTGGTTGGGCCTCGGTCGGTGCTTTATGCTAAGTGAACAGTAAGTTTGATGAGTGGCTGCTGTTCAGAGACCAGTGGGAGTGGTTGTATGTTGATGAAAGCTGTGGATGGTGGAAGTGTGGAGTGGAGGTGTGTGCTGGAGTGTTACGTGTGTGATTTCCTTGGCTGTTGCTGTGAATGGGGGCTTTGTGGAGTGGGCTGTAGCAGCTCATTGTTTGGCCGAGGTGTTAAACCTCACTCGGTCTCATCTGGTGATCGAGCGAGTCAGTGTTTGTCGTCCTGAGCAGCATCCACACTCGTTAAATATGTGGAGTTTGCTGTGTGTAACAGCACCTCTGAATCCACAGATGTTACAGCAGCAGTCTGAGAGGACTTTAAGTCAACTAGTTTGACCTGGACCTTGACTTTCTCGCTGTGTCCATCTCTGTAACAGGCTGCTGTATGCAGGAGGAGACCTAGGGAGCAGGAGACCAGCTCTAGAGCCCTCAGCAAGAAGACGCCATGAGACTCCTGCTGTCCTGTTGGACCAGAGCCCCAGCACCCAGCCCTCCACCTCTGCTCCACAGACCATACCAGACAGTGTCCAGCAGGACGTCAGTGCTCTAAATGTATAGACAAGTGTTGGTTTTCACCTGCCTCCTGTCTTTGTGTTGGTCAGAAGCATTTTATCCTGGCTCAGTGGTCACCACACACATTTGTCCCACTTTGCTGCAGCAGTCTAAAGGGTGTAGCTGATGCAGTCTGACCTTCCTTCTCCTCCACTCTCTGTCTCTGTAATATGATCCAGTCCAGAGTCCTCCCACAGCCTGTGGCCCACGTTCAGCAGGATGACATTATGCACTTGTCCCCCTGGCCCGTCCCCCAGCCTGGTGCTCACCGTCCCTCTGCTTTTGATGCACTGGAGTTTCTCTCTTTTAGTATTTAAAAGTAATGTTTTTTTAATAAGAATAAGAATAAGAATAAGAAATCCTTTATTAGTCCCTCAGTGGGGAAATTGCATTTAGCAACAGCAAGATTACAGTCCAGTAAGTGAAAGTAAAATATAAGTAAGACCAATATGGCCAAAACAAGATACTAAACTAAGAGAACAGCTGCTGTAAAAAGTAAATATACATACATAGATAAATAAGTAAAATAAATATGGGCTGGAGGTTGTTGAGTGACTTCCATACACAATAATATTGCACACTAATAATTGAGTTATTGCACATAGGTATTGCACTTAGAGTTGCATGGAGTTGGAATCAGTATGTGTGTTAACAATGTTCGTTATAGAGTCTGACAGCAGCAGGAAGGAAAGATCTTCTAAATCTCTCCTTCGCACACCGAGGGTGGAGCAGTCTGTCACTGAAGCTGCTCTGCAGAGCTGACAGGACGTCCTGCAGGGGGTGGGACTCGTGGTCCAGCATAGATGACAGTTTTGCTAGGACCCTTCTGTCTCCTACCTCTCGCACTGAGTCCAGAGGACAGCCCAGGAGACAGAGCTGGACCTCCTGATGACTTTGTCCAGCTTCTTCCTCTCCTTCTCGGTTATGCTGCTGCTCCAGCAGACTACACCGTACAGGATGGCTGAAGCCACCACAGAGTCGTAGAAGGTCTTTAGGAGTGTCCCCTGCACACCAAAAGACCGCAGTCTCCTCAGGAGGTAGAGCCTGCTCTGCCCCTTCCTGTACAGTGCATCTGTGTTGTCAGTCCAGTCCAGTTTGTGGTTTAGGTGAACACCCAGGTACTTGTAAGAGTCCACTCTCACAATGTCCATTCCCTGGATGTTCACCGGTGAGGGGGCAGACCGGTGTCTGCGGAAATCCACCACCATCTCCTTGGTCTTCCCTGCGTTGATGAGGAGGTGGTTTGGCCGACACCAGTCCACGAAGTCCTGCGTCACTCCTCTGTACTCTGCATCATCGTCGTCGCTGATCAGGCCGACGATAGCAGAGTCGTCAGAGAACTTGAGCAGGACACAGCCGTCCGTGTTGTGTCTGAAGTCTGCAGTGTAGAGGGTGAAGAGGAAGGGCGCAAGCACCGTGCCCTGGGGAACACCCACACTGCAGGTCAGGGGGTCAGACACACAGTCCCGAGCTCTCACAAACTGAGGCCTGTTTGTGAGGTAGTCCAGGACCCACTCTGCCAGCTGTGAGTCCACTCCAGACCGCACCAGCTTGTCCCTCAGAAGCACAGGCTGGATAGTGTTGAATGCGCTGGAGAAATCAAAGAATAGAATCCTCACAGCGCTGCCAGGCTTCTCCAGATGAGTCAGAGCACAGTGCAGCAGGAAGATCACAGCGTCCTCCGCTCCGATCCCGGGTCGGTAGGCGAACTGCAGTGGATCCATCGCTGAGCTCACCTCAGCCCGGAGGTGGCCCAGGACCAGTCTCTCCAGTGTCTTCATCAGATGTGATGTGAGAGCCACCGGCCTGAAGCTGCTAGGATCCCTAGCATGTGGTGTTTTGGGTACTGGTACCACACAGGAGGTCTTCCATAGCTGTGGTACCATCCTCAGCTTCAGGCTCAGGTTGAAGACTTGCCCCATAATCCCACACAGTTCCTCTGCACAGGATTTCAGGAGCCTGGAGCTGATGCCGTCTGGTCCAGCTGCCTTCCGTGCTTTGATCCTCCTCAGCTCTCTCCTCACCTGGGCAGGTGTGAAGGACAGGGGTGGGCTGGGGGGGGTTACTGAGTCCATGGGGTGGTGGGGAAATAGTGAGGTGTGAGCAAGAGGTGTGGGGGGCTGTAGGAGTGGGGCATTGTCCAGTTGAGCTGGAGGTGTGAAGGGCTGCGGGTGTGGGGCATTGTCCAGTTGACAAGGTGTGGGGCAGCTGCGTGGGGGGAGTAGTGGGTGGCTGGTCAAACCGGTTGAAGTGTTGGTTCAAGTCGTTCACCCACTGCAGGCCCCCCTCAGCCTGGGAGTGGGGTGTTTTGAAGCCTGAGATGGTCTTTAGGCTCCTCCACACCCCACTGATATTTTGCTGCTTCAGCTGCTCCTCCATCTTCCTCTTGTACCTGGCCTTGCCCTCCCTGATCTTCCTTCTCAGCTCTTTCTGTGCAGCCTTGAGCTCCTCCTTGTCCCCTGACCTGAAGGCTCTCTTCTTCTCCTTCAGTAGAGCTTTAATATCATTAGTTATTTTTGGGATGATTCTACTTGTATCTAAAATTTAGCCCTTCCCATCATGTATGAAAAATCACGTGGCCTTTACACATGACCAGTGGCAGACTGTTGACCAGGTTCTGGGACAGGTCTGGGTGTAACTGGACATGTCCCTTTCTATTTGCCTTTGTTTGGTTGGTGTGTTTTTACTTGTATCAAATTCTACGTCAGATCCTTTTTTCCTGGTATTTTTCAGGCCTGATCTCTAATGGAGTCTCTTCTTGTCTCACATGTACCACAATTTCCACACTAATCCCTTTTCTAAGGTTGTATACTCAGACAAACACATGGATGTGAACATCTTTGTAATACAGCAGTTACAGACAGTGGCACACAAGACAGCAACAGGTGCTGGATATGTAAATACTAATGGAATCACCCTCCTTGAGGAATTACACAGATGGGTGAAGCATAGATGGGTGAGGATGAGTGAGGCATAGATAGATTAACACATTGCACAAAACCTGACTCCATGTTTCCCCCGTTTCGTGATGTTTATATCACGAAATCGGTGCAGTGTCAAACACTGGTTCATAATACATGGAAGGCACAATCACATATTACATACAAACATTGCAGCACAACTTTGTACAACACAAAACACAACGTAATCTGCTGACGGTAGTAGAAGGTTTCTCTCATCCTCTGGAACACTAAGTCAGGATCAGCTGTGTGGTGAAGGAGAGATATGGCTTCCATGCATTCATCTCTGATTGGCTGATCATCATATGTTCTGGATGATGTGGGACCTCCTTTTAGCTCCACTCTACTCTGGGATGAAGAGGTGCTTTTGGATTTCCTTTGCACAGACTTCATGCACCACTCAAGAAAGGGTTTGTTGCTTTGAATATCATAGAAGTGTTCCTGAAAGAAAAAAAGCTGTCTCAAGAACAAATACTGTATGTTGCTTATATGCAAACAACAGCTAACAGCTCTGCTGCAAGCAGAAAAAAAGTCTCTTACCATTTTTTAAAATATTTTTTTTTATACGTATTTTTTTTATAAAAGGATACCGGATTAAGTTGAAGCCTCTTACCCTTCTTTTCCATGCATGTGAGCAACAATAATATTAACCAGTAACCGTGTGGTGGAATATTTCAAACTTCCAGTCTCTTCATACTCTTTAATCACAGTCATCCCTGCTGGTTTTGAATTTGCTCCACATTCTAAAAAAGAAAACATTAGAAACATATTTACAACTACACTTAGATCTATGTTGTAAACAAATACATTTATCTAATACCTGTACATATTACTTGCATTTTTTAGGAATTGTGTCTAATAAATAATGATTAAAATCCAGGTGTATACAAGTTGGAAAACCATTATTTTTTTTGCAAGGACACTGTCCATCAAAGGCTGGCATCCAGAATCACTTGTGTCTCTGCTTAAAGTGCTTGAGACTGACAGTGTATCTGTCAGACTTGGAGAGGAGGAGCCTTCATACCCTTGCTGCAAGACACTTAGATCTGAAGAAGAAAATGTCATATGTCTGAGAATAACATGTTCAAGTTAAAGTTTATCCCAACTACACACTGTTCAAAACAGCAAGGCTACAGTTTATAAGCTCAACTGTTAGCATGCTAGCCAAAACTGACTTTTCAGCTGCGTCTGCGCCATTGAGCCGGAAATTATTCTCTTAAAACACCGACATGCGGTTGCATTGTTGGATGGTTATTTCCAAAACAGTATTAATTACCTTCAAGATGCGCGTCGTCATTAATTTGTGAAGCTTATCAAACAGTTTGTCATTACCGTCATACAGACACATCACACGCCACAGACAGTATGGCCGACATTAACGTTTGAGTGAAAGCTAACAGCTCCACAATGGTAGCTAAGGACAGTTAGCTAACTAATGCTGCGGGAGCTACTTGCTCTAAATAATGGAGTAAAAGCAATGGGGTTACGTTCAACATCAAGTTCGCAGTCATTAGCGGTACTATGTAAGTAGATAAAGTGAGAGCAATGACAAAATATCACACATTTAAAGTACTTTCTGATAAAAATCATGCTCTTACCAGCCTTGTGACGACGTTCCTTGTGCTGCTCATGCCGCGATAAAATGCGTCGTGAACTCCAGGGACAGAGTTAAAACCAGATCCTGAACACCAGGGAATAAACTCCAAAATTCAACTCGGCCTGGGTGTACACCTTAACACAAACTGTAGTCAGAGTTATAAAATAAACTCCAGAAATGTAACTCTTTCACACTTTTTTGTCTGACTCCAGATTTTAGTACTTTGTGAATTTGCTGTGTGTTAGAACATGTAGTTGTGTACAGTTCAGCTGCTGCTGTCCTTGGTGCTGAATTCACCAACCCAGCTGAATGGTCCTGAGTGCTTATTGTTGTAATTCATTTGGTATTTTTGAGAAGATTGAATGTCATTAGTATGAGTTATGTTTTGGTTAGAGTTAGGCTTTCAGTTATGATGTGTCCTCATAACTATATTAAGACACAGATGTGTGTGTGTGAGTGTGAGTGTGTTTGTGCTTTGATGTATCAACATTCTACAGTCTGATGTCACAGGCTGCAGTAAGTGGACACACAGCCAGAGACAAGTTCAGAAGTCAAACAGGAGCAGAAACAGTTGGACTGGACAGGACTTGCTCATGATTTAGGAAGAAAGAAGCACTCAGATATTTCTGCACAGTTATTGACAAGGAAGGGAGGAGCTACTGCTGTTACAAGGACAAGAGGAAACTACAGGAAAGTCCAGATCACCTCCAAGGTTTTCAGTAAGTCACTTGATGTCAGTGTTTCAGTTCAGTGGGATGTGCTTGTTAAATTGACATTATGTCTAATCACACAAGAACTTCAGCCCAGAGGTTTCAGTACATGTTCAGTTTATTTATGCTAAACATGAGGCTTCAGCAGTCTGACTTATATAGTCCTCCAAGTCTTTTTTATCATTTATGTTGAAGATCAACCACCAGTGCTTTGCATGTGTAACTGTGAGTTTCTGAAACACAACATCCAGAGACACACACCAGCACAGCTACACACACTTACACAGGCAGAGACAGAGAGAGGGCCAAGGAGAAGCAGAGACAGATGTGCAGGTGATGTGTTTTCTTCAGCTCTTTGCAGTGATCTTACAGATAACCCTCGACTGTGCTGTGATCTCTGTCATCCATGTTGCTGTACTGGTTTGGCTTCCTGACTCGGTTTGTGGAGTTGCCCCAGTGACCTGCTGTAACTCAGCCTCCTCTCTGACTGACACACAGTGATGAAGCACATTTTTCTTTGACTCAATGCATCAAACATCACTTCTTGTCATACATACATAAGTATCTCCTCTCAGTAAGTACAGATGTTTCCTCTTCAAAGCTTTCAGGAGCTTCACTCTGATTCGGTGGCTCCACTCTGACTAATTTCATGCTGCATCTCTATTTGGGACCAAACACAGAGAGAAAATGTGTAAACAGCTGATAATCAGCAGACAGTCTGTGAGTGTTTGGGTGGTACAAAGTGGGAGTAGGAGGAAAGCAGCGACACATCCTCTCCACTCATTAACATAGTGACAGCACTGACTGAAGCTCTGCACTGTGTTTTCAGCCTAATATGATTAATAGAATTATTCAGTCCATTCAGACTGAACATAAACAAACCAGTTATCAAATAACCACAGTCCATTTGATTCTAATGTTAAATGTTAGCCTCTCTCTCTCTCTCTCTCTCTCTCTCTCTCTCTCTCAGGAACATCAATCAGAGATGTTTAAGATACAAATAGTGTGAATGTAGATGTTGTGATGTTGCTCAGTGTGTCTGTGCTGTGATCCAACACTTGGATGGATTTTACTGTCACTCCTTCCTGTGCAGGCTGCACAAACACAATAGTTCATCATGGAGAAAAAGCTGTTTGTAATTTATCAGTGAAGTTCTCTCATTGCTTCAGGATTATAAACCATTTTCAACCAACAAGATGGACAAAGGGGCTCAAAAGGTTTTTGCCTGTAGACGTGTGATGGTTTTAATATTGAAATATATTATGCCTTTAACTTTGTGCCAGTGGGATTAGTCAGGATCAGGGTCTGTTCATGGTCCAAGAAGAAGAAATGCAGTCCTTTAGCTGTGATAATGTTTCCACATGTTCATGATTTGCTTGACTCTGTCATTTCTCTTCCTCCATTGTCTCTCATCCTAAAGGTGTAACTGTTTTTCTGTCCCAGCAGGAAGTCATTTTTTTTAAGTAACCAATACTAACCACTGACCCTCCGCCTCCACTGTTGACTGAATGAAACTCAGTGAGAGTGGGTGGTGTTGTACAGGAGTTTAACTCATTGAACCATGAAGTGAGGAAATGGACAGAAAGTTGAAATACTTTATGTCTTCCTGCTTCATATAACTGGAGACATTTTGGTTTGGATTGATGTTATGGCTGAGGGGTTCTTGATGAGGGCAGTTGTACAGTTTTGCCACTGAGCCACTGTCAGGCCATTTACTTAGAGATACAATGAAATGTACTGTTAAAGGCATAGAGTGATGTAGAAAGTGTGCTTCAGCTTTTGTTATGTACAGACAGACTGCAGCACTCAGGCCATGTTAAAGATCTTGTTACCAAAGATTCTTCTGCTTTAGTTTGATCCTCCACTGAGCTCTCACCTTGGAAAACTGCCAACTTTTCAGTGTGAAGAGAAATTCTCTAAACATGTTCAGGAAACATGCTGCTTTTTCTCTGGATGCTTTTCTCTTATTTTATAGTCTAATATAATCTGCATCATATGAAACCTGCTGTAAAACAAAAGTCTGTGTGCTTTTCTCTTTTTCAGTACATTAGATCCATAATTAACTTCAACATACACAGATCACATGAAATCATTTTCTCTGTGTCTGTTCATTGTACAGTGAACTTCTCCTCCATCAGGACAAGCCAGGGACACATATGTCCACAGTCACCTCTCACCCATCAATAGATCATGCTAATGTTTGTGTAGCTTTTTTAGCTGGAGTGACAGAAGACACTGCTGTGGAGAAAGAGTTTGAAGAAAGTATTTGCTCAGGGTTTTGGTTTCATGGACACTGTGAATTTGAATTCATTTCTCAGTTTGGTGCTCATGCTGATTCCCTGAAGGTTTGGCTGCCATTTGTTCTGAAGGCCTGGTACAGTTTGTATTCATACATATGCAATTTCTGTGCTATAGAAAACATTTTGAATTCTTGTCTTATTATGGCAAAACTGAAGTTTCATTATTTTAATCAGATTTGTTGCCATAATTTATTGCTGTTGTTTTAAAGCTGCTGTATATTATATATTATTTTCTTGAAGTGTGTGTGAGGTGAAGCTGATTCATCCATGTTGAGTCTGAGTCTATGTCTGACCACATGTTATAAAACTGACCCTCAGTAACTCAGTTCAGGAGAATCCACTCTCCAGTGAAAACACACTGTTGTGTTACTGTTCTGAAATGTAATGTAATGCAATGTTCCTCTATTGATCAGCTGATGAGTGATTTCTTTGGCATGATTGAGTTCAGCCTCAGAAAGGTTTAAGAAATTCAGTTTAAAGTCTTCAGTGTGTTTCAGGTGTGGGTGACTGATACACAGCTGTAACAACCTGCAGACACAGTACACAAAGCTTCTGTATGGCTCTAATACTTTGTGATGAAATGCCTCCATCAGTCTAATGGCTCTGTCTGTGTCTGATGTCTGTGGAGTCTGAACTGTGAAATGAATTCACTGCCTGTCAGTTTCTCTGTGCACTGGGCTAAAAATTGTCTGTAATAACTCGACTACCAGCCTGAGTTCAGATCACTGACATTCAACAATTTTCTCACTCTAGCTGTTGTTTTATAAAAATTATTGAAAATAAATTGTGTTCTCATCCATTACTAAAGTCTTCCAGACTCAAAGATGAAGATCAGGATCTGATGAGAATTTATTCTCCCTCTCAGGTTTTTGTGCTGTTGAAAATCAGCATCATTTTCCAGCACGTTTCAGTATAATAGGAAGATCAGGCTGAGTTAGAAACACCTGCATGGCTGTAGACTACAAGGTGATCAGATATTGTATGGACCAGTTTTCCTTTAAAGACTTAAACATTTATACCACACTAATTTGCACTGGAGACTGTTTCTATCACAGATGGATGTGAGCTGCTGTCAAGGTCATCATGTCTGTTGTGTGATTGATGTGGAAATTTGAAACTGGAGCGCAGAGTTTTCAGAGTCTGATGCAAAAAACACATTCAAATGTTTCAGTGCAGGAGATGAAGACGACGTGTTGCTGTTGAAATAGTAAAACATTTGATTTCTTTTCTGTTTTCTTTCAGGTAAGTGCTGCCAATGACCTTCAGAAGAAAAAAGAACAAGGGAAACAGATTCAGCCAAAGATCCTCGACTATCTTCAGCAACATTTAGTGAGTTTGTAATTCTTTGTTTCTACAATGATGAGAGAAGTGTATCCAGAGGGCTGCTGCTCAGATGATAATGGTAGGACACAGACTTTCTTTACAGATATATTTCCTCTGTTGTTCACAAACATGGATGAGAATCCTAACAGGAAGAACCAGCAGCTCTGCTTGGGTCTCAGTGTCAGCCAATCCTTGTGGGAGATGCAAGTTCTAGAAATAAAATGTTGATGTGATTTTGAATAATTAGGTTCATCACTTTCACAGTTCCCTGACAACAGAACCCAGCAGTGTTCACCTTGTGTTGTAGCTGACAGATGAGGCTCTGTGTTAGCAGACTGGTAGGACTGGTAGTAGGTACTGGATGCTCATATTTTACTGACAAACCTTCAGGTTAAAACACTGGAGCAGGTTTGACTTTGGAGAGAGAGAGAGAGAGAGAGAGAGAGAGAGTTTGTCCTTTGATGCCTTTGATGTATCAACATTCTACAGTCTGATGTCACAGGCTGCAGTAAGTGGACACACAGCCAGAGACAAGTTCAGAAGTCAAACAGGAGCAGAAACAGTTGGACTGGACAGGACTTGCTCATGATTTAGGAAGAAAGAAGCACTCAGATATTTCTGCACAATTATTGACAAGGAAGGGAGGAGCTACTGCTGTTACAAGGACAAGAGGAAACTACAGGAAAGTCCACATCACCTCCAAGGTTTTCAGTAGGTCAGTACATGTTAGATTTTTTTTTAATGCTGATCATGACTGTGAGATGTTCTCATGGTTGCTCAACTTCTTTGTTTTGGTGTGATGCACTGTAGTCTGTGTTAAAGGAAAGGATTTCTAGGAAGTCTGTACTGTCTGCAACAAGATCCTTTCTAAAGAAATTCTAATGGAAATGATGGAGCATAAAATCCACAGTCCCTGTCCTGTGGAAAAGTTGACTTCCAGAGTTGAAAAGAAGCAAACATGAGGCTTCAACAGTCTGAGTAGATCAAGTTTCTATCTTCCAGGTATTTTTAGTCCAAAATTCCCCTCTTTGTGTTTCTACACCTAATGTTTCCTCGCAAAGCTGTGGTGGAGAGATGGAAACACAGAGAGGAAATTCTGCACTAAAAGACAAACATTTGAAGATTCCCGCTTGATTTTGTTTAACAATGCTGATGAATTATGGAATTACTATTTGCACAGAAATAGGACTGTGGATTTTGTGGCCTATCATTTCCACAGAAATTGTTTAAAGAAGGGATCTCCTGGCAGCCAGTATGGACAGCAGGAAGAATTAGATCAAACACCAGTGCTTTGAATGTGGAAATGGGAATGTGAGTATATCTTTAAGTGATTTGTGTTTTTTATGCCTTTATTATGGACAGTAGAGAGATGACAGGAAATCAGGTGGAGGCAGAGGCATCAATGTTTCCAGTGGAAACTGAATTAGGGATGTTGTGGTAGATGTTCAGAAGCTTAAGGTTGTTACAGAGGTGTCCTGAAAAGTAGCATATTATGGGCTTTTTCCATTAGCACATAAGCTGTGATGGCATGCATTTCCATTACAGCCTCACAGGAGTTAGCAGGGTAGCTGTGCCAAATTGCACTGTGTTGGTCCTGCTTGGTAGCAGAGCTGACCATTGGCAACCTATGACATTCTCCTCCCTTTAGCTGTGTCTGCAGTCGCTACACTCCTGTGTGTCTATGCTGTAGACTAGAGAGAAAGCTCTATTCTTAATTCTCTCTGTTTTCAGCTCTCAAGACTTTTGCAGCTTCTACCTGAACCTCTGTGATCTGGGGTTTACTTTCACTCCTCTGTTCCAGTTTGGACTTTCAGATATCAGCCTTATTTCACTGTTTACTGATCATTTTCAGCCACATCACAGCTGTTATGTTACTACTAATGCAAAGCAAACTTTTTGCTGTTTCTTTTAAACTATGAAAAGGTTGTAAGAAAATGAAATGTGATTCTCAGTGAGTTAGCATCACTTTATTAGTGGTTCAGATGAACAAATCAGTTTGCTGTGCAGTAAAGTGGAAGAAACACTTGCAGCGTTCCAGCACAGCTTTAGTGATAGTGGCTGTTCACAGCATGGCTTAATGTGAGTACACCTCCACAATGGAAAACGCTATTTGTTAGAACGAGGAGTATATTGATTTTAGATGTCACATTTCCAGCCCACTCACCTTCCCAGTTTAGTATAAGGAAGCTGGCATATTTGACATATTTCTTGCACTGTGGTTTTGGAAGCCACGCCTCCTTGTCTCTTGTGGCCCCAGTCAAATTCACTACATCCCAAACAATATATTCCCTTTTCAAACCAGAATGAAAGTGTTTGTGTTCATGGTGATATATACCTCTGATTCTTGGGAATTTAGATAAAACTGGTTTTAATTCTGAAAACAAAAAGTTACTTGAATATTCACTTTATACAAATTTTTAAACTGTTGTACATATAGTCTTCTAAAAGATCTAACATCATACATCATCTACTTTAAGCAAATTAGGAAAAGTAATGTTTTTTTTATTTAACAAACATATTTTTGTATTAAAAGAGACGAGTACTTTAATAACTCAACAGCAATGAAGAAACATTGTAAGCATATTCATTTAAAACAAATTAAAACTGCCTCTGATGGTGGTGACACTAATCTGACGGTGGTGACAGTGACCTCATTACAACATACAATTCCAAAATTTATACCACTCAAGTCAATGCCTTCTTGTTTAAGAACTTTACTCCAAAAAAACAAAAAAAAAAAAAAGGTGTAAGGTACATTTAGGCAATATCATTCTTTAACCCCACTCCCATAACATCAAATATCAAATCATCATAATAAAAAGTATTCTCTGACTGTATTACATCACTCATTTAGCTTTGTCAAGAAGTATAGTGTATATGTTTCTCCTCTATGAAGTCCATGACTTCAGCAGACAGACTGCATATCTCCCTTGTCCTGCTTGCACGACCTGGTGATGACAGTCCCACAAGTTTGACCAGAATATGGTCAAATGGTATGAAGCACATACTGTATCCTTTGCACCTCCTTTTGGATGGAATCGTATGTTGGGCCCATGAGGGTGGAAAAATTCCACTTCCACATCTTGATGATGAGCGTCCACAGTGAGAGCCTTTGCTAACCACCAGTGCAGGTCATAAATGACCACAAGCCAATCTCCACACTGAACTACATCAGCAGATAGATCTGTCACAGTCCTGTCAGGACCACTCTTGGTCAGTGGCTTTTGCACCATTGGCTCTTGCTCACTTTCCTCCCATTCCATTTTCTCTTTGCTCTCTTCCCTCCTGTTCCATTTCCTCCATCAAAATTGCCAAAGGACCTTTCCTCTTTTGCATTGGTATAGGACCATCATCCTCAACCTGTTCTCTGGGTGTGTTGGCAGTCAACTGGAATATGGTTGGGCTGAAACACTCACACGTCTGTGGCTCACTGCAGAAACAGGACAGTGACCTGCAATGGATCTCAGAGTCGTTTTGGTGTGTCGGTATGACCTGATGGAGTTTCCTTGTTGCAGATACAGATTTTAGTGGTAGAGAAAGGAACGCATCATATGGCTGCATGTCAGCTTCAGTAATGATATAGAGCTTAGTGCTGGAGAGGCTTCTGCCAACAATCTTATGGAAAATATTGCCATTCACAATGTCATTCCCCCACAGTATAAGGCTGTCTGCAGTCCTTTTCACAGTACCTCCTATGCCATCTGGTGCTCCCTTCCCATGTGAGGTGAGGAAGAAGTTTCAGGTTGTTCTCTTGAAACCTAGAGTAGGAGGGACACTGCAGAGGAGAGAAACGTTATTCTGGTTTTTGTATTGCTTGCTGGGACCATCTGACCAAAAGTGAAACGTATCAACTTTTGGAAACTTTCAACAGATGCATCTTGTCGCTTGGATTCTGATCCTGTGCAAAAGCCTGTCTTCTGTTCTTTTGTATAGTACATGCGAGTGTGCAGGTTGAACTGTGGGAGGTTCTGACCAAAGTGGCATGACTGCTATATTTACATCTCCAACCCCTCAGAAAAGTCCACATGCACAATTACTGTGCTATCATTGCACTCCTCGATCATGCTCCTATACTCTCTGGTCTGGTTCTGAACTTAGCACACGTGTGTTGTTGTTTCTGTCTTTAGTTTGTCTTCATATTGTTTTAGAAGCTCTCCCAGCATGCCACTGTGTTTCACAAGTCATGTGTTGAAGTGCATGGTTCACCTCTGTGATAGAACATGGATCGGGAGGAAACCTCAGACCACACAAGGACTGAACGACAGTGAGCTTCTCATTCAGTGGAGTCAAGTTAATTCATTATTTCTAAACAGCAGAAATTCACCTGCCCTTTGATTTATAACAGGTTAAATAGATTTGTATCAGGGAAACTAATGGATGGCATCATTATCTCTGAGAGAACACAATGTGGTGGGATAGAACAGGACTAAGTGAACAGATCAAATATTTGTTTACATCAGTTGTTTACATCATTACATCAAATTAAACTGTAAAACAAATGTTAAAGTGTATTTGAAAGTTGCTACTGAAGTTAAAGGAAAAAGCAAAAGATGACAGGGTGAGAGAATCCAGTTCATATGTCCTCCTGACAGAAATGGAGGTTTACAGTGATCAGCAGTGGGACACACACTGTTTATTGTCTTCACTAGTAGAATTTATGTGAAGTGTCAGACTCTGTGTCACAGACACAGGTGGAGGGAGAATTCAGCTTCTCCATTTAATCAACACTGAGCTTTATCCACCTGCTCACATCAAACATTATCATTAACAGGAGTATTAACACTACTGTGAACTGACAACATGGTGTGGAGAGAAGAAGTGGTGCTAATACACTGCAGGCTGAGGGTGTGGCTGATGAGGTGATTGCAGACAGGTGAGCAGGAGCTCTGGAGGGAAACCCAAAGTAAGTCAACCACACCCAGGCCTACACACACACACAGACAAGAACACAGACAAACAGGGGACAAACAAGAAACACTAGGGAGGTTCTCCCAGAAACACGAGGAAGGAGGGAGAGACTGTCGGCTCCTAACATGACTTTGTACCACGCTCTCCACTAAAACATGGTGAAGAGAGAAGTTTCTGTGCTGTATTTTTTCATCCTATTGTTAAGAGACAGAAGCAAATAAATTTCAAATAGATAATTAACCAAATGTGAATCAGGCCCATTTTCAATCTATACTGACTGATTAACAAAATGCTGATTTTATCTATTTAAAATTAAATCTACAACAGTGAAGGCTGTAAAAACTGAAGGGGTCTGAATACTTCATGTAGCCACTGTATGTCACTCACCTTAAGAGCAGTGTTTCATCTGCTGCTTCCTCTTCACATTCAGTGTTGTACAACAACATAACATTGAATCAAAGGGAATTTAATTTAATTTCTTTTGACACTCACAAACAGAAAAAAGTCCCTTTAATGACAAAGTTAAACAAATCTCAATAATGTGATCTGAATTCATTATTAATGTAAAACGCAAACACTCAGGACACATCTAAATCATCAGTTGGTTTGAAAAGTCACATAATTAGATAAATGGAGGTCACCTGTGTGCAGCCAAGGGCTTTCAGGTGATTGTAGTATAAATTCACCTGCATCTGGAGGATCCAGCTTTTGGTGAGTGAGCAGAGAAACTCTCCATCATGAAGACAGAACAACACTGAGTGTCTCCGAGAAAATGGGATTGAAAAGCAGAAATCAGTGGCTGGATACAAGAGAATTTCCAAGTCACTGAACTTCCCTTGAAGAACAGTTAAACCAATCACTATGAAATGGAAGGAGTGTGACATGGTGAATGATGTATGTCTGTCTGGAGCAGGCTGTTCTAAAAAACTGACATGTCAGAGAAGAAAACATGAGCAGCTCCAAACAGTTTCACACCATGTTTGTACTTTCACACTCTGATATTAGCTTTGGTTTTTCTCTCTCTGTCTCGTTCTTTTAACAACCTCCTAATAATAATAATAGAAGACCATGTTTGTTATTTGATGGAATAACAAACATGGAATTTTCACATGGTACTGGTGCAAATACAGATTATATCATGGTATATTTTGGGCTTCGTTGGTAGAGAGGTTTACTGTATGTGTACGTGGGTAAAGAGGGTGTGCTTGAAGAACAGGGCAGTGGGTGTGCTTGTGTAACTATGAGTTTTTATTAAGAAATTACAGTTTTTAGACTCAATCAGTTTCTTCTTTTACAAACCATTTCCCCAGCCTTGGAAAAAGGCTGGGGAAATGGTCTCACGGCACAGATGAGGCTGGGGTGCACAGAAAATGCTTAGCTACTTGATAAAGATTTGGGTACACGGTTTTGTGGGTGGCCCAGAATGTGAGGGGATCCTCAGTTTTTTCCAGGAGAGGATCAGCTAGGTACCGGTTCACTTACACCATTGTGTTAACTGTGGCACTTTGCATTTGCCTGGTTCTGTTAGCATCCTGATCCAAGAGTCTCCACAGGTCAACTCCTAAAAAATATTGAAGATCATCATCACCAGAAATGTCATTAGTCATTTCTTATTCATAATCAAAAAAAGAAGAAATACCTGTGGAGGCTGCTGCTGGGCGTTGTGTATGTTGATAACTTTTGTGCATTCTGATATCAGAAGCTCTTTGACACCGACAGCCACTCTTGGACTGGTGAATCCAAATGTTTTGAAGCGTGGATCCAACAGTGTCGCGACTGCCAGTGAACTCTCTTTTTCCTTATCATGC
This sequence comes from Toxotes jaculatrix, assembly GCF_017976425.1. NCBI lineage: Eukaryota > Metazoa > Chordata > Actinopteri > Toxotidae > Toxotes > Toxotes jaculatrix. Next base: position 2,266,318 of record NC_054405.1, on the reverse strand, counting down.
AATCTCTATCATGTGCCAGGTGTTGTGCCATGGGGGTGGTGAGTTGTGGACGGAGTTCTTCTGTTGTATGTCGCAACACACAGTAGAGGCGGATGACCTTTGATGCGGATACTCACTTCTCTTCTGACAGCTCCACAGTCGCCACCTGGAATGCAGCCAGCAGCTGAAACGACAGGAATATAGATATTGTCTAAATGCACAACTGTGTGGGAACCTTGATCTCAATGTTCAGTTTCAGTTGCAATGATTGTGCAATAAACTACATAGTCTGCATTCAGTGACCAGTTTTTTCTCCGGTTTTCGAATACATACCCTGATGCATTCTCCTGTGTTTTCAAATTGCTGGTTGCTCAGAGGAGTCAGGTCTGTGTTGAGTGATGCTAAAGCTGCTGCCACTGCATCTCTTTCCTCATAGAGGCGTTGTAACATGTCCAGGGTGCTGTTCCAGCGTGTGTCCACCTCCAATTTAAGTTCCTTTGCTTTGCGGCCGCAGTTGCTGCTGCATTTGGCTCAGTCTCTCTTTTGCAGTTCTACTTGTCCTAAAATAAGTCACTTCATCAAGGCCAGGAGCTGCTTCAATGGAGTTCTTGACCACTAGATTTAGGCAGTGCACGATGCATTTACGTTGTCTCAAGTGTTGGCTGCAGCATTCATATTGCTTGCAGAATCAGTCACAGTGCATCGAACCCTGTTTGCTAGGCCCCGCTCTGCCATCAGTGATGTAATTTCGGCAGCAATGTGGGCTGCTGTGTGAGTTTTCAGAAATGGCTTGGCCCCCAGAAGAAGAGTGGACAGCTGGTCATTTTTATTGACAAAATGGCAGGTGACAGCTAGATATGTGTCCATGTTGATGGAGGTCCACATATCTGATGTGAGGCTCACAGTCTCAACACCCTGGATCTCAGCTTTGGCCTCCTCCTTTTCCTCCTCATACTTAGCAATCACCATGTCCTTCAGAGCCTTCCTTGTTGGTAGTGTCTGTGGGGTCCAGCTTTGCCACAAACTCTTTGAAACCAACATCTTCCAAAACAGAGAATGGTAACACTTTAAAATAACTATCATTTATAAGACATTTATAAGCTATTAGTAGATATTGAACTAATCATGAATAAACCATTTATATATGGTGCGCCCCTGTAAAAGGGGGAATAAGAGGAACGACACAGAAGCGATGTTTCTATCGTATTGTAATGAATTTTCCACAAACATCTTTTTAACATGTTTACAGAAGTGTGAAAAATAACACCATATTGTCTTTTTTCCCCTTAACAACCACACTTAATTTCAAACAGAAAAACACCGACATATAATGCGGACATCAGGTTGCTGCCGCGATTGTGTCACGGTCCGCGCTAACACTGCTAGCAAACAGACTAATACAACAACAATTTACATTTAGCCGACAAAATATACATAAAACGTTACACAGTCGTACACATTACTGCCTACCTATTCCTCATAACGTATGTACATCCGTATACATGCTAAAAGCTACACTCTTACCTGTAAAAGGGGAGAATAATAGGAATGACACAAAAGCGATGTAGCTTCTATCGAGTTCCGTATTATAATAAGCGCGAGCTGCGCGCCCCCCTCTACTGGCCGAGCGAGACTCTAACAATCGAACACAGAGCAATGGATTACAATAATCCCGATCTGCAAATCAAAGTATATTTTTAACTCTTTCCAAGCCTATTTTTAATAAAACAATGAATTAACAAAATTTTAAAAGGAAATTAAAATGAAATAGGTTTGTTATCATCATGAATTAACATATTTTCTATCACAGATGGAGATCAATTAAAGCGTTTTTATCATCATTGCATTCATAACAGATTTCTAGCCATTGCTTTCATACCATTCTTATGACCATTACAGATGCAGCTCCTAAACCTTCAGCAGAAGAACCAGATCCCAGCTCAGGTCACTGCTGAAGAAATGATCAAGCTCATTTTGGAGGAGAGCAAATGTTGGCTGAGAGAGCGCTGAGTTACTAAGACTCAGACAGACAGTCCACCACTACACCTTTAACTCTGCTCATGTCACACCGATCTGTCTGTAGTGAAAGTGCAAGAGTAAAGATAAAGCTTCTGTCGTGTTTCTGTTTGACCACTTTGGGAGTTTGAACTGGAGGATTTTGATGATCCAAACCTCTTCTGATGCTGGTGAGACTAGAATCCCAACAACACTTCAAATAGTTTGGAGTGAATTGTTACATTAGGTTGATTTTAATGTCTAAACATGTAACAACTGCTCTTCTAATGTGTTGTTTCAGGTGTGGACAGTGAACGTCATCAATAAAATGAGGGACGTTGAGGTTGAAGCCTGAATGCTCCTCACGTCCCCAGAAGCCTTAGCTCCTAATTTTCAGTGAGTCACATTTGACACACGTTCTTTATTAACAGTCGATCTACAGTGGTTTTAATATCTCTGATATATTCTGAAGGGTTGTTGTAAATTTTATTGACTGTAACCCACAGACAGGCAGCAGGAGGCACCCAGCACCAAAATGGTCTGTCCACAAGAGGTGGTGATGGAGGTGGATCCCAGGGTCCTGCAGGGATTCTGGGTGCTTCCACCTCATCCCCTTTCAAAAAGACCTTCCCAGGCCCTCAGCAAACTTTCTTTATCCTTTAAATAAACTTAATTGAGTAACCACCTACCTGTTTGTGTGGTCTTGTTTTGTTGTGAATTTGGAGCCAGTTCATGACAATCTCATAATGTTTTCTCTGAGGGGTTTGGTTTCCTCAGTTAAACCCAGCACAGAGGCTCTGATGGTGGACTTTGGTTGAGAGAAACTGGTCTTACTCTGACTGAGGGACCAGATTGTTAAAATAAAAACCGTCACAGAGGACTGAGAGCCTGTGTTGAAACTTTCAAACAGCACAGTGTCAGGTGTTTTACCTGTCACAGGTGAAGCAGCTGCTGTGACATCAGCAACAAATGCTTGACAAAGAGGATATTTGTGTTTCCCAACTTTAAGGCTGCAACAACACACTCACACAACCTAACATGTCTTGAAATGCAGTTCCCAACATTTCTGAATTTTCAGTAACAGTGTCATTATTCTGTGAAGCTCCACATTAATATCTGTTCTTGAAGAACTTGTATTTGGAGGTTTTAGTGAGGGAAATGTCTCATTGTGGACTGAGGGGAACAATCATTTCTACCAGCAGCGAGCAGACAAACACTCATCAAGTCCTTCATCCCTACAGCTCTGAAGAATCCATCAGTACCATGACTCACGACCGTTACTCACCTAAAAATGACATTTTCACTGTGAGTCTCTGAGCTCAGTATTCAGCTGCTGAATATTGTGGTGTCAGGTTTTGTGCAGTGTGAATCCATCTATGCTTCACCCCTCCTCACCCTTCTGTGCTTCACCCATCTGTGTGTACTTCAGTGAGGTAAATTCCATTGGTGGTTGCCCTTGCAGCACTTGTTGCTGCCTTGTGTGCCTCTGCCTGCTATTGCTGCATCACAAGGGATAATCACTCATGCTTTGCATGCATGTGTTGGGAGCTTTAGAGGCACTGGAAAGTTTGTTTAAAAACCCAATTGAAAGAAGCCCAGATTCCATTAAAAAACAAAGTGTGGTTAGAGCGTGGTTGTTAGGAGGGTGTTGTGGTACATGTGAGAAAAAACTCCATCAGACATCAGGCCTGCAAAATACCAGGAAAAAAAAGATAGATGCACACCAATCAAATAGAGGGAATTAGAAAGGGATATGTCCAGTTACGCTCAGACCTTTCCTTGAACCTGGTCAACAGTCTGCCACTGGTCATGTGTAAAGGCCACGTGCTGTACTTTTTTGATGTAAGATGGGAAGGACTGAATTTTAGACATGAGCAGAATCATGCAAAAAATAACTAATGAAAGGGAAAAAGGGATGTGGTCAGACATGTCCCTTGGTCTGTAACACACCTACAATTTACAATATAAAAAGTGATGCACAGATGGTAAAAGTCATCAGTCATTTTCTGCAGGGCGGCTCAAGCTTTTGAATTCTGTATTGAAGAATATGGATTCAGCTTCTCTGGTCTCCAGTGCTTAAGATGTGCCTCTTTGAAAAGAAGAGTTGAACACTTGAATGAAGAGTAAAAGAGTAAGGTGTGGGGACTCGGCCAGACTTGGACTCAGCTTCAACTGGCCCTTAGCTGGGTCTACAGCCTGGCCTGAAAAATCCACATCAAAAGGAAACAGCAAAGGACGACAAAGGACTGAGCTTTATCCACCTGCCCACATCAAACATTATCATTAACAGGAGTCTTAACACTGGAAGCAATAGCAGAAAATGTTTGGTTTGCACTGGCAGTAACATCACACACCTCATACAGATTGGAAATGATCAGTAAACCATGAGATCAGGCTGAGATCTCAAAGTACAAACTATAAACACAAACCATAATGTCTGGTAGACAAGTAGAACAACCAAAAGAAGTGATCTGGACTTTCCTGTAGTTTCCTCTTGTCCTTGTAACAGCAGTAGCTCCTCCCTTCCTTGTCAATAATTGTGCAGAAATATCTGAGTGCTTCTTTCTTCCTAAATCACGAGCAAGTCCTGTCCAGTCCAACTGTTTCTGCTCCTGTTTGACTTCTGAACTTGTCTCTGGCTGTGTGTCCACTTACTGCAGCCTGTGACATCAGACTGTAGAATGTTGATACATCAAAGGCATCAAAGGACAAACACACACACACACCCCCATATGCAGATAGATAGATAGATAGATAGATGACACTTCACACCATCAACATGAGCAGAGATGGAAACATCAAAGGCATCAAAGGACAAACACACTCACACACACATACTGGTACTTATGTTGACCTTCTCTCAAACGCTAATGGTCCAAGATCTCAGGAGATTGCTGAAAAGCAATGCATTGCCGACATACTACCACACAAAGGCATTTATACGCCATTGTAAAGCCCCGCCCACAGGCGAGAGCACAAACTGCATCAGCCAATCATAATTCCACTCACTTTCTTCTACCCCTTCTCCGAAAATTCCCAGTGGGTGAACTTTGAATTTCCTGAATTCCTGAATTATTTTACTGATTGTGAAAATAATTTCAGCACCCAACAATACAAAGTCAAATTAGTTAATCAGAGTTCTCACTCTTTGTACTAAATTCTGACCCTTTTTTACATTACCAATTCATTAAACATACAAAATTACATTGCTAAATCTCATGTAACAACCCAGAATCATACACAAAAGAAAATAGTGGATCAACAAGCTCAACAGGTTGCAAGAGTGAGTGGAGCATCAAAGACTGTGAGTTCAATCCCAGGGGATGTGTTACTTTCTTTATTACCATGCACTCCAAATTATGATACATACAAACACTATTTTTTTCTTTATGTACTATGTGAACACTTGATTTATTTTTGCTCTGTCTACAACCAAGCATATGACTTTTAATGCATGAATACTCTGTATGCAGGCTGCATACTCATCCTCTTAAGATTTAATGGAAAACTATATATTTATAGTAAAATTGGTAAGAATGATACATTTCATACTTGCTAAGCTTGTTTTGTTTCCACACATCACGCTCACAATATAATAAAATACAAACTTTAAACATGATGCAACTTTTTATACTAACATGAATGAACTCTCTTTACCTAAATTTCCTGCCTTACAACAACATTGCTGACATCTTGGATCACATCCCTGAGTTAAACAGAATCAGATGCATATCACCTCTTTTACAGCTCTCAGTCCATCCATACAAAGCAACCATCTGGATTACTTTCATTTCCATTTGTATAACTTTGCCCATCCCTGACAAACAGCTCAACTACACACTGAAAAGGCCTGACAGATAACAGACACAGCTGGCTGAGCTGTCCCTATCAAAAGGGCCTGGCTAAATCAAAACTCCAGACATACTTGCTGACATCACTGACCTACCTCAGTTCACATTTATATCACCTCTTGATCAAATGACAATACACCCACACACAAGACACTGTCTGCACAGCTACAAATTAATTTTTTTCATACATTCATAACCACAGAAAATGAGCTCTTACACACACAAAAACCAACTATGTTTCAGTAATTGAGAATATGAGCACAAACTGCCCTGTGAAGCAGAAAGGGCAATAGCTCAACAGGTTGCACGCATGAGTAGAATGTCAAAGACTGTGAGTTCAAAGCCAAGGTAATGTCATATGTTCTTTATAACCATGCACTCCATGTTATCATACATTATTATTATTTATTCTAGTTATCACTAGTTATTCCAAACATACTAATTTTATGCTTTATGTAGGTTGCCATACTCATCCACTTAACATTAATGGGAAACAACATATTTCTTTCATAAACCACATATGGTGAAACTCACTCATACTCTCACATACCAAAGACTGTCTGACTTAACTTTAACCTACCTTAACAATGCAGCCCTGAGAAAAAAAATGTCACATTGTACATTGATGCTTTGTGCATAAAAATATGTGATGAAAAGAGTGTCTGCTCTGTCTACAAACATGTGGACGCACTCCTAACACATCTCAGTCAACCTATTGTCTATGCAGTTTGAATACTTGCCAGATAAAATACACATCTCTACATGTAAATTCACTCACACAAACACTTCATCTTCACACAAGATAACCACCTACCTGTAACTTTCACTTATTCAAATACATTCTCAACAGACCCTGACCTGACCCATTTCCTCTCACATTCTCTACTCTGACCAAACTTTTTGGTTAGAGTTAGGGTAAGGGCTAGGGAATGCATTATGTCAGCAAGTGTTCTCACAAAGATATAAGTACCGGTATGTGTGTGTGACTGTGTGTATGTTTGTCCTTTGATGCCTTTGATGTATCAACATTCTACAGTCTGATGTCACAGGCTGCAGTAAGTGGACACACAGCCAGAGACAAGTTCAGAAGTCAAACAGGAGCAGAAACAGTTGGACTGGACAGGACTTGCTCATGATTTAGGAAGAAAGAAGCACTCAGATATTTCTGCACAATTATTGACAAGGAAGGGAGGAGCTACTGCTGTTACAAGGACAAGAGGAAACTACAGGAAAGTCCAGATCACCTCCAAGGTTTTCAGTAAGTCAGTACATGTTAGTAGTTCATGTCAGTGTTTAGTTTAGAAGTTAATTTTTTTAAATGTTTTGTCCAAATGATGTTTGTGAAATTAGGACAAGTAATCATACCCATGACTGTGAGATATTCTCATGGTTGCTCAGCTTCTTAACTTTGTTTTGGTGTGATGCACTGTAGTTTGTGTTAAAGGAAAGGATTTCTAGGAAGTCTGTACTGTCTGCAACAAGATCCTTTCTAAAGAAATTCTAATGGAAATGATGGAGCATAGAATTCTATCTTCCAGGTATTTTTAGTCCAAAATTCCCCTCTTTGTGTTTCTACACCTAATGTTTCTTTTCAAAGCTGTGGTGGAGAGATGGAAACACAGAGAGGAAATTCTGCACTAAAAGACAAACATTTGAAGATACTCTGCCACTTTAGACTCTCAGCTCTGATTCTTGTTTTCTGCTCCATGCAGCTCATCTACAGGACTGTATTAAGTCCTAGTTGTTGAAGGATCTTAATTATTAAGCAGTGAAACTATTTCATATGAGGAAATGGTACATTCATTTTTTGAAATGTTTCCTTTCTTCTGTTTCCTTGTCTTTTGATGATGGTCACTAAGCTCCAAATCTTGTAGCTGTTCAGAATTCAGCCTCAGTCGGTGTGAGAGAGCTGATATGTTTAAAGCTTCATAGACTGAAAAGGTTCTGGGAAGTTCTCTTGGAAATGGATCCTAAATTTAACTTTAAGGAATTTAATTGTGTGCCTGCTCCAAATGCTATGCTAGGTCTATGTGGAGCAGCTTGTGTGATACATTATGTTTCTGTTTGTTTTCTATGAGACTGTGAATATTATTAGCTGACTGGATGAATAGAACACAAGAGAGATTTGTTTGTGCAGATAGATGAGACCTTAATGTGTCGACTAACCCTTATTTTAAGATGCACACACACACTTTGTTCTGCAAGTAGTTATAGTTTGTTATGTCAGAGCAGCATCAGGTAGAACTATGAAGAATGATCAATACAGATCCTGATTTGCTGTAAGTCCTATATTCTCCATGATGGTGTGTGTGTGTGTGTGTGTGTGTGTGATGGGAAAAGAAGGATGAAGGAAAAATTCTCACTGCAGCAGCTGTAGAATTTTATTATTATGACCACAATTACACCACAAGAGCCAGTTTGACTCTGTCATTTCCAGGCTCTGTGTTTCCAGTTCACCATTCACCACACAATGATGTACTTTATTTCTTCATGATGACTCTTGAAAGTTTTTGAAGAGAGAGGAGAAAATTTCTTCTGTCATTTTTCCCTTTTTTTCTCACAAAACTTATTTTAAAGATTTTCATGATTCGAAGAAAAACACTCTCTCTCCGACCACTCTTTGTGGTCGGAGAAAATGATGAACTGTTCCATCATTTATCCAGAAGTTTCTATAGTAATGTGATCATTATTCTGTGACTGTGACAGGAGGAGTTCAGTGAATTGATGTGACTCGTCTGTGCTCTTTCACTGCTCATTTTAATGAAGTATATATTCCCTCTCTGTATTATGATATTGGATTGTAACTCAGCTTTACCACAACACTGTCATTGTACACCTGTATGTTTTGTTCACCGTGTTGATCCATCTGTCTTCCTGTATTCATTCTCTCACTCCCTCGCTCACTACAACCACATACACTAAATACACTAAACTGTAGTAAACTGTGGAAAAGCAGATCCATCATGTGTGAAACATAATGTGGCTGGATGATGTTCAGAGGAAACAGATTTTCTGAATGAATGAGGTAATGAAGTTTATTAACAGCAGTGGAGGTGGGAGACTGGGGTTTGTATCCAGAGTCCACTCTGTGGTTAGGTTTGGTATTTACAGCTATTTAACAATACACACAAGCTAACTTACATACGGCCTAATACAAATGTCCCACACACACATTTCATCAGAGAGACCAGCTCTCAGAAATAAGTCCAGCAGTGGAGACAGTCCAACAGGCTCCACATGTTTCTGCACTACTCTACTACTGTGCTGAGAGGAGACTGTACTGAAGCTGTCAGCTGTACCATCAGCCTCTGAGGCTGCTATGCTCTCTGTGTCACACACTGCTACGGACATTAGCGACCCCTACCGGAACTGTTATCCAGAGAGGAAGAGACTGTGTCTGTGTGTGAGTCCTCTGTCCAACTCATTTCATTCAGCACCACAACCATGATTTGTCACATGGAGTGAAGTGAAGCCAGTGAAGAGGAGGGGAATGGGAGGAGGAAGCAACACAAAGTGTTTGCTGGTCTCTGATGGGATCTTAGCCAGCAGTTTGTCTCTGTGTTATTCTGTCTCTGCACCGTTAAACATTCATACTCAGGTGGACAGTCACAGTGGACACTGTCTAATGTAACTGTAGATGCTACAACAGCATCAGCTTTGTGTTATCTAAAGACTCTCTAGCTGATTCTAAATGTTGGAGCATGAGTACTGAAAAGAGTGTCAGTGTGGTGTGTTCAGAGTTGTAGTTACTGACAGTGGCCACTGGAGGGCAGTGATCATGGTAGTTTCTCTGTGAACAGTCCAGTTCCATCCACATTAATGTGAAGCCTGAATGTTTGTGTTGAAGACATCACTGTTGAAATGGAGAATTTAGTTCCATTGGAGCTCAGCTGATTCAACTGATCAATAATCAATAATAATGAAAACATCAAACAGCAGCAGAGTGTTTGTGTGTTCACACTGGGAGTCATGAGGAGGTTTCATGTCTTAATAACACTTCAGCATGTGAACTTCAGTCTGACTGAGACTCAGTCCAACCAGTCACACTGCATATTTGGATAATGAAGAGACAACACACACACACACACACACACACACACACACACACACACACACACACACACACACACACACACACACACACACACACATACACACACACACACCTCTCTGGGCAAAGCCTTGGAGTTTACTTTCACTTTGACCAAACTTTGTGGTGCAGATGATTTTCTCCATCTGAAGGTAAATGTCAGCAGTTTAATGATTTACTCATTAACACTCCCTGTTGTTACCTGGGATTTCTGATGTTTGACATATTGTGGGGTTTTTTTTTCGTTTTTTTTTTCTCACATAAGCTGAGTAAAAAGAAGCTTGAACTGAAGAACTAAGAGCCTTTCCTACACTGACAGGAGAGAGCTGCAGAGGGATGAATAATTGAGTAAGTGGAGCTCTTGATTGGTTTGATTTGTCTTCATTAAAGGGACATGGTTTTCTCTAGTTTGTGGAAAATGCTGACAGTGACGAGGAGTTTGTTTAAATCAGGAGGAGGTTTGAAACAGTCGTCGTCTCAAACTGAAATATCAGCTTGGAAAATTTAGACAGGTAAGACGGCCGTCTGTTGACACTCGTGTGTGTGTGAGAGGGCAGGAAAAGAAACTGAAAAGTCCTGATGAACTTTACAGACGATATTGAACCATGGTGAAATTACAGGATATGGTCTGTAACAGACATGGACTCATGGGCCTCCTTCTCAGAGCAGGAGGAGCAGCTGATATTTCTACTGAAGAAATGATGGAGATGATGATTCATGTAAAACATTTGAAGTTAAGGTTTTAGTCTCTTGGAGATATATAATGTTCACTGAATAAAAGCTTTGTTATACTGTTTGATCCGAGCAGATAAAAACATTTTTCAAGTGGACCAACTAAATCACCACAGTAACTGCAACTGTAACTACATTTTCTCAAACGATCATGTTTTTGTGGGGTTGTCGTGGAATCGTTGTTAAACCTGAAGTTACCATGCCAAACCCAAATCCTGCTTCGTAGAACAGGTCTCTGGTCCTCCTCCAACAGGAAGTAGGTTCTTTATGTAAAATTGTACTTAAACATGATCAATGATTAAATGAAAGAGATTTCATTTAAAAAGGTTTTAATATTATTGTAAAAGCTTTATTGAAATTGTCAGTCTTTTATTTTGAAAAGCATGTACAAGTTGTTTGGAATCTAACACTTTTGTAGTGAAAAGTAACTCAGTACTTTTATTGCAGTTCTACACTGAAACTCCAGTGTTTCCATTTTCTGATTCTTTATACTTTTACTTCACAACTTTTCAGAGGGAAATATTTCACTGTTTTACTACATTTATTTCACAGCTACAGTTACTTTTCAGATTAAGATTTGAAATAAAAACCAAATGAGTCTGTTCTGCATGATCAGCACTTTTACATTTGACAGTTGAAGTATATTTTACTGATTACACTCGTGGACTTTTACTCAAGTGAAATTAGAAATCAGGATTTTTAGACTGTGTCAGATAAAACCAGTGGATCTCAGTCTGTCTGTGTGTCAGTGAATGGAAATGCTCATGACCCCATCTAGTGGACTGACAGTGGAAGTACAGCAGCTGATGGCAGCTTCCTCTGCCTCACACTGCTGTCTGAGTGCATTCAACTGACACTGATATGAAAGAGGAAAGAAGAGCCAATCAGTGGAGGAGCAGCTGATATTTCTACAGGACAAATGATGGAGAGGAGGATTTCAGTTGATGTGCAGATGAATGATTTGTGTTTTCTCTCCACATGAAGGTAGAAAGTGTGTGTGAGCTGATGTGGATGTGAATTCAGCATCATGAGTCAGTGTGAGGACAGAGAGGAGGGAGCCCCTCCCCCTAAAAGCAGTCTGTGTGGGGACCATGAGATCCAGACCAAAGCTCAGAGGTGAGATGAGGATCTCTAACTGTCCATGACTCTTCTCCATGTCAGAGCTCAGCACTCACATCACTGCACCATCATTATTCACACTCAAAGCTCTGTGTGTGTTGTGTTGAAGGCCAGAGCAGCAGCACACACCAGACTCTGCTGGACCTGGACCTGGACCTGAACATGGACCTGAGCCCAGCTGTGTGTCCATGAAGAGTGACAGCTCAAAGGATGATCTCATGAATTTCAAAGGACAGCCTCCCTCTGCTGCAAAGAAGTGAGCTGCAGCTGAGTTTAAAATGTATCAGACAGCTGTCCTGTATAACTGGTCTTCTATGAAAGATGAAGTGATTGTGTTTTGTCTCCAGGCTTCATGAATGACACAGTATATGAACATGATCAGGCTGAAACACAGGCTTTAGTGGCAAAGTTGATGTTTCTCTTTTCAAGAAAAGCACTTCTTATGTTCTTATATGTGTCATTCAGATCAGAACTAAAACTCCCTGTAACTCAGCACCTATCCAGTTCCAGTGTTTGTGTTAGTGTCCTGTAGCAGATGTGAGACTTCTGTCAAACCCAGTGTGAGTCCTTAAAACTCATCATTTAAAAGGTGGACTTGTTGTGATGACTCTAGGACCTAGAGTCTAGGTCATGAGGTACAGAACTGATTGCTTGTTTCCTCTCATTGAAAATGTCACAGCACAGTAGTGTTTGCTTTAATCAGGACAGTCACCACAGAACATAAAAGCAGCTGTTGTTTGTGTACAAAGCATAAAACGCTCACAGATGCTGCAAACATAATGTGAGCTAATTCTTCATGATTCCTCCACAGAGTGGACCAGGAGAGCTCAGAGGTTCCCAGTGCTCAGTCTGCCCAGCAGCATCAAACACACCTGGACTCCATATTTATGGTCTGTACATGGACAACAACTACTTTCACTTCTGTTGTGTTGACAATAATCTCCATGCTGCACTTTTTAGAGCAGTGGATTGTCAGTGTGTCCAACATGGATCTGATGTTTGGCTCCATGGTTTTACTTTGATTGTGTCATTCATATAGTTTTCTGTTCCAGCTGCTGGAGGAGAACATTGTCACTTTTGTGAAGAAGGAGCTGAAGAAGATCCAGAAGGTTGTGAATCCAGATTACCCAGAATTCTCAGAGAGTCAGAGGGAGGATGAGGCTGAAGAGCAGAGGAGGAGCAGCAGAGAGGCTTTTGTGAAGATCACAGTGAACTTCCTGAGGAGAATGAAGCAGGAGGAGCTGGCTGACTGTCTGCACAGCAGTAAGAGGATTTCTCTAAAGATTCAACATGATGGACAAATGGGACATTTACTAACGTCTCAAGACATGGAGGGAAATATGTCCATGTGTGTTCTTTAGGGGGATGAACATGTCATGTTTTCTTTATGAATCAGTCATTGGTGTTGTTTCTTGTTTGTTCATTCAGGACATGTTGCTGCAGTTTGTCAACATAAACTTAAATCTACTCTGAAGAAGAAGTTCCAGTGTGTGTTTGAGGGGATCTCTAAAGCAGGAAACCCAACCCTTCTGAATCAGATCTACACAGAGCTCTACATCACAGAGGGAGGGACTGGAGAGGTCAATGATGAACATGAGGTCAGACAGATTGAAACAGCATCCAGGAAACCAGCCAGACCAGAAACAAGCATCAGACAAGAAGACATCTTTAAAGCCTCACCTGGAAGAGATGGACAAATCAGAACAGTGATGACAAAGGGAGTGGCTGGCATTGGGAAAACAGTCTTAACACAGAAGTTGACTCTGGACTGGGCTGAAGACAAAGCCAACCAGGACATACACTTCACATTTCCATTCACGTTCAGAGAGCTGAATGTGCTGAAAGAGAAAAAGTTCAGCTTGGTGGAACTTGTTCATCAGTTCTTTACTGAAACCAAAGAAGCAGGACTCTGCAGGTTTGAAGAGGTCCAGGTTCTGTTCATCTTTGACGGTCTGGATGAGTGTCGACTTCCTCTGGACTTCCACAACACTGAGATCCTGACTGATGTTACAGAGTCCACCTCAGTGGATGTGCTACTGACAAACCTCATCAGGGGGAAACTGCTTCCCTCTGCTCGCCTCTGGATAACCACACGACCTGCAGCAGCCAATCAGATTCCTCCTGAGTGTGTTGACATGGTGACAGAGGTCAGAGGGTTCACTGACCCACAGAAGGAGGAGTACTTCATGAAGAGGTTCAGAGAGGAGGAGCAGGCCAGAAGGATCATCTCCCACATCAAGACTTCACGAAGCCTCCACATCATGTGTCACATCCCGGTCTTCTGCTGGATCACTGCTACAGTTCTGGAGGATGTGTTGAAAACCAGAGAGGGAGGAGGGATGCCCAAGACCCTGACTGAGATGTACATCCACTTCCTGGTGGTTCAGTCCAAACTGAAGAATGTTAAGTATGATGGAGGAGCTGAGACAGATCCACACTGGAGTCCAGAGACCAGGAAGATGATTGAGTCTCTGGGAAAACTGGCTTTTGAGCAGCTGCAGAAAGGAAACCTGATCTTCTATGAATCAGACCTGACAGAGTGTGGCATCGATATCAGAGCAGCCTCAGTGTACTCAGGAGTGTTCACACAGGTCTTTAAAGAGGAGAGAGGACTGTACCAGGACAAGGTCTTCTGCTTCGTCCATCTGAGTCTTCAGGAGTTTCTGGCTGCTCTTCATGTCCATCTGACCTTCATCAAGTCTGGAGTCAATCTGCTGTCAGAAGAACAATCAACCTCCAACAGGTCTAAACCGTTTAGAGACAAACCTGATCCAACACAGCTCTACCAGAGGGCTGTGGACAAGGCCTTACAGAGTCCAAATGGACACCTGGACTTGTTCCTCCGCTTCCTCCTGGGTCTTTCACTGCAGACCAATCAGACTCTCCTACAAGGTCTGCTGACACAGACAGGAAGTTTCTCACAGACCAATCAGCAAACAGTCCAGTACATCAAGAAGAAGATTGAAGAGACTCCCTCTGCAGAGCAAAGCATCAACCTGTTCCACTGTCTGAATGAACTGAATGATGGTTCTCTAGTGGAGCAGATCCAACAGTCCCTGAGTTCAGAACGTCTCTTCAGAGGTAGAGTGTCTCCTGCTCAATGGTCAGCTCTGGTCTTCATCTTACTGTCATCAGAAAAAGATCTGGACGTGTTTGACCTGAAGAAATACTCTGCTTCAGAGGAGGCTCTTCTGAAGCTGCTGCCAGTTGTCAAAGCCTCTAACAAAGCTCTGTGAGTGTATAGATAGTCTGATTTATTCATCATTATATAAAGACTCTGCTATTTTATTCAGCAGGAGGGAAAATAAATTCCTCTCTTCTTTAATTCCTTATCATCATCTCTGAGCTCTGAGCTTCATCACATTGAATCTGAATTAAAATAATGGATCCTACATTAAAGAGCCAAGTCTCAGCTTTAATGTGAGCAGGTTGACATCAGTACAGAAAGAACTGTGTGGGAGATTCACCCCTTTTAGTGGTTCAAAAGTAACTGGACAAATACACATGAAGTGAAACAAACTCATCAGATTTAATATTTATTGTAAAATCCTTTGCAGTCATTGACTGTAGTATCCATTATTATATTTTAAAGTGAATGTGCTGAGATCCCAAATAACATATCATGTCTAACTGTCCAAATACTTACGGCATTGACTGTACATGTCTGTTTATTACTGATTGTGTCATATTTAACTGTCATGTCTTCAACTTGTTGAGAATAAAACAGAAAGGATTTGAATCAGAGCCAATGAAAGATGATCATCAATGTAGAAACTCCTCATTGGTTAGCAGGTGGATAAAGAGCTGATATTTCTGCTTCACTCAACAAATCTGTGTTTGATGTTCGGCCCAGTTTTCAAATGCAGGTCTGTTAGTTTGCTGTGAGCTGCAGAGCAAACTGAGAGTTTTGTTCCTTTGATTGTCCTTTCAACACAAATGTTATTCTTCATTGTTTCCTCTTCAGACTGAGCAGCTGTAACCTCTCAGAGAGAAGCTGTGAAGCTCTGTCCTCAGTTCTCAGCTCCCAGTCTTCTAGTCTGAGACACCTGGACCTGAGTAACAGCAAGCTGCAGGATTCAGGGGTAAAGCTTCTGTCTGCTGGATTGAAGAGTCCACACTGTAGACTGGAGACTCTGAGGTCAGTTCACTGTCTGTTACTGTTGGAGATCTTATATCTTTAATCCACAACTGAACCTGGTTTATCTTCATCCAGAATTTTAATCCATTCATCTTGAATGAATGAGATTTGAAATAGTTGTTGTTCCATATTGTGACTTTTTCTTATCTCAGACTAAGAATTATTCCTTCAGTTTCACTTCATTTCAGTCAGTTGTCATGAATAATGTCTGCTGACTTCAATGAAACCTTCAGAACTCACACACTCGTATTTGTCACAGTCAGCAGACTAATGTTTTCTAAATGAAGTGTAGAAAATGTCCAGTGTGAGTTGATCAAAGTCCATTTTTATCACAACAATATACAGAAGATCCTCACAACTAATATTTGTGCCAATCAATTGAAAAACACTTGAAGTTCATTTCAATGAAGTGTCAGGACTAATGTCAGTTTCTGTGTGTGTGTGTGTGTGTGTGTGTGTGTGTGTGTGTGTGTCTGTCTGTCTGTCTGTTTGTGTGTGTGTGTGTGTGTTTTGATATTTAACAGAAGTGTGGTGAATTGTGGTCTTTTCTCATTGAGTTGAATTGACTTGTTAAATGTGTTAAGGAGCAAAGACTTAAAGGACCACACTGTTGGTTGATAGATAGACAACCAACTATAACACAAGCCTTTGATAAAAGCACGCTGTGTGAGAGAAGGAGCAAACAGTGGAAAGAGGTGACTCTTTTATCTTTAGGGCTAAGTTTTTACATAGAGAATAGTTTGGTTCTAAATTAACTTCACTGTAAAAATGAACTGATAAAATCGTGATCGTGATTTTACCATTAAAATACCGTGATGTGATATTTTTGCCATATCACCCACCCCTAATTTCTCCTAAAGACAGATCACATCTCTCTGATCACATCATGTTGAAAAGAATTCAACCTTATTGGTTTGTTAATTGTGTTTGTGCTCGATCAGTTTTGTGTTGACGACAAATCATTGTTTAGTCGTTTGCCACGCTCGTCTAAATATTTCATCCTTTCATATTTAAATATGTGCAGCCCTGATATTGTCAGTCCGTTAGTTTCATTTGTACCTTTTGGTAAAAGTCATGTTGCAGCTAATGGACGTGAAGCTAACAGCAGCAGGTAGATCATCTTTAGCAGCTGTCACTGTTCACTGAGCTCAACTGGAGAAAAATATCCTGGAGTCAGAGAAAACCAACCCCTCCCACCTCACAGAGCTGGACCTGAGTGGAAACAACCTGCGGGATTCAGGAGCGAAGCTGTTGTCTGCTGGACTGGAGAGTCCAAACTGTAGACTGGAGACTCTGAGGTCAGTCCACTGACTGAAGCTGTTGTAGTTTCCTGTAGATTCTTCATTGGTATCATTGACTGTAGTTTTAAATGGTCAGTGTCTTGAGAAGTTCTCAGTTATTCCAAATGGTTTTCCTTATGGCTCCAAATAAAAGTCAAAGACTTGAGCAGGGTTTATTTAAAGGGCGACAGGAGCAGAGTCATGATGGGGACATGTTGGACAGGACAGTTTTTCAGCTTCCAGAGGTTGATGTTGTGGTCCATCAGTCAGTGAAGGTGAGGCTGTAGAGTGTGTGAGGGACATGAATTCTTCTGGAGCTTGTGGAGAGGAGAAAGGACTCTCTGTTGTAATGACTACAAAAAGAAGGCAGCTGAGACCAGTCACAGTGTTTGGGATTTAGAGCAGGTACACACTGGATATAGATGTGAAAAAGCTGCTGTTTCCTAACAAATCCCACTTTATTTAACGATCATCTGACTGTTGAATCTCTGAGAAATCAAACATGGAGTGAATGAAGAGATCTTTGGATGACAGAGTTTAGGAAAGTTTTCAAAGCTCTGTTATGAATGAAAACCACTTTGTGCTCAGTCTCTGTTGAGTTGAATGAATGTTTTCGTTGTGGATCCAGGAAATAGACTCTACACATGAGAGACATGATAGAATGTGTTGAACTGCTCCTTCCTCCACCAGCCTATGATACCAAACTGCAGTGAGGACAAGCTCAGCGGGAGTCTGTTCTCTGAGCAACTAATTCCAGTAAGAGCAGTTTCCAATGAGCAGATCTCACACACTGACAAACTACAGTCTCCATGACTGGAGTGTCTGGGGTCAAAGGTCAGAACCACCCTCAGGACTTATTACAGAAGACAGTGTAACAGTGATTCATCAGTGTACAGATACATGTCAGTAAATGTTTACCACACTCCATGAAGATCAAACTGCAGCAAAAGCTCAGATCTTCTGCTACAGCTGCTCATTTCTACCTGTTAACAGGTGCAGAGCTCTTCAACAAACAGCTTTTACACCTGGTTAAAGTCATAGAGGTGATGATGGTGAACGACACCATCAAATCTGATGTTTGTAAAAGGGCTGGAAGCTGTTTCCAAACAGAGCTGTGAAGCTGAGAGTTGAAGGATGACACTAACAACTCCTTTAATCTGCATCTGACATCTGACTGTTGTTTTCAGATCCAGCTGTGAACATGTGGACTTCTCATTTTAACTGCACAAACCTACTGAGCTACTAAATATATTGATCCTCTAATGACAGACCTGACTCATATGAATCTGTGTTGACATGAACAGGTGTGTGAATGTTGTGGTGTCATGTGGATGATGTGTGTAGAAGGCTGACATGATGATGATCCACAGCAACAGAAGGACACAGTCACTCTGCTCATGTTAGAGAGAAGCTCATTGATTAGGACATATCTGATTGGATTATCAATGATTTTCATCTTCATCTGTTATCCTTTATTCAGGTTGAGGGGCTGCAGGTTGTCAGAGATCAGCTGTGCTTCTCTGGCCTCAGCTCTGAAGTCCAACCCCTCCCATCTGAGAGACCTGGACCTGAGTGCAAACTGGAACCTGCAGGATTCAGGAGTGAAGGATCTGTGTGGTTTTCTGCAGAGTCCAGACTGTGGACTGGAGACTCTGAGGTCAGACTGAGAGACAGAAAGAAATGTTTCTTCACTCTTTGCTTTATGATCTGTGATGTTTATAGTGACTGAAGTTAATGAGAGCTGTGTTTGACTTTTAGTATCTGACTGTTTTTAAGCTGCATCCTGTTGGTTCAGGTGTTTGGAGTTTCCATTTTCCAAACTTGTACATTCTCAACCTTCTTCAGCTCTGAACAGATGATGAAACACTCAACGCTTTCAAGCAGGAACTTTGTCTCCTAAACTCACATCTTTTATTCTTTATTCAGGTTGAGGTGCTGCAGTTTGTCAGAGATCAGCTGTGCTTCTCTTGTCTCAGCTCTGAAGTCCAACCCCTCCCATCTGAGACACCTGGACCTGAGTGGAAACTACCTGCAGGATTCAGGACTGAATCATCTGTGTGGTTTTCTGCAGAGTCCAGACTGTGGACTGGAGACTCTGAGGTCAGACTCCATTGTTTACTTGTGTGCTGAGATGAATATGATGTGAAAGTTGTGCTGACAGTAAAGTGCAGACATCACACTGATATTATACTGATCCACACTGAGGATCTTCATGGTAAAGTCTGTTTTCTTCTTCTGTGGTTTAGTCCACTGACTGTGGCAGAGCAATGTTGAGCTACAGATTTCAAAGCTTCATTTAACAAGAAAAAAGCTTCACTCTTTAAATCACATCCAAGTTTTTTCCACACTCACATCAACAAATATATATTCAGTATTTTCTTCTTCCAACACGACTAGAAAGTGACGAGACTAAAGTCAAAGTGACTCAGATATTCAGAGCAAACTCAGCATGTTTGTTAAATGTCGTCACCGTTACATGAAGTGAAAATCTTTTCCATTTTGTCTCAATCATTTGTTGACTTTCCTCCAAACTTCAGCCTGACATGTTTGTTCTCTGTCAAAACTTTAGGATCTTTAGTAGAATCTGAAACAAATGTCAACAACATGAGTTTGTATAGATGGAGCCACTGGTGGAGCTGGAAGAGTTTAAGAGCTGAAGTCACTATGTCTTTATTGAAGCAGCAGCATGTTGTCATTAATATTAATGAGAGCTGTGTTTGACTTTTAGTATCTGACTGTTTTTAAGCTGCATCCTGTTGGTTCAGGTGTTTGGAGTTTCCATTTTCCAAACTTGTACATTCTCAACCTTCTTCAGCTCTGAACAGATGATGAAACACTCAACGCTTTCAAGCAGGAACTTTGTCTCCTAAACTCACATCTTTTATTCTTTATTCAGGTT
Source organism: Toxotes jaculatrix (assembly GCF_017976425.1). Classification (NCBI taxonomy): domain Eukaryota; kingdom Metazoa; phylum Chordata; class Actinopteri; family Toxotidae; genus Toxotes; species Toxotes jaculatrix. The sequence goes on along the minus strand of NC_054405.1, from coordinate 2,246,235 downwards.
GAGTTTCTGCAGGTTGTCAGAGATCAGCTGTGCTTCTCTGGCCTCAGCTCTGAAGTCCAACCCCTCCCATCTGAGACACCTGGACCTGAGTGACAACTGGAACCTGCAGGATTCAGGACTGAATCATCTGTGTGGTTTTCTGCAGAGTCCAGACTGTGGACTGGAGACTCTGAGGTCAGACTCCATTGTTTCCTTGTGTGCTGAGATGAATATGATGTGAAAGTTGTGCTTTATTCAGTATTTATTAGGTCAAATCTCCTTCAGAATTTCTAACATTCAAAGTGTGAAATGGTTGAAAGGAAGTTGTGAAAGTGCTGACTCTGATTTTTTAAAGTGATTTTTAAAGCTTTGAAAATGATTTGGATTCTGACTCTTACAGTCCACATTGACAGTGTCAGCAGTTTGACTGAGTTGAGCTTGTGTTATTCACAAAGTCTCATTGAGATCAGGATGTTTGACAAGAACTGATCTGTACAACACGTGTGAGCAGGTCTGAAGGCACAAGTGTTCATAGCTGCTCCCAATGGCCTCACTCACAGGCACAGTGAAAAGCCTGCTGTCACAGAGAGGACACGTCACCATGGTTTAAATACGGAGAGGACATTTTCACACAGTGTCTCCTGAAGACATTCATAGAGCTACACTCAGCTGCTGAGCTGAACAGGGACACAAATATTTGTGGAACCAATGAAAACAGAGCAGAGAGAGAAGTTCAAACCCTGGCTCCTTTCTCAGCTCCACACAGCCGACCAATCACTGAGCCTACTGGGTGTCAACGTCCCACTGTGTCTTTGTCACAGGGACACAAACTGTGGGACACAGACCCCCCCTAAGCTGATAGCCACCAGGAAGGTGGGGCCAGGAATCCCAGAATGCAATGCTGGAACAGCAGATTCAAATGTGTGAGCAGAGAGTGTTGGATGAAGCTGAACTTGCTTTGGACCAAAGACACATGACTGGAATGTGATGAAATGTCTCCTTCAACACACTGCACATGTGCTGAATGTCTGCAGCTTCTCAAACTCTCAACACAAACTTCAGTCACACTCAAAACATCAAAGGCTCAAACTATTATTTCACACAATATGAAAGATTTCATTTGAAACCTTAGTGAACACTTTGAAAACTTTCTTCCAAACTGTTAAACCTGAGTGTGAATGTGGGACTTTTTGAAGGAGATTTGAGCTCAGAGATTTGATGCTGATCCACACTGAGCATCTTGTTCAGCTTCATATTTCAAACTCATTGAATGAAGATTGAAAATCCAACACTTGCTAATTGACTCTTTACTTTGGAACAATTTCATCTTCACCTTCAGTTGACTTTTATATTTCTTCACATACAAAGCAAATATTCCACATTAAGACAGAAAGAAATGTTTCTTCACTCTTTGCTTTATGATCTGTGATGTTTATAGTGACTGAAGTTAATGAGAGACTGTGTTTGACTTTTAGTATCTGACTGTTTTTAAGCTGCATCCTGTTAGTTCAGGTGTTTGGAGTTTCCATTTTCCAAACTTGTACATTCTCAACCTTCTTCAGCTCTGAACAGATGATGAAACACTCAACGCTTTCAAGCAGGAACTTTGTCTCCTAAACTCACATCTTTTATTCTTTATTCAGGTTGAGGCGCTGCTGGTTGTCAGAGATCAGCTGTGCTTCTCTGGCCTCAGCTCTGAAGTCCAACCCCTCCCATCTGAGACACCTGGACCTGAGTGAAAACTGGGACCTGCAGGATTCAGGAGTGAATCATCTGTGTGGTTTTCTGCAGAGTCCAGACTGTGGACTGGAGACTCTGAGGTCAGACTCCATTGTTTCCTTGTGTGCTGAGATGAATATGATGTGAAAGTTGTGCTGACAGTAAAGTGCAGACATCACACTGATATTATACTGATCCACACTGAGGATCTTCATGGTAAAGTCTGTTTTCTTCTTCTGTGGTTTAGTCCACTGACTGTGGCAGAGCAATGTTGAGCTACAGGTTTCAAAGCTTCATTTAACAAGTAAAAAGCTTCACTCTTTAAATCACATCCAAGTTTTTTCCACACTCACATCAACAAATATATATTCAGTATTTTCTTCTTTCAACACGACTAGAAAGTGATGAGACTAAAGTCAAAGTGACTCAGATACAGCTCTGGAAAAATTGAGAGACCACTGCAAATTCTTCTGAAATCAATATCTCTACAGGTATGACAGTCATTCCATTCCTTTGTATGTTGAATTCCAACACAAGCACACCTCAGTCTACTTAATGAGGTACTGATTAGGTGATCACCTGAACCAAATCCTATTTAATGAGGAAAAGTATAAAAACCACTGCTGTGGTCATCACTATGCTCTTGCAATAGGACTGGATGGATGGCACAAACAGTGCTGGTAGTACCTCAAAAGTTATAGCAATCAAAAAAAAAAACTATTGACCATGCCAAAACAGTTGAAAAGAAAAGTTTTGTTTGAGGAAAAGAGAAAAAAAAGAGGAAAATTCTGGCTTTACTGGCAGAGGGATACATTGAGCGTCAGGTTGCTTCCATCCTTTAAATTTCTAAGATGGCTGTTCATAAGAACATGGTCAAGCAGCAGACACTGGGGACAACAAAGCTACAGGCTGGCAGAGGGCGAAACGACTCTCCACTGACCAGGATGACCGTCAACTCATTCCAATGTCACTCAGCAACCGTAGGATGACATCAAGTAACCTACAAAAAGAATGGCAAATGGCAGCTGGGGTGAAGTGCACGGTGAGAACGGCTCGAAACAAGCTTCTAGGGGCAGGGCTCAAGTCGTGTAAAGCTAGAAATAAGCCCTTCATCAATGAGAAGCAAAGAAGAGCCAGGCTGAAGTTTGCAAAAGATCGT